>NC_080787.1:55065906-55678683 GCF_028018385.1 Neofelis nebulosa | reverse complement strand
GAATCTTTCTCTGTCCAAGGGGAAAAAAATGAATATCATTGTAGACAAAGAAGTACATTGGGCTAGAAAGAAGAGAAATATGGGATCTCACTGCAGACAGACTTTAAAGGCATTGGCTGAGACACAGGGTTAACATGAGGGAGTAGGAGAGAAGATCTGAGGGAGAAGAAGATCTGCGCAATCACTATCGTATCTTACCTAAGGGGTTACCAGATGATCCTTGCAATCATTGCACAGAAGTGGAAAGGAAGGACCCAGGTGAAGTTTGGCCAGTCATTCTTGTGTTACTTCTAATATTGGTCAGGAGCCAGAGCAAAAGTAGAAGAAATAGAGGTTGAAATTGTCCAGAACTGAAATTGACAGGACAGTCATGAGGAGCATGAAGGAGTGAGTCTGGCCAGTGGAAGGGCAATGCTGGGGGCTGCCATGTTATGCTGCTGGAGAGTCCAGTGTGGGTGTTACTGCTTTTTAATTACCAGAAAGGCTAACCACGGCTGCTTCAGTGTATTCTCTCTGTTCTATCAGAAGATAAAAAGGGACTAATCTCCTCGCTTCTGAGCATAATAAGCTCAGGTTTATTGGGAGTTCATCCTGTTTTTATTCAAGTGCTCAGCACTATCATGTTAACATCCTTTGTATATGAGTCACAAGAAAAGCAAAATGACCTAGCAGAACTCAAGTGAATTATAGTATCTAGAAAAAATCGATCACATGCCTTTTAGGGTAGGTACTGACACTGATACAACCCAGTAACACTGTGTAGCACTTTTAAAAAATGCTCTTAAAATACCAATTGCAGAGAACAGCTGATTTCATGAAAAATTCAGGGATTTGAAAAATTATTCTGATTCAGGCTCATTATAAAATGCTATCTTTGCCATGAAAGAAGTTAGTAAAAATTCAACAGGTTTGACTTCTCAGAAGCTTTCCCCTATACATAATGTTGTTTTCCTAACAAATGTGGGAACTGGTCACTAAAGGTGGTGACTCAACATGACTACAGGATTCTTAGGACATCAGAGCATGTTGCTTCAGAGCTGATCTTTTTCCAAAGGCATCTACCCTGAGGGCTTCCAATAACACTGTGCTTGAAAATGAATGCCCAGCCAATCCCAGGACAATAGAAAATCTTCTCTAGGGAGTATCACTAACATAAATAAACATTCACCAAAAAAATGCATCTGGTTAGCACCAACACAGGATTTTATCATTGTGAAATTCTGCCCCACTGAGAGAAGGAGAGCATTCAATGGTTCCTGATATTATTTACAGCTTATTTACATTTTTATATATTACTGTATAACTTAAGAGTAATCATAGTAAATAAAGTTTCAGGTATATCCTAGTACTTTTATGTTTTAAAGACAAATGAAAACTGTGAGCAGTTTTCTGCCTTCAAACTTAACCTGAAAGGATTTCATTATTCTTTCATTATTCATATTCCAAGATAGTGTCATGGAAAAACATTCCACTTGGAACCACATTTACTTGTATTCAGTTCTGACAATGACTAACTAGTAAACTTGGGCAAGTTATTTAAAGTTTTTCATCTTTTATTCCTTCATGGACAGAGCAGGTACAACACTTTTGGCACGATCTACTGCATGTGGCTGATAGAAGAATCAGGTACGGTAATGGAAAGAAATGACTCTGAACCTGCAGTCAGTGTATATTTGTATGTGTGTGTGTGTGCATAAATATAAATACTTTATATATATGATGGATTAAAATATATAATTATATTATGTATTATATATCTCTATTATTATCAATTTTCTATTATTATTATTTAAAAAGACAATTAGTACAAATTTCACAAGTGGATTGACCTAAGTATAATAATGATTTCCAGGAGAGGTAAAACACCCTGTATATCATGGTGAACTTCCCAGGCAATCCAGGGTCTAGAGAAATACTGGAATTTTGCTGTACCAAATATTTCTATAAATAAATAACCTGGAACATAACTTTTTGTTTTGTAAGGTGATTTTTGTCACAGTAATTAATACAACCCCACACAAAATACACACAGTAAATTTTTTACAAAATTAGTCATAAAAGACAGATATGTCAGAAATTTATAGCTATAAAATTTATTAGTCTGTCCAATTTTTTACAACCCTATTAATATTTTAATAGACATTTCCATAATTAGCTTGGCACCACAGTGGATGGGCATTTAATTACTGAAATGACAAAGTGAATGCGTCTAGTTTTACCTTCTAATCTGAATTTTCTGACCTGGTTAACAAAATGTTTAAAATTTATGTATGAATTCATCAGTGTCTATGAAATAAAACAAATTTGAAATCAAATAAATCTTAAAGACTATAAGCACTTTAAGGATCTGCTTCTACCTCTGCTATTTTATGTTTCCTACTGTGATTGCATTTTGTTGATGTTCATTTTCTGTGGGTTTGTTTTTTTTGTTTTGTTTTTTGTTTGTAGATATTTCTTTCAAACCAGGGCCCTCTTTTGGTACTGAGATTCCTAAACTGAAAACATTTTAAAAAGAAAAAGAAAAAATAAACAAAAACAAGAAACTCAGAAATTTATTTTTGGGTTGGTAGTAATAGAAAATATACTATTATGCAGTGTACTTAACTGATACTCAAAATGAATTATGGCCTCAGTACAAAAACTGAACTGCTAAAAGGTCAAGATTAAACCATGTTGGAGAAAATAATTTGGATCTTTGTATTCCTATAGCTTCAAATGTGAAGATATTTTATTTATTTATTATTTATTTATTTTTTAAGTTTATTTATTTTTGACAGAGTGAGGCAGAGCATGAGTGGGGGAGGCACAGAGAGAGAAGGAGACATAGAATTGGAAGCAGTCTCCAGGATCTGAGCAAGTGTTCAGCACGGAGCCGAATGTGGGGCCAGAATCCATGAACAGTGAGATTGTGACCTGAGCTGAAGCTGTATGCTCAACCAACTGAGCCACCCAGGCACGCCACATGTGAAGATGTTTTAAAAAGTAAAATAAAATTTAAAAATATACTAAAAATCTAATAAATCACAGGAAGCTGTTTTGTGAATATCAACAAACTGATTCTAAAGTTTATATGGAAAGCTCAAGACCCACAATAACCAACACAGTGGAAAAGAATAAAGTCAGAGGACTGATACAACCAGACTTCAAGACCTCCTATATAAAGCTACAATAATCAAGACAACATGGTACCAGCAAAAGAAGAGACAAGTATATTCATGAAATGGAATAGAAAATCCAGAAAGAGACCCATACACATATAGTTAACTGACCCTGACAAAGGAGCAAAGGTAATTCTAGACAGAAAGGATTGTTTTTTCAACAAATGGTCCTGGATCAACTGGACATTCACATGCAGAACAATGAATCCAGACAAAGACTTTATACTTTTCACAAAAGTTAACTCAAAAGGGATCATAGACCTAAATGCAAAATGGAAAACTATACAACTCCTAGATTATAACATGTTATAACATCTGACATCTACGTGACTCTGAATGTGGCAAAGACTTTCTATTGTTTTTTATTATTTATTTATTTATTTATTTATTTATTTATTTTAAATTTTTATTTATTTTGAGAGACAGAGTGAGAGAGACAGAATGTGTGCATGGGGGAGGGGCAGAAGGAGAGGGATAGAGAGAATCCCAAGCAGGCTCCTCATTCAGCACAGAGCCCAATGTGGGACAATCTCAAGACCCTGAGATCGTGACCTGAGCCAAAGTCAGGAGTTGGAATCTTAACCAACTGAGCCACCCAGGCACCCCAGCAATGACTTTTTAGATACAACACCAAAAACATGATCCATGAAAGAAAAAATTATAACTGGTGCTTCATTAAAATTAAAAACATGTTATGAGAAAAATGAGAATGTGAAGACCAGACTGGGAGAAAATGCAAAGACACATCTGATAAAGATCTGTTTTCCAAACTATGCAAAGAATTCTTAAAACTGAACAACAATAAAAATAAGCAATTAAAAATGGGCAAACGATCTGGACAGACATTTCACTAAAGAAGCATATGAAAAGATACTATATATCATATGTCCCCAGTGCAAGTTAAGGCAACAATGAGACACCACTACAGATCTATCAGAATGGCTAAAATTCAAAACGCAGGAAACACCAAATGCTGGTGAGGATGTGGAGCAACAGGAACTCTCACTTTTTGATGGCAGAAATGCAAAATGGTACAGCCACTTGGGAAGATAGTTTGGTAGTTTCTTGTAAAGATAACATACTTTTACTGTAGGATTCAGCAATCGTGCTTTTACCAAATGAGTGGAATAAAAACTTATGTTCATACAAAAACCTGCACACAAATGTGTATAGCAGCTTTGCTCCTAATTGCTAAAACATGAAAGTAACTAAAATGTCCTTCAATGGGTGAATAGATAAGCAAACTGCGGTATATACCTACTGTAAAATATTATTTAGCAATTAAAAAAATAAGCTATCAAGCCATAAAAATACATGGAAAAACCTCAAAAACCTTGCTGAGAGAAAGAAGCCCATTTGAAAAAAAAATACCATACAGTTCCAACTGTATGGCATTCTGGAAAGGTACAATTATGAAGACAGTAAGAAACAATCAGTGGTTGCTAGAAGTTTGTGGGGAGGAAAAGGAGGAGGAATGGATGAAGCATAGAGGATTCTTAAGGCAGCGAAACTATTCTGTGAGATACTGTCATGATGGATACATATTATATATTTGCCAAAACCAACAAAATGTACAACACAAAGAATGAAGGCTCTCCTGCTCTCACTCTGTCTCTCAAAAGACAAATAAAAAAAAATAAAATAATGTAAATAAATAAAAACTTACCATTATGTGTATAGAGCTGGAATTTATTGAAACTTGCCTTATAAATACCAAGAAAGGATGAGGTAGTTACAATTGGTCTTTGATACGATCAAAATTAGAAATAAATTTGAATGATGTTCAAATTACTTTTGCAATACCTTTAGTAGTTCCTAAGATGTCTTTAATATGCTGCTCATGATATAAACATGTACATACTCAAAGTAAATAAATATAGGATACACTTTTTAGCATGTTGAAAACCAAAATTCTGGGCAGCAAGAGTGAGTGAAATCATTTTAAGAGGTAAGAAATACCTCAACAACATGGTTTGATGTATTGGACATTTATTTATTTGATTTTTTAAAAATTCATTTCTTTATTTTTGAGAGAGAATGCAAGTTGGGGAGGGGCTGAGAGGGAGGGAGAGAGAGAATCCTAAGCAGGCTCCACCCTGACAGCACAGAGCCTAATGTGGGGCTCAGTCCCACGATCTGTGAGATCATGATCTGAGCCAAAATCGAGAGTCAGACGCTTAATTGACTGAGCCACTCAGGTGCCCCGATGGTTTGGACATTTAAAAATACAACATATTGAATTATCCCAGAGTGTGAAATATATAATTTGGGGGGTGTTTATTGATTTCTTTTTCCTTGACACATAATACACAGTCTTGGTATCATTTTATTTTCACACATTAAACATAAAATAGACTCATCAATTTCTGCTAATGTAAGTACATTCTGTCTAGTCTAAGTGCATGCTAGCATAGGTATGTTTTGTCTAGTCAAATCATACTGGTAGTTTGACCAATAGGATAAAAATCATTTTCCACTTTAGGAGATCATTTGGTATAATCCACTGTCCTGGACAGTGAGGGGCCTTTAGGTCATCCAGAAGGCAATCTGTGAATATGGTGAATATGTGCATGTTTTTTACATGTAGGTGTTTTTTTCTGGGGAGATAATTTGTAACTCTCATTCAGCAATGAGAAGGACTGACATATTACACAAAAATGCAATAAAGATATTATTCTGCCAGAGTAGATATTACCTTATGAATATGATTCAAATATATGTTATGAATTTATTCAACAAATACATAATGACCATTGTATCATTGTTCCACTTCACAAGCCCTGCAAAAAAACAATTAATTAAAATTTAGAAATGTACAAGAATGCATTTCTTGCTTTCAAGGGTGGTACACTCCAGTCAAGGACATTGTCAAGTAAATAAATGTTTATAGCAAAATAATTGCTAAATTTGAGGTTTGTACACAATACTTTGATCTGACAAATGAAATTGCATTTAAGTGCAAATTTTAAGATGAGCTTTAGTCTTTAAAACTTTTAATCACCCTAGTAGCAAAGGGATGAAAGGTTTGTGGCAGATGGATCAGGTGTGGGGATACCTCCAGGCAGAGGAACTATTGAGTGTAGGAATACAGGAGACGCAACAAGCCTGGTGTGTTCAGAGACCTACAAGACATTATTATTAATGGAGCTCCCAGTTTGAGGTATGAAATGGAAGAAGGTGATAGCGGGGCTTATGGGTAGAGCACAGACCCCCTAGAGCCTCTCATCCAAGAAGAAAATAGAGATTTTTAATTTTTGCCTCTTTCAGAAGTTCCCCAAATGCAAAATTACAACCGTATGAAGATATTGATCTATTCAGTCTTAAGGGGGTCAGCATCTCTTGAGGACGAGGGCTGGTTCCCTCAGGCTACGAGTAACTCTGTATACTGTCACGTGTCATATGAGTATAATGTTCTAAGTGTTTCATAACGTTTAAAAAAGTTGGAAACTGCTGAGTATGAAGGAGATTCACTGAAAATGATGTTGAGCTTAAAGTTTACACGACATTTGTTTCTCTCTCCCAGTTGAAATATATTTTACTGTATCATTAATTAATAACTATATTTTGATATACTACTTATTTTACTTAAATAAATGTGTGCACAGGTAACACATATTCTTTTAGGTGGGATTTCTCCTTTTTTCAGCTACCTCCAAATTTTCTCCATTATAATGTCATCACAAAAACACAAAAAGGGATTTTAAAATAAAAATGTAACAAATGTAACACAGGGAGTGCCTGGGTCACTCAGTTGGTTAACACGTGGACTCTGGATTTTCACCTCATCGTTTTATGAGTTCGAGCCCTGAATCCAGCTCTGTGCTGACAGTGCAGAGCCTGCTTGGTTTTGGGATTCTCCCCCTCTCTCTTCCCTCCCCCATTCATGCTGTCTCTCTCTCTCTCAAAATAAATAAACTTCAAAAAACAAGAATGTGGGGCACCTGGGTGGCTCAGTTGGTTAAATGTTGGACTTCAGCTCAGGTCACGGTTTCATAGTGAGTTGCAGCCCCACATCAGGCTCTGCAGCGACAGTGCAGAGCCCGCTTGGGATTCTCCCTCTCTCACCTCTCTCTGCCCCTCCCCACTCACACAGTCTCTCTGTCTCAAAATAAATAAATAAATAAAATAATAAACTTAAAAAAATGTAACACAGAATTTTCACTTCTTGAGGGATAGATGTTGCCCGGTACTTCAGTTATTTACATGTAATCATATTTTCACTATGGTTTTGATTTCCATGTACAATGGGATTTTTTAAAAACCCTGTGTTTTTAGGGTTTTGATATAATTTTATATGCACATACATTTATAAGAAATAATCTTACAAGAGAGACCTTACGTACACCTTATCATGTTTTCCCTCAGTGGTAACATGTTGCAAAAACTGTAGTATAATATCATAATCAAGATATTGACATTGATATAGTTCAGCAGTATTATGCAGATTTTTCCAGTTTTACTTGCACTTATATGTGTGTTACTGGCATAAGAAGGATTTTGTGCTCATGAAGAGGTTCTATTTAACACCAATTTGCTGCCATCCTTGCCCCATCCCACCAACCAAAGAGGATCAAGGGGGAAAAAAGCACAGTAGTATAATCATTGAACAATGTAGTGTTACCGATTAGCAATTACTACTGCTCCCTGCTCTTCCATTTTCTCCAGGCAAAACAGGCTTACGGATATTAAGAAATGGCACAAAATTTTCCGTTGTTTAAATTTTGGCAAAAATTAGCTCTTCTATGGTGTAGGGTAGCACTTAAATTAGTCACTAAATGCCTTTGTTAGATATACTACATTTCTTATGGTGGTTAATGATGCCTAATGATGTCTCAAAATGAGACTGAAATTTCAATTCCATTTGCATTATTCAGAAAAAAAATGCTTTTGAAATGTTAACAGTATGCTCCTTTACTAGGTCTTAAAATCCTTTCCAATTATTTTCATAGGGGAGGGGATGGATAAAGAATCTTCAAGTAATCTGTCATAACACGACCAATGAGAAATCACTGCATTTTTGGTTAGCTGAATTTTAATTCATATGTTTCTAAAATGTTATTTTTTTCTAGTTATAAAATGAAGCCTGTATTAATTACACCATTAATATTCTTTTAAAATTCCACATAGGAGGGGCACCTGGGTGGCTCAGTCAGTTAAGCATTTGACTTCAGCTCAGGTCATGATTTCACACCTTGTGGGTTTGAGCCCTGCATCAGGCTCTGCACTGACCTTGTAGAGCCTGCTTAGGATTCTCAATCTCTCTCTCGCTCTCTCTCTCTCTCTCCTCCTACTCCACTTGTGCTCTCTCCTTCAGAAATAAATAAACTTTAAAAAATAAAATTCCACACAGGAACGTTTGGATGATATACCAAAAGAGCGAGCAGATTAAGCTCTTTTGTATTCTTACATCTGCAAGGTATCATTTGTAATTATTAATTTAAATATATTAAGATATCATTTACATCATTATAATTCATGTAAATAGAAAGGGAGTTTGGGTATGGTACAAAATTTAGTCTTATTAAGAATTACTTCATTAGCTCATAAAGTATCTTAAGTAATTTAAAACATAACTGACCGGGGCACCTGGGTGGCTCAGTCGGTTGGTTAAGCATCCAACTTTGGCTCAGGTCATGATATCACGGTTCGTGGGTTGGAGCCCCATTTTGGGCTCTGTGCTGACAGCTCAGAGCCTGGAGCTTCGGATTGTGTGTGTGTCTCTCTGCCCCTCCCCTGCTCACTCTCTGTCTCTCTCTGTCTCTCAAAGATAAATAAATGTTAAAAAAAAATTTAAACATCTAACTAGCCTACAGGATTTAAAAGTTGAATTTAAAAACTAAGTAAAAAGATTTGTTGTCAAGAATTTGCAAGATTTGTTCAATGTTAGGTTTGTAGTGCAAATAGAACTGTACTTAATCATATGCTAATTAAATAAAAACCAATATAATCGATAGCAATAAAACTTTCCTTAAAGCATCCTTCCTAATCGCCAGAGTACCTATTCCTCCAACATGCACTAATTTATGATTATTTTTAGTGTTTTTGAAAGAGTAAAATCACTTGAGAGGACTTTTCCATAAATGAATACCAAGGGGACTATTCAGTAAATCATATAGATATTTGAGAATCTAAGAATCAAACACCTGAGTAACTATTTTTTAAAAAGTTTATTTGGAGAGAGGGAGACAGAGTGAGTGGGGGAGGGACCGAGAGAGCGGGAGAGAGAGGATCCCAAGCAGGCTCTGCGTTGAAAGCAGAGCCTAACGTGGGGCTCAAACTTACGAAACCATGAGATCATGAATTGAGCTGTAAGTGGAAACCAAGAGTCGGCCCTTAACCAACTGAACCACCCTGAATAACTTTTAAGGCAGCATCATCAGCCTAAAGCACATCTTTATTAAGCACTCATAAGACAGCAGGCATTGTAAGCCCATAAGGAGTCAGAAAACAAACCTGTCCTGAGTCTCACACTTGACCAGTACCAGTGCAGAAGGCAATCTTCAGTTTAATGGGAAGCATCTTTAGTGGCAATGAAATTTGAACTTAGACAAATTATTTATTAGTGTTCCATGTTAATAATAAAAATGTATAATTTAAGGAATAAAAGTATATTCTTGTGTGCTCATACTATTTACTATTATAATAAACATTTTAAAGATTAATATTGATAAAACTAATAGTGAGAAGATTTAGAGATGCCTGGGTGGGTCAGTTGGTTAAGTGTCCAATTTTAGCTCAGGTCATGATCTCATGGTTCATGGGTTCAAGCCCCACGTTGGGCTCTGTGCTGACAGCTCAGAGCCTGGAGCCTGCTTCAGATTCTGTGTCTCCCTCTCTCTGTCCCTCGCCCACTTGTGTACACTCTCTTTCTCTCTTTCAAAAATAAACATTAAGGGGCGCCTGGGTGGCTCAGTCGGTTGAGCGTCCGACTTCGGCTCAGGCCAGGATCTTGCAGTTTGTGAGTTCAAGCTCCGCGTCGGGCTCTGTGCTAACAGCTCAGAGCCTGGAGCCTGTTTCAGATTCTGTGTATCCCTCTCTCTGCCCCTTCCCTGCTCATGCTCTGTCTCCCTCTGTCTCTCAAAAATTAATAAACATAAAAAAAATTAAAACAAAACAAAAAAAAAAATAAATATTAAATTTTCTTTAAAAACAATACCAAGAAGATTTATAATTGTATACAGCAGGCCAAAATGTGCGAGATTTTGAGCCAAAAGTTAATAAAAAAAATATAATGTAGAAACAATGCAATTTTATTTTTAAAATTTATGTCTAACTTACAGTTACTTAGTTTACTGGCTGATATTGATAAGAACCAAGAAGCACACAAAAGGGACTTGGGGTTACCGATTGGGATAAAGTGTTCAAACTGAAATCAAGGTGAGTCAATATAAGCTCCAACTATTTTTCAATTTTGTCTTTCCTTTTTTGATGCCAGCTTCTTGTTTCAGCAAGACTATTAGGTTTATTCTACAATATTTTTTTTAATTTTTTTAATGTGTATTTATATTTGAGAGAGAGAGAGAGAGAGAGAGAAAGAGCATGAGCAGAGGAGGGACAGAGAGAGGGGGAGAGACAGAATCCGAAGCAGGCTCCAGGCTCTGAGCTGTCAACACAGAGCCCAACACAGGGCTCAAAATCACGACCCGTGAGAGCATCACCTGAGCCGAAGTCGGACGCTTAACTGACTGAGCCACCCAGGTGCCCCTACAATCTTTTTTTTTTTTTTTTTTTTTTTTTTTTTGTTAAAGACACAAACATGAAGATAGTACAGGGACATATATTGTGTTCTTTTTGGTAATATTTATCTCCTATTATTATATTTTACTCAATGGGAATCATATCATATCCCCATTATGTGCTACATGTACCAAGAATATGAATGAATAATTACAAATTAACTCGAAACTGTTTCATCATCTTTTAGTTAAACCACTATTTTATGAACAGTTAAAAAACATCTGTGACTCCTTAGTACTGAGTCTAGAATTGCTTCTATGTCCTAAATTCAGTACAGTTCCTACCCTTACCTGATGCACGTTAAAATTAAGAACTTGTTCTATACATGAGGGGAATAATAAGAATCTAATTTCTGTTTGTTTCTTTAAAAAAAAAAATTAATGTTTATTTATTTTTGAGAGAGACAGAGCACAAGTTGGGGAGGGGCAGGGAGAGAGGGAGACACAGAATCAGAAGCAGGCTCCAGGCTCTGAGCTGTCAACACAGAGCCCGATGTGGGGCTCGAACTCACAAACTGTGAGATCATGACCTAAGCCAAAGTTGGTTGCTTAACCGACTGAGCCACCCAGGTGCCCCTGTTTGTTTCTTTTTAAATAACAAATTTTGAATAATTGTGGCTAGGTTGTTTGGCATCATAATAGGACGGTAAATCAAAAGTCACATACTTTTTGCTTTTAATTGAAGCAATAATTTTTGTGAGCAAATCATGCCATATCAGAGTCAGATAGCCAGATATGCTATTCATATTTTGTTTTACTCATACTAGCTGTTCTTAAATACATTTTTATTTTGGCACCTTCTGTTGGTCAGAAACCTAAATGCTTTGTTCTCTCCTGGCACACTCAGTGACTAAACCTTTACACTCAGTCTCCGTCATTTCCAGGCACGTGCATTTTCCCAGCAAACAACTCCAGTGTGGACTGCATCCCCATTCTGTCCAGGCTCCTCTCCTTACATTCATCACTCCTCACGCTAAACACACAGTTGACTGTGGACACTTCTCATCATTATCTTTGATCTTTTGTCCCTACTCTATGTCTTCTGTTTCTGTGCATAAATGGGGACTCATCTCTGTGCTTGCACCACGACCCTCCTGGGAATCTATTTGGACCGCATTGACTACCATTACTCTCTCCCTCTTCTCAATAAGTCATAGAGGTTTTTAATTTGGTGTCTATGAATGCAGAAACATCCAGTTCTATCTATTTTATTCTATTTTACTTATGTAAATCCGTTATCTTAGGAATAAAATGTTAAGAGCTCCTATGGTACTGTTTCCAATCGTCACAGTAATTACGACAAGTAACATTGTCTCTCCAACTAGATCAGAAGGTTGCGGGGGGGGGGGGGGGGGGGGGCGCCTGGGTGGCTCAGTCGGTTAAAGCGTCCGACTTCGGCTCAGGTCACGATCTCGCGGTCCGCGAGTTCGAGCCCCGCATCGGGCTCTGGGCTGATGGCTCAGAGCCTGGAGCCTGCTTCCGATTCTGTGTCTCCCTCTCTCTCTGCCCCTCCCCCGTTCATGCTCTGTCTCTCTCTGTCTCAAAAATAAATAAATGTTAAAAAAAAATAAAAATAAAAAAAAAAAGAAGATTGCAGGGGGGGGGTGGTTGGCTATTAAATTTCATTAAACAAAAATGCTTAGGTAATAGGGATAAACAAAGAAAAAGTCAATCTCTGCCTTGGAGTCCATTATGATTCAGTGTTTTATTATTCATGTGAACTTGCACAAAGTATACAGGTGATAGGAGTTTATTGGTTGATAAGAAAGAAGATTCTTAGCCTAAAGGGAAAAAGGAAATAGCCAATGTAAAGTCACAAGGGTATGGATGGGTTTTGTGCTTTGTATAGGTAATATTTTTTTTTTTTTTAGGATAAAGATGTGTGTGCATGTGTGTGCATGTGTGTGTGTGATGTTTTCTTTGGTATGTGGCTCTAGTAGCAATATAGTTTTGCTCTGCAACATATGTTCCATGAATCAGCATCATCATCATCACTTGGGAGCTTGTCAGAAATGAGAAACCTTCAGCCACGCTCCAGACCTATTGAATCAGAATTCTCATTTTTTTTAATTTTATTTTTAATGTTTTTATTTATTTTTGAGAGAGAGCAAGACAAAGTGTGAGCAGGGGAGGGGCAGACACACACACACACACACACACACACACACACACACACAGAATCCAAAGCAGGCTGCCGGCTCCGAGCTGTCAGCACAGAGCCTGACGCAGGGCTCCAACTCACAAACCGTGAGATCATGACCTAAGCCAAAGTCAGGCGCTCAACCGCCCAACTGACTGAGCCACCCAGGCGCCCCAGAATTCTCATTTTTAACAGCATTCCCACCCACCCACCCCCACAACCTGGTGATGCTTAAAGCACATTAAAATCTGAAAACCTCTCATCTCTATGTGTGGAGTATAATGTGTATGGTTATAGGTCATGTGGTCACTACCACATGGGTGCATGATTGGAACAGAATATAAAGACATATTTGCTCTACTAAGCAATTTGATGAAGCCAGGGATCCAGAAAAATGCATACATCCACAAAATTTGACATAACATTTCGGGTAGTTTCAAAGACCTCCAAGAGTCCAGAAAGGAAGCGCAACTGTTAGTGGGTACATAGGTAAGTAGCAAGATCAGATTTGTATTATGGAAAAATAAACGGCAGTGGTTTCAAGGAAGGGCAAACTAGAGGCAGATGAAAGTTGGAGGCGATCTCTAGGTTCCAGATAAAAAGAGTGTAATTTCCTGACATATATTAAGTACCTTTAGTACACAAAATCCAGGAAAGAACATTCACAGTTTAAACCAATTCTCAAAACTCAGACTGATGACTGAGGAGCAGGAGGGTCTAGGTAGCTGCAAATTTATGATACAGGACAACGTCTAGCTAGCTGCAAAGTAGAAATCTACGTATTAATCTAATCCTGTTTTCTCCTCCGGATTTGAATAGAAGACTTTCTCCTGATTCATCAAAAATCTTCCTGGGTTCTTGTACTGCTCCAGAGATTTGTAGCTTTGCCTAGTATCCAACCCTCTGCAGCTACTTCTGGATCCCAGACATCAACCCCACTAGGGCTACTAGGGCTGTTCATTCCCTCCCTCACCCCACCCCCACCCCTCTGCCTGACTGTTGGAACTCCCCTTCACTCTTGAAGGTTGAAAAACTCTCATTCCTATGGACAAGGCAGGGAGTTCTGCTTACTGTTCTGAAGGATAAAATCACATGACTTTCTTTTTGTTTTCTCCAAAAAGTTTCTACCCACTTCTCCTTTTCCTTCTGAAATTATTGTGGCAACCTCTTTCCATTGCATCCTGTGTAGCTACCCAGTCTAATTAAAATACACACACATATATATGTATATACATGTACATATATGTATATGTGTATATATATATATATATATATATATATATATATATATATATATATATATATAAAATAACTCCTGAAAGTGACATTTGAAGCAAAATCATGTCCTAAGGGAGACTCTGTCTCCTCAGGAACTTTGCTGCCTGTAATGGCTGTACTTGTTGCTTCCACCTTCCCCTTGACTTTCTCTTTTCTTCTAAATCCAGATTTAGAAATGATTTTCATTGTCCACTCTTGTTCTTGAGGGCTTGGTCCATGCCAGCGTGCTTCTTAAATACCTTAAGCTGATTCACTCAATTAGTCCTGACAATAACCTACAGGCATAATTCTCATCTCCGTTTTATAGAAGGTACAACTGAGACACAGGGATACTTGATAAGTTTTGCAACAGCACACATATTCTAAAAGCATTAAGAGGTGAGATCTCGATGAAAGCACCACAGTTCCGGAGTCTGAGTCTCAGCCGTCACACCTGTCTGTCAGCAGACAGGTCACCTTACTGTCTTTCCACGCTGCTGACCCCCACATGGGCTCCTCCCCCTAGATTTTCTCTTTGTCTCAATGACACCACTATCACCTGGTTATCCAAACCAACAGGCACAGACTCATTTTCCACTCTTCTTCCCAACCCTTTTCATCTTCACCTCAGCAACATTTACTCGTCTTTAAGAAAATCATTAAAACGTATTTTAATATGTTACTCTTTTAATATAAGAACTATATTACAAAGAAAATACATGGAAAGTTTTATAGTAGGTTTTAATTTTCTGTCTTCTTAAGAAAGTTTCTTCATATAAATAGTGAAGGAAAAAAATCTGAGAATAAAACCTCAGGTCAGTAGATAATCCACAAAGGTGGCATAAGAATGAACAGGTGATTGCCACATACTATTTCCTGGCATCTTTTTAATGGTCATAAAATGTCTCACACGGATTTGGATACTTTAAATGGCAATACCTCCAAGTTTGTAGGAATTTAGAATGCAGGACAATGTCAAGCGCTGAAGACTCATTTTATTTAAAAGAATGAGCAAGTTTCAGTAGATCTTCACATTACAGAACATACTAAATCAAAGACCACGCTTATCCTTGGAGGCACAGTTCTCTAAATTGCAATGCAGTAGCTGGAAAACATCTGCAAATAAGAATACTGTTGTGAATCTTTTTGAAAGTGTTAGATCAGTTTTGTCTCGATGCATTGTTCACCATCTGTCAGGTTGTTGGCATTGTGAAAGGTCTCCAGGGAGTAAAGACTATTTGGCTGGAAACTGTCTCTCCCAATTTTCTCTTCAAATAATGACTTAGGTCAAAATCATTCTTACTAGGTCACTGCTAAATAATATTTCTGATATGTTTGACATGTTACTGTGCATTACATCAAACCAAATTTTGATCTCACTTTGTAACACTTCTGCTGTGTCTGATACTAGGACTTTCTCCCAGTGGGCACTCGGCTATGGCAATTAATGATGCCCAGGACCTACTTATCATTTTAGTCTGCTTTAAAATTCCCTTTGCTAAAAATTTTTCTCTAGACCTTGACATTATTCCACGATGTGAGTGTGATCAGTTACTTAGTTTCCTTATCTGTAAAATGGGAATACAGTAATACCTACATTAGAGGATCATTTCCAAGATAAAATGAGTTAGTTAAGTGTAGGGGCTTATGACAGTTTTAGTATTAAAATGTAGGGTAGGGGCACCTGGGTGGCTCAGTTGGTTAAGTGTTCGACTCTTGGTTTTGGCTCAGGTCATGTCATGATCTCCTTGGTTTTGGCTCAGGTCATGTCATGATCTCCCGGTTCGGGAATTCATGCCCCACATCATGCTTGGGGCTGACAATATGGAGCCTGCTTGGGATTCTCTCTCTACCCCCCTCTCTCTCTCTGCCCCTACCTGCTCATGTTTGCTCTCTCTCGCTCTCAAAATAAATAAATAAACTTAAAAAAATATGAGGTTAAAGATAATTTTATTTCCCTGTATAGTACAGGAGTGCTAATATAAGGGGAAGTATTTAATTCCATGTTCCTTCCCTCAGTGGTCAAGTGTTCTAGATCATATCAGTCCCGCTTGCTACTCTAATCTCCATCTGGAACAGAATCAAGTCTTACTGAAGCCCAGAGAGATGACATCACAGGAATAAATTATATTAGTCTAATGTAATTCTTTTCCATGTAATCTTTCCATTTAGGGGGGAGGGGAAGTTAGTTGTCATTAATGCACTGATCCAAGGTTCCCACCCTCCCACTATGAAAAGAGCATTATACTGAGGCATTGCATTAGTGCTGGCTATCATATACCTCACCCCAAATGATACAGCTCTTAAATTGCCTTCCGTTTCTCTTTGGAAGGGTTTCACTAAATGAAAGCCCTATGCTGCTGCTGCAATGAGGTTTCTAAAAGCCACATCTGATTGTGTTGTTTGCATCCTTAAAATCCTCCAGTGTTTTCCTGCAGCTTATAGGGTAAGATCAAATCTCCTTGACACAGGAACACAGCCCTCCCCGAGCTAGCAGGTGCCTGCCTGTCCAGCCTCATCCCACCTCTCCCTAACACACACCCTGGACGCCGTGTGGGTCACGGTGCTTGCATTGTCTGGAACACAGCACATTCTTTCTGCATGTTCTTGCTATTTTTTTTTTTTTCTTTACGTCCTTGGTCTTTCTGGAGAAATAGCATAAATATCACTCCCCTTCATGCTCCAGAGTAAGAAAACTTGGTTGACCTTTCAGGTCAGAGGATATAGTCATATTGTTACTGTAGCATTTTGTAACTATTTGTTCCATGTCTCCTACTGCCACTGATATGAGCCCCGTAGACAGGGCTCAAGGTTCTTTGTTAGCGTCACTAATAATGGTAAGTTATTTTTCTCTATAGGTTACTTCAAAGAACAAAAGGATTTTTTGAACATTTTAAAAAGAAAGTTACTTCTGGATTTTTATCATATTATTAAATAAGGCAAGGATAATAATGAGCAAGTAGGGGGAAATGTTAAGATGAACAAAGATAAGACCTAAAGACGTTAGTTAGCTAATTAACATTTATTGAGCACGTCTTATGTGTCAGACATTTTACTGGAATGTTTTGTATCAGTCAATAAATAGCTTTATAAAGAACTTTAAGAATAACAAAGTGTGACCAATAAATAAAGAGTAGTTCTAGTCACTCATTTCTCAAATGAAAAAACTTTCAACTGTGTTACCTCTATGCTCACCAGATACCCAATTAAATAAGGCATAGAGAAAATATGATGGCTAACTTGTAAATCTTATGTTTAATTTAGCTACCACAACTCAGGCCTAATGGTTTAGAACTGTTTATTGATTGACATAGAGGCACAGTAGAAACTACCTCAGTGCATACAAATTTTGAAATTTTACATTATAGTAAATTAAGATATATTATGATTGGGCTCTTACGGAGGAAAGTTAGTATTCTAAACAGTATTAAAGATCATGTATTAAGAACCATTAATCATTTTAGGTTTTGTGTCTTTTGTATGAACAGGGTGATGATATAAATAGTGAATTCTTGATCCAAATTTAGTACTGTCAACTAATATCTAAATCTAAAATATATGCTAATGAATTAATTCAAGGTAATTATAATCTAAATACAATTGTAAATATAAGTTGATGTAAAACTTATGTGTATATGTAATCAGGTTAATTATTTACATATTATGGATAAATTTTATAAATATATCTCTGCATATGTGTTTGCAAAGAATCCACCCAGCATTCACCACAGAGTGAGACATAGACACTTATCCCCTACCAAATTGACTTGTAAGAATGGACAACTATATTATGAAAGTATTATTATTTAGCATATGAGAAGGATAGCTATCTGTTGAAATTAAATATCCTGAAGTATAAAAATAGATTTAAGTTTTAAAGTCTAGAAATGAATTATGTGGTTAGATGCCACCTTATGTTCAGAATCGGGATGTCTTTCCAGGTAGAATTCATTTTAAGTCAACGGCATGCATATGGAAATTGATAAGACCTCATTTGCTCCATTATGACGTCAGTGCTAAATATAACATGTAAATGGTTAATTTGAGTGACCAGTTATATGAGAAGATATCAAAACGGTTGTCTTTCAGAGTTTGTTTGTATAGTGCTAAATAGTAGTGCTATATATATATATATATACATATATATATATATATATACATACATACATATATATATATATGTATATATATATATACACAGCTACCATATATATTGTCATCATCAAAACATGTTTCCAGTCCCTTTATTCTACAACTAAATTATATGGGGGGCACCTGGGTGGCTCAGTCAGTTAAGCATCTGACTTTGGCTCAGGTCATGATCTCACGGTCTGTGACTCCCGCATCAGACTCTGTGCTCACAGCTCAGAGCTCGCAGCCTGCTTTGGATTCTGTGTCTCCCTCTCTCTCTGTCCCTCTCCTTCTCTCTGTCTCTCAAAACTAAATAAACATTAACAAATTTACAATAAAAATATATAAAAATTTATCCAATAATTCCATCTTTAACTCTGTAGTAAATACCAATTAATGTGTGACATTGGACCATATTGATGGACTGTGATATTAACAAGAAGGGAACGAATTTTTACCTGAAGAAACAAAGATCATTTTTGAAATGAAACATTCTGTTCCGTAACATTTAATTACACCCTTGTTTTTATGTAAAAAAAAAACAACTTTAATTTCAAGCCAAAGTATATGTATAAATTAAAGAACTTTAAATGAATGAACATATCCCATCTCAATTTAGCTCACCTGGCACATATTAATAATCAGTTTATTTTTTTTTCCACTCTGGGCACATCCTCTAGCTAATGTTAATGAAGATGAGATTAAAGTAAATTGTATTTAGGTGTAGAAATAGAGAATCATATACTTCATTCATTATTTTAGAACATATTCATGCAGACACGGTAATATAAGACTTACCATTTTAATTGTTTGCCCAAAGACTGTTGGGGGAAAAACTACACATATTTGACCTTGGTTAAGATGTACAGCGAAATTCTCTGTCAATATCAAGTTGTCTAAGAGCTTCAATGTCTATGCAGACATACATGATGATGAAAATTTAAGAATCTAATAATCGCATTATTAGTGTTCTAAAATGGTCACACAATTTCCCACTTCTACGTGGATAATATGCTGGTATTACAAGTTCACTTTCATACTATATCTACATAAATTAAACGAGGTTTCCATAAGCTGACCTATTGAGATTATTTATTCCATCCAAATGTTTGTTCTGCAATCAACTTGTGCAAATCATGTCTTTTTATGATTCCTCCCCTCTCTGTATGCATATCTTCACCATTATGAAGGTTATTCTGAAGTCCCAAGATGGATATGTCTCTTTCATTCCTGATCTTGCAACAAGTATCTGAACATGTCTCTGAACCTCTCTCTTTATACTTAGCACTTTTTGACTAGCATTAGGAAATATTATGAGTGTATCAACACTTCTGACACAGGTCGACTGTCTTCGTGTCCATATGAGTGTATATTTACACTTTACTTATACCTCAACTATATCTGAAAACATACTGGCAGAATATTGCAAAGGAGCTGCTGTGCTAGTTACTATAGATATTGTGATTTAGTTAAAATTGGAGTTTTGAAGGAAAATTGTATATTATATTATTCATTTCAGAAAGGAAGATGTGAGAGACTCCTCAGGGAAATAAAGCTTTCAGCATTAAGTTTTAGAGAAAACTTTAATATGGGATATCAGATACAATTTTGCAATGGGCAACCACATTTGTTTTATAGCAAATGGAGAAGATATGTCAGCCATCGTTCTACAGTAAAAATAGCGTGGACTTGGATTTGACTTCAGGTTCTGACACTTCCATATCTCTGGAATAAACACTTAACTCCCCCTTTTTTTTTGCCTCTAGTTTCATTCATTATAAAATAGGGATGCTTACCCAAAGAGCTTAGATTTGAATGAGGCCACGCATATCTGGCATCTGGCACATGGTAAGTTTAAGCAAATCTCAGGGCGCGTAAATTCCCTTTTTTACAATGCCCTTCTGAAGGTTTGGCATAAACCAAAAATAGAATTTACATACCTGGAAGAGGGAGTGGAAGACATGTAACTTAGAATATGTTTGTTTTTCTGTTGGTGATATTGTGCTAAAATCTAGATAGCAGTGTAAGAAGTTTTTATTAGTTTCTTAGGGCTGTCATAACAATGCAGCACAGACTGGGTCTTAAGAAACAAATTTATTTTTTCACAATTTTGGACACTAGGTCAAGATGTCAGCCAGGTTTATTTCTTCTGACGCCTCTCTTCTTGGCTTATAGGTAACTATCGTCTCCCTGTATCTTCACATAGTCTTCTTTCTATGCCTGCCTGTGTTTTAATCTCCTCTTCTTATAAGGATACTAGTCATGTTGGATTAAAACCCACACTATGGGACCACACTTTACCTTAATTACCTTTTCAAAATTTCTATGCCCAAACATAGTCACATACTGAGATACCAGGAGGGAGGCTTAGGACTTTAATATATACATTTTGAGAGTACACGTTTCACAGTCCATATAGGGTTATGTTTACTAATAACTACAGCTCATATTTAATTCTTATTGACTTTGTATAAAAAACACTCTTAAATTTTTTTATCATTTAACTCTCACAACTATTTATGAGGAAAATACTAATATTATATCTATTATAGAGATGGGAAGATCGAGGTCAAGGGAGTCAATTGACTTAGCTACTAAGTGTAAAAGTCAGGACCTAAACTCAAGTAATATATTCCCAAGTCTGTGCTTGTAACCAGAACAATTTATTGCCTTCTGATTATAGCCTGTGACGTTAGACTCTTCTTTATTATGGTAGGATCTTGATCGCATAACATCTTATATATTATTCATTCTTGTATTCATTCATCATTCATTCATTCATCAGCAAATATATTGAGCATATACATAACACTTGTCTACAGTCACTACTTAAAATGCATCCCATAAGTTAACAAGTAATAGGTATATAACCAAATAGGCCTTATCTGATATCATGGTGCCAATATCATACTTCACCCGAACTGCAGCCTCAGGCATGGATTTTAGAGGCAGCAAAAGCAGGTGGGGACCTACTGTCTTCTATCAGACAAAAGAAACACAGCAGTAAACACAACAGACTTGATCTCTAATTTCATAGACCTTACAGTTCAAGGGAGGAAATAGACATAACTTAAAAATAACACTAATGTATGAAACAGTTATAACTGCTATGAAAAAAAAAATAGGAATAAATCTATGAGAGCTTCCACCAAAGAAATCTAACCTAGACTGCTGGCTCTAGAACATTTTCCCTGATAAAGTGCTTGTTGTCAGTTGAGATCTACTGCAGAAAGATAGCAGCTAATTTGAGTTCAGAGAGGAGGTAAGACTATGGGTTTAACATTTGTGCATATGGATAAAACCCTATCTACAAAGATCATGTGACCAGTTTAAGACACTTCAAGAAAGCTTATGTGGTTGGAGTGCAGACAGGGAGGGAGAGAATATTGTGAAATAAGGTTGGAGAATTAGGAACTTGTATGTCATGTTGATTTTTTTTCCTTTTAAATCTTAGAAGCAATGGTAGATTTTTAAAAAGGATTTCAATGGTGATGATGTGACATATTTGCTCTTTTAAAGATCACTCTGATTGTGGTATGGGCACAGATTGGGAGAGGGCAGAAAGGATGAAGGAAAACTAGTTAAAGGCTATTACAATAGTCCAGGTGAGACACTACTATGGTTTGGAATTTGATAGCAGTAAACATGAGGAAAAAAAATAGGCAGATTCAAGAGACAGTTAAGAGATAAAAATGGCAGCTTTTTAAAAAAAATGTTGATTTATTTGAGAGAGAGAGAGAGAGAGAGAACATTCATGCAAATGGGAGATGGGGAGAAAGAGAGGGAGAGAGAGAGAATCCCAAGCAGGCTCCATTCTGTCAGCACAAAGCCCTATGTGGGGCTTTAACTCACAAACTGTGAGATCATGACCTGAACCAAAACCAAGAGTTGGACACTTCATCAACTGAGCCACCCAAGTGCCCCCAAAATGGCAGCTTTTAGAGATAGATTGGATACGAGTTTTGTGGAAAGGAGAACTTAGAGATTCTAATATTTCTGGATTGTGTAATTTCGTGGACACTGGTGCCACTTGGTGAGATAGGAGATTCTGGAGAAGGATAAGGTCAGGAAAGTGAATATCATAGATTTGATCTTGAGGATGTTGAATTTGATAGGAGTTATGTGAACTAGGTAATTGTTCTAGATTGGAGCGCTCCAATCACAGTCATTTGTCCTACTATACCCTCTGCTTCTTTGATATTACTTGAGAAAAAAAGTATAAGGAAACAGTGACAAAAGAAGGGGAATTGAGATTAAAGTTTAAGGAACTCAGACTGTTAATGACTGAAATAGACAAATAAATTAGCAGGGAAGACTATGAAGAAAGACCCAGAAAAATAATCAAAAACTCAGGAAGAAAAGGTATTGTACACATTAAGATAGGAGAATAACATAGAAGTAGAAAAAGTTCCTCTGGGCCAGATATAACGGACTGGTCAAGTAATATTAAGATAAAGGTAGGCTCTATCAAAGATATATAGTACATGTTAGGTAAAAATCTCAGCTCATAATTGTAATCAACCTCCTCAAGAAAAGGCAGATGGTTAGATTTAGAATATAAAGAGGGATTCTACAATAAAGTAAATGAGTCACAGATGCCCAACAAAATGTTGAACTATTTCCTAATGTTTACGGCCATTGTTAATGGTACCAACTGTTGTTAGAAAGACAAGATAAGTGAGTCCAAATAATAGACAATATTTAGGATTCAGGTAAGAAATAGTCATTGTTTCAGATATATGTACTTATTGTGCCATGCAGCAGTAGGCATCCTAGAGGATGGAAAAAATGATAGGTCCATCTTCTACATAAGAAGAACTGAAAAGAGCTGAGTTGGGTGCTGGTAGAAGAGGCTGGCTACCAGCCAATGGGATGGTGTGAGATGAAGACTGTCTTTTGAAACTCAAAGTGTCCAGTTCTCAATTATTTTTGAAACTCACTCTTTCCTAGTTTTCTTGTCAAACTTCTTTCTCTATGATCTTCTTAGTCTCTGTTTCTGACTGTTAAAGCTTCAGAATTTAATATCTACCACTCTGGTAGGTATTTCCACTAATATTTCACAGACACCTAAAACAATATACCCAACTTAAATCAATTCTATTGTTTTCTTACTTTTGTTTTAAATGGCACATACCAGTTTATTGCTATGAATGCTTGTCCCAGCACTGGCACACTTTACTTTTTCACCTTCCTGAATAAAATATCTATTATGAAAATTGCTTTTGAGTAAAAACAAGTTTGGATATAGGGGGAAGTTGGCTGTTTGAAACTTATTAATAGGATGTGTGAATTTTGGTCCTCATTCTTTTATCACCTTAAACCATAATCAGCCTCCCTATCTTCTTGGTATTTCCTCCGTATTCATGATGCCTGTGGACATTTTAATTTTTTATCTTCCTCTTATTAATTTCATGATCTCTGACCAGCTACCATTCCCCCTATTCCCTCTAAAATGGTCTCCTTGATGGCAGACACAGCCTATAGTAATTGTGGAGCCTCATGAGAAAACTCCATAGCTGTTATCAAAAGGGAAAATAGCCCATATGTCTGCACAAGTCAAAATGTTTAAGGGCATCGGGAACTTTGATCTTTATTATTAGTCATACAAATCAAATTTTGCAGAAATTTTCTTCTGGGTCATCGGAATTGAAGTATTATTCTACTGGCATTAACAAAGCTATTGATACTCTTTGTTGAACCATGTTCCCAGAAATAAAGCTGGGACTCTGAGGGAACAAAGCACTTCATATCCTTTACTTTCACACAGGGGTTTCTAAGGAGAATCAGTTGAACAGTCCACTAACTGTGAGGGCTTTCATTTTCATAACGCATGAGTATTTTATTGCTATTTTACTATAATCTTTTGTTGTCCTAATAAATGCTCTTTTCTTTTTGAAAAGGTGGAATGGTATCATCACTTTTATTTTCAACAATGCAGGGGAAATAAAGGAGAACGGGAAATAACCAGGATGCACTGGCTAAGACTTAGTCCTTTGACATCCACAAGCTGGAGGAGGAATTGTACCTCTTTGTTGCATATTATGAAACAAAGTAGAAAACATCAGAGATGGAACCTAATTTCTCTATAACAATACCTAGATCAACATCCCTATACTTACTTTTAAAACTATGGATTGAAGAAAAAACAAAACAAAACAAAGCAAAACGATATTTCTTCCAACAACGACATCATTATTTAGATCTCTTGGGTTTGTCAGTTACAGGAAAACTAACCTGCCCCCATCAATTCTGAAGTTCCAACAGACCCCTGTAATTCTGAGTGGAACAGACTAGAAACCATGGAATGCAGGTTGACTGTTGTTTCTGGTAGCGATCAGAACATATCACCAATCAGTAGGAACTCTTTTTCACTCTGTAAATGGCTAGTGAAACAGATGAACTGCCAAGCCAGGAAAATGAGTGTCATCATACATATTTTCCTTTGATTCATACACGACATCCTTCCATTTCTACGCCAGTCAATCCTAAACAACGCACAATTAGTGAACACGAAATGTATGATGTGATCAAAGTAGACTGCATTGTGATCTAAATACCTGTGGTATTTATTCCCTCTTTTTCATCCTTACTGATAAAACTATAAGGTTCTCCTCATTTTCAGGTTCTCATCATTTTTCATCTAAAGTATTTCAAAAGCCTCATAAATGTTCTCTCTAAATCTTCTCTTGTCCTCACATAACCCATTCTTCACACTGCCTTGTCAGATTGATCTTTCTAAAATATAAATTGGATCAATTACTGCTCCTCTTAAAAACGTGTAATGACTCTACAATGCTCAGAGAATAAAATCTGAACTCTATTTTGTGGCCCAGACAATCTCTATGATACCGCAGACCATGTTCTCCAAAGTCACCTTTTATTATTCCCTTTCTTCTTCTCCTTATCAAACTACTTTTAATTCACCAAATATATTATGTGATTTCATAACACTTATAGCTTTGCTGTTTCCTCTATTTAGATAGTTTTGCCTTTCCCTCCTCCCTGCTAGTTTCTTTGACAAATTTCTACTCATCATTTCAGATAAAACTCAAATATTATATTCTCTTTGAAACATGTGAGACCCTCACAGTTATTTGCTCCTCTGTTCCACCATGGAACACTGCACATGTTATTAAATACAATAATCAGGATGCCTGGGTGGCTCAGTCTATTAAGTGTCCAACTCTTGATTTCCTCTCAGGTTGTAGTCTACAGTTATGAGATAGAGCTTCATGTCCATGCCCAGCATGGTACCTGCTTAAGATTCCCTCTCTCCCTCTGCCTCTCTCCCCTGCTCGCTCTCGCTCTCTCTCTCTCTCTCTCTCTCAAAAAAAATTAAATAAAAACATAATTACAATAATCATTTGAACCTGATTCCCATTTTCAACCACGAATTTGTTAAGGAAACTGAGGCATACAATACAAACAAATCTGGCACATAATCAATCTTCAATGAGTTATAGCACTATCATTTCCAACTTAATATGCCCAAATCAGAACTCCCCACCTCCCCCCTAAGGTCATCCAATCTTTTGCTGTTCATGGTGCTATCATTCTTCTTGTCATGTCGGATTGAAATCTTGGAGGCTGCTCTAACTCAGACTACATAAATAACTGCTTGACCACATATGTATATGGGAGGTACTTCCTGCTTCTTAAATATATTTGCCTTATAAAGCTATTTGCAAACAGTTGTATAAAGATAAAGCAGTAATGTACAATTCACTGAATTTTCAGCTCATTGAATAACAAAAAAAAATTGGGTATTTTTGTATAAGTTTGACTAATCACTAAGTGTGATTCTACTCTTTTAATAACTTTAGTTGTATGTCCATAGCCAAAAATTGATTCCCCTCAGTGAGCATGGTTTCAAATTTATGTATTATGATTAGATACAACTCATTCATGAATCAGTACAGGGCAAAACCCAACCACATTGCAGCTTGAGACAAAAGGAAAAATTAATAACACTTTTATTTTTATTTTCATTTTGACATGTTTATCATCATGGATTTTTGCATTAATTTTTATTTCTTCAAGTACTGAATTAAAATATTATTTCTCTTGATTACTGAGTTTGTTTTCCACCTCCATTAACTTTCAGGCAAGAAGTGAGTGGCTCATTCACCTCACCCTAGTACCCGCCCTGTAGCCATGTCTAACTTCTAAAGGAAGAAGAAGTGCAATTCTGTGTTTTATACTAAAGAAGAGAAATGAGGAAAAAATGGTGAATGGTGATAATGACTAATAAGTCCAGGTAAGCTAATTGGTTCTAATGCAGAATTGGCTGATTAAGAAAAAATGATAGTGTAAATAAAGTTCAGGAGACCATTTTACTCTTCAAACAATACAATGTTCCTCATCAAATAATTGACAAATATAATTCTACAGGTATATGATTTATAGCCCTATCCTTAATTAGCATCTTTTTTCCCCTAGAAGTCTGAATGGATTATTTTACTCTGAAAGAATTATCTATATAAAAGTCAGAGTCAGATGCTTTTTTTTCTCAATCAATTGAGATGTGATAATTGCGTTGTCGTTACCTAAAAACTCCCTGTGGATTTTTAATGTTCGGTCTTTTAAAAATTGACTTCTTCAGGTACTTAAAAATGTTTACCTTAACTCTGTTTTGTGTATTTAATGTGTTTTGATTTGTTACTCCTGGATCACCATGATTTTTCTCTGACTAGTGAAAACAGCCAAGGAATAGCAAAAGTAAGTGCCTAGAATTTATAAAGTGTCTGGGCTTTAAAAAAAACACAAACAATCATCTTAATAATGCCCATTCGCTGTTCTCTAGGGTTGTGTATTAAAATGCTCTAGAAATTTTTTATTCCACAAAATGCATGTAGTTTATTTTTTTTTAAGTTTACTTATTTATTTTGAGAGTAGAGAGAGTACACATACAAATAGGACAGGGGCAGAGAGAGAGAGAGGAAGAGAGAGAATTCCAAGAAGGTTGCATGCTGTCAGCACAGAGTTTGACATGGGGCTCGAACCCATGAACCATGAGATCATGACCTGAGCTGAAATCAAGAGTTGGAAGCTCAACCAACTGAGCCACCCAGCTACCTTTAGCTTATTTTTTTCTGAGGCAATATTTTGCATGTGGGCAGTAAGACATTTGTTTTAGAAATGTCAGTTATTAAAAATTGTGTTTAGTTACCAAAACATTTTTTTAAATGTGAAAATGTTAATGAATACAGCACTTACACATTTCATCATCTTTATCAATATGGCTGGCTCTTCTACATGAAACACGGAGGTCTAGCAGTAGCTTTAACGACAGAGAAGAAAAAGTTCCGTCTCAAATGTAAGCCAGCTAGATTCCCTACAGAAAAGATGAAATCTCAGAATACATTTTTCTGTATAACCTTTCCTGCCTGTGTAACTGAGGGAACAGGACTGTGCAATGGGTTTCTTCTTCTACCAAGCCTTGACGTCAGCAACAACAGTTCTCACTAAAAGGCTGGAAAATCTTAACTTCATCCTACCATTAATCATTCTCTCAGCCTCTGACTCCAAAGTAGAAGCATGAGTGTTCAGCCATAGCTTGTTTGGTCTTTTTTTGCTAGGAACTCTGAGAGAGGGATGGTATCAAAGGAGATGTTTTTCTTGAAGACTTTGAAATTCCAAGTGTTGACAGGCAGAAGACTTCCCAGCAGTCATTTGAGAAATGCTCCCCCAAAGCAATTTTATTGCAATCTAAATATTTATTCTGATTTGCACAGGACACTGTCTTTTGAGTGTGCTGTGAATAGGATTAAGTCCTGAGACAGTTCAGAAAATATGTGAGACACCCCCCTTTATTTGATTAACTCATCATATCATACATATATAGATTAATACAATTCATTTTGTAAGTAAAATTTGAGATAATTTGAGACTGTTGTCTTAGGACACCACATAAAAACTCTAACTGCAATATGTTGTTCTGAACAATTTATATTAACTCAGCATAATAAATGGAATATTTTTTATCCCATGATTCATTTTCTAAATGGAGTACAATGACCTTCCATCTGGCAAGAGGTCTAAAAGGATATTGCTTGACCTGAAAGCCACTGGCTAGGGAGTAGAAGATTTATTTGGATTTTCACCTAATTTATTTTATGGACAAATAATAGTCAATATATTTTTAATTAACTGTTTTGGCATATCATCAAAGTAGTGATTAGAATTATATATTTATTTTTAAACACAAAATTTTGTGAATGTAAGTTTCAAAAGGAAAAAGGAAGTTATTGTGAAGTAAATGTTATAATAAAGTACAATTTAAAAAATTTTTAATGTTTATTTTTGAAAGAGAGACAGAGTATGAGTAGGGGAGGGACAGAGAGAGAGAGAGGGAGAGAGAGAGAAAGGCACAGAATCCAAAAAAGGATCCAGGCTCCCAGCTGCCAGCACAGAGCCCAAGACGGGGCTCAAATCCATGACTGCGAGATCAAGACCTGAGCCATGAAGTCAGACGCCCAACCGACTAAGCCACCCAGGCACCCCAAATAAAGCAAAATTTTAAAGTATGACCCTGAATGATTTTCCTCTTAAGAGAAAGAACAAAATTCTACAGTAGTGTAAGTGATTATTTACAGAAAAAAAAAATTTAATATATAGTGACCCATAGATTTGTTGGTATTTCATCAAAAATATTTAGGGGCGCCTGGGTGGCTCAGTCGGTTAAGCGTCCGACTTCAGCTCAGGTCATGATCTTCACGGTTCGTGGGTTTGAGCCCCGTGTTGGGCTATGTGCTGACAGCTCAGAGCCTGGAGCCTGTTCCGTATTCTGTGTCTCATTCTTTCTCTGACCCTCCCCCGTTCATGCTCTGTCTTCTCTCTCAAAAATAAATAAACGTTTAAAAATTTTTTTTAATTAAAAAAATAATTAAAAAGCTTGGGATATGATTTTTTTTCTATTAAATACTCATGGTAAATTACGTTTCAAATCCTTTTTTTAACTTAAAATTGTAATTACATTTGTTCCTGAAAAAAGAAGAAAAAAGAAATCTAAATGGTTATTTGTATAGGTATAAATAAAAGAAAGTTTTAATGAATTCACTTTGTTTTAGTTAATTTTTGAAACTACTTTAAAACACAATCTCTGCCACCTAAGGTTTTGAATGCTTTCCATGGCATTTATGTAACACGTAGGTAAAAATATTTTACTTAAGTAAAAATGAAAGAAACAAAATGGAAAAAAAATTCTGAACATATTCCTATAATATGCAGTTCTTTTGAAACTAAAACTTACCTGTGCAGTTTCTCTCTCCTTTTCTCTTAGCCTTTTCTTTTGAATGTGGTCAACGAATGATAGAATAAGATGTAGATAGAATGTAGGAACCAGCGATACTGTGTATTTTATTGTGCTCTTTACAGTTTATACCATACCTTCACATGCATTATCCCTTTTCATCTTCATGGCAACCCACGAAGAGATAATTATTCCCATTTTATAAAAGAGGAAACAAAGGAACAATTTAATCTTTCCTAGGGGCAATTAATGATTCAGTTTCTGTCTCAGGATGATGGCGATGAGGAAGAGCTGAGCTGGGGACTGGAGCCCTGACATTCTGGCTCAGCAGATTTGAGCACAGCATTTGAGATTTGATAAGCACATTACATAACTCGGTCAACTTATCTCAATATTTTCTAAGCTTGAGTGTGGAAATTATTCGGAACAAATGTTTTCCAAGAGAATTTGATTTTAGCGGAAAACAAATGAACCTGTTCTGGATGAGTTCTACGCTAGCCTTACACAAATTACTGTCTTTGTTTGTGTTGCTGGTTATGACTGTAATGTCACCGATTAGTTCTTTTGTAATAGCCCCAGAGAAATTAAAGAAGTATAAATAATGTATTACTACTAAATGAAGACCAAATGGCATTAAGGTGCATTGTAGAAATGAAGGTTTCATCAGAAGTCAAATGGAGAATAACAGATGGGCCCTGAGGCATACTCAAGCACATGAAGCATAGCAGGTAAAACAGAAGTGGCACTCTAGGAGTCAAGACCAAAGTACATTGTGAACACTTAAGCAAATTCAGGAAAGCAACTTCTATTGTATTAAATCACCGTTGTAAATTTGAACTTTTCTAGATTTTTTTGTTTTTACATATAAATTTATATTGGTGTTATAATTACATAATTCTCATAAGCTTAACTCATTAATAGATTTATACTTGGTCTCTGTTTCTGTCTCTGTCTCTCTCTACGTGTGTGTGTGTGTGTATACACTTGTATACATGTGTGTATATATACACACACACACGATATAAATAAGTAACCTCTGAGATATTTGATGACATCATTAGGCAAATGGAAAAATTGAAATCAAGAAACATTTTGTTCAAGAAAATTTGACAGTAATTGATTAACTTCACATAATGTGGGTTTCCTGCTTCAAGTACAGTATTCTTCTGCTATCAACTTCTTTATTTATAGATTAGGGGTTGTATATAAAGAGGAACAGAGAAGTTAAGACCATAGGACAAACTATTGGCAGAGAAGGAAATATACTTGAGCCCAAATCCTCTGACTCCCAATTCAATGATCAATTCAGGGGACAATCAGTTTCCTTTCTCAATAAACAGCGATGTCCTAAGGCATTATATCTATGGAGGCATTGCCAGTTTACCAAGAATATTGGCAATCAGCGTCAAGTTGGAGCAGAGGCCTTTCACTTTGTGTTGCTTGAAAGGACCTCTTCTCAACTTTAGGAACCCCTGTGGGAGGTGTGTAGGACAGCAACCAGTGGGGCAGTATCCAGTCCCCTTCATCCAATCAGAGTAGCTTTATTTCCTTTATATGTTGAACTTATAGTTAAGATCTCATTTAATAAAACTATTTTGAAGCGTATTAGTGTTTGCAAACTACTGACTTAGGGGAATACATCTGATGGAGATATTTTGCATAAGGTTAAATAGTTTAGATCATTCTATCTGTTGGTGATGTCCTCATCATAAAATCTTTGTTGCATATTCGATATATTGACACGTCAATAGTCTTAGAATTGATGAGTCTTAATTAGCTAAAAAGTAAAGGATAAAACTAAGGAAAAATTCAACTTGCACCTGCACAAAAAGTTGTGGGCTCAAAGAAAGTGAAGATGCTTTCTTTCTTTTGGATTTCATATAACCTTCGTTTAGATTTACTTTCCTGGGAGCTAAACTGGAAAATCTTGCAGTAAAATAATATTAAGATGTCTTAAAAATGAAAAAAGAGAGGGGGGTGCCTGGGTGGCTCAGTCAGCTGAGCGTCCAACTCTTGATTTCGGCTCAGGTCTTTGGCTCATGAGACTGAGCCCTGCATCTTGCTCTGTGCTGAGCATGGAGTCTGCTTGGGATTCTCTCTCTCTCCCTTTCTCTGCCTCTCCCCAGCCCCTCTCTCTCAAATAAACTTTTTTTTAATGAAAAAGGAGTAACATGATAGACTTAGATAGGAAATGATTCAGTATATTAGTATTACAACCATGTGGAAATTACCCAGAACTGTTTTTATTGACTATAGAGACCTCCATTCTGTAGTGAAGAAAAGGGTCATGTAAAAATAGATATTCACATTTTCTTATTATTTTTAATGAAAGGCATCATCTATTCTTTGCTATGTTTAGTATAACATGGATTCTCAATTAACATTAAGCCATTCATCATAACTGGCCAGGAACATAGTTCTTACCAGGAACCAAAAGTTCCGGCACCTTGAGCTTAGACTTCTAGAACAGTAAAAAGATAAATGTCTGTTGTTTAAGCCACCCAGTCTATGGTATTTTCCTATAGCAGCCCAAGAAGACTAAAACACTGACCAAATACTGCACTGAAGAGGCATTACATTTTTCAGTTTAGCTTTGCTTATGTGGCCAAAGCCCTACTGTATAAAAAAATAGTTACCCAGGAGATTCAGGTCACATACGTTATCTTTAACATTACCAAATTATTTTCTCACCAACCCCAGAGCCATAGGTAAACTCAGGCTTGTTTCCTGATTGTCATATCAGATTTCCTAACTTTTATATCCCCATCCAGCATCTCTTTACTCCTGGTCATCCTATAAACTACCACTAGATTAAATTTTCCTAACATATCATTTTCATTAATCATTATATTACCTCTAGTGAATCTTAGCCATGCATTGACCATCTCCAGATTCTTCATTCTGGCATTCAAAGTCTGCCCTCAAATGGCCCTTCATAAACAGCCAGCCTTACTCATGATGCTATTCTCTGTAGAGTTCCTCAATATGGCTGATGGCCTTAGCTTAAAAATAATACTTATTGTCACAATGATGCCTTGAAGATCTAATGAGATACTGTATGTGGAACATTCATTACTGGTGTCTGGGATGTAGTGAGTTTCACTCAATAGTTATTCTAATTATTCATTCTGACCCTTGTACATGTATTTGTTTTCTACTTATAAGAATAGACACTTATTGACAATGTAACGTACACTAAAATTTAGTTTTGATTTTAACCCTGTCAAAAAGTAGGTAGTAGTTACTTTTGTCTTCCAATTTTATACACTAGGAAACTGAACTGAAGAAAGGTTATGTATCTTGCCCAAGGCTACAGAAAAGAAATAGCAGACCAAAAATTTGAGTCCAGTCGGTGTGGTCCCAAAGTCTGTGTGCTTAATTACTACTTATATGGTTCCCCTTTTCTATATCCAATTATTCTATGTGCTCTGTCACATTTTTTCTTTGAATATTCCTGAATAATCTGCCTTCTTTTTTTATAAATCCAAAATTTATATTTTCTTAAATGTTGGCTCAAAACTCATCTCTGTCACCACATCTCAACACACTGGGTTTTCCCATTTAGCTTAAACAGAATCTAAACCCTAACACCATGCAGTACTTACCTATCTATCATATTCTTGCAAATATATAATTAAGCTTCTTCAATTTGAATGTAAATTTCTAATGGCAATGGCCACTTTATGTTTTTTAAAATTCTTCTAAGCCTTAACCATAAACAATTCAATTGAAGTACATCAAAATGAAGAATTTCTGTTGATCAAAAGATGTCATCAAACAATAGATAAGGGAAACCAAAGTGTGAGAAGAAAATAGTTCAACATATGTAATTGATAAAACAGCCATGTCTGGAATGTTTAAAGATTACACAAGCCAATAAAAAAAATATAAATAATTTAGGAAATTGAGTAACAGATTTCAATAGGCACTTTGCAAAAGAGGATATCATATGGACAATAAACGTACCAAAAGCTGACCAACTTCGTTAGTCATCATGAAGATGCAAATTAAAACCACAATGAAACAGCACTACATACCTGTCAGTAAGGCCAAAATGTTAAAAGCTGATAAAATCAAATATTGCTGAGGATGTGGAACAAGTAGAAATCTCAAAATCTTGTGGAAACGATTTTATTTCTGGGTGTGTGTGTGTGTGTGTATATATATATATATATATATATATATATATATATATATATATGTGTGTGTGTGTGAGGGTATATATATACCACACACACACACACACACACACACACACACACACACATTTTACATATAAATGTGTGACAGCATCCATAAATGACACATACAAATAAAACACAAAAAGAATATATGGGAATAATCCTAGCAGCATTATTCATAATAACACCAAATTAAAAGCAACTTTTGTGTCCATTAATAGAATGGATAAATAATTTGTGGTATATTTAAGCTGCATATATTCATACAGAAAAAAACAAATGAACTACAGGTGTATGCAACAAACAGGATAAATTTTATGGATAATATGGAGTATAAGACTGACTCAAAAGAAGATATGCTGTATGCTTCCACTTGTACAAATTAAATTTAAAAAAAATGAAACCATCTATTGCTTTGAAAGTCAAGAGACTGATACCTTTGGGTGAGGAGAGTGAGCAGTAATGAGATGGGGTTTGGGGGGGACTGGCAGTATTTTATTTCTTGACCTGGATAGCATTTACATGTGTGTTAGCTCTGTGAGCCTGTGCACTGATGCATTCTGTGCTTTTATGTGCATATATTTTACTTCAAATAGTTCAAAACTGGTACAAGAATAAAATTTAGCTAAGGGTATAAAACAAAACTTACAATTCCAGAATGGCATAGGATACAATAGAAACTGAGATGTGTAAAGAAGGACACAAGCTGCTTAGAAGTGTAGATTTACCTGCAAGCAGAAATAGCCAGAGTCCTATCGTCACGCAATATTTTGTGTTAAGACTTTAACAACTTAATTACAGTGTGGGATTCAAGTACTCAGTGGTATTAACCCAAGACATGATACTTTAGTTAGTCATAAAGGAGAAATTCAAAATATTCTACTTGTAAAATTCCTTATCCTATACATCATGTGAGTGTGTGGATGAGGCGAGGTCAAAGTGGCTACTAAATGTTTAATTGGTTATTATGGACTAATGGATGCTTCTAAAAAACCTGCAGCATTTTGTAGAACTGTCAAACGCAAGTGTCCATAATGAATTATTAGGAAAGATAAAAACAAACAACAACGAAAAAACACTTTTCATATTAAAATAGAAAGCTAAAAGAGAAATAAAAATAAAAAATGCTGAAAGGAAAAGATAAAAGGGTGAGTGGTTGGGATGAGAACAGAGAGAAAAAACAAAATCATTGTTACCAATAGCAGAAAGCAACCCAGGACAAAGTATGAAAGCGTAAAGGGACAACTAAGGCAACTATGTCTGCTAAGACAGTGACTGCTATACATAGAGTCTGTCTATACATTTAAAGATATTTGGAGCTTATAAAAAATAAAAATACTTATTTCATTCTCTACCAACAAAACATAAACACAATCACACATAAAACAGAATAATAGAACAGGAAAAGACAGATGAAAATCTTTAACATAAAGGTAAATTACCCTCAGGATACATAAATAATTAAAAGGACTAAGAGAGTACTTTTAAATCAATAAGGCGGACAATGCCAAAAGAAAACAGAGTAGAGCTATATGTACAGACTAATATAATCTTCAATAAGTATATAGAGCAGCAGCTGTGAGAAATCATCTTAAGAAAAACTGAAAGAAACAGAGTGAATATAGGAGACTGTAACAAGTTCCATCAAGAGAGCCGCAGAAAAATATCTGAATAATGTAACCAATAATGTTGGTGAATGGATATATAGCCAAGAACATGGAAAAAACACATAGAAAATCACATATTACTAAAGTTATCAAAGTGTGATCAAACTCCTCTGACGAAAGGCAACATGTCTAGAGACCTTCAAAGTAAATTTTTACAAACCTCCAGGCTAACCAATATTTTTAAAAAATTTCTTATTATTTGGAACAAAGGAAAATTTCTTATTATTTGGAACACAAGGAAAATTGAAGATGGATCTTCTATATGTGTGAAAATTAACTAGTGTACTCATAGAGGCTTCAGCACAATATAAACAGTTTTATCGGTTTTATTCCAGGATGTCTACTAATGTAATGCATCAACAAAAATAAAGTCCACACTCATTTGTCACAAAAATATCTTATTATGAAACTTAACTGAATAACTCTACTTATGAAAAACTTAAGTACTCACCAACCTCAATAGTAAAAATTTTAGCACCATTTTTTATTAAATTAAGGAATAAGACAAAGAAGTCAAATAAAATCACTTCTATTCAAGCTACTATCATGTGCCACAGCTAGTGAAATAAACAAGAAAATGATATATAAATCTCTTTGTATTTGCAGATGATATAATTGTCCACGATAAAACAGTTCAATTGAATTAACAATTTATAAGGACCATAAAGAGCATTCATTAATATTAGTAGATATAAGAACATTGTATAAAAACATATCTTTCTTTATATCAACTAGAATTATTTTAAAAATGTGAAGGAGTCCAAGAAGATGACATGAATGTACTTTTCTGCAACATACAACTGTTCCTCCCACTAAGTACAACAAACAGTTCTGGATATTATATATAAAACAAACTTAAGAAGACACTGAAAGATGGAGGGAAGTCAGACTGACTCGGCATATCATGACCTAAAGAATAACACGGTGTTGATTTCCCTGGAATTTCTTTTGGCCTCATTTATCCTAGACTTTAAGAAACCAAACTTTTGGAAATGCCAATAGGTGCAGACAAAAAATTCCAAGTAAAATTTTCTCTCTGGCTAAAAGACCATGAAAGGAGCAACCTTGCATGACAGAAAGCTTTTCAATGACTGCTCAACCCCAGCTAAGTATCATAGAAAAAACTGTGGCTTCAACCCCACCTACGCCAGCAATGACTGGGTAGGGAGTCTAGAGTTACATCTTTGCAAGGTAGTAACAAAGTGACTCAACATTCTTGCTGGTATCATGTCAGTGAGGACCATGCCTGCTGGTAATAAAAAGGCTCGCTATCCCTGCTATGTCCATGGAGACCACATGGGGAATCTGAACTTCCATCGCTACCTGCCCAGAATGAGGCACCCCTTCCCCTCCACACTGGCCCATTGGAGAGTGAGGACTTGTACCATAGTCCTGTGATAACGAGGGCACCCCCACTGTGGTGGGTGTGGAAACCATGTAGGGAACTGGAACTATCCTTTCCACACCCTTGCCCCTGAATGACTAATGAGGTTATAATGAGCAGATGGTAAAATTCATCAGGAAGAGCCAAAGCCAAAACAATCTGAATAAAGGAAGCAGATGGCAGGGGTTGAACAATCAGAGAATAAGCTCTGATTTTAAAGTTATCATAGTTAGTGCAGTGCATGGTACGACAACAGGATAAATGAGGAGACCCTTCCTCCTCATGATATGCTACAATCTCCACTGATCCTGCAGAACTTTTCTAATATTTGCAATTTGTGAAAGCTTAATGTATGGTAAAACTGAGTAATGGAGACACTATTTTAAAAACAGTATTAAGAAAATAGGTTATCTAGAGGGAAAAATATAAAATTGATTCCAGCATTACACTATACCAAACAAAATCAATTCCATGTGGAACCAAGACTTAAATGTAAAAGGCACAATTTTGGAAACTTGAAATTATACAATATCTATGACCTTGAGATAACAAAGGTTTTCTTAATACAAATTATACCATATTTTTTAAAAAATTAAATTTAGAATAATTACAATTAAGGCCATGTCCTAGATACCTAAAACATTATAAATAATCCATAAAGCCAGGTTTTATACATTATAAATACCTAAAACATTATAATATTATATATTATATATATAATATTATATATATGTTAGGTATATATTATATATATGCCTATATTATTATATATAATTATATATTATATATTATTATATATATAATATATAATTATATATATTTATATATTATAATTATATATAATATATAAATATATATATTATATATATAATATTATATATATTAGGTATATGTTATAATGTTAGAACATTAGGTATCATGTCAGTGATAGGTATATCACATTAGGTATATATATATATATATATATATATATATATATATATATATATTAGGTATATATTATAATGTTAGGCATATATGTTAAATAGGTATATACCTAATATACCTAAAACATTATAAATAATGTATAAGCCAGGTTCCTTTATGTAATTAATGAAAGCATTATGTTCAAGAAATATAAATAAGTCCAAAAACTGAATAGGAAAAAGAAATAGTGCAGTAAGAAAATAAGAGAAAAAGATATGGGCAGACAATTCACAAAAAAGGAAATATGAATGGCCTTTACCATATGAAAGATATTGAGATATAAAATATATAAATATATGAAATATATTGATATATATAGGAAGTTATTAGGGAAATGTAAATAAAAGTAATAACAAAGTACCATTATGTACTCATCAGATTAGGAAAAAACTTAAATGGTTATCCAACACTAATCTTGGTGATAATATGGAGAAATGACAACTCCCAAATACTACTAGTTGGGCTATGAATTGAGATAACCACTGTAAAGAGGTATCTCTTAAATTTGAAGATTTGTAAACCCCAAATTTATATACTTTAGGGAACTCCTCCCTCAAATTCATCTGTAGTTATGTAGCATTGCTGACCTGCCCTAGATTGGAAACAATCTAAGTTTCTATTAGTGGGAAAATAAATAAATTGTAATATATTCAGACTAAAGACTACCCTGACAGCTAAAAAAAAAAAATGAGTTAGAGTTACTTTTATGACAATTTATATATTGCAAACATAATTGTGAGTGAAAAACAACTTGTGTTAGTACTCTATATAAAGTTCAAAAGCATGAAAACCATTGCTAAAAATTACTATATTTAGTTTATAGAAATATAAATGTAAATTACATTTATAAGAACATGCATAGGGATGATAAACCTCAAACATAGGACAGTGATTTTGTCTATAGAGAGAAGGAGGTAGGGTAATGAAATTGGGAAGATATACATAGTGGGCTCCAAATGAATCTCTAATCCTTCTTTCAAAATTAAAATAGGTGAAATAAATTTGATACATAGATAACAAGTATCAAAACTAATTGGTAGGTACATGTATGTTTATTATATTATTCCTTATACTTAACCATGCTTTGCCATTATCATAATAAAAATTAAAATACTTAACAATGGGATAAAACAATAAAAAAGACTATTGAAATTTGTAAATATTTTTAAAGTAATTTTTAAAAACTTCATTTTCATGCTTCTCCAAATCCATTGCCAAACTACAAAATTGAAAGTGAGTTTGCATACAGAATTATTTTAGATGTCTTCTCTACACGTAGTAGTAACGCAATGTCACAGGGCATTTTAACACAATGTATTAAATGTTTGAATTTTAAAATTACAAAAAAAAAAACCACTTCTATTCACATTGTGGTGGGATGCATGACGGATTATACCTTGTCATAATAGTTTACCATTGTCTCCCTGGAACAGGAGGCTTTGGCAAAAAAAATAATGATGATAGAATACTTTAGAAGAGCTAAATTATACTAGATTCTACTGATTGATTTTAATGCTTGGTTTTCTTATTTTCTAGCTAGATACATTATGTTTATAACATATTTCCAGATAATGGTTATTTTGAAAAGAGGACAATTTCATTATATCAAATGCCTTTTTTTAAAAGTAATACTCAATGTAATGTATACAAAGTGGTTTCAGACAAAAGTTTATTTTTAAAACTGTATTAATATCTTAACACAGTACCTGCCAATAAATATTGATGTCAATAAATACTCTGTGCTTAAGAAATACTTGATAAAAATCAAAGTATGTTTTTTTATTTGTTTTTACTTTAGCTGCTCTATTAGGTGAGTAGCGATATACTGTGGTTTGATCTGCATTTTCTGGATAGCTAATGATACTGAACGTCTTTCTGTGTGCTTATTTGCTTGTCTACCACCCATAGCTCTTTTTTGGTAAAATGGGTTTTTGATCGTTTTTAAATTGGAATTTTATACATATGTATTTTTTTACCATTGAGTTTTGAGAGTTCTTTATGTACTAACACAAGACTGTGGGTTTGAAAACAGTCCCTCGTACATGGAAGGCAAGGAGAGACCAAAGAGGCAGACCATCTCTGTTTGGTATTGGTAAATGGCAGTTTTAATAAACAAGGGAACTTACATAGGAGGTGTATCTTGGGTGGTTGGGAGACAAGTGTATCTCCATACCTGCCTGCCCGAATCTTAGAAATTTAAATAGAGACGTTAACGGCATTCAGTCACATATGTCATCCAGATAGCCTTGACAACACATTGTTCTCTCAAGACTGTGTCCTTAGAATGGCTCCCATTGCCAAAATGTGGGCAGAATGTACTTTCTGAGGACAGAGGAGAGAGAGGAACTTCCAATTGCTTGGGTCCAGCTCCTGGGTAAATGGGTAGTTACATCCTCACAATAACCTTCTTCAGCAAAGAACTTTGTCAGATGTGTTATATGCTAATATTTTCTTCCAGTGTGTAGTTTGTCTTTTCATCCTGTTAATAGGATCTTTCACATATCAAAAGTTCAGTAATGTCTACTTTATCACTTTTTCCTTTTCTGTATTATGATTTTACAGTCTGACAACTCCGCTTCCCTAGATCCCCCCAAGTTCCTTCTGTTAGTTTTTTTTATAAAAGTTTCATAGTTTTGTGTTATATATGTAAGTTCATGATCCATTTTGAGTTAATTTTTTTTAGAAGATGTGAGTTTAGGTCAATTCCATAATTTTGCCTAGGAATGACCAATTACCCCATCACGATTTATTGAAAATGCTATGTTTCCTCCATTGGATTGCTATAAAATCACCAAAATAATGATTTCCATGTTGATCAATACAATGGACATCTTTTGATCTTCATCTAACTTTCAGCTGCATTTGACAGGATTCGTCTTGTCCTTCCTGCAATACTCTGTCCCTTTTTCTTCCATTAGTCCTGTCACCCTCTGTAGATTTTACTTGGACGTCTCTATTTTTTCAACCTGTTTCCAGTTTACCTTCCTTTGCTTGTTCTTTAAATATTGAGTTTCTCCCTCTCTACATGATCAAACACGTGGCTTCAACTACCATCTGAATACTGATGCTGTGGAAAAAATTTTACTTCTTACAACCCTCTGCTCTAGTCACCCTGTCTTGTTGTTTTTTAAAGACGTCAATCTCTTTCTTGCTTCCCTGCCTTTGCACTTTGTGATCCTCTGTCTGGGATTCACTTTTAGCAGAGTCCTCATTGCACTGCCTCATTTCTTTTTTCTTTCTTTCTTTTTTTTAATGTTTATTTATTTGAGAGAGAGAGAGAGAGTGTGTGCAAAGGAGCAGGGGAGAGGCAGAGAGAGAGGGAGATAGAGATTGTGAAGGGGGCTCTGTACTGACAGCAAAGAGCCACATGCAGGGCTCAACCTCATGAACCGGGATATCATGACCAGAACCAAGGTTGGACACTTAACTGACAGAGCCACCCAGGTGCCCCTGTCTCATTTCACTCAAATATTCTCTACAATATCACTTGCTCATCGATGCCTTGCTTGATTAGCTCTTTTATAGAATACCTGCCCTTAACCTTGTTGCTCTGTTTCCTTTATTTTTCTTCACAGCAGTTTTCTCTCCTGCTTTATTATAGATTTGCTTGTCTGTCTAGACCTCATGATGAGAGGGAGACTGTTGCCTTGTTCAGCAGTGTGTTTCCAGTGCCTGACACGTAGTAGGCACTCAGTAAATATTTGTTGACTAAGTACTTGTGACATCGCAGAGAAATATGAGCACTGACATCTGTAGACAGACCCTGGATATGTTTCTTCATGCCCAAGTTGACTTGAATAAATTTCTTATTTTCGTATTTCACATCTGCAACAGAGTTACTATGAAGAATAAATGAAATGACTCCTGGCAGAACTGAGTGCCTAATATTCAGTAAGCACATAATAATCTTTTTTTTTTCTTCTTCTTACTGAAAAAAAAAATCTTTCGTAACCTCCTTCTATTAACAGTGAAGGCTATGGCTCCATTTCTCACCAAAAACATCTTAGCTTTGATTAATAGGCGTATATAGTTGTGTCAACTACACATTTTTATTTAATATTCTTCTTAAGCCTCTTAATGTTGTCAGTCTGTGCAACTATGAGGGTGTAGAGAACTGTCTGGAATAATCCTTTTTAAAATTATCCTAATCCTTCCTTTTTTTAATGTTTATTTTTGAGAGAGAGTGAATGCAGGGGAAAGGCAGAAAGATAGGGGGACAGAAGACCCAGAGCGGGCTCTGTGCTGACAGCAGAGAGCCCAATGTGGGGCTTGATCTCCAGAACCATGAGATCATGACCTGAGCTAAAGTCGGATGCCTAAATGGCCCACCCGGGTGCCCCCCTAATCCTTCCTTTTCAAACCACGTATTGGGGCATCTGGGTGGCTCAGTCAGTTGAGAGTCTAACTTTGGCTCAGGTCATGATTTGCTGTTCATGAGTTCGAGCCCCATGTTGGGCTCTGTGCTGACAGCTCAGAGCCTGGAGCCTGCTTCCGATTCTGTGTCTCGCTCTCTATCTGCCCCTCCCCTGCTCATGCTCTGTCTCTGTCTCAAAAATAAATAAAACATTAAAAAAAAATTTTAATAAAAAAAAGAGTACTCCAGGTATTGATTCTGGTATTCAGGCAGATTATCCATGCCCTTTAGAATTTTAGCATTAACTAGTACATTTTTTGACCCTTCATTTTTTGAGATTGAAGCTTTCTGATCCTTTTGGTCCCCTTAGCTCATATTATTTGTCCTTCTCTAGAAGTTATCTTCTTTCCGCTTTGATATATCTTTCTGGTATTGTGACTGGAGCTGCATGGAGCTTTCTGGTATAAAAGCTTTTGTTTATATCAGTTATTCTCAAATGGAAGTAGGGTGGGAGTGAGAGAAACAGCAGGGTATGGCTTTTATTTTCTAAAAAACTTGTTATAAATATGACCTCCTTCTATACCCCCACTTCTACTTCCTTCTCTTTGAGAATACCTGTTTTTGAAATAAAGGATTTTTTTCTCCTTCTGGGTTATTTTCATGTCCCTTATGTGACAAATACATTGAGCTGAAGCAGGCTACTGCTTCACTGTCTTTCAATTCACTTTCCCCAGATGACAATGGGGAGCTCAGGGCTTCCATCAAACACATAGGGTGCGGATTAGGCTCCTCATTGTAAAATTGTCTATTTTTCTGTCCCACTCACAGTCACGTAATATCTCTCCACTGTGGAAATAGAGATCAGGACCAAGCCTATCAGTACTGATAGATGAATCCCTCTGATCTTTGCAAATGCTATCATTTAGTTATCTTAACATTATGGTTTAATAGTGGCTCTCCAATTTATTCCAGTTCAAGTGCAAATTGATATAGGTTTATATTAAAAATCTTCCACACCTAATTAGGCCCTTATTCTGTTCCATATTATTTTGTGCTCTAGGTAAACAAGATTAGTATTTGCTCATGAATGACACAATATCCTCCTCCCTTTTTATACCTTTATATTTGTTTTGCCAGAGAGCTGTATTATTTTCCTTTTTCTTTACTAATTAGGGTTGTCTTCAACCTTTAAAGGCCCAACTCAAGTGCTACCACCTCTAAATACTTCTGCTTATTTTAACCTATTTCATTACTTTGTAATTCTTTTCTGATATTTGTTTAATCTACATATAAGGTTTTAGATGGCTTCTCTATTAAATTCTAAGCTTCTTGAGAAAATAGATATACGGTGTTTGTGTGGTAGATATTTGTTGAATGAGTAAATGAAACAACCCTTAGAGTTGGAATTCATTGTGTTAAAGAAAGAAGGGAATAAAACAATCAGGTGGCTTGATAATCATTTTTGATGAAACACCAATTTGACATTTGGTACGTGGACATCATGCTTACTGCCATTGAGCACAAGGTGGAGGGTGTGGTTGGTGAGTTGTCTACTGGCCTTGGCAGGAACCCCTATCTATATAAACTTTACAAAAGGAAATATGTTCTCTAAGCATGGCCAGTAATTTTAATCATTTTTTTTTCACTTTCCATGGACATTTTCCACTTCCTCAGATATATTCATGCAGAAACACAGCTCTCCACATCTTGCCACTAGTATTTCAATAAGTAACTTTTAATATAGACTATTAAAAATAATTTACAGTTTAGGTCATCTCACAAGTATTCCCTAGAGACTGTAATCCTTCCTGTTAGTAGGATAAAATCAATAGAAATATTAACATCATAATCTTTCATTCTGGAGGCCTCTCCTCTCAGTAATATGAAAACTTTCCATTGAAATTGAAAGTTATTTTAAGAAAAGTAGAGAAACCCTTCTTCAAAAGTAGAGAAACTGTTCGGAAAGGATATTAAAAGAAAATATCCCAGCAGAGATATTTTGGCTATTTTTAGTGAAAAATAAAACATTAAGTGAGAAGGTGAAATTTCCTAACAACAAAAGTACTTCAGTATAAAAATTCTCCTTAAATTTATAGCACATTATAGTGTCTAAAGCACTTTCATAATTATTATTTCATTCAAGTCTCAAGAAACCCTAGAAGGCAGGTAGGGAAATTATTGTCCTCACTTTGCAGCTGAGGAAAATGAAGTTAGGAAATGTTTAACTAATTTTCAAATGCCAGACGGTCACTTAGTGGCAGATTACACTTCAGTAGGAAGGATTATTTATAGATACTCCCCAAACATTAAAACTACTACCTGCGATCCTTAAAGTTGTGTAAGCTTTCTCTACCCTGTCTCCTCAGATACAACACTGAGTGATTCTCTTCCTCTGGCAGGCTAACCAATAAGTCCTGTGTGAGAGGGAACTTCTAGAGATCTATAGACTCCCCCAACCCAAAGAATTGGCTGGGTAGTCATTCTCAGATTAATGAAAACTATCACTCTCTGGTAATATCATTCAATGAGCAGCTGTATGTTCTTATAACCCATACCCCAGTTCTGCAGATCTGTCATTCACACTTGGTCATCCCTTCAGGGGACAACCATGGGACCACATTCTCTTTTATGTTGGTAATATATAATAATATATTCAGTGAATTATTTATTGAGAGAAGAATCTAATAGTGTATAATCACCTTGAAGTCTAGATTAGGAAACATATATTCATCTGTTACATCAATTTCATTAAGAGTCTCAGATATTAGTCCCAGCTCTGCCACCAAGTTTTCTGGGCTTTATTTTTCTCATGTCTAAAATGAAGAGTTTGACCCTACCAATAATTATGGAACCTTGCTGTTTCTAACTGTTTTAGAAACATTATATCATGGGTTATACATAATAATTCTAAGAGGTAAATGAAATTTATTATAAATTGCACTTGACAGAAAAGAAACATTAAACTTCGAGACGTTATGTGGCTATCCAAGGACACGCAACTGATAAATGGAGACCCAGGGCAAAACCAGAGATTTCTAACACATATTTCTAACTCTAAAAATTCCAATCTATTCCACTTTGCAGTTTTCTATCAATGCACTTACATAAAATATGATACCTTCTACCCTCTTTAGAAACATTAGCTAATCAAAAGGCCACAACTTACAGTGTATTAACTGAATACACTATTGAACCAAGGATTTCCATTTTTCTCACGTGTTGTCCTTGGAGCATATTTTCAAGTACATATACAACTGCCTGGCAGCATCTGGACAAGGAAAGTAAGGTCTCTGTGAACTGGATAAAGCATTCCAGGAGAGAAGAATCACTTGATGCAACTGAGGAAGGACTGGTCCTGATGAATTGGAGATAAAACTCTTAACATGCCTTTGCAGATCTCCTCTAATAACGCTCATCTTGAAAAGTAATTACTTGCCCTGAAAGGAATGAGTCCACATAGTCCAAAAGCCTCTGGGTCAAGAATCTCTCATGTAAATACTTGTCTAAACCATTTTACAAATAGGCATTATTTGTTCAGTGTCATGTAATTCTCTCCTGAGGTCAATGTTCATCATAAGTGGTATGTTGGGATTGGCGAACACTGCTAAGACAGCTCATAACTATTAAGCCTGAGGTAGGTGGACAATGTGTGTTCTGACTTAAGTCAGTGGGAATGAAAAGTGTTACAGTTCAGCAGATGTTTTTTTCAGCAGAACGTTTTGCTCAGGCAAAATGCTACAGCTCATTTTGTTTGTGTGTTTGAAGGGCAAGTGTCCATAACTGGTAGAAATACTTTTCTGACAATCAGGGATGAAAGTTTAAAAATCATATGCATGTGGAAACTCAAAAGTGCTGAAGGAGGTCCCCTATGAATTTGGTTGAAGACACCTCAGCAGGGAGAGTAATGGAGGCTCAGCCACAGCTATACATGCTGGGTTTGTGTTATGGAAAAAGAACTTCAGCCTTCAATACATCAATTTTGTGCCAGCCACAATCACCCTACTCAGCTTGTGAAAAGCAGAGTTTTGTTCAAGGGATGCAAAAAAGCTTTTGAAGGAGTTTAATGTAGTTGCTGCTTTCTATTAGTGTGCTAAGTTCAGTTTGGTACTGAGCGGAAAGGAGAAAAGGTACAATTGTATGGTGAATTGATAACCTGCTATAGTTTCACTTACTCATAAAAGAATAATAGGACCCTTTGTCATCCACATATGAAAGTTACTTGTTCCTAGCATTAGATTGGCAGACAATCCCGTGATGAAAATATCTGACAAATATCAATTCAAAGCAAAGATACATAGGAGATAAGAATGTTCAGTGGTGGAGAATCTTCTTCCTTAAAAAATATTTAGAACTCTGCATGACCTAAAAATGTTGTCCTTTAAAAATTCCCATTCCTAAATTTCCAAAACACTTTGGAGAAAATACGTTTAGTTTTCCTAAATTTATGGAACTACTGACATTAACATGAAGCCATATTCTATAAATGATGGTCTTTTAAAAAGAGGCAGACATTTGTAATGGGTTGTTGTGCAAGAATCCTTGAACTAAAACTCAATGAAATTGGCACATCTCCCTCATTTCTTTTGAAGCAGGCCAGAAAGGCAAGCTGCAATGCTACACATCTCTCTTGGCTTCAGACTCTAGAAATAATCATCAAAACCACACCCAGGTCACTTGTTCAGTCATGTAGAGAAGAACTTGAAAAGAGAAAAGAAAATCTTGGCTCCCATATTGTGCTCCAATGACCAGGAGAGTGGATTCCCAAATCCCACTTAAGTACGTTATGATCACACGAACTCCACATACTCTCCATCAGGTAGACCAAACTTTCCTAAGACTGGATTTGAAGTTCTGACCCCTCTTTCCCACAAGGAGACAGATAAGGTGTTGCTGTTTTTGTTTGCTTTCGTTTTTGTTTTGGCAGTAATGCCAACAAAACCCGGGTAGAGTAGGTGGGGCAATTCAGATTATAACTCCTCTCAGAAATTCATCCACCTGCAGAGATCCTTTCTAATTGTATCACTGTTGTCCACACTTCCATGCTTAAGTAATGCAGTATTGAATTTATGGAAATAACTTTCAATCCTTAACCATTTAGCAGGTTTTTGTTGACTCATTCTCATTCTTACAAAATGCCTGATCTGTATTTTGGATTTACCTTTGGGGAAGCCAGAAAAAGAGAAGGCACTTTCTCCCTTTATACCTTATCCCACTTACAGACAGGAATGATAGTGAATTTTTCTCTACTAGTGCCTCAGAGCATGTAGATATCTGAGTAAGGACCAAGACAAAGGAGATGGCATCATATTGGAAGAGCAGTAAAGGCAACAGTATGACTTAGTAAGAAAATGTCAAACTTAGAGGTAGATGTTGACGGTAAAGCATCTTAGGACAACTCACTACTAGTGCTGTGGCTTTCTGTTACTAACCTTTTAAGCCTTTATTTCTTCATCTGAAAGATGTAATTAATACATTTGCCTTGCCGTGTTACTGTGAGAAGTAGACATTATATATATTGAGTACCAAATATAGTGCCAGACACAGAACAGGTATTCAGTAAATTGTGATTACTTTCTACTTTAGTCTCAGATTGCTTGTAAAAATATTCTCACAGATAATACGTAATGATCATGGATAATCTTTATTGAGCTCTTCATGTAAGAAGAGCAATGTGCAAAATACATGCTTTGTCTCGTTTAATTCTTGCCATATGGCCTGAATATGTGATATTATTATTCCAAATTTATACACTTAAAAATTAGGACCTGTCCAGGTCAAGTCATTTGTCCATGGTCAAATAATTGAAAACAGATGAGTGAGAATTCAAACCCAAGTCTGACTCCAAATCTCATGCTATCTACTAGTAATCCTATAAGGGCTTTGTGGTTAAGTGCAACCCAAGATACATGCTAGATTTTAGCTACCTAGCCCCACTAAGTAATAGAGTAAAACCAAGCATTCAGTGTGCATTTGTTGATGGTGATCATTGATAATTTTGAAATGAAGGTTAAAAGAGGCAAATCATAGAGAGGTGAGAAATGACAATATGAGTAACAGTCTATCATGGCACTTTTGTTATCCTAGAAAACCCTTGTTCTGTCTGATGTCCCCTCTTTCGGCCTCAGAGAGACCTGCTTTTGTCCTACTTCTACTCAGTCATAGTCTAGAATTTTCCCTAAATTTTATACCGAGCCCCAAGAAGTCATTCTTTTTGGTTCTCGTAAGATTTATGTTTCTACAGGATCCAGTCCTATACAATCATATCTATCACCTAGCACAGTAGTTTGAGTTTCTGAGCCAGTTTTATCTTCATAGCAGGTAAGGTATTCTTGGGCTTTGAGGCATCATTCTGTAAGATCAGGCTTGCAACTCAAGATTTGGTATCCTATCTGCCTCGTAAGCCTTGAGAAAATGAGATTCCACTGAAATTTAGTCTTTTCAAAAACTTACAGAATCTTCCAAATTCTTATTTTGGGTCTACTGTCATCATTTTCCTTTTTCCATTTAGATCCTGTTCTGAATACAGCATTTCTCCAGGCATGGATGGGCTAGGGCCTTGTTAAAATGCAAGGAATCTTCTACATAATCAGAGTTTATGGGAACACCACACAGGAATATGAATTTAAGCAAATTCACCCAGGTAGTTCTTATGTGTACTATACCTTGAAACACTATTTCAGATCCACAATTTCATTGTTTGTCTAACATTGAACATGGCCACTATCTAGAGTCTCCCTCTGCTGGGGTCCATCAGCAGTGATCCCTTGGATTCCATTTCTGGATGCTCATCAGAATCAATCCCAAATTAGCCATACCTCTGAGTAATCTATTGTTCACCTGTCTCTCCCACTGTCCCTCCTGTCACCCACTGTCTCTCCTGGGCTAGTGCTGCCTTCTCCTTTCTTCTCACTTGTCTATACCATCAAAGCCTCTGTGGGTCCAAGTCTGAAACTCATGTGTAACTCTTGATGCTGTTTTCCTCAACCTACACCTCCACTTTTTTTTTCTTTTCTATTCTCCTCTTTCTCTTGCTATTCTAATGTTAGAATTCTGTCTGTCTCTTGAATCTATCGTTCAGTTGTCAGCAGCCAGACTTTGTAGTGCAGTGCTGCTCATTACCAAAAGAAACGCATGATGACATTCCAATATTTCCACAGGGAAATTCACAACCAGTTCAGAAGTGTAGTCAACAAACATGATAGAGAATTTTCTTCATTTCTATCACAAATAAATCACATGTAGGAGAGGATATCAGAGTGTAGTGAAGTGTAATGTAACTCGTTATAGCTATTTGGATCTTGATGTTATTTACCTTTTGGTGCAAAACCAGCTTGTTTCTCAAATGCAGGTTATAACCAATTGATAGTTTATGAAATCAATTTAAAGGCCTCTAGCAGCACTGGAAAAAAACAGAATAAACAAGAAATATCAGACTTTATCACATGTAGTAAGAATGTGTATTCCGTAATGAGAATATTTTCATGAATATGCATGTATTTGTGTGACTATTTGGCCGTGATGAAATGTATTTTAATTTTTAGCTGAGATCCATGGTTATCAAAATTAAACAAAAGAAAGTTACTTCTCTACATTTCAGAAAATTAAAATGGCCTTCTGTATGCTGTGGGTTCAGAGTGTCTGTTTCTGTGAAAGTTATCTTTTCAGAGAATCAGCCTTCTGTATTTTCTCTCCCAAATTAGGCTTGTGTTCTTCTTTGTCTTTGTAAATCCATCAGAGCTTAAACTCTCCATCCTGAAGGTATTTCATCTAACTTATTAGAAAATGTTGAGACATACTATGTTTAATCTATTATTCACTTAACTGTGTCAGTCTCAGTTTTGTCAACCGTAAAACAGAGATCATCAAGACAAGGTTTTTGTAAAGATTCAATGAGATAACTTACTTAAAATACTGAGGATAAATGTTTAGCATAAGGAAGCCACCAATAATTGTCAGCCATTATTATTATTATCACATTCAATAACATAAGTCAGATACAATTAAATTTTTTTGTTTCTTTTTGAGAGACAGAGAGAGATAGAGTGAGTGGGGGAGGGGCAGAGAGAGAGGGAGACACAGAATCCAAAGCAGGCTCCAGGCTCTGAGCTGTCAGCACAGAGCCCGACGCGGGGCTCATACTCACACACCACGAGATCATGGCCTGAGCCAAAGTCAGACACTCAACCGACTGAGCCACCCAGGTGCCCCAGATACAATTTTTAAGCACAGATCAATGCAAATAGGAAAAAAAGAAGGCATTCAGCACTCAGATCTTAGAATCTAAAACTGGTGTCAATTTTTTCAAAAATTTTCAGAAAGTTTGGGTCCTATGGAGCCTCAGAGGAAATGTCAAGGAAAGAAGGTCTCTGTTTATACCCTTACCAAATTGTTTAAGACCAATTAGCTACTGAGTGTCAGCCAAAACAAACAGTGACATCCCCTGAGATCTAAGAACACCCTATCCTATAAATTGAATATTGGAGGTTATTCTTCTTCTGGCAACCCTGAAACAGAGAGGGGATGAAAGAAAGAGGCAATCTTACAACCTCTTAAAACTGACTTTTCTTCATTAGTGTATTGTTTATGTCTGTGCATCTTTCTTCTCCTTTCAACCTGTGTGTAAAGAACAAGTCAGTCTTCATGCAAAGGCACAAGTCAATGTGTGTCTTCAGCTACCAATGTCCATGTTTGTTTGCTATAACTTGACCTTTGTATTCAAGTGTTATGAACCACCATCAGAGCAATTAATCTTTGAGTATATAGTAATGGTATGAATGTAAACAGCCATTCCCCTCCACTGCTCTGTGTTCATTATCATATGTTTCCTGGATGTGTAAGGCCTGGGAAAGTCTGGTGTTACTCTCACAGCTTGGCCTCTTGGAGATGACATTATTTTAGAGTAGGTCATTTATATTGGTTAATATTTAGAGAGTTTAAGAAAGTAGATTTCAATATTGTCTATGAAAGCCAAGTTGATTGACAGCTTTTGATTGCCCAGTGGTAGGCTTATTAAACAATTATCTCATTGTGTTCTCAATAAGGCCATTAAACAGCCCAGGCTTGTCCTAGTCAGTTGGGAATCTCCCTGAAAACATTCTGCTGATTGGACCATTCAAGTGTAGAAAGAGGAAAGGAATGATTGTTTTATAATCAGTTGGGCTCAGTTTAATTAAATATTAGCTGTGGAATGAAGGTAGAGGGAGACAGCAGAGTTGTAAGAAAGAAAGAGTTTAGAGGAAATGCATTACCTCAAGGAATGTGAGAAGATAGCTCAATTCTGTCAACTTAAAAGCAGTTCTAGCAGTGTCCCTACTATGTACATATGGAATAATGCTGGAAAGCATAACAGAGAGATACAGAGAGATACAGACATCCAAACAAAGGGAAATGGAGATATGAGTGGATAATGTAAGTTACAAAAGAATTCATGGGGACAACATCATTGGTTAAAACAGTACATTAGGAGAAACTGATAAATATGGTGGTTGTAGAACATGGTGTTCTATTCCAAATGAATAGGTAGTTTTGACGGACATTTAATACCATAAAGCAATTATAAATGTATACGTTTTGTGATTTGTTTTTTAAAGGAATAGTAGGATAACAGGATGTTTCAGGATTTCTTTTTTTTTTTTAATTCTCTTTTACTATAAATAGGCTCTACCCCCAACATGGGGCTCAAACTCATGACTCTGAGATCCAGGGTCACACACTCTACCAACTGAGCCAGTCAGGTATTCCTGTTTTGGAGTTTCTTCTAGGGACCTTATGTGGCCAAGACTGACCAGCTATAAATTACTAAGAGTGCCATCTGGTGTTAGAATGTTGACACTGCAGCCACGTGTGGCATGTGTGGAGGGTGTGGCAGGTTCTCTGCACACCCTCCTACATTGAGCCACTGAGCTAACCCAAGGGAACAATTGTGGGAAGGTTATAAATATAAGGTTACACACAATGGGGTGTGCTTTGGTGGTGGTGGTGGGGGGAGGGTTATTCAGGATAAATGATGTTGCCTGGGATTTGCAGAGCAATTTCTTTACTTCTCTCTTGGTTACTATGTTAAGCTACAGATGATTCTGAGTTGAGACAGAGCCACCCAGAAATAAACAAAAGTATAAAAATTAGATGAAGACATAAACATGTTCTAAGTCATTCATCTGAGGTTCGTAGATACTAGCCAATGTGTATTCTTTATTTATTCTCAGAATTATAAACACAATCTGAAATTCTTTTAACGCTAATGTAGTTTTGTGCTGTAGTCTAGTGAAAAAAAAAAAAAATGTGGAGACTATGACTGTACCGGACGAAGCAATGTGATCTCAATGCGAAAGAAATTACTAAATAAAAGGAACAGTCAAGGCTTAAAAATATTTCAGCTAATGAAATGATTATAATCTTGAGTAAGCATCTCTTCTTAACAATTTAGGAATAGTGCATTACCTATTACAAACTATGAGCACTGTAGAACCAAGGAACCAGGAAATGCAGACTGTTTACGTACAAGAATCAAGAGACATTTTGTCCTCCACTTAGTCACATTACTTTTTCCTGTAAAATGGCAACTAAGTTTATGAAATACACGGAACTGGAAATTTTCCGAATTTTCAACTGGACTGTGATACACGAGGCTCCTTGTACACAGAGGCTATATGTTGCTATTCACTCCATTACCCCTATGCATTGTATTTGCTCTTCTGTTCTTCCCAGTCACAGGACCGCTTCTAGGACTGAAAATATCAGCTTGTTTTGTATTCCTAGAGGCTGAAAGAGGAGGGAACAGGCTGTCCAGCTAGAGAGATGGGTAAAGAGCCTTTCCGTGGTGTAGAGAGTGAAGATGAGGACCTTAGCGCCAGTCCACACAGCTAGAGGGCAGCTGCGGAGAGTGAACTCAGGGACAGGAAGTGACAGACACAGCAGAAAAGGTGTGTGAAGACAGAAGTGTGAGCAGGATGAGAAGAGAAAGCCGCTTGACTGAAGAAGCAGTTAGAGCAGCCAGCCAGAGAAGGGGAAGTATGAAGGAATGCGAGCCATATGCCTCCAAGAAAAGAACCCAGGGAAGGGCTCAGAGAAGGGAAGTGACAACAATATGTAAAGGGGAGAGCAAAGCCTTACTAGAAATGATCACTATTTGATGCTGAGTCATGGGGAAGAGTCTAATGTCTCCCAAGGCATCCTTTCAAAGGATGATAGACAAGGAATGACAGTAAGTGATGGAAGCAGTAAATGAAGACACCTAATCATCCCCATGCAGAGATGTGGCTCGCTCTCTGAAGGATTTCTGGCTTAAATCTAGTTCACATGAATTGGGTCGGTTTTAAATTTACTAAAACTTTTGATGTTTAGTATGTTGTGATGATTATATAAATACATTTATATGGGATGTTTTCAGTTCTTAAAATTTTTTACCACAATTGTTTAGGATGTGCACTTAAATAATTGTTCTTTTCAAACACTTTTTTTCCCCCTTATAACTCTCTCTGTCAGACTTCAAGTATTGAAAACTCAAATGCCCCAGGGGTGAGGTAGGCTGTGCAATGGCATGAAGTGGCTGGGGTAAAAATGTTGGCAAGATAGGGGTGCGTATCTAAGTGAAGAGTTGACTCCCTGCTAAAGGTACTCGTGTGAATTGAAAACAGATTTCTACAAACCAAATGGCAGCAACAAAAACCCACTGTGCTGGCCAAACAAACCGGAAGAGCAGCCTGCTTGGCTAGTGAACTGCCCTCCAGTAACTCCCTGCTCTGACCTGACTCCTGCATGTTCAAGCCTACGTCGCTCTGTTTGCTGAGCACCACCAATGCTGACCTACTTTAGCAGTAACCCTACCTACCTGGTGCAGAGGTGTTGAGGTGAATTGGCAACCTGACCAGGAAGAAACAGTGTTAGAGCACCTTCCATGCTTCCAGGCATGCCCAAACATAAGCTGAAATCACAAGCGTGTTTAGGCAAACTTATTTCACTTATACGTATACATTTGAATGCAGAGTTGAGACTTCTCTTCCAAGCATCTACTTAGTCGCCTATTAAAAAAAAACTAAAGATGAACATGGCACCTCTAGTTCCACTAACATTCTCGGGCTGTAACCTTTTCATTCTCATTTTGTGGAACTGCGACATCGAGTTTATTAGTAGCAAAAAATAACCATCAAGACTAAATGACCTCTCATTATAATAGAGCTATCTGCTCTCTGTAGCACATTGGTTTTTCCATTTCATATGCTGATCGGGGAAAATAAAGATATAAATAAAATCCAAGTTTCAAAATAATGCCTGAAAAATCAACTTCTGAGCAAATGAACTGGCCATCATGCAACAAAGAACCAGAGAAAGTCAAGTTTAGAGAAGAAAGTTCCAGAAAGTATAGTACTAGAAACTGAGACAGCAGAGATGACACATTTGAGTTTGATTTTATGCCCTTTGGTTTCCCAAGTAAGGAATTGTTGCGGTTGTTAGCTCATGGCTGTTTTTTACCCCTGTACTGCTGTATGAGACCAGTTTAGAGCAATGTTCTTAGCTTTGAATAATTTGAGATGAACTTTTTATTTTTATCAACTTTTACAAAGAAGATTGTGCGCACGCGCGCGCACGCACACACACACACACACACACACACACACACACACACACACGTTGCAATGTATAGCAGGGATTACTTTTGTGCTTCACCATAACTTTAATAAGAAGATTTGTCATGCAATACAAGTACTGCCTACCCTGAATTCTAGTAGGTATGTACAGCTTCTTTTGAATGGAGAACACTTAATCATGTTATTCTTTACCACAGTGTTGACTTTGAAGGCTTAATTAACAAATATGGTAAAATTTCAATACGGCAAAGAGTATCTCTCCTCAACTATTGCAAAACAAAACACACACAAAAAAACCATCGTCTTAGCTTGCCAGTTGTATTCAAGTAGTTAATTACACAGAGTTCCAACTGATCAGTGCTAGCAGAACTTTGTTAGGATGGAAATGTTCTCTATTTGCGCTGTCTAATATGGTAGCCCTCAGCCACATATCACTACTGAACTCTTAAATGCATCTACTATGGTGGAGGAATTAACTTTTATTTAATTTTAATTAATTTACACTTAAATTTGAATAGTCAAAGGTGACTAGTAGTTATATTGGACAGTATAGCACCAGCTTAGAAGCAGAGTGAAGGATAAGCCTTTGTGCATTCTTGAATCTCCCATTTATTTGTTTCATAGTAAGTGCCTGAGACATGCGGCTTACACTATAAAATGAATTATGGAAAAACTGTCACTTGCTCTTATTATTTCCTAGATTTTTGGTCTTTCAACTATACCTCTCAACATCCGGGATGGGTATTATAACAATTGTTAAGTACAGAGAATTTGCACTACACAGAGTTGGTTTCAGAAAGCATAGTCACATACTATATGTTTTACCAGTTAGTTGGAAGAATTTTGATTGGCTTATCAGCAAAATGTATAAACCAAGGTTTTAGCTACTGTAGTGTTGTTAAGAGGGGTGAGACTGCTGGTAGGGAGTTTATGCCTGTCTTGTGCTCACTAAATATAGGGCTGTTATTCCTGAGTCAGCAGGCCCTACACTGCCACACAAACAGAACCTCCCACAGACGTGTTTATTATGAATTGAGAGCTAAGTCAATGGAAACCACTGTAAACGTTCCAAGCAGACTTACAAAAAGTGGAAAAGTTATAAGAAGACTTCTGAAGACTGGGATTTACTTAGGGCCAATGTAGCCACTTAAATATTCAAAGGCTTAACACTTAAAGCAAAACATAAAAGGCTGTGTTTAATAGTTACTGTAACTTGTTTTGAAAGCTGTGTGAATAGCACTGGAAACAGCCACAGCATAATTTGTTCCAAAAGTCTGTTCACATTTTTTCATAGGTAAAGCCTATTTACCCATTCTTGGTGCTTGGGGTGAGTCAAAAAAAGAACCTATAATTTGTGCTGATCACACAAATTGTTTTCTGCAACCTCGTGTCTACAGACAGAAAGTAAAGTGGTTGTTTCTTACCTCTATTACCGTTCAGTCAACGGCCTTCCCTTTTTCTGCCCCCTTCAGTCATCCTACTGTAGAGGAGAACATCATTCACAGATGGGTGTGTGACAGCAGAGAGGCCAGACTTCCAGAACATTCCAGGGCATCTAGAAAGCTGAGAGGACATAGGCACTGAAAAGAAGAGGCAGAATAGTAGCTCCCCTCTTCCAGTCCCATTTTAAGTAGATGCTTTTATGTACAGACTCACACGTGTGAATGTATGTTGGCCATTATTTTTTTTCAAGCTCTAAGCCAAAATTAATTTCAGTCAAGGGCGTGTAGTAATCTCCCTTAATCAAGGCAACATAGCAGTGTGGTTTTTAAATTTTTGATCAGGGCCGCGGTGGGGGGGGGGGGGGCGCCTGGGTGACTCATTCAGTTAAGCATCCAACTTCAGTTCAGGTCATGATCTTGTGGTTCATGAGTTCAAGCCCTGTGTCGGGCTTTGTGCTGACAGCTCAGAGGCTGGAGCCTGCTTCAGACTCTGTGTCTCCCCCTCCTTCTGTCCCTCCCTGGTTTGCACTGTGTGTGTGTGTCTCTCTCTCAAAAATAAATAAACATTAATAAAAATTTAAAAAATATACCTTTGATTGGAAAAAAAAATCAAGTAAGATATTGCTTCAGAACTTTAATTGATAAAACTGGTTTGAGTTCCCTAGGCAATTAATATCTTGATTTCAGAAGCATGACATATTTCTTTGTCTGTGGATGCCCATGGACGGGTGTTAGGACAGAGAGGCATATGTTTGTAAAGTACTAATCCTCAAGGAATAATTGCTAAGCTGTAGTACCTCTGTTCTAGATCCTGATCTGTCATCAACTAAACATGTGACCCAAAGCAGCCTGCCTCTGACCCTTACGGTGCCTACTACTTAAAAATAGATTTGTGTAAGTATGTATACACATAAATTTATATATATATATATATAATAAAACTGCTATAAAATGTTAGATGTCACACAAGAGAAGATGGTCCTCTTAAAAATATTTACTGCCAGGGGTGCCTGGGTGGCTCAGTCGGTTAAGCCTCCGACTTCAGCTCAGGTGACGATCTCGCGGTCCGCGAGTTCAAGCCCCGCGTCGGGCTCTGGGCTGATGGCTCAGAGCCTGGAGCTTGCTTCCGATTTTGTGTCTCCCTCTCTCTCTGCCCCTCCCCCGTTCATGCTGTGTCTCTCTCTGTCTCAAAAATAAAAATAAATGTTAAAAAAAAATATTTACTGCCATATTCTCATGGATGGAACTCTGTTCAGTGCAATCCCACATGTAAGTGCTTGGAGGTTACTTCCTTTCACTATAAGTCAGAGAAGTCAGTGTTTTGTCTTCCTTCTTGGAAAAGAATGTCTTTTGGTGCAATGCTATAGTTCTGTGGTTAATTTGTGTTGAGCCAAACAAACTAATCAGGTGTTCCAGCTCTTATGGTCACAAATCTGATCCAGGCAGCAGTATTAGAAACAACGTTGTAGTTTTGAGCCCCAGAACAACAAGGGGTCTAGTTTTACTTTCTTTCTGCCTCTAGCACCTTAGTATCCCTGGCAATGTCGGGCTCATAGTAGGAAATAATAAATGTTTATATCAAGAAACAGCCCCAAAATGAGTTAATAAATGCTCCTCTGTCAGTTTTCACATTTGAGTGTTCATCAGAATCACCTGAAGGGCCTGTTGAACCACAGACTGCTCAGATCTGAGCCCCACCCTCAGAATTTCTGATTCAATATATCTAAGGTCAAGATGTGCATTTCTAGCCAGTGCCCAAGTGACGCTGGTGTCCCTGGTTCAAGAGCACACTTCTGAGAACCCCTGCTTGATGCAATGCTAATTGGCTGGAGAAGGGTCAATCTTTTACCTTTTTACCATCATACTATAGTTAGCTGAGTTAAAGTCTCATCATAGGTAGGACACAGGCTCAGGGGTTTTTTTTCTCCCAGATGTATTGTATTGACGTGACATAAGGTTAACAAACAGAGTATTGAATTAAGGGCAGAAGTGGAGCAAACACAGGTTGGCAATGAATAGAAAGACACAGGGAGGCACAGTTTTTGTATAATGAAGCTCAGTAGTGATCTGTTGAGCAAACAGCGAGGAAGACAGTGAACAAGTATTGATTGAATGCTAGGATGTTCCACTGGTCTTTCAGTAAAGAGGTATAACCCGATCTTCAGCAAGTGTCACAAAACATTGCATACCCTGCTCCCTCCCTCCCAAGCAGTTGTACACATTGCCTTTTCTTTAGACAAGAGGAATATGTTAGTATCTATTACTAGAATCTGTTAATATCTGTTATTGTATTCAAATTGACATGGCAGAGAAATCCTATCAGATAATGAATTTGTGAAAGGAAGTTTGAGAACACCTGTTGAAATTCATTAGAACATCTGGCTTGAGCCCCATAAATTCACTGGACACCAGGGACAAGTTCAGATGGCAGAATTAAGTCCCAGTTACTTCATGGAAGTAACGTTTTAGGATGATCTGAGCCTCATTGTGAATTAATGATGTGGTTTGACATTATTTCAGGAATAATGCCTAATAAGCCAAATGAATAATAGATTATTTTAAGGTATTTTTCTTTTCCCTTTTTACATGAAAAGAAATTTTATTTTTAACAATGCTATCTTTTAGATACTACCACACAGGGAAATATTTATTTTTAAAATGATAGAAATATGTTTAAATCCCTTATTTTAGACCAGACCACTTTTATAAGCAAAATTTCATTCACTGAGCAAAAGTCAGACCATACATGTGGCATTAAGCAATAGTTGGACTGTGCCACTATAATTTTTTTGTCAGCTGTATATATATATATGTATCTAACGTCTCCTACTTTTTTGGCAAAATATCAGATATTATATTTGATTGTTTAATGGTTGGCTAACAGGATGAAATGGAAGAGCCTCTTGATAATGGTCCTTGGCTTTTTGAATCTGTCCTAAAAGGACATCTTATCTATAGAACTGGAGATTTCAGTAGATACTAACCACAGTTACACTTTACTGTTATCTGGGGCTGGGGAACATTTTATTTTTAAGCACAGATTCTAGGTTCCCTTTTCAGTCCTCATAAATTAATATCAGCAGCAGGAGCAAGTCTCAGGAATCTGGGATGTCTTTAAAGACCCCAGTAGGATAATTCTCTGCCCTGGATCTCCTCTAGCCGCCAATTCGTCCTCCTATATAAAAAGGTTGGCTCCAATTATGTAAAAATGTACTTATTAACCATTTACTATGTCTGTAAAATTTTACCAGACCTGTAAAATTCAGTTGTTGAGTTTAAGATGTTTTCATTTTGATCTTTTCTAACACATATAAAATAAATATATAAAGCTTAAATGATGTTTTTTTAATTTACTTATAAATGATACCGACCTCAGAACTTCATTCTGGATGGGATAACTAAGATATCTTTATAAAGGATGGATAGTATATATGTAAATATATAATATAATATATAAAGAATAGATTGAGAAGACTATTTTAAAAGGCTAAAGAAGTAGCTATCAAAAACAAGAAAACTATGAAATCTTATATCATGAAAGCTAAGTGAAGGAAACTTCCAGAAGGAGAAAGTAATAAATACTGTTAAACACCAAAGTGAGGTCAAGGAGCATAAATCTGAGAGCTCTTTGAATTTGGCAAGAGAATGGGAAGGGAAAGAATTATAAGGTGGAGCACATAACTTCCTAGAAGATTTTCCTCATCAAGTTATTACTGGAATTCAGAAAAGGGTAGGGAGTGTATAATGAGCAAGATTTTGGATCCATGGTTAGTCTAACTATCAGTGACCAGAGAGATAGATTGGTGCCTCTGTTTGCTGTGTTTATTAAGGGATAAATGCATGGGATCCTGACCAAAAGTTTAAGCTGTTGTCACATTCCACTGAACACAACAGAGAATGGATTAATTTGTTCAATAAATATTTATTGAGCACCTTACCATATGCCAGGAACCGGAGATAGAGCAATGAAAAAGAAATAGAATCATAGCAGCTCCAGCATGGGAAGGGCTATTGAGATAATACAGTTCAAGGCAGGACTTCTCAATCTTTAATGTGCATACAAAAAAACCCCAGCAATCTTGTTAAAATGCAGATCCTGACTCAGTACTTCTGGAGCAGGACCAAGTATTCTGCATTTCTAGCAAGCTCCCAAGTATCCAGCTGCCTATGCAGCTGGAAAATAGACCACACTTTGAATACAAATACAAGGAGATCCAGACAGCCCATCTCCAGAATTTGCATCACCTGAGTCTCCTTTTCACAATGCACATTTGTGAGCTCCAGTGCTATATATTTTGTTTGAGATACTATCCTCTCAACTACATAGATACTTCTAAGGCCAATTCAGGTTTGGAAGCTACTGATTTCACCCAAATACCTCACTTTACAGAGGAGGAAATGTAGTTCCAGCCAATGAAGAGATTTAATGACTACTGAACACTTAAACCAAGATTCAGGTTTGTTGATAACTGTTGTGATTACTGAGGACATCTAAATAACAGCATCATCTTCTCCACATCCAGATTCTGAACACAATATAAAGCAAGACAATGGATAATCACCTTTGCTACCAATAATGTCCAAGTTGGGGAATATGGCTTACCTAGATCGATGGATAGACCTCATAACTTAAGCCAGAATTAGGCAGGCTCAAGCAGTCAGTCAGAGGCAGAAACAATGTTGGACCAGAGCACATCTTCTCCAGGAGAGAAGGTGAGCTTCTTGAGGACAGCAAAGAGTGCCTGCTGGGTTTGGTCAGCTATTATCAAAAGAAAGAAGACAGAAACCAAACTAAGCATTCCTAGCTTTTCTATCAAAGCTAACCAATGACATTCTTCCACTCTGGGGAAAGAGTGAGTGAAGGAGAAAAGAGAAGCCAGAAGAGTCACATCTTCATGTGGGAAGAAACATCAGGAATGGGGAAAACTCCTTCTGATCAACATCAACTGATCCAGTCCTCTTTTTACCTCACTACACAGCCTCTCTTCAAGGTGCTGGCACTGAAAGCAAGCACGTGGATAAGTGATGTTAGATCTGGGAATTTTATACACTAGCTATCGGATCTAGGGCAGTGCTTCTCAAACATCACTAGAGCATGCGACTCTTGATCTCAGGGTTGTGAGTTCAAGCCACATGTTGGCCATAGAGATTACTTAATAATTTTGTTTTTAAAGGTGGTCATTATGTGACATGACAGGTGTTGGCTAATGCTACAAAGTAATTATTTTATAATTTATAACTATACCAAATCAATATGATGCAGTATATCCTGAGAAGGGTGCTGTGTGCAAATAAGTAACATTAAAGTTTGTTTCATCAGGGGAGTTTTATAATACAGCTGTGGTTGCCAGTTTAAATGCCACAGGGCTACACAGGACACTGACAGAAGTGGGCCTCAGTGCAAGGCCACAGGGAATGGCAGAGATGGTTAAGAACCAGAAAGCACCTACTTGGTCCTATGACAGAATCCTCTGTGCAACCCCCACCTATTTTAGCATTTGGAATTGTGGGCTCAATGCTGCCTAATATGATTTTTTTAAAGGGAGTCAGAGATTAATATTCTTATGGTAAAAAAACTACTGTCAAGTTTGGAAACCAGTTCAAAATATCTAATAACACTGTAGAAATCAAACATGGTGTTTTTTGGTCACATCTGATTGGCTATTTTGTATCCTCTGTGAATGATATGTACAAAATGCCTTACTCTGATTCATCAAACCCAATTGTTTAAAAAAAAAGATTACTGAGATTAGCAGTCAGGGCCATATTAATTTAGCATAGTATATTTTACCGTGAACATGAAAAAGCCTAAATGGCTATTTGCAATTTTCTTGTCCCTTAAATGTTTGATAAGATTGATTTTTACCCCTTGTTAGTGTTTTTTGTATTTTTAAGGTTATCCTTAAAATTCGACCAGCCATGGTCATCCTTGGTTTTAAAGTTTTTGTCTGAGTTTATGAACACTAAATGTTCAATTGTACTGTTCACAATTAACTTAATTGTTGGCTCTGTTCCACGCCATGAAAACTGCACAAAGAATGGGTCTTTTTCCTTACTTCCCACCCAGACCTCCCAACCCATTCCCCTCAAACACAAACATCCAAATACCCAAACACACAAACTACTGTGTTGAAAGTTGAGATAAAGGAGAGATTTATGGAGTAGCAATACAAAGTGTGTGAAATATTTTACATTCTTGGTCCTTAAAAGCTTCTGGCCATTTGTTGCTGGGCATTTTCCACTGATGGCCTCACCCTGAGTAGTTCTGCTGCCCAAATGGTGTCACTGAATCTTTCCATCTCTTCTCTCTTTCCCTTCTCTGTTTAGTATCTCTCTCTGTTATTCCCCTTCCTGTAAAAAACCAAAACTCTTTTAATGTCATGCAGCCTCCCTTAACTGTTTCTTTTCTTTTTTCTTTTGCTCGCTCTTTCTTTCTTTCTTTCTTTCTTTCTTTCTTTCTTTCTTTCTTTCTTTCTTTCTTTTTCTTTTTTGCTTTGCCATGTTCTTACATGTTCTTAGGCTCTGTTTTATGAGGCTTATTAAGGCATATTACTAAAAATTTTTTTAAGTTAAAAAAGAGAGAAAATGAGAATGACTTTTATAAGAGGAATTCTGGTGCCAAGAATAAAATGTTTAATGTTTAAGAGCTTACAGTTCATCGGGGGTTTTGGTTTTGTTTTGTGTTTAGATTTCTTTATATACTGTTTGCTCATATTTAATCGATTGAAAAGCAAAAACACGATTCCCAAGATCACTAAAACAAACAAGCCAACTTAATACTATTTTCCTCATATTAGATTTATTTTTTTTTAATTTTGGAATAATTTTAATTAACAGAAAATTTGCAAAGATTTTAGAATTCATGAATACCCTTTATCTTCCCCTGATGTTAACACCTTACCTGACCATGGTATATTTATAAAAACTAAGAAAATAAAATTGTTATAATGCTATTAACTAAACTATATACTTTAATTTGGATGTTTACCTTTTTTTTTTCCTAACTAATGTCTTTGATCTATTCTAGGACCCAATTCAGGATACCATACTGTTTTTAGAGAGTCATTTTTTAAGGAAGCAGATGGTTCATGAAATACACGTCTGAAGAAGATCCTTAAAATGAATTTCACCAGTATTTCTGCTTAATGACCATCACTCATGAGTGGCATTTACAATAACAGGGTGTGGGGCTACCTTGAAATAACTACCCCTCCCTTCTCCGAGGTGCAATGATTTGGGGCAGGCAACAACATCACCCTCCCTCTGAGCAAAGCGTTTAGTTGAGCTACATGCCAGCTTTCAGGAAGTTATGGGCTTTACAGTAAGAGATTTTGAATTATGCATCATAGGTTAGAAGATAAACAATATATGGAATCTCGTTCTAGAACTAAGTCAAGGTAACTTGATAAATACACACACATTTTAAGAGCTGGTCTTGTGTTTTCTGACAATTGGAATTTAGCATCTTGCTTAGAAAATATACATTATTAGGGCAATATATCATTCTAAAACTTTTATATTATAAGTCTGGTGTTCTTACCAAGTTAAGGGCAAGAATTTTGCAAAACACAGGGCAAAACAAAACAAAAACTTTCTCCTAAATCCTTGAAAACAAACAAACAAACAAATCAAAAAGCCAGTTCTATGGTGAGAAACATTTGCAAACCACTTAGTTAAAATACAAGCCTACTCAAAAGATTAAATATCCTAATGTGTACCATATGTCTGAAAAAGAGAACATGGCCTGCTGTATTTCCCAAATATAAATTAACCTGGAAGCCATTTTTTTAAGGCACATTAACTTCTCACAGAGAATAAAACTTGAAAAATGTTGGACAGCATATTTACTTATTAACTCGAAACTGGATAGAAATTTACAAGTTCTGGGGCACCTGGGTGGCTCAGTTAGCTACGCGTCCAGCTTCAGCTCAGGTCATGATCCTGCGGTTTGTGATCACCGGGCTCTCTGCTGTCACCGCATAGTTTGCTTCTGATCCTCTGTCCCCTTCTCTCTCTGCCCCTCCCCTGCTTGCGCTCTCTCAAAAAATAAATAAACATTTAAAAAAAAAGAAAGAAATTTAGAAGTCCTTCGCTGAGGGTTCTTCAGCTATTACTTCCAAAGACACGTAAAGATATGTTCCTTCCACTGCTTGAAAACCCTAGTTATAAGAAGGAAAGTTCTTTATTGCTCTGTGCCTGAATTGTCCTGCTTTTAACATCTTTCAATCATTTGAAAAGTCACTCCTCCAAGGTGACCTAAAACCTGCCACATGCGAGGACCTCATGTGGCAAGATGAGGCATTATTTGAGGTCAGTATTTCTGAACTACCGGTTTGTTGCTCAGACATGTCAAGGACTTTGTTTGTAATAATTTCTACCTGGGCTTCTAGCAAAATCTCTAGTGGTACTGAATATGGCTTTAGTCACACTCTTGCTTTCTCAGATGATTTTTTTAAAGAGGGTGTAAGGATGAGGTAAGGAGAACGCCCTAAGCATGAGAATGTAGACAAGTATAGCAGGTCTGACAGCTGTCTCACTAATACTGAGTTGAGGAAAGGAAATTCCTGCCTTACCCATGTCTGATGGAATCACAGATTTAGGAATAGTGTTCAGACAAGCTGCTTTGTCTTTGAAGAAAGTCCCCTGTTATTCACTAAGGGGAAAACCACAACAAAAAAAATGCAAATGCTCTGTATCCCTAGAATAATCATCTGCCCCCGGGAAACGTATGAGGGGATTCGAAAGCTGTGATGACCAAGCATTCTGATAACATATTTAAATAGAAAGAGAATTGCTTTACTTGCCATAGACTCTGAATGTCCTTCTGAGCCTGAAATATATTTTTAAATTCTATGTTTTGGTAACACTTCAAAAATATACTAATCATATTTTAATATAATTAAACATGCAGATAATTTCCTTTGAACATTAACATGCTCTTATTCAATGCTAATCTCACTCTGGACTTCTTTCTGCAATGAGAGAAAAATTCTAAATGAGAAAAAAATATATAACACATGCATAGATATGCATGTCACATATATTAAAAGCAGATGGGGTTGATGTACTATTTATTTAGAATCCAGAACATTTTGTAAACATTTACAAATGCCTAAGAGAGAAAATATGAAGCTACGCTGTGGGATATGTTCCTGGGGACGCTGTTACTATTGAAGTTTTTGCTGAATTGTGCGACTCACAACACAGGAGGAGCCTAAGAACAGCAAGAGGTAGGGCCAGTGACCTGGAAGACCCATGCCATCTGCCCTAAGCAAGTGCCTTGATAGCAAAACAGAAAGGAATACTTATCTCTACTCCCACATACCACACCACTCTCCCATGCCCCCCCTCCATCCAACACACTCAGGATCTATCATCCCTTCACCTTTTCCAAATTCCACTGATGCTACTGTAACTGTTTCCTTTTCTACAGATGTGAGTTGGGTGCAGAAGAGAAGAAGCCAGAAGCAGTGATCTGCCCTAGGCCCACACCTGAGTAGGAACAGGCAGCTGTCGGTGTCTGGAGTCTAGGCATCGTTGAAGAATGAACAGCTGACAGCCTCACTGGCTGCACAGTCCACACTGGCAACCCTTTACTGGGCCCTCCAGGATTCCTTATCCAATCCCATTCCTTCAGTTGGATGTTGCAAACCATTACCAATCCCTGAAGCCCTATACCTTACCTTTAGCAGCTTTAGCAGCTTACCCTAAGAAGCCGAAAAAATCTTTTAACAAAGAACATAAAGCATGGGTAATAGTGTTTTCTCACTGTGTCTTTCCCTCCCGTATTTACATTCATCTTGTCCTCTCCAAAGGACATGGATACTGCTCCTTTTACAGGGATAGGCTTCTGGTCCCTCCGTGCGACCTGTGGCCGCAGTGTATCTTCCATTCCTCCCTGACTTCCCATCCCTACTACTATTCTCTCTACTGAACCTTTCTTCTGATGTTTGGCATAGCTGAAATAAAGAAAACTGTCTCAGCATTTCTTTTCTCTCGAAACCACTGTCCTCTTTCTGCCCTTTTAAATGATGCACCCTTATTATTTCATCCTCGTTTTCACATCTCCCACTTGCTACTTTGTCTATGGCAATCTGCTTTGCCTCAACACATGACTTAATCAACTCTGTCCAAATGATGATGCCCCCTAATGGTCCAATTTAACAGTGTCTTTTGGCGTTTACCCACATTTCACAGCACTGATAGATTTGATCATTTATTCTGTGAGAAACCACCTCTTGTTCACAAAACCATTGCCATTGACTTCTTTCAATCGGTCTGTGGCATTCGGAGACACCACTCCAGCTTTTTTGGTATTTTTTTACATTCACAACTTATCCTTTAGAAGTGATCTCATTTCCTCCTATAGATTAGTTAGAAGTGTTCAGCTGCAAGACAAAAACATCTACAAGGGTTTAATTAAATAGGGTTTACTTCTTCATCTGCAACAAGATTAAGTCAGATAGTTAGATTCTGGTGTGGTCTAGAGACTTGAGATATCAAGGAAAATTTCTCTAACTTTTCTAATGTTACACAGTATGGCTGGTGCATCTTGGCCATCCTTTTTGCAGTTCAGACCAGAAGATGAATAAAGAAACCAAAATGGAAAAGAGGGCATAGCCTTAATCACGAGAGCAAATTTATTTCCCGTAAGTCCCCAACAGACTTCCCTTTATGTCTCATTGGTTGTAGTTGTGTTACTTGTCACACCAATGTAAAAGAGATTTGGAGAAAATGGCATATGAGAAAGGTGTGGAAATGGGTACTGAGTGAATCAACCTACAGTACATTTAATGACTTCATCCTCAAAACTCCAATGGAAATGACACCTGCTGTATAAAATATTTACCTGCTTCTTTATGTGTACAGATGTGGCACTTTGGAGAACTAAGTTAGGGCATATATTACACTGTAGTTTTTATTTAGGTGTCCATCATCATGGTCCTATCTTCAAATCCTAATTAGTTTATGGTCTTCTTGACTGCAACCCGTATTAAGTCCATTGCTGACTTGTAACTCATTGGGGTTATTTTTATGACAAAAATACATGTATATACACAGACATATAGATTCAATATTTTAAATGTATTCTTATAAATATTTTTCACATTTATACACAATACAAATGCTATATATGAAATTTTGAAAGTAAAATTGAATACTGGATGATAAGCATCTGAATTCGAATTACAGCTACTAGTCTTTATTACTATTTTGACTATTCAGATCTAGACAATATTTTAACTTTAACTTTTTTTTTTTTAATTTTTTTTTTTTCAACATTTTTTTTAAATTTATTTTTGGGACAGAGAGAGACAGAGCATGAACGGGGGAGGGGCAGAGAGAGAGGCAGACACAGAATCGGAAACAGGCTCCAGGCTCCGAGCCATCAGCCCAGGGCCTGACGCGGGGCTCGAACTCACGGACCGCGAGATCGTGACCTGGCTGAAGTCGGACGCTTAACCGACTGCGCCACCCAGGCGCCCCTAACTTTAACATTTTTAAAAAATGTTTATTATTTAGTTTTGAAAGAGAAAGAGATAGAGAGGCAGAGTGCAAGAAGGGGAGTGGCAGAGAGAGAGGGAGATATCAAATCTGAAGCAGGCTCCGGGCTCTGAGCTGTCAGTACAGAACCCACAAACTTCGCGATCATGAGCTGAGCTGAATTCCGTCGCTGAACTGAGCCACCCAGGCGCCCGCATACAATATTTTAACTTTAACTGAAGCAATGTGTAAATTATTTGAAACTAGAGTCTGCCACTGGCCTTTCTTTGGATTTGTTGCTGCTGTGATACTTCTGTTAATTTTGTATTTGATTCTATTTTCCTGTTCTTATCACAGCTGCTTTTGTCTTTTTGATCCAACCATTCTTTCCAGCCTACACCCATCAGGCAGCAAATCGGGCACTCACTGTCTGTGATCTAAGAACTGTAATGTCTGTGGCTTCTCTACCACCTTCAATAGGAATGGGTTTCTGAATGTTATTGCTATAGGCAGACGCTTGGAATCTCTTGATGGAGAGAAATAGAAATGAGTGAGCAGTTCTGGAAAGGGGGAAAGGAAGTAGGGAAAGGATTAAGATATTTTTTAGCCAGAAATTTGCAAAGCTGATAATTTTTCACTTCTATTCTTTTCCATTTCATTTATATATATATATACATATATATGTATATACATATATATGTATATACATATATATGTGTGTGTGTTGTGTGTGTGTATATATATATATTATTATATATGTGTGTATATATATATATATATATATATATATATATATATATATATATAATTCAGCTTACCAAATATTCTTTTCAGTGTTGTCATTATGATGATGGGAAACTGTCATCTCGTGACTGACAATATCTGTACCTATGATTCATCTCTTTTTATTAGCAACATGCTTTGAAAATAAAGTGTCAGTTACTTTATTCTGTTTTAGGCTTATACCAATTTAATCTTATTCAGGAATATTCACTGTACTCATCTTTCTATATTAGCTGGAGTGGTGTTGAAACAAGTGATTCTTTAGATTGTTCATTTTTAAATACTGGTAAAGTTTGAAATGTTCTTGGTTTAGAAAAATGAGATAGTATAGTATCTTGCCAGAAAATATGAGTGAGCATTACAAGATAATTAAATTATAATTTAATAATAATTTAATATATATTTATATACAATTATATTTTTATATACATTTTATTTTTATTTTATATACATTTATATTTGTATATACATTTATATATATATATTTTATATACATTTATATTTGTATATACATTTATAATTTTATACTCTACATGTTTGGTTTCTTTGGAAAACCCTGACTGATGCAGAGGCTGGTCATAAAATAATACAGTATTTCCTTTGTCAAAAAGAAGTTTTGAATTTGCTATTAGCCTGACATTTTCTCCACAAGTATGACAGGATCCCTTTTCCCCAAATCTTTACCTGGTATCTCCTTCTTATTGGTTATGTCTCTTCTAAATGCCCTTTCAGATTAGCTTCAAATATTCCTCCCACATGCAAGTTGTTTCTATCCCATTACCCTGTTTTATTTTGTTTATTAGACCCATCTGAATGCAATGAAAAGAAAAAGAAAAACAGAACTGTGGCTATTATGTTTTGCTGGCCCCACAGAGCCTGGAAAGTAAATGCTTGTTTTCCCAGACTCCTGTGCAGCTGGACATGTCCATGTGACCCAGTTGAGTCCTTCCCCTTATTAGTCAGTGGAGGAATCCTAGGAAAGAGATTTGACTTCCTGTAAAAGGGAAAAGGTACAAGAAAAGAGCTTACTTGATCTCAGATGAGATGCTTGGAGCTGTAACATCCCTCTAAAACACTTGAAGGTAAAAACCATAACGAGTAAGAGCTATCGCACTGAGCACTGTGATGTGGAAAGAGGAACAAACCTATAGCTCTGAGGTCAATGGTTGCCTGACCATACCTGATGCCGCTTCCCTCCAGATTTTTTTGTTCTGTAAATACTTGGCGACTTTACAGTTTAAACCACCATTGTTTGTGTATTCTGTTATTGTGGCCAAAAGAAATTCTCAAAGAAACATGAAATGATCTTATTTATTCATTTACTTACTTGATTCTTGTTTATATTATGCTTATTATTTATTTTATTAAATTTTTAAAAAATGTTTATTTATTTTTGAGAAAGAGAGAGAGAGAGAGAGAGAGTGCAAGGGGTGGGGAGGAGCAGAGAGAAAGGAAGGCACAGAACCCGAAGCAGACTCCAGGTTCTGAGCTGTCAGCACAGAGCCCGATGCAGGACTCAGACCCACAAACTGCAAGATCATGACCTGAACTGAAGTCGGCCACTTAATAGATTGAGCCACTCAGGTGCACTATATTCTGCTTTTGAAACTGTAAGATGTGTCAAAGTAGCATCTTGGTTTTTTTTGTCTTTGTTTCTGTTTTTGTTTTTTCAGTGTGGTATCCTATGTATGTGTAACAGTGCCTGTTACACAGAAAACAGTCAGTGAATGTGTCCTAAATGAATGAATAATAAGTGAATGTAAATGAATAAACTTAAGTGTGTTTTAAATATTCTTATTGCACATAGGAGGTTATCAGTGGGGGTGTTGGGACAAAGATATTCTAAGACCCACACAATGAATATGCTGGGAACTCATCTCTGACAAGGGAAAAAGGTTAGCTTGCTATTCTACTACATGGTTTCTATCTAATTTTTCCAGGAAGCAAGTTGTTTTCCCAGGCCTATCATCCTAAAAATCTGATGAAGGCCTGAGTTTTAACCCAGGAGCCATTATCTATAAAATCGGAGATATCAGAAAATCTTAGATTTCTCTGAAACTTAAGGATATTGATTTTAGTGATTTCATATTTGGACATATTGCTGGAAATATTTTTATTTACACTAGAGTGTTTGATTGAAATATTGTGAGCCACATATATAATTTGCGTTTTCTAGGAAACACATTTAAAAAGTGAAAAAAGAGAATTTTAATACTATATTTTCTGTTATCCAGTATATTCAAAATATCGTTTTGTACCATATTGGTCAACAAGTGATGAGTAGAAAATCATCAATGGGATATTTAAGTTTTTAGACTCAGCAATTTAGTGTGTGTTTTACACTTGCAGTACCTCTCACTTTGGATTAGTAACATGTAGCTATAGCATCCATATTAAACTGATTTAGACTAAATCATTCTGCAGAGTAAGTCTTTCCTGAAGCCCTCCTGCCTTTGCATGTTTAATTGAATAAACAACCATTTTAATATGATAGGCCCTGTGATCGGTACTGAAAATGCACAAAGAGATAAACCAACATTACTCCCCCTCACCCCTCCAAGGAGCAAGCGGCATTGATAAGTGTATCCACAGAAAAACAGGACATTATAAAAGCATGTGAAACATTGTAAAGGAAATACAGGCCATTAAAGGAGCACCTGGGAGAGCGCTAGTTAGGAGGGGGGTGGTTAGCTTGAGCTTCTGGGAGGATGAGAAGCAAAAGCTTAACTTTAAGGACTGAGGCAAGCTCATTTTGGTTAAGCAAGGAGGATAAGGGGATTCCGGGCAAGGGATCCTCATTGAGATGAAAATAAACAAGCAGACTCTGAATGTATAGTTTCCGCGAGAGGTGAATGTTGAGAGGAAAGGAGCGGCCAGGGAGACAGACGTGTCATGGGGGACTTTGGACAGTAGAACATTCCTTCTGTAAAACGCGTCCCTTTCTTCCTCAGCTTCAATGTTATTCTGAAGACTGGTTCTACTATCATTTCACTGAACAAGGTTTCCATTCCGACGTCTCATTCCCCTTCTACTTCCAGCCCTGAAGCTTCAATGCTGTATTAAATTTAGACCCTGGTCTCCACCTCTTTTCACGCCATCTTTCTCAGTTAAATGTTCTTACTCTTGTCATTTCAATTGTTCTATGATGATAATTTTGAAATGTCCATTTGCAACCTTGACCCTTTGTCCACAGTATCATGTATTGGGGAAAATATAGTGAAAAACAAAATCTTCCCCGAATCCAGGAAATCCTTCCACAAAGGTAGGAGAGCAACAATTTTCTTATTGAATGAGCATTAAGCCAGAATGGGATGTGCATTACAGGCAATTGGCTAAGGGACTGCAGAGACAAAAATAAATCTCACCCTTCCAAGCAGATACATCCCATTACAAGTAAACCAGTAACCAGTAAACCATTAACAATAACCAGTCCTCAAGTAAGAGGACTTGACATACCAATTGTCATACACAATTCATCCCAACTTTACCTGGAGATTGCGGAAACCATCTGTGCTAACTATTTAGCTTTATCCAGAAGAAAATCATGCCTCTTCTGTCTTTATGACTGGAAACAGTTTTGCAACTTGGAGCTCCCAGTTAGGCTCCTACCCTCTCCCTACAAACTGGGAGATAGGGGTGCTATCTCACTTGACATTTGCATTTCAAAAGCTTACAGGTTCAAGAGAAGGACATTCTTGGGTCAAAAAGCTGACAAAAATTATATCTAGCCTTCAGAGGGCTGAACAGATGAAAAGTACCTACAATTGGAATTTTTCTAAGGTAAATGCTCTGAGAAGCAGGAGGGGAGGGATATCTCTTCCCTTAGTTTTAACAAAGAGAATTAAGTTTCATATTGTTAACTTGTGTATATCCTTGCACCTACTTTCTCCATGGTACCACTACTTGGATATTTCACCATCACCTCGAATGAAATGCATTTAAAAATCAAGTTAAAAAATCATGTTTAATATCTTATCTCCTATCCAAATTGATTTCTTCATTTCTGCCAATAAATGTACTTCTTCCCAACACCCAAACTCAGAATCTCAGAGGCATTTTTGAAATAGGTCTTCTCTAAATCTGCCACAAAGTTTTCAATTGTTCCCTCTCACTTCTTGCTTCTAATTCTTTCATTATAACAGCCACAGCCTTACCTTATGCCTAAATTCTGCAATGGTGCACTAATGTGGTGTTTTGCTTACATTTCGTTCTCATTTCGTTTTACTGTCAACATTTCTGCTCCCCTGATCTTCACAATCTTCTAGCCATTCCTGTTTGAAATTTACCATTTGTTTTTTAAGAACTATGAAACAAAAGAGTGACCATATTTTGATACAACACTATCAGGCTCATTTGGTCTTCCCTGTATTGCACATCAACAGAATACCTCAGCTCCAGCCCAAGTCCCCCTTGCTGATCTTCAAAAACACCATGCTCCCTTGTGAACTTTGGGACTTGATTCACATGTTTCCAAGTGTTCTAATTTTCTTTCCTCTTCATTTCTCTAAATACACCCTCTGTCTATCCAGCACTGCCATTATAACACTTATTCCGATTCATTCTAATTAATCTGTTTAGATTTTCATCTTCCCAATCATGATCCATACAGTGTGATGTCTGAGACATCATTTTCATTATCTGTAATTTCTCTGGGTTCTATGAAGCTTTCTACAAACTTATTAGGATAAGAGGTTGTATAACCTCTAGAATGAGACTAGAAAAGTAAGTATTCTGCATTTTAGTGTGCTTTGTTTCCATGTCAAACTAATATGCCCTCTCCCAAGCTCAATATTTGTAAATAATGCGCCTCTTGGATAGCTGAAAATTGAGTGGTTGTTTTTATGGAATTGACTCCATTAACTTTCTAATAAATCATTTATAATCCTGATATGCCTTTTTAGAATAATATCATCAATCTTAGTATTTATATCAGGGCAGAACACTCTTCATTAACTCTGCAAGTGGTTACTTAGCCTTGGTCAATATTAAAGACAAATTCCCTTCCTGGACCCATATGGATGTAATCTAAAATATTTAATTTCTTAAACAATTCTTTGGAAACCCCTATAAAGAAAGTGTTTCTTCCTTCCATAATGCATTTACAATGTAAAATAGACTTCAGTGTATAGAGAGGAACAATAATGTCTTAAATATTCATTCAGCTTAAATAATAAATATATGAGTATTGTAGCTTAAAACACATAAAACAGTATATATGTAAAAGGCAAGGGGCATGTATTACTCATGTGTAACTGTTCCCTGACTGGTGAAGTACATAGCACTAAATAAATGTTTAATTATTTCGGTTTTGAAAGAATTAAAATTGGTCAATTTTTAAGATTCAGCTCCTTAATGAAGTCTTCCATTTGGCAATCATCTAAACTGATAGTAGTTTCTTCTTCATTGTAATACCATAATATTTATATTTGGCATCTGATACTATTCTGTATTATAGATGTGCTAAATGAATAAATGGTAAAGTGAATGGAGAAATTCCACAGTTAAAAAACTCAACTCAATACATGTCTATTTTAACTCTGATCATGGAAGTGGAAAGTTTTTAAGCCCAGCCAACCTCCAATGACAAAGTAGTAGGTTGACTTGTCATATTCTCAACTGTTTGTGGGTCCAGCTGCTTCTAGCAGCTGTTAACAGAAGCTTCAAAAAGGCTAATTTCTGACATATTTGTGTGACTTTATTCATTGGGAATTGAAAAAGTACAAATGAAGACCCAGATTTAAAAAGGCAATTGAATAAATGTCAAAGATCAGTCTTGGCGATGTAAGAAAGCTAGAGAATTCAGGAGTGATCTTGTCAGTCTGCATTGCATTTCATTTGATAATCACTTGCAGCTGCTCTGTAGAGACGCTCATAGCATCCTATAAGCAAAACCATACCACATAAGCAATAAATCATAAGAAGAGCAAGGTGAGTTTAGACCACTGGTGCATTCTATGTCATCAGTTCCCAGAGCAAGGGACATTCATTGAAATCATATCCAACTTATTTCTGATTGGGCCAATGAGGCTATTCTTCATATTAAAGATGTAAAATTAAATGTCAGCATCATTGTTTTCCAGTATAAGCAAATAGCTTATAAAATATATATAAAAATAAGCCATATACCACATACACTAATCTTTTTTCGAACTTGTCATAAATGTTTCTGAAAGGAAGATAACTCACTGAGATATAAAATGAAAGAGTCAATTTTTCAATAGCTTTGAATGGATTTAGTGTCAGTAATGAGCCAAAGCTAAGCAGTTCCCTGTGAGCCCATGAAAATACCCATTTAATCTGAGTCTCTCAAGACCACCTGTCAGGGCTGCTCTAAAGAGACTCATCTGAATGATAATGTCCAGAAAAGCTGTGAAAGGTAATTGAGAAGTATATTTTGGAAAACTAGAGTGAATTTACAATCTTCTCCCAGTTAAAAAAAAAAACACCAATGATTTCAAGTGGTTGAGCAAAATGCCATCACCCTTAAAAGTATTTTGGGAGCTACTTAAAACTCATGCTTTGTTCCAGACCTCAGTTCAATAATGTGTGTGTGTGTGTGTGTGTGTGTGTGTGTGTGCGTGTATATATATATATATATATATATATATATATATATATATATATATATGGCTTCTCTTCTATATGAAGCACAAAGCCAGTAATAAAAGGTAAGTAACACATCACCATACAGCAAAAAGAGAGATACAGAGATACCAAATACTACGTGATAATTTATATGCTAGCAGGAAGGATTAAGTAACCATCAAGTGCATAGGAAGAGGCCATTTGAGAAATAAGAGAACAGATGGCATTTGAGTTAGTTAAGCCTCGGAGTGACTATGATTTTCAGAGGTAAAAAAATGAGATCAAGTGTTCCAGCAATGGGTAAAATAGGATCAAAAGCACAGAGCATTGAAAGTGTGTGCAACAGGAAAATAATGCAACGTGGTGTGTGTGTGTGTGTGTGTGTGTGTGTGTGTGTAAATGCCAGGAGAAGAGGGAGAAATAAAAGGATTGCTGAAAAGTGAGGCTGAACGGTAGTTTGGGATAGAATGATAATTTAAATTTATTACAGCAATTACCTGACAATGTAGGAGGTGTGGGATGTAAAGGTAATCTCAATGACTTTTGGTCCCTCCAACTTGGTAACTCCATAGGTACAAATGATATTATATTAGTATCAAAATCCAAATGTGGGTCTCTGGTGCCTCCTCTCTGGATCATTACCCCCACCTTCATCTCTAAACAGCTGTGGAGTCTGGAGGACATGCCCTACACTGCTCAGAAATTGGTTGTGCCTGTTAGCTGTTAGTGTTGTCACATGAGGACTCTGCAGATGAAAAATCCTCTGTTCCTGAGAGTTATTTGTTTCCTGCTGTTCTCCTGCCTGGTAGCTGAGTGATCCCATAACAATGGGCGGCATCAGCAGAGTGATGTGCCATGTCCTGGAAACAAGGAATGAGGAAGGCCGACCTAGGTTTGGAGGAGGACAGGTGGCCAGGAAAAATTCCCTGGGCACAATGACACCTGACAGATGTCTTTTAAGAGTAAAAAGGAGTAAAAAAAAAAAAAAAAAAAGAGTAAAAAGGAGTTAGCAATATGAAGAGGAAGAACATTTCAGACAGAGATTCGCTTATTTATGACCTGAAACATCACACTAAAACACGTGGATTTTATTTTCTAACCAATGAGAGCCACTGAAATTTCTAAATAGACAAGAAAATGATGAGAACTAAACATTGGAAAGAAAATTTTGGCAGTTTAAGAAAAGGGAATTTAGCATGGGCCAAGCCTGGAATAGAGTCACTGTTTAAGACACTACAATAATTCCATAAATCTGACTAGAGCGAAGGCAGTGAAAAGGTTAAGACAGTGGATTTAAGGGAAATCAAGAAACAGAATTAAGAGGGAATTATATTGTAAAGTGTTAGAAGATGAGGGTAAAGGAGAGTAAGATTGAAGCTGAGATTTCTCTCTTGATTGGAAAGAAAGTAATGCCTGTATGAGCAAAAACACAGGAGGATTGAAGCTTATTTAGAAGGTCAGAAAATAAAGATAATGCATGCAATTAGCTAATAGAATACCCTGGTAGATTGAGTGAAGGGAAAGATCATAGAATAAAAAGAAATATTAGGAAAAACCAATCAATTAATACTTTAAACTAGTATACTGTGACACCTGTTTTTCAGGGTGGGATTTTGACTAATGCATTCATATCTTAATTAATGTACTATTTGTTATGAAAATGATTTGTTTAAAAGTTGGAATTAAAAATTTTTTAAGTTAATATTTCTTTCACTAGCAGTTGAAAATAATCTTATCAATAATATTAACTGCTTTGGAAGAGATAAGTTTTCCCTGGATTTTGTATCTATCTCTGGATATAACACTGAGCCTTCAGACTCATCTCATAAAATAACAGCAAGGTTCTGAGCCAGGGATCAGCAAACTCCTACAAAGGGCCATAGAGTAAGTATTTTAGGTTTTATGGGCCAGTCTCTATGGTAACCACCCAATACTGCTGTTGAGGCCAAAAAAGAGCCATAGACAATACACGGTTGTGTTTCAAAGAAAGTTCATTTACAGAACCATGTGACAGGATGTATTTGACCCACAGGCTATCATTTGCTGACACCTTCTCTTAGCTAACAAGCTATCTTTCTCTGCCCAATTTATTGCTAGACACAGATTTGGTTTAGAAAAGCATTCAGGAAACACACAGATATGCAGGGTTTAACTCATACATAATTTTTTTTTAATTTTTACTTAGAGTCTTACAAATTGATTATTAAAATTTTGCTTAAAGGAATCTAACACCTTGATTTTCCTTTTTATCGCCTCATAATTCCCAGTTGGGTTTTTCAACTAACTCTGTGAAGCTCTCAGACAAACACATTAGACTGGATCATAATGGAAAATAAAATCTTGAACTGAAATCACAAGTGTGCCAAGAATTTAGGGAGTGACTGTACTTCTGGGAATCTATCAGCTTGTTATCCTTATGACCACCTTGGATATGACACCAGTATCTTTCTAAACCCCCTTAATGCTCACAGGAAATTCAGTCACTAAAGATGAATCAAAAGGCAACCGAGACCTAAAAATAAAGAGGTAAGGGTTGGTTTTTGCCACCCAAACTTAGTCACACTTTGTGGCAGTTGCCTGGACCTTTCTGACATCAAAGAATGAGGTCTTTTTAAAATCAAGGCCCGAAGATGAACTAATATCTTGCAGGATATGTTAAGCTCATAAAAAAAATTGTGACGTAGACACAGTACAGGTACTTGCAGTGTGAGACCTCTTTATGTGAGAAATTTCTAGGATGCTGCCAGTCTTCACTAAAATATCTCTTTGAAAATGCAACTGACATCTCAAAGCATATGTAGAATTGAGAGAGATTTTATGGATTATCCAATCCAACGAACCCATTTTACACACAAGTAACCTGAATCTTGGGTCTGCTGAGGGACTTGAAAAATCTCCTGGACAATTCAGCTAAGTGACTAAGTCCTCAATTCTAATTCTCTTTGTTACAAGATTGTTATTTTGAGTTTTTATACTTCATTACAGTATGTGAATAAAGCAATAGAAATTGAGTAGAAAGGAAAACATGTCTTTGGGTCCAATTCATGTACTTCAGTATGAAGTACTGTTCTAGATTCAGGAACACAGTGATTATGTAAAATAAAGTCCTTATACTGACAATAAACACCACCACAGTATTTGCCATTTGCTAGGCATATTCCAGAAGGCTTTTTATATTGCCATTCACTTAATTCTCAACAAATACAGCTTTGTATGGAGACTTTTCAAGTTTGAAAGAATTAAACCAAAGAAATGAAAAAGGAATTCTAAAATTAAAAATATATGAATTCCCTCTGAGGAACTATACCAAATGATTAGATTTGCAAAGGACCTTAGAGATTTGTAGTCCTGTCAATTTTTAACTCAATACTACAGACTTGATGGGGAACAGGAGATTTTCACTCTGTCATTCTTCCTCTGACAATACTCAGCTTTCACAAATAAGTTCTTTCCTCCACAAATTCACCATGATTTTCTAATGAAGTTTGTGATGTTTTTAATAGCAAAAATGACTCATTTGTTTAAAGTACACATTCTACTCATCACATTAAGTTTACATATGAGAAATCTTAAAAAGCCTTGGAGAATGGAGAGAGAGCAACTTCTAATTTCACTGCAGTGGGCTATTCCCTACCTAGAAATGAAGAGATTGTGGAGAGTAATCTGTGTTTTTTTTCTCCAAATACCAAATGGTGTTTACTGACATTACTAAAACGATATTGTATCATATTTCCTCCTAAAAAAGCATGATTAGAAATTATATGATAAAGGGACACCTGGGTGGGTCAGTTGGTTAAGCACTGGACTCTGGATTTTGGCTCAGGTCATGATCTCATAGTTGTGAGATTGAGCCCAATGTTGGGCTCCACGCTGAGCATGGAGCCTGCTTGAGATTCTCTCTCTCCCTCTCTCTGCCCCTCCCTGCAAACACATTCTCTCTCTTAAAAAAAAAAAGACATTATAATAAAGATGTAACTAAGATTGTGAATAGTTCTCTATAGTTCCCCAAACAACTGAAATGCAAGCTCTTTCTCCCACCTTTTGAAATAGGTTTGGAAAACAGAGTCACTTGGGTGGTTCAGTGGTTGAGTGCCCGACTTCAACTCAGGTCATGATCTCATGGATTAGTGAGTTTGAGCCTCACATGGAGCTCTGTGCTGACAGCTCAGAACCTGGATCCTGCTTTGGATTCTGTGTCTCCCTCTGCCTTTGCCCCTTCCCCAATCACACTGTCTGTCTCTCTCTCAAAAATAAAGAATAAAAAAAAATAGGTTTGGACTCAAGAAACTAGGGGTAGAAGGATCATACCTCAAGATTATAAAAGCCGTATATGAAAGACCCACTGCTAATATCATCCTTACTGGGGGAAAAACTGATAGCTCTCCCCCTAAGGTCAGGAACACAACAGGGATATCCACTCTCACCACTGTTATTCAACATATTATTGGAAGTCTTAGCCTCAGCAATCAGACGACACAAAGGAATAAAAGACATCTAAATCATCCAGGAGGAAGTCAAACTTTCACTCTTCACAGATGACATGATACTCTATATGGAAAACCCAAAACATTCCATCAAAAAACTGCTAGAACTGATCTATGAGTTCAGCAAAGTCATAGGATATAAAATAAATGTACAGAAATCAGTTGCATTCCTATACACCAATAATGAAGAAACAGAAAGAGAAATCAAGGAATTGATCCCATTTACAATTGCATCAAAACCCGTAAAATACCTAGGAATAAACATAACCAAAGAGGTAAAAACTCTATACACTGAAAACTATAGAAAGCTTATGAAAGAAATTGAAAAAGACACACAAAAAAATGGAAAAGTATTTCATGCTCCTCAATAGGAAGAACAAATATTGTTAAAATGTCAACACTACCCAAAGCAATCTATATATTCAACGCAATACCTATCAAAATAACACCAGTATTCTTCACAGAGCTAGAATGAATGACCCTAACATTTCTGTATGGAACCAGAAAGCACCCAGAATAGCCAAAGCAATCTTGAAAAGGAAAACCGAAGCTGGAGTCATCACACTCCCAGACTTCAAGCTATATTATTCAAAGTTGTAATTATCAAGACAGTATGGTACTGCCATAAAAATAGACACATAGATCAATGGAACAGAATAGAAAACCCAGAAATTGACCCACAAATGTATGGCCAACTAATCTCTGACAAAGCAGGAAAAAATATCCAATGGCATAAAGACAGTGTCTTTAGCAAGTGGTGCTGCTGGGAAAACTGGACAGTGACATGCAGAAAAATGAACCTGGACCACTTTCTTAACACCATACACAAAAATAACCTCAAAATGGATGAAAGGCCTAACTGTAAGACAGGAAGCCGTTAAAATCCTCGAGGAAAAAGCAGGCAAAAACCTCTTTGACCTTGACTGCAGCAACTTCTTACTCAACAAGTCTCCAGAGGCAAGGGAAACAAGCAAAAATGAACTACTGGGACCTTATCAAAATAAAAATCTTCTGCATAGCAAAGGAAACAATCAGCAAAACTAAAAGGCAGCCGACAGAATGGGAGAAGATATTTGCAAAAGACGTATCAGATAAAGGGTTAGTATCCAACATCTATAAAGAACTTATCAAACTCAACCCCCCCCCCAAAAAAAAAATAATCCAGTGAAGAAATGGGCAAAAGACATGAATAGACACTTGTCCAAAGAAGACAACTAGATGGCCAACCGACACATGAAAAAATGCTCAACATCACTCATCATCAGGGAAATACAAATCAAAACCACAATGAGATACCACCTCACACCTGTCAGAATGGCTAACATTAACGACTCAGGCAACAACAGATGTTGGTGAGGATGTGGAGAAACGGGAACACTTTTGCACTGCTGGTGGGAATGCAAGCTGGTGCAGCCCCTCTGGAAAACAGTATGGAGGTTTCTCAAAAAACTAAAAATAGAACTACCCTATGACCCAGCAACTGCACTACTAGGTATTTATCCAAGGGATACAGGTATGCTGTTTCAAAGGGGCACATGCACCCCATGTTTATAACAGCACTATCAACAATAGCCAAAGTATGGAAAGGGCCTGAATGTCCATCGATGGATGATGGATAAAGAAGATATGGTTTGTATATACAATGAAGTATTACTCAGCAATCAAAAAGAATGGAATCCAGGGACACCTGGGTGGCTCAGTGGTTAAACATCTGACTTCAGCTCAGGTCATGATCTCACAGTTCGTGAGTTCAAGCCCCACATTGGGCTCTGTGCTGACAGCTCGGAGCCTGGAACTTGCTTCAGATTCCGTGTATCTCTCTCTCTCTCTCTGCCCCTCCCCTGATCACAATCTGTCTCTCAAAAATTAAAATAAATGTTAATTTTTTTAAAAAAAATAATGAAATCCTGACATTTGCAACTACATGGATGGAATTGGAGGGTATTATGCTAAGCAAAATTAGTCAGAGAAAGACAAATATCATATGACTTCACTCACACGAGGAATTTAAGATACAAAACATATGAACATAATGGAAGGGAAGTAAAAATAATATAAAAATAGGGAAGGGGACAAAGGGGTTTGGGGGGGTTGTGGGAAGGAGGATGGTCTAAATGGGCAAGGAGCATTAAGGAACCTACTCCTGAAATCACTGTTGCACTATATGCTAACTTGGATGTAAATTAAACAATACATAAATTTTAAAAAATAGGTTTGGAAAACAAACAAACAGAACTACTAAGCTTTGAAGGTATGTGTAGAACCTAGATATCTTGGTCAAAAATTTGTGCAATTCTAACATAAAGTTTATATGCAGGTTTTACATTTTATACAACAGCATTCAATTAACACATCTTAAAATGTTTAAGGACAAATATAAGAATATTTGAGGAAATACTAGAATTTTAACAACACTAACATTGCAGTGAATAAAATATTTTTCAAAGGATTTGAGCACTGCATGAATTCTAAATGCAAGAATAGATGTGCTTTTGTCAATGGAGTAGTTTAAAGTAATTAGGGCTTTTAACAGTAGACTCCCCATCCCTGCTCTGAATTCGGCTTTTAGACAGATAATCAGATCAAACTATTATGCCAATGAACTTGTTTTGAACAATCATTATTATGGGTAAAATAATAAAAGCAATTCCAAATAAAAGCGCACAGAATTCTGGGAATGGGCTTTGTCAATTTGCTTATAAAACAACAGTACGCTAGCCATTGAATATGAACCTTTTCTGCATTCTTATTGCTATTTTAAATTGTTAGGAACCTGTTTCACTCAATTTTGTGAGACAAAGTTAATTCTGAAAACTAAGAGACTGTAACAACAGTTTAAACTTTTAAAATATATTTCACATATTTCAACACTGTCAGGAATGGAAATGTATTACAGCGGGAAAAGCAACAAATACTAACCCAACTCATTCAGCCATGTCTATATGAGGTAACCTACTGGCATGCTTGGTCACACCTTCTTCTGTCTGGCCACTCTGTAACCTTTCATGTGTTTGCTGCTTGCAAATAACTTCAGAAGCTCTTGGGTTTTTTGGGGCACCTGGGTGGCGCAGTCGGTTAAGCGTCTGACTTCAGCCAGGTCACGATCTCGCGGTCCGTGAGTTCGAGCCCCGCGTCAGGCTCTGGGCTGATGGCTCGGAGCCTGGAGCCTGTTTCCGGTTCTGTGTCTCCCTCTCTCTCTGCCCCTCCCCCGTTCATGCTATGTCTCTCTCTGTCCCAAAAATAAATAAAAAACGTTGAAAAAAAAAATTAAAAAAAAAAAAGAAGCTCTTGGGTTTTGTTATTGTTGTTTGCTACTCTAGTCTTCTTCTCCTGCTAACTGATTTAATTTTTCTTATGTTCTTTCATGGCCATTTCTTTCTCTCAATTCTCTACATAGTTAAAACTTTTTTTTTTTTTATCTCCCGCTGCCTTTCTTGGAGAATCCATATAATTTCATAGCTCCAACAACTTTTTTAAATTAAAAGTGACTTAAGATTTGGAGTAAGGACTTATTTCATAGCAGATATGGAATTCAAATATTAATCAACAAGATTAACTTACATCTATTTCTGCAACACCCATACATCTTCCTACTAGTCTGCAGTTTAAGAGAATTATTTATTCATAACAGCCACCTCTGGCCACAGAAAAATGGCAGCTGCTTTGATGGTCTTGTCCATGGGCTGTCCTCCAAAGTTTCAATTTTCTACTTATTTTGGGCAGTATTTAGCTTCAGGTCTCTCCAGAGCATAACAAGTCTCAGTAGGATGACTCTCATCAAACATGGTCATGGTTTTAGCTTTAAAATGTTATTGGCAAAATGGTAGAATCCTTTAGTTTTCTAGATTCTTCTTTACTGCAATTATTTTTAATAAATTATCACATTTCTGTTCTCTTCCTCTTGTAACTGACTCTTTTCCCCCAGCTTTCATCGAATTATTTAACATACTGATCTCTCGGCAAAATTTCCACTTCTAGATTATTATCGGACTGTTTGTAATGACTATTATAATTTGATAGTGCAATAGCCATTGTTGCAATGTTTTTGTAACTATTACTTCAACTGGCACCACTACATACCTATTTGTAGTGATTTATACAAATATCTCTACTCTGTGCATGACTTCAAAAAAATCTGCATATCTGACCCTTAACTTGTTTTCTGTCTTATAATTTCATCAGTCTCCTAGATCTTTTATTTTCTTCCTCAGAAAAAACAAAAACTGTGTTCTTGGCCAAACTCAAATGAGTTTCTTTTCTGTGAATTGCCTATTCATGTTCTTTACTCTGTGTTCATTTGTCTAGCTTATGAATGCATATTACTTCTTGGAAGTTTTCTAATGTACGTTCAAAGGCCACCATTGCCAACTCTATCTCACTGTGTCTGAATATGAGTTCATCTCCCCACAAATCAGTTGACCCAATTTACTTCTCCATTTCTGTGATAGGTACCATCATTTTTATCCCTTCCTTCAACTCAGAGCATTATTTGCCAAAATCGCTCATTTGGCAATAAATTCTTTTGAATCATGGCATTTCTTTACTAGTACTGAACATTTACCTGTTGGTAATCTCCTGCCTAAAATGATCAAATAAAATGATTATATTCATAAAAGTTCTTTGAGAATTATCAAGCACTGTGCAAACGTATTATGTTATTATGAATATACTTAATTTTTATAGACATTTTCATCCATCTATGTCATACTTCCCCAGGCAGAGTATTAGTGACCCGAAGACAAGAGTGTGTTCCCCAAAATTTCTATTTTAATGTCACACACAAGCACTCATAAATATTTGTTGGTCGCATAAAAAATAATCCAAACTGAACAATTAGGAAAAGTGAAGAGAAATTTTATTTTTGAGAAAATTTTCCAGTCAGATGGTAAAAGTACCAATTGGATTTTAAACTGAAATTTTCTATTGTCTCTAAACAATAAATGTCAGAAAATCCTGTGATTGATTAATATAAATGAGTATAAATTTTCTATGCTATCTATTCTGCTTAAAATTTTCTCTTGGATCATTTTATTGGTAGGACTTCATTATTTAACTCCAGTAATTTAATTGACTAAATTACCTTTAATGGAATTCAATATAGAAATATGTTATATGGAATAATTTGTGACAGTAATTTGCAAGAGTGAACTGCCATTATAATTCTTAGAGTAACAGGAGTCACTTAACAAAAAAAAAAAATTCTGTATGCTAGAGTTTACAAAAAAAAGTATTCCTACAGAATGACTTTTATAATTTATAAGAATAAGTAAAACATTATTCTCTGAAAAAAAAATAGAAGAAATATTAAGTAAGCTGATGGTAGAACACTTTCAGGATTTATCTGGACATTTCACAATTCATGTTTTGAAAAAAAATAAACCATAAAAAATATGTTCTTTGAGCCCATCTTCACCTATTTACTCTTGGGATCTAAATGCACTAATCTCAAACAATGAATCCCTTCCCTGCCATATTAGTTTCTGTGTAGCAGGCATAATAATCATATGCATTGAATGAACTGACCTAGAGATTATACCTCCACATTGTGGGGAAAGTAGCTACTTCAATTTTTTTTATTACATCAAAATAGAAGTCTGCTAGTGATCAAATTATAAAAGAGTGATTTACAATTCCCAAGATCCCCTCTGGGTCTAAGGAAGGCAGAATAGTTGACATGCATATCATACAGTGGCTGAGAAGCTGAGTAGAGATTGTAATCCTGCCCACCAGTATTGGTTACTGACCAACATTGGTTAACCAACACTTCCTCCGGTTAGGGAAGAGGTAATGTCTGAAAGAATCATGTGAAGCACTTACAAAGAAAAAGTAATAAACCAGCATTGGAGTGTCATCTTACAGATTTTGAACTGCTTTGACACATGTGATTTCATCTGAGCCACCCTATGCCAGCTGGTGTCACTATGGCCAATATAAAATTAAGGAAAGTGTGCCTTATGAGTTGAGATCATCTTTCCAAGGTCACACAGAGAGTAGGTGGAAATGGCCATATTCATAACCAGTGACTGTAAATTCCATGTTCATTCTTTTAGCAAGCTGCCTCCTCAGGTAAGTGAGTACACACTCAGCAGGGATCATTCAGATTTTCTAGATCCAGCTATCCAAATTGTTTCTATAATTCATTGTTTGCTGTGGCTTCCCTGTAATTTGCGTATTTTAGCTAATCAGATTTTTAGATACACTATGCATTGATTTGAACTCATGGTTCTTTACCATTCTTCTTCACTTCAGCAACCCCGTCATTCTTTATCTCCAGATTGCCTTACTTGGATCTTGTTTATTTCTAATTAGGTTGATATTAACAATTGAAGCAATTATCTTGAATACAGTGTCAACGTTTTTCTTTCCACAGCTAACAACACTGACTGATGATAAAATGTATTTGGCATCCAAAGTGCTCTAATTTGGCATTCCCACCCAATTTCAATTACACAGGTTTTGACACTACCTATTAATTTGTGATCCTAGAATAACAATGTTAGTTAGAGTCACAGATGATTTGGGCAATATGAGCTATAGAGGCATATTGGAATGAGGATCTATTTCTAATTTAGGACTCTTTTCTGTAGCTTCTGAGCTGTTAAGTCATGTATTTAATCAACTGCAATGCTATCTTATTGTATTGATTTTACTCATGCACTGTGTTTCTTTAATATCCATCGTGTTATTTAGTGGTGTTACATTTAAATATTTATATTTAATGGAATTACATTTTAACTATATTTAGAGATGTTACATCTTAATTAAACTTACTTATTGGGCATTAGTTTTCATATCAAATGCACTCATCTTGTGTTTTTAAATGTTCTTTGATTTCCTGTGGTCAAATATTTTGCATAGTACTAACATCATTCTATTAGGAAAGCTCTGTGTGGATGCTTACAGGATACATTCTAATTCCTGTTAAAAAAAAAACACATGGTAAAATATTTAGACTTGACTCAGTAAATGGTTAAATGCATATATCCATAAAAGTTGGATTTTTATTTTATTTTTTTAAGTTGGATTTTTAAAAAGAATTATAACTAAAGGCATCTTGGAGTTCTTTCAAATTGGGAATTCTTTTTCCCACTTCACTTTTATTGCCAACATGTTACCTTTCAGAACCATTAGTCCTCTCCAGAGGCCTCTGACACTGATATGAAAATATGTCATCCAACCTTTCCAGTTTGCATCTAGGAAAACTTAATCATGGCAATATTGGATAAGCTGGCCAAGAGGCCACCATCAGTTGGTGAAAGAATCAAACATATAACCTAGACCTCCTGCTTCTCACATGCTTGTCTTTTTGCTTATTCTGTCTTTTACCAAACATTAGGCATCTGTAGCATCTATTTCTGATGAGAAGATATTTTGTGCATTGGAAAAGTAGACTATGAAGTAGTAATATCGTCTTATTTACAGGGGAATTATGGTTATAAGAGAGAGAATTGTCCCACAAGAACTAACTCAACAGGCCTTTGCTTTACTATCATCTCATACTGTGCCATCTTCAGCGTAGCTCTCTCTCTCAAATGCAAAACAAAAGTAGCATGATAGAACCACATAAATGGATTAGGAGAGGCACATGTGGCCGGAGAAATTCCATATGCCAATGGACTTAATTTAGGATACTTGACTCAATATTCCTTGTTAAGGAGGATAAAGTCAACCTTGACTAACTTAGATTAGTGAATTTTTGCAAAAGCAGAACAACCCTGAGGAGATTTTACAAATCTGACGCAGCTCTAAAAAATGTTCCAATGAGGGGCGCCTGGGTGGCTCAGTCGGTTAAGTGTCTGGCTTCGGCTCAGGTCACGATCTCGCGGTCCATGAGTTCGAGCCCCGCGTCGGGCTCTGGGCTGATGGCTCAGAGCCTGGAGCCTGCTTCCGATTCTGTATCTCCCTCTCTCTTTGTCCCTTCCCTGTTCATGCTCTGTCTCTCTCTGTCTCAAAAATAAATAAACGTTAAAAAAAAAATGTTCCAATGAGAATTGAGGATTACATGAGGGGAGGCGGGTGGAGGATAGGTTAAGTGGGTGATGGGTATTAAGGAAGGCACTTGTGATGAGCACTGGGTATTGTATGTAAACGACAGTTCACTAAATTGTACACCTGAAACTAATATTACATCATATGTTAGCTAACTGGGATTTAAATAAAGACTTAAAAATGAACTAACAAACAAACATAAACATAAAAACTGTTCTAATGATTAGAGAGAATTAAAGAGATTTAGTGAGTTAGGGTAGGAGGAGGTGAAAGATACTAGAAGTCATGCAGGGGACAGTTCCTCATAAGGAAGAGTTTCCTGGTGTTCTATGAGATACTAATGTCCCAGTTGACAACCGCACAGAAAATCAAATGCAGTTGAAATTGAGACTAGTCCATTATCGCTCATCCTAAAACAATATTTTTGCATTAAGTTCTAATGCATCTGCTTTCCATTACTCCTATACTTGTTGTATGGAAGAGCTTTTCATTTTGACTTCTCTGAAACCTGAACCCATTCATAATAAAGAAATTTAAGAATTTAGTTGAATATGTATCCAGGATACTTGTGACTGAGCATGTACATATTGGAACACATATTATAGCACTAAAATTATATTAATTTATTATTTATATGATAAAATATTATATTCAGTTTTCTTCTAAATGGGTAAGTGACTCTCATTTTAGGGTAACAATGAGGGCATTGCAAAAGTTGGCATCTGACTGTTACAGTTGAGACGTACTGTCATATCAATGAATGCCAACCACTGGGCACATGGCTCTCCCCAAACAGGGTCACCATGAGATGAGTGATGGAAGGTGACCACGTATACTTGTAATTACATATACTTGTAATTCTTTCAACAGGTTTAATAATGAGTATAGAATCAATGCCTTCCTTATGAAAGCTAAGATTTCAAATGCATATGATCTTCTTATTCAAGATCAGTATGGGGACACAGTCCTAAAAAGCACTTATTTTACATAATAATATTTCAAGGTTATGGGGCGCCTGGGTGGCTCAGTCGGTTAAGCGGCTGACTTCGGCTCAGGTCATGATCTCACGGTCCGTGAGTTCGAGCCCCGCGTCAGGCTCTGTGCTGACAGCTCAGAGCCTGGAGCCTGTTTCAGATTCTGTGTCTCCCTCTCTCTCTGACCCTCCTCCGTTCATGCTGTGTCTCTCTCTGTCTCAAAAATAAATAAACGTTAAAAAAAAATTAAAAATAATATTTCAAGGTTATGCACAACAGTCAAGAATTAAAGAATATGTATTCTTACTTTTAAAATGATAGTCTAAAATGCATTTTAAATTACTCCTTAGCTTATGTTATAATATATCAATGTTACATGTCAATGTTGACCCCTTTGGGATTCAAATCATCTTCTGAAGATACACATCATGCTAATGGAATGTGTGTTTATATCTATTTATATACCTATGTATCTATTTAGTCATACGTATTTATTTAAAGACGTTAGAAAATATGCAGGTATGTGCATACACCTGTGTACATACAGGAGGATCTTATGTCAGTGCTGACAGTATTTTGAACTTTAGGGGAAACCAAATGATTTAGATGACACACTGAGAAATTAAAGAACAAGAACTGAATGAAATAGGAGACGACAACCAGGAAAGTGAGGAGCATCTGAGACCAACATGGTATAAGGAAAGATGAGACATACTTGAGGCAGGTTAGTCTAAGGAAGGAAAGATTTAAGGTTTACATGATCGCTATTTACAAGTATTCTCAGAAAGCATGACTTGTTTTACTTTCTTCCAGAACTAGAAGGAAAGGAAACATGTTATAGGGAACATTTCAGTTCAATATAAGGAAGAACTTCCTGGGACTCAACAGCATGTTCCCGCCCCCCTCCCCGCCTCCTCCCACCCCCAAAACAGAAAAGCATCCATGACTATGTTGAATGAACTACCAATTCTGCACCACTGTCTGGGACGAATGGAGTGGAAGGAAATTCTGCATGAGTAAAATGGCTGGGTTAGAGATTTTCCAATCACATGCTTCTAACTAGCAACACTGGAAAATTTAACTGCTGTTTGTATCAATAACTTGACACAAGTTTCTCCCAATGGAATCACATTAATTCCAGCCAGGATTACCTTTTGTAATTATTGGATATAAAATGTTACTGCTCTTTCTGATCGCAAATGGCTACTACAAACCTGGAGAGGACATGATTACATGAAGTGAAATGAGTCTCCCCTCACTGCCTGCATGCCCTGACAGCCAGAACTGTGCAAAACTGGGGCTCTTTATTATTTCTTTTCAGAACACTTTCAAGGGTCAACATTAAGTTCCTTTTTTAAGAAAATATGCTTTAAAATTTCAGTTAGTATTGTTTCTGTGAATGGTGGATCATATTTTAATTCTTTCTTTCCCTTAAGATACATTGTTATCTAGCAGCAGCAGCAACAACAACAGCAACAAGAAAAGAAAAATATGTCTGCTACTCCAGTCAACATGTCACAACATATTAAACACAATATGCCCCTAAGAAAAAAAATGTGTGTGTGCATTTTTGTAATACTAGGGGATTTTCATGGGAATTTCCATCTTCCCCCAATCTCCATGGGAGCATATAGTATGATTTCCTAATAGAGCAATCTGGAATGAATATTTTAATTTTCCTCAGGAGGGCAGAATTTATAGCATTGCTGATAAAATAATCAGCATCCTAATGGCATCAGTTTCTTTTCTTTCCTTTATTTTTAACTTACAAAGTATGTCTCTAAAGACTTTTATGAATGCCTTAAAGTTCTACTTCTTGAAGAATTCATTAGAAGGAAAATTATACTCATATGCTTACTTAAGGAAAACTACCCATTGTCCCTTCATAAGAATCTCAATAACCATTTTAATATTAAAGTTTTCACAATATGAATTAAAGCTATATTGAGTTTCTAATTTAAAAATATTTTCTAGCAAATGACATATAGCACTCTGGCTTCTGGGAAATGCATATGCCATGCATAATTAATTGCTATAAAAGAAGATTAATAACTTGATGTTCACTGCCACAATCTTTCTTGCTTCATCTAAATATCTCTGGTCTGAAATTGAAATCTACAGCTGACAGGGAACAGGATGGCAATGAAGGGTCCATGCTGGCCTGGCCCATAATAGGTACCACACACACACACACACACACACACACACACACACACACACACACGGAATGATTGAATTATCAACTCTGCTCTATTTCTTGTTTCTCATTGGAGATATCAGAGGACTGTGACAATTTCAACCACGTATGAAATGCTGCCAGTCCCTGGAACTAAACCTTCTCTCAGGGCTGTCAATGATGAAACCAATCACACTCTTTTCGCTACCCTGATTGTGTATCTTTTTTTTTTTTTTTTAAATTTCAGAAGCTGCAAAAATTTAATGAATGCTTCTGTGTGGCCAAGGAAGGGTACAGTTTTCTACAAACCACTCTCTCTCCCCCCACTCTGCTACAACAGTCCCCCCCCTTTTAGGTATCTGCTGTCTCTAGTCTCAGAGGTCATTTATTGGTGGTACATTATATCTGTATTTTCAAGCTGCCTCAAGAGTATCCCCTCTAACAACTGGGGCTCTGGTTCAGTCCCAGAAGGTACTACTAGAAATATGAAAGCCCTCCTCATATCCATATCTCCTCCAGAGTTTGTGTTGTATCCATGCTTACTTCTTCTTTTGAATATATTTCAGAGGAGAAATGGAAGTATAATAATTATGTGACACGTAAACATCTGGTTATATTTTATGACTTTTACTTGTTGTAGCAATCACCTTATATCTATGAGGGATCTTGGTAGCTAATAATTACTTTTGTATGTGCCATCTAATGTTATATTGTACTCAGTGGCTTTTCCAATTTTTTTTTTTTCTGAGAAAAAACAGTGATGGGAAAAATTTCAAAATTCACATTTTATATTTTACACAACAGGTGAAAAGTTTGATCAAGGGGTGCCTGGGTGGTTCAGTTGGTTAAGTGTTGACTCTTGGTTTTGGCTCATGTCGCGATTTCATGGTTCATGAGTTTGAGCCCCATGTGGGGCTCTGTGCTGACAGCAAGGAGCCTGCTTGGGATTTTTGTCTCTCTCTCTCTCTGTCTCTCTCTCTCTCTCTCTGTCTCTCTCTCTCCCTCTTTCTTTCCAAATAAGTAAATAAAGTTAAAAAAAAGAAAAGTTTGATCCATCATTACTCCTTTATTTCAAATTATGGACTTCATTAACTTCTAAGCCAACAAAAATTAACTACAAATGCATTCTTGACTCAGTCTAGAATCTAGCAGAAGGTATGATATATAGTAGGTGCTGAATTTATGCTTAGAGTTAAAAAAAAGATTGAACTAATCCCTTTGACTCTCAATTTTCTGGTCTGTTAAATGAGGATAAAGAAAGGTAGCACATGGTCAGTTTGGAATTCGGTGCATACAGCAAATATGTATCATGCTCCGATTTCCCTTGGGCATACCACACCCTCGTGCCTCTGCATGGTAGGCTCAAGCTCCCTGCCTGGAATATCCACACTCAGATATACTGCTTTGGCAGGCTCTCTTCTAATTTCTTTTGCTCCTCCAGGTCTCCCTTTCATCCTTTCTTTATTACTTCATTCAGGTTGCTGTCATAGTACGGATTCCTTGTTAATATAATTACACACATTTGTGTAACAACATTATGACATAGGGGAGAACAGGGACTGTGTATTCTTAGTTTTCATATTCCCTAAATGCCTTTCACAGACATGACTATTTTGGGGGTCGATGAATGAATTAATAAATTAATTGTCCAGCAAGCTAACAACTATATCCACTTGAAATAAACCAATATCCTAGAAACATAAAAACCTTTCATTCCTACTTGCTCTGATTGACTGCCAGATACAGTGGATATTTTCCATTAGAAAGATAAAGATATTTGCTCTTAACTTGAGTAAATGAAAGACTAGGATTTTTTTTTGTAAATAAGATTATGTGTGTCCACGCATGCATATATACAGAAAGAGGGAGAGAAGAATATTTTCATGTAATTGGATGCTAAAAAGAAACTCTTCTGTCTCATGTATGGTTGAGTCTCAATATAATAGGTGCTAACAGTTCCATATAAGCAAAATGTTAACCATCTATGCAATACTTGCTGAGAATTATGTTAAAGTAATTCTTTTCAACCTTATCCATCTTGACAGTACAAAAGCCTGGAATTGTGGGAAAGTGAAGGAATTTTTTGGAGATAGTTGCCAGTGTCTTAGGCATGTTGCATCTTCTTTCTTAGGGGAAGGGCAGGGCAACTGCTTGCTAAGCTCAAACACAATGGGAGAGGGAAGAGAATTTAGAGGATTTGACATAGGGACTTGGGGGCACAGGGTACTAATATCAGGCATATACTGGGGGGGGGGGGCGGGTGGGGAACAATGAGAGAGCTAGAGTTCTCTACCACGTGGCTAGATGAGGTGACCACATTGGAACCAGTGTGTACTCCCAGTGTTTGTCCAGGTAAAGAACACTTGTTCTTTGGATTCCTATGGAGCAGACGTGAGCCATTCTGAACCAACCTGGGGCCATCTTAAAGGGAATTTAACAAAGAAGAGTGATGGATCTCCATTGCTAAGATAGGATCTGTATGGGTTAGATAGTCTAAGCTAAGAGGAAACTAATTCCCGCTAATTACTGTTAATGCTTCGGGAGATTACACACACACACACACACACACACACACACACACACACACAAATTACATTTTGTTGAGGACTGTCTTTATCTGAGTGGGTTGTGCTAAGCCCTTTTCTTAAACCTTTGTTGCTAGAGATCTATTTCAAAATTGTGCTTTTTTTTAGATTTTAGAAAGGTAAAAATACAATGCATGTCGCATATTATAAACATACCTACATAGTATTGTAAGTACATATTTTTTGCAATGAAACTTAATATTTTCACTAAAAGCCTACATCAACTCACAAGAGGTTTTGCATTTAAATGAATTATGAAAAATTCAGTTTTCAGAACTGCTGAAAAGATACTGTGGACCTATACATATTAAACTCCAACTGAGGAGTGACAGCTCACTTATGTTTTATCTGTCATTTTGCCTCCATTTGGGTAATCTTGAAAAACACTTGTTCTCTCTAGGCCTTGGTTGCTACAATTAAAAAATAGGAAAGTTGGGCTAGATCGGGAATTGCAAACTCAAGTATGTGCAGAGGGCAGGTTATAAAATTGAGGGAAGCAGCAGCTGGATGTGAGACTGTAGTTGGAGCTAGTGAGGCTGGGAGGACTGGAACACACTCACTCTGTCTAGAGGCATTCACATCCAGAAGGACTCCAGAGTCTGCTGCAGATCAAATTCAGCACACCTGTGAACAGCCAGTTTGCAGCCTCTGACCCAACTGTCTTTACTACGCTTTCCAGAGTCAAAGTGCTGTAACTCCCCTGCTGACAGGTCAGATAACCTAACTTGAGTAGTTCCTCATGCTTCATTCTTCAACACTGTTCTCAAAAACTGCATTGCACTCGATGCCTGAGCATTACATAAACTTATCTTCTCTTGAAGCAATTTCCTACTTTCTTATTCTTCCTTCATGGCTTGCCTATTGAAATCATCACTGTCTTTCCGTCTTTGTTCATTACTTTTTTTCTATCCAGTAGGATTAAATGCTTAGAGGTTCTTTTTTATCACAGCATAAAATAGCGAGGAATTAGATGAAAATATCCAAAGAATTCCAAAAGGGGTAAAACAAATTCAAAGGGAAAAAAATAATTGAGTCCAGAATTATTAAATCACTTTTCTCCACTTTTTCTGCAATGAACTCATTGGACCATAAAAAGCAAGCTTTGATAAGTAGCCCTCTATTCAAAAATATAAAAAACAATAGAGCATTCCATCACATATGCTGCAAATCCATCATTCATTTAAAGCATTCCTGTCTGGTACTTTCCTCTTCAATATTCATAGTGTTCTTTCTATTGGAGGAAAAAGTTGTTAATTCAGAACTCAATGAAAGTTGGGTTTCTCTTCTCTTCACATATTTGACACTTTGGAAGAGAAAATTCAGTTCTCATGGCCTTCAAGAACTTTGATATGCAACGAATGATCCTTTTCTTATACTTTATTACTACTATTTCTCTCTGATATGCCCAGTTCTGCCTTGTTTGTTTTATATGTGAAGTGCCAAGGAAAAGGCAGTTCTGAATTAAGTCATCAGGCCACATTCCCTTTCTGAAACTTTTGCCCCTAAAGTATGCATTTCTTCCCACCACTATGGTGTGTCTGCTGAAGGTTGGGGCTTGCTCGAGGTTTTTGACCTGCTTACATGCAACTGGCTATCAAGCTATGCAGTGCAAATCCTTTCCCTTTGCAATGAATACTCAATTAGCTTTTTTTCTGTAGAAAGTGCAAAATAATTCCATGGTTGAAGGAAAGAAAATAGGGCAGAGGTTAGGTGATTCTGAAAGAAAAGATACCATTTATCTAAAGATACAAAATTACTTTGATTCTCCTCATTCCTCCATCCTTACGTTTGCCTCCCAAGATAAATAAAATTGTATGTTTATGTGTTCAGTTTTTCATTCATATATTGTAAGCTAACTATAGTGCTTGGTATTAAGAGGGATCCAATAAAAAAAAAATCTAAAGCAGAGTCCGCGATTAGCATCAGTTAAGTATCTAATGCAGTATGTAACAGCAAGTAGAAACAGATAAAATTAAAGGTTCTCAAAATGCTTTCAAATCCATATTTGAGGAGAGGAATAGAGGTGGCAAAGCCACCCCTGTGTAATCAATTCTCCCTTTATCTCTACCAAATGGCCTTTGGCAAGAAGTGAGTTTTCCCTGCTGGCTGAAGCCGAGTTGCAGGGGAAACTGTGTGTGTGTGTGTGTGTGTGGTGAGAAAACAAAGAGCAATGCAATGATTTCCGAGAGAGGAGGATATTTAAAATTTGCATAAATTAACTTATGTATGTATTTTATGATTTTAATAATATTGGGACCAGTGACCAGGTGAAGCCCTGACCTGATTATGTCTAAGTAAAAACTCAGTGATATATTATTTTCTTCTCTACACCTCACAGTTTGATTCTGGGAGAGTATGTTTATACATAGGAAGTTAAATGTCAGTACCTAGTATAATACAGAGATTTCAAGAGGCACTATATAGATATGTTTTGGAGGCCTTAAATTTTCAGATTCAAAACAAGTAAAAATCATGATGGGTCCTGGATACCTAGGACTTTGGCGTCAACAGGTGCCAGTTTCCGAACCCCATCATTATGTAAATACCCAGTAAAAAATCACTAGAGGTCCTGAAGTATAAGTGCTTAATTTATGCAGATTATTCTACAGTTCCTGCCCAAGACTGGGGTTTCCTTTGATCTCTTACTCCCCAGAATCCTGAGTCTCCAGAGATCCCATGGTATCTCTTGCCTAACCATTGCCTCCATAATTAGCTGTGATGCTTAAAATATTTTCAAATACAGCCAGCATAAAAACTGCAAAGGACACCCTCTCAGCCTTTTGGAATGAGGTCACAATTTCAGAACCTCTTTATGCTGTGCAGAGGATGGATGGAAAGAAATGGAAAAGTTTTCAAAGTCATGTAGGTTCACACATGTTATCTGACTTGTGGAGAGAATCTTTGGAAACGTTCATTCTGTATACCCTCTACACCTAGTGGACGACTTATTTCTGATTCTATATAATCCAGAGTCAGGTCTATGTGGAGATAGAAAGGCATGTGCCTGCATAATGAAATTTGAAAGGCCTCAACAGGCCCTCCTGTAACTTTTTCACTTTCCCTGGAGAACCAACCTCTATAGTGTTCTTCAGAGATGAGGCACTGTGTCCTTGAGAGACATTTACTAATAAGAAAAGGGAATGGCATTGCTTATTCATTACAGCTCTATTATAATTAAGGATACTCTGGTTGAAGGTAATGAAAACATATTTCAAATTTGCATAAAGTCATTTATTGTAAAGTAATTGAGATATCTCTCAATCCAAGGAGAATGTGAATAACCTGTATCTGAGTGGGGGACCCTATAAAGGAAAGCTATCAGAAACAGAAAACTCTTTCATAAAAATTCTTCCTCCCTCCCCCCACATCTCTCTGGGGCTGCACAGTCACTCTTGTGTTTCCTTCAAATGCCATTTCCTCTCTAGGGAATCTAGCCTGACCATGGCTCTTTAAGAATATGGCTGCCAAATAATGTCAGCCTTAGGCTCCTGAGTGCAAATCACCTCACTCCAAGTGTACAGTACAGAAAGAATTAGACCACCACTGTCCTAACTGCATTTCATTTTTAAAATTTATTTATTTTATTTATTTTTCAGAGAGGGAGAGAGCATGTGCATGTGAGGAGGCCAGGGGCAGAGAGAGAGGGAGACGGAGAATCCCAAGCAGACTCCACGCTGTCAGCACAGAGCCTCACACCAGGCTGGATCTCACCACGTGTGAGATGATGACCTGAGCCTAAATCAAGAGTCAGATGCTTAGCCAACCTGAGCGACCCAGCTGCCCCTGCCCTAACTGCATTTCTGATAGATTGAATCTTCTTGGTTCAGCATTAGTCAGGTGTCTGGTTAGAAGTGTGAGAGCAATCTCCATATGTGCACAACAGTTTGGTTTTGTAGGTTTTGACGCAGTTTTCAGAGAAATATAGTCTTTGTTAAATGAATAAATGCTCTAAATGATGTCTACACTGGGTCCATGAAAGCCCACTGAGGGGGAGGGTCTCGGATTAGAAAAACATGACCTGGAGTAAATGGGAGAAGATTGCATCTTTTGAAGGAGTAGGAATGTGTGACAATGTTGGGGAATTCAGGGCTGGCTTCACTTCAAAGGCAGCCAGTGGCAGGGCAGCTGTCGTGAGCAAAGGTGAGACACACTGTGGGGGAAGCAGAAAGCCCGGAATATGAACACAGTGTGGAGAAGTCCCTCTGGTCTCTAAAGATACACTTTCCAACTAAGTTGGGTAACTCTCCTTTCTGTGCTTTTCTTATCACTGGGGGCCGGGGGGTGGGGGGAAACAGCAGATAAATCAGCTTCCTGTTCAAGTTACTGGGTAACTGTGGGGGAACTTTTGAAAAGGTTTGGCTAAACCAGCAGCTTTGAATGTAAGGTGCAAAGAATCATTATTCCATTAAATATTAATAGGGTTTTTGAAAAATAAATAGAACAAAATAATTTTGAGAATCATAAGACCAGGCAAAACATAGCAGAGCATTTTAATTTAGTTAGCCTTCTCAGAGCTTTTTCAGATGATTTTGTTCACTTTTTTTTTTTGAGAGAGAGAGAGAGAGATTGAGAGAGAGATAGAATGAGCAGGAGAAGAGGGGCAGAAGGAGAGGGAGAGAGGGAGGGAGGGAGAGAGGGGGAGAGAGGGAGAGAGAGAGAGAGAGAGAGAGAGAGAGATTGAGAGAGAGAAATATAGCAAGCTCCATGATCAGGGAGGAGCCTAAAGTGGGGCTTGATCCCACAACCCTGGGATCATGACCTTAACTGAAATCAAGAGTTGGACACTCAACCTACTGAGCCACCCAGGTGCCCCTATTTTGTTCATATTTTAACACTGCACAGCATTTTTTGACTGGGACTCTGTGTTCTTCCAGCATGTTGAGAACTGCTTTCTACAGATCAAATTTTAAGAAATAATGGGCTAAACAAAAATGTGAATGAGTCTTCTACATATAAAAAAGTGAAAGCCAACATGGATGTGGTATGTATTATATGGAACATACCATGACCCCAGATAAGGGGTAAGGTGTTACAATGTCAGAAACATTTTCAGTTGTTTGTAGGAGAGGCAGCCCGTAACATAGTACTTGATAATTGTTGCTTTCTCTCTTACTCCTGCATTAACCACTGATAATTGTCAAGAATGGCACAAGCTATCTTCATGTAAGATCATAGCCCTCCATAGCTTTTAAAAGAAAATGTATGTAAATTCAATTAGAACACTAAAGGATATATAGACCTACCTGTTTTATTGTGCTTTGGTTTATCGTCTTTCACAAATACTAGTTTTTTGTTTGTTTTGTTTTTTTGTTTTTTACATATTGAAGGTTTGTGGCAACCCTGCCTTGAGCATCTTTTCGCGCCATTTTTCCAATAGCGTTTGCTCACTTTGTGTCTATGTCACATACTGGTAATTCTCACAATATCTCAGACTTTTCATCATTATTGTATTTGCTATGGTGATATGTGATCAGTGATCTTTGAAGTTACTATTGTAATTGGTTTGGATGTCACAAACTATGCCTATATATAAGTCAGTGAACTTAACTGATACATGTAAATTTTCTGGCTGTCCACTGACCAGTCATTCCCCCATCTCTCTCCCTGTCCTCAGGACTCCCTATTTCCTGAGACACAAAAATATTGAAATTAGGCCAATTAACAATCCTACAATGACCTGTAACTGCTCAAGTAAAAGGAAGAGTTGCAGGTCTCTCGCTTTATATCACAAGCTTGAAACGTTTAAGTTTAATGAGGAAGACATGTTGAAAAATGAGACAGGCCCAAAACTAGGCCTCTTGTGCTGGTTAGCTAAGTTGTGAATGCAAAAGAAAAGTTCTTGTTTGTTTTGTTTTTTTTACACTTTTTTAATGTTTATTTATTTTTGAGAGAGAGAGAGAGAAGGAAGGGGCGGGGCAAAGAGAGGGGGAGACACCTAATCCGAAGCGGGCTCCAGGCTCTGACCTGTTGGCACAGAGCCCAGTGTGGGACTTGAATCCACGAACTGTGAGATCATGACCCGACCTGGTCGGATGCTTAACCGACTGAGCCACCCAAGCGCTCCAACAAAGGAAAAGTTCTTAAAGGAAATTCTCAGTGCTACCCCAGTGAACACATGAATGATAAGAAAGCAAAACAGTCTTATTGCTGACAGGGAGAAAGTTTTCATCATCTATATAGAAGATCAAATTAGTCCCAATGTTCCCTTAAGCCAAAACCTACTTTAGAGTGAGGCCCTAATTCTCTTCAATTCTATGAAGGCTGAGAGAGGTGAGGAAGCTGCAGAAGGAAAGTTTGAAGCCAGGTGAGCTTGGTTCATGAGGTTTAAGGAAAGAAGCCATCTCCATAACATGAAAGCACAAGGGGAAGCAGCAGGTGCTGATGTAGAAGCTGCAGCAAGTTATCCAGAAGACCTAGCCAAAAGAATTATTGAGGGTGGCTACACTAAACACCAGATTTTCAATGAAGATCAAACAGCCTTATGTTGGAAGAAGATGCCATTTAGGACCTTCATAGCTAGATAGAAGAAGTCAATGAATGCCTGGTTTCAAAGCTTCAACGGAGGGGCTCTCCCGTTAGGGGCTGATGCAGCTGGTGACTTTAAGTTGAAGGCAATGCTCATTTACTATTCTGAAAACAGGACCCTTAGGAATTATGCTAAATCTACTCTTCCTGTGCTCTATAAATGGAACAATAAAACCTAGATGACAGTAGATCTGTTTATAATATGGTTTACTGCACATTTAAAGCCCACTGTTGAGACCTACTGCTCAGGAAAAAAAAAGATTTCTTTCAAAATATTACCGCTCATTGACTGTGTACTTGGTCACCCAAGAACTCTGATGTACATTGAGATAAATGCTGTTTTCGTGTCTGCTAACATAACATCTATTTTGCAGCTAATGGATCAAGGAGAATTTTCAACTTTTAAGTGTTATTATGTAAGAAATACATTTCATAAGGCTATGGATGCCATGGACATTCCTCTGATGGATCTGGGAAAGTAAATTGAAAACCTTCTGGAAATCATTCGCCATTCTAGATGCCATTCAGAACACTTGTGATTCATAAAAAGTGGTGAAATACTGACACTAACAGAGTTTAGAAGAAGTGGATTTAAGACTTCAGTGGAGGAAATAACTGCAGATGTGGTGGAAACAGCAGAACATGGAGCCTGAAGATGTGATTGAATTGCTGCAATCTCATGATCAAACTTGAGCAGATGAGTTGCTTCTTATGGATGAGCACAGAAAGTGGTTTCTTGGGATGAAGTCTACTCCTGCTGAAGAATCTGGGAAGATTGTTGAAATGACAACAAAGGATTTAGAATATGACATAACCTGAGTTGCTAAAGCCACAGCAGCATTTGAGAGGACTGACTCCAAGTTTAAAAGAAGTTCTGCTATGAATAAAATGTTGGAAATAGCATCACATGCTACAAAGTAATTGTTCATGAAAGAAAAAGTCAACTGATACAGCGAATTTCATTGTCATCTTGCTTTAAGAAATTGATGGGAGGGCACCTGTTGGGATGAGCACTGGGTGTTGTATGGAAACCAATTTGACAATAAGTTTCATATTTTAAATAAATAAATAAATAAATAAATAAATAGCCACAGCAGCCTTAGCCTCCAGTAGCCACCACCCTGATCAGTCAGCAGGCTTCAACCTCAAGGCAAGACCCTCCATCAGCAAAGATTAGGACTCACTGAAAGCTCAGATGATGGTTAGCACTTTTTGGCAATAAAATATTTTTTAATTAACAAATGCACATTGGTTTTTTAGATATAATGCTATTGCACTCTTAAGAGACTTCAATGTATTATAAATATAACCTTTCTATACAGTGACAAACCAAACATTATGTGACTCACTTTATTGTGATATTCACTTTATTGTAATATTCACTTTACTGTGGTGGTCTGAAACTGAAACTGCAACATCTCCAAGGTGTGCCTGAAAGGCATATAGAAGACTAGGGATAAATACAGGGAAGTGCATAAAGCTAATTGTTTTACATGTGGCTTATCCTAGACATGCTATACAGAGTTTATACTTTCGCCTAGCACTAAACCCCATAGCTTTCCATCTTCCTATGTAGCTTTCATAGTAACTAGATAATATTCTATTACATTGAATCATACATGAAAAACATTCTATTTGTTTGATTAGCTTTTAGTGATTATTATGTGAGCTGCTTTATATATATTACCTTTGATCTTCACAAAAGCTTTATGAGAGAAGTATTACATCATCCATTTTCTGGATTACACAACTGAGGCTCTGAAAAATTATATGACTTTCGCAAGATCACACAAGTAGAATGTAACAGAGCTGGAATCCAAATTAATGTCAGTTTAGACTTAAACTGTTTCTAATTTTATTGTTTTAAATAATTCTTTTATCAACAACTTTTCATAGAATTCCTTATTTCTTTTGCTTTCTAGGATAAATTCCTGAAGATAGACTTATTGGTTCAAAAATATGTATTACTTTATGTCTCTTACAGTCTTGGTATATTGTGCTCAAATCACAATTCATTTTAATTCAAGATCTACACAGCTTTTCATCAGTCTTGATTTTACAAACTGTGAGTCAAATATTTAATTCTCCTTCCCTAAAGAGAAACAGCAGAAGGAAGATTGACATGGTTTAGCCAATAAAATCTCTATTAATGACATTTGAATGTCACTGGAAAAATTTTCATACGTTCAATCAACAAATATTTTGTATATATACTGTGTGCATGGCACCTATTAATGGCAAATTTCTTAATCCCTGAGAATTCTTGAATTTTAACGTTCCATTTCAGTTAGGTTCCAGTGTTTAAGCATCTTATTTTGTGAAATTTCTATCTTCCTGCCATTTTTAATCTCTTCCATCTGATTAAAGATTTGTGTTTTTTTTTTGGGGGGGGTGGAATTAGAGAGCAGCAAATAGACTTCTCTACAAAGTAATTCATATCTAGTTAGAGGGCATTTCTCAATCTATTCTGTGGAAAACTAGTTCCAAACAAAGCTCTGTGAATAAAGAATTCATTGTCAAAGTTTTGGAAATTTCCATAATGTATCCTCTCCTAGAGTCAATCCACAATTAGCATCTGAAAGCTTCTAAGAATGCCTTTATAAAATTTTTTTTAATGTTTATTTATTTTTGAGAGAGACAGAGACAGAGTGTGAGCGGGGAAGGGGCAGAGAGAAAGGGAGACAGAATCCAGAACAGGCTTCAGGCTCCGAGCTGCCAGCACAGAGTCCCACGTAGGGCTCAAACTCACAAACCATGAGATCATGACCTGAGCCGTAGTCGGACCCTCAACCGACTGAGCCACCCAGGCACCCCTAAAAATGCCTTTAATAAATATTGTTCTATTTTTTAATCCAGAATTTCCCAAGCATATTTGACCATTAAATTCATCTTTAGGGATACCCAATTAATGTTGTCTGATGCAAGTGTTGCCAGTGAATCCTTACAGCAGCTGTAGCTATAGGCCATTGGTTTGAAAAGGCAGCAATCATTATGGATAACCCAGTTCCAATTTGTATCAGGAATTGCTAGGAAATCTGGAAACATTCATTCATTTATACATTGAACCCAAATTTCTTTGGGTCCTAGTAGCCTATGGGGAAACCCAGGACACATTAATAGAATAAATTAAATTTTACTGATGCACAGATTTTACTACATAGAACAGGACATAGTTGTGAGATATCTACATAACACATGTGAATATGTGTGTGTGGGGGGGTACACACACACACATTAGATTTTTGGGGAGAGGGAAGGGCAGTTTTAAATAGATATTTCATATGTATTCACAAATAAGCCCACTTCCACTGAGCCGTATAGGATTTGTGGTTATTGTGCTTCACAAGGATCCACACTTGTGATCCTACCTATCCTACCACCCAGTAACAGTTCCATAGGATACCAACTCTGATGTACCAGAGCAGCCATGATGCTCACATTATATATCTAGCAGGTGAAAGGAAATGTCTCTTTTCACTTTGGGAATACTCTGTTAAAGTACTTATTGAGCTTAAATATTTTAAGAGGTGTTAGTGAAATAGCTCTTTTTATTGTAATTTAGTGCCTCGAATCACTACTCCCTCTAAGCACTAGCATTTTATAGAATCTATTCATGATAACAGCTTTTTCACTTAGGATGGGTTCTTTTCTAGGAGACTTCTGTCTTGCAAAGAATTTTCTGTCAGCCCAATAGTCCTACAAGCACACCTGATTATGTCTAAAGTCCTACAGTTGACACAGTTACGATGTTTTCCAGAAGTTGTTAAACTTTTATTCAAATAGTCTTCTGTTGGACCACTTTGTCACTTCTCCCAATTTCCTGGCCATAAACCTAGCCATGGACAAATCTTAGGCTGAAGCTGAGATCACAAGTCAAAAATGTGACAAAATAGGTGGTGTTTCCTATCCACAACAGAATTATTCACCTCCATCGAGCTCAGGAATATGTTCTAATGGACTTTCTCCTTGCCCAAGCTCATGAGTACAAACCCCCTTTATTTATTTATTTATTTATTTATTTATTTATTTATTTATTTATTTAATATGAAATTTATGGTCAAATTGGTTTCCATACAACACCCAGTGCTCATCCCAACAGCTGCCCTCCTCAATAGCCCTCACCCACCCTCCCCTTCCTCCCAACCCCATCAGCCCTGTTTGTTCTCAGTTTTCAAACCCCCTTTAAAACTGACCTCTGCTTTCAGGCTGATCTCTTGGCTCTGTTTGAGTCCCCTTGTATTTATCTTGGTTCACTGGTTTGTTTTCTTTTGCCTCGTATCTGAATTCTCCCCTTCATTTTATCAGATTGGAGGAAAAACCCAATAGATCGCTTTGCCAGAAAGCTTTTTTTGAATTGTTTATTCTGGCTCCACCTACCTCCCAGTAGCCCAGGCTTCCTGTTTATCTCATAGAAGAAAATCTGTTACTTACAAATTAATGGCTGTATTTTCAGTTTCCCTCTTCTTCAACAACTGTTTGAGAGTTTTACACTGTTGATCAGCTACTTAGTCCTGAAAACCTCTGTGGCAATAGTGACTGTACTTTAGACGTCTTAATTCCACTTTAAATGACCTACTTCTTCAGAGTTTTCTTCTTGTAGATTGCCTCTAGCCTTTTTTCTCCACATTTCTCCCTTGGAAATTACTTTCATCCTTAATAATTCAGCTCTCAATGCCTACAGAAGACATTAAGATTCACATCTTCAGTTTTAACCTTTGCTTTATGGTTCTAGGACTTGACAACTTACTACCCATTGACTGTCTCTAGATGGATGTCTGATGCTCCAAAAAACCCTGCCATGTTAAAAAAAACAAAACAAAACAAAACAACTCTTCATTCTGATTTCCAAATGACGTCTCTTTAAGTCTTCTTGTTAACACTCTATTCCCAGGTCTTAAACTCTCAGGCATCTTTGAATCCTCCCTTTTGATTCGTCCTCTACATACTGTCAGTTTCTAAGACTCATTGATATTACTTCTATTTTCTTATCTTCCATTTTTGTTGCTGCTAAAACCCAAGTTCAAACTCTCTTATTGCTCAGATTAAGACACTCTCCTATTTGGCCATCCTGCCACCAGACTTTCTCCCACACAAGCCACCTGACATACTACTGTTGACCAATTTTCCTCAACTGCAGTGCTTATCTGTTGAGTATAAAGTCCAAACTGACTTCTAATATGATATACTATGTACCAACATACTTTTTCAAATTATTTACACATCCTTATACTTAAAGGCTATAATTCAAATTACTTACTGCTGTGCCTCATATATGTAGCCAAATTTCACCCTTAATAGGTTTATTTATGATGCACCTGAATATTGGAATGTTCTTCTTCCTCCCAGATCATGTTATCATGTTGAAAATTATTTTTCCTTATCATATTTATTATTTACATTAAATATTTCTTATTACATGTCCTTAGTTTCTTATGTTTTCCTCCTCAAACTCTACAATTCAATGCCACTTTCCACAGTGCAACTATTCAGAAACAATTGTTGCTTCAATTCATTTCACATAGTATTTTGTGGAAACTTCCCTTTAGGTACCTATTTCTCCTACCTCTAATTTACACTGTAAGTGTGGTTATATATTTTTCCTTCTAGAAGTTATGGCTTTTGGAGAAAGAGTCATACACCTCGTTTATCTTTGTTTCCCTCACTACACTTAATGAATTATTCACATTGTCCTTATAACTATTATTTTTTAAATTTTTGAATAAAATGTGTCATGTTTCTAAAAACCTTATTTTTTAAAGTTTTTTTTAAATTTATTTTGAGAGAGAGAGCATGCTCGCAAGCAAAAGAGGGGCAGAGAGAGAAAGGGACAGAAAATCCCAAGCAGGCTCCACACTGTTGGTGTGGAAACTGATGTGGGGCTTGATCCTGTGAACCATGATTTATGACCTCAGCTGAAACCAAGAGTAAGATGCTTAACCGACTGAGCCACCTAGGCGCCCCCTAGAAACCTTATTAATTATTAACCTCACTCGCAACTTTTTGCATCACAAAGTTTCTGCTATAGGGATTAGATTAATGTTGCCTCTAAGGATAAAGCTTGGCTTAATGTATTCAATTATCTGAATCTGTTAGATGTGATAAAAGAATGAGCATTGACCCTGTAAAAGTGTCTTACGAATTAAATTACTTTCATGAAGGCCAAATAATAAGAGGAAGTGAAGAACTGGGTTTAGCAAGGAGGAAGCCAGATGCTTCTAAAGTATTTATATCATAATCAAGTAAATAAAAGATAGAGTGTCAAACATAGGGATTGCTGAAACTCTTGATAACAAGAGTAGTATAACTTCAATTATAAATGCCTAGCAGCTCAGCCAGAGAGAAAGTCCAAGAAAAAAAGAGAAAGAGAGGACAAAAGTCACATTTTGTCTTCTCTTTCAACTAGGGATTTAATACGGCATGTCTGTAGCTACCAGCTTAAGGAAATAGAATTAGAGTACAAATTCAAAGGAAATAATAACTAATATATACCTAATGCTTACTAAGTACTAGACACTGTTCTAAGTGCTTTGGATATATTCCCCATTTAATTTTCATGACTCTGTATATAGGAACCACTACTAGCCTTTTTTTTACATTGGAAGAAAACTAAGGTAGAAACAAGTAATGATTCAAGATCACATAAGATCACATCTGCAAGAGATTGGATTTGAGTTTGGGCAGCTGGGCTCTAAAACATATAATTGAAATCACTATATGATACTCGATTGCTTTACAGATAAAAGTCTCTTCCCCAACTTATCAATGGAGATAACATAAATGAAAATAAGCAATAGTCATTCTTATCCATTCATTTATTTAAATGAGATCTACATACACTCTATGTATGTAGATATGACCATACATATACTTAATACACTTACATTGTATTATGCACCATTCTGGGCACCTGAGGATACAGTTGGGAACAAGGTAGGAAAAGTTTCTGCCTTGATACAGACACCATGCTCATCAGGCATATATAGACAAGAAGTAAGTGAAATACCAAAGAGGTAGTACAAAGTTAGATAACAGTCCAAAGAAGTAAAGTAAAAGAAGTAGAAAACACGCACAGAAATGAAGGAAGTGGTCCTAATTTAAGTAGTCCGGTCTGGAAAGCATGCCTGAGAAGGAGTCAGAGAATAGAAGGTGCACACCACATGAAGATATGGATGAGAGTTGTGTAGATGTCCCATGGTATGGTAGACAAGAAGACAAGACGTTGAATATACTTTTTTTTTTTTTTTGAGATAGAGAGCACACAAGCTGGGGAAAAGGGCAGAGGGAGAAAGAGAGAGAGAATCCCAAGTAAGCAGACTCCATACTCAGCATGGAGCCCAACACAGGGCTCCATCCCACGACCCTGAGATTATGACCTGAGCCCAAATAAAGAGTTGGAGACTCAACCTACCGAGCCCCCAGGCACGCTGAAGGTCAGTATGCTTAAAGCTGAGTAAAGAATATGAGGATGGTAAGGTAGAGAGAAGCTAGATTATATACTTTTTGTTTCTTTGTTTTTAGGCCAAGATAATGAATTTCCATTTTATTCTACATATGGGAAACTGTTGAAAAGTTTTGAACCCAGTAACTGAACTTACCTGATGTGCATTTTAAAAGGATCACTGTGGCTACAACGTGGAAAATAAGCTATAAACATTGGGGAATACATGAGCAGAAAAAAAGGGACTATTTAGGATGGCTTTCACAGTCTTTGAGTCTAGAGAAGGTGGAACAATAGTGGTGGAAATGGGGAGAGATTGTTAGATTCTATATGTGTATTAAAAGCAGAGACAAAGGACTTTTACTGAACTTTTCTCCCTCGCTTCTATGGAAATTCAGTATTACATAAATTGTTTCTCTTAGTAATGTCCTACAGTTCACAAAGGCTTTCTTTACTTTTTCATTTCTTTGTTTTCCTCCTATGGGATAATTTCAAATCAACTATCTTCAAGTTCACAGATTCTTTCTTCTTTTTCAAGTCTACCGTTTATGCTATTACATTTTTCATTTCATTTATAGTATTTTTCAGTTCCGGAATTTGTTTAGTTCTTCTTGTTTATAATTTCTATCTCTCTGTTTAACTTCCCATTTTGTTCACGCATGGGTTTCTTGATTTCATTTAATTGTATTTCTGTGCTTTCTTGTAGCTCACTGAGCTGACTTAAAAACAACTATTTTGAAGTGCTTTTTAGGCAAATTGCAGATCTCCATTTCTTTGGGGCCATTTACTAGAAAAGCACTATGTTCCTTTGGCGGTGTCATATTTCCTTGATTTTTCAATGTTCCTTGAGGTCTTGGATTGCCGTTTACTCATTTGAAGAATCAGTCACTCTCTTCAGTCTTTACTGACTGGTTTTTGGAAAGAAATGCCTTCTGTTAGCCCTGATAGCAATTCTAAGGCTTTTTTCAGGTCTTTTCTCTAGCTATGCATGCTCTACACTGTTTTTTTCTTGGGACGGAGTTTATAGGCTTGTGTGCCTTCTTTTAGTCTTGCAAAGACTGGCTCAATGATGACGGCCTCCTGTTTGCTGAAGCCTTACATTTATGGGCTTTCTCCAAATCCCAGAGTCAGGGCACCTTTCTGTGTGTTCTCACTAGCCATTTGCAAGTCACAGTCAGCACCCTCCGAAGCATGCACAGGGAGCCAGGTGTGTGGTGAGGGTGTGTGAGGGAGGCAGACAGAATGTTGGTGGGGTGCCTTTAAGTCAGTTGGGGGGATTCATAGGCAAGACATCCTGGCAACTTGTGGGCAGGCTTTCTGATGGAGTCCAGAAAGCATATAGTAGTGATGAGGAATAGAAGCAGAGAAATATTCAACTTCAGCCCAGAAGGCTGACCTATAGCCTACATAATTTTGATAAGGATCAAATATGTGCAGGTTTCTACATTCTTAAAGGGTCTCATGACTGCTTGTACATCTTAGCTATAGTTAATATTGGGCTGAACGATAAGCACCAGATAAATCTTACGAGGTAGCTTTCTGAGTAGAAATTCAAAGAAAACATTTATGATCTAATACTGCCTGCATGCCCCCCTTTCCCTTGAGCACTAGGCACATAACCATTAGCCTCACACAGCAAAACTGCAATTCTTTCTGCCAGTGGGTCCTGGCCCCATGCTACTTAAATAAACTTACTAAATTACACTGTAAACTGTCTCAATAATTCTTTAAAAATTTTTTGATGTTTTCTTAATTTTATTTTTGAGACAGAGAGACAGCACAAGCGGGAAGGGGAAGAGAGAGACAGAGACACAGAATTCGAAGCAGGTTCCAGGCTCTAGGCTGTCAGCACTGAGCCCAATGTGGGACTTGAACTCACCAACTGTGAGATCATGACCTGAGCTGAGAGAGCTGTGAGATCATGATCTGAGCCAATGCTGGACCCTTAAACAACTAAGCCACCAAGGCCCCACTCAAGAATTCTTTCTTGACCCTCCTGCTCACTGATTCTGCAACAGTAGAATCTTCTTCCCTTTGATGCTCTCCAAGAGCTCTGACTGCTGTTTTCCCAGCCACTTCCTGCCCCTTCCCCACCGCTCAGTCATGTAGCACATTTCAGTATTCTCCATAGTGCAAGGATGATACAAGTCTCTTTGGCAATGTTCCACACAGCTGGAGAAGCTGAGAAGTCATTCACATGTTCTCATTTTCCCCAGTTGGAAAATTGTAGGCTAAGAGGATCTCTCTTGGCACTGAGCTCTGCTGCTCCAGGGGAAGGGTGGATGTGGGTAGAATGAAACCATTCCACTTAACCTTGTCAATGCATCAAATCTCAGAGAGTTTTTACTCCAACAATTGCTTGAACTGCTCTCCTGGACTCCCTTCTTTCCACAAAGATACTGTTATCTGTGGTTGATAGTCAAAATCAGTGTTCTTTGGGAGGAAGATGGCAGAAAACTTATATACTCCCACCTTGCTGATGTCACTTCTCTATGTGCTCATGAATTTTTATGCTCACAATTTTATTGATTAAAATAAAATTAAGATCTTCAACTCATGGAAAATGATTAGTGAGATGAAAAAAGGCAATCAACAGAGTGGGAAAAGGTATTTGTAATGTATATATTTGACAAAGGACTCATTCAGAATTCAAAATTAATAAGAAAAAGGAGGGGCATCTGGGTGGCTCAGTTAGATAAGCATCCGACTTCGGCTCAGGTCATGATCTCATGGTTGGTGAGTTCGAGCCCCATGTCGGGCTTTGTGCTGACAGCAGCCTGTAGCCTGCTTCAGATTCTGTGTCTCCCTCTGTCTCTGCCCCTCCCTTGCACATGCAGGCACGTGCTGTCTCTCTCTCTCTCTCTCAAAAATAAATAAACATTAGAAAAAAATTTTTAATTAGAAGAAGGGATATAAAGCAATAGAAAAAATGAGAATTAGACTACTCAAGGAAGTACTTCAAAAAAGATATTCAAATATCTGATGATGATATGAAAAGGTGTTCAAAATCATTAATCAGGGAAATGCAAATTAAAATCCATAATAAGCTAACACCACACACCCAACAGCAGGGCTAATAAAAAGCCTGATAAAGAGACTGTTCAATTTCAAGTGTTGCTGAAGATGTGGGGAAACAGAAACTCTTATTTACAACAGTGTGTAAATTAGTATAACCATTTTGAAAACTGACAATATCACATAACACTGAACATATGCATCATCTCTAACACAGTAATTCCATTTGGGTATATATCAAACAGAATGTATAATCATTTATACTGAAAAGTATGTAAAGAATGTTCACATTAGCAATACTCATAACAGCTCCAAATTGCGTATACTCGAATATCCATCAATAGTGAAATGGATTAATCAATTGTGGTATAATCATGTGCTATATTATGGCACAAGAGCAAGAATAAATGCATTACTGCTGTATATAAAAGACATTTTGAGCATTTTTTCATCACTCATCATCGGGGAAATACAAATCAAAACCACAGTGAGATATCACCTTACACCTGTCAGAAAGGCTAAGATTAACAACTCAGGCAACAACAGATGTTGGCAAGGAGGGGGAGAAAGAGGATCTCTTTTGCATTCTTGGTGGGAATGCAAGCTGGTGCAGCCACCCTGGAAAACAGTATGGAGGTTCCTCAAAAAACTAAAAATAGAACTATCCTACCACCCAGCAACTGCACTACTAGGTATTTATCCAAGGGATATAGGTATGCTGTTGCGAAGAGACATATGCACCTCAATGTTTATAGCAACACTATCAACAATAGCCAAAGTATGGAAAGAGTCCAAATGTCCATTGATGGATGAATGGATAAAGAAAATGTGGTATACACACACACACACACACACACACACACACACACACACAATGGAGTATTACTCAGCAATCAAAAAGAATGAAATCTTGCCATTTGCAACTACGTGGATGGAACTAGAGGCTGTTATGCTCAGCGAAATTAGTCAGAGAAAGACAAAAATCATATGACTTCACTCAAATGAGGACTTTAAGACACAGAACAGATGAATACAAGGGAAGGGAAGCAAAAATAATATAAAAACAGGGAGGGAGACAAAACATAAGAGACTCTTAAATATGGAGAACAAACAGAGGGTTGCTGTAGGGGTTGTGGGAGGGGGGATGGGCTAAATGGGTGAGAAGCATTAAGGAATCTACTCCTGAAATCATTGTTGCACTATACGCTAACTAATTTGGATGTAAATTTTAAAAAAGTTAAAAAATAAAAGAAATTAAATTAAAAAACCCAAAAAACCCAGAAAAGACATTTCTGAATCTTGTAAACAATGTTAAATAAAAAAAAATAGAAACAAAATAATACATATATTATGAATTAATATACACTTCAAAGCAAAGTGAACCTAAGATTTAGTGGCAGATGTCAGGAGGAAAGCAGTGACTAGAAGAGACCACATACAGAAGGATGTGGAGATGTAAGTGATATTCCATCTCCTGGTCCAAGTGTATATAATCTTTTTTATTGATATATAATTGATATATAACATTGTATAAACTTAAGTGTACTAAGTAATGATTTTATGGTTGTGTTCAACCTGTGCACATAAGAGATTTGTGCAGTTTTTATCATTTAATAAATATTCAATAAAACATTCAGAAAAATGAGGCCTGGGAGTAAGTAAAATGCCCAGTGCAAGTTAGTGAGCAGTATGTTTGCAAATTGCAAAAGATCTGGTGGCTTCTGATGCCCAAGTTCTTATTCAGTGCTCTGCATGCCTTTCTCTCTCATGCATGTCCATTCTTAGACCATTTTCAATGCCTAGCCTTCCATTCCCTTCCACATTCCCTGTAGTCTGATGTGTGCTTCCACTTTCTGTTCATGCCCACTGACTGCATGATAACCCTAGCATTTTTTTTTCATATTTCTTCTCTTCTTTGTGTTGCTTTCTCTTCCTTCCTTGAAACTTCCCTATTTTCTCAAAGATCTCTTGGTCTCTTTTCATTCCTTTCTTTTAATATTATTTTGTATTTTTTATTCAAACTACGCAAGCAAATATTCTTGCTGCAATGAAGAGGCAACAGAGACTCTAACCATAGCATCGAAAAAGATTCTCCTTCCTTCTGAATAAATCCTACTATTTCTAAGAGTAATCCATATTAGCAGTGTGGTATGCAGTCTTCGACATCATTTTCCATGCTATGATAAAGAGAAAAAAGCATAGAGATGCACACATGCTTCTATTTTTTTTGTCTTCCAATATTGGGATCATAACATGCCTTGTCTCAGCCATGCCTCTGATCAATACATATGGATTTTGATGAGGGTACTGATAAAAATCCCTCTGGCCAACAAACAATGTTGTAAAAATATTCATATATATGTGAATACTCATATATATATATATATATATTTTCTTGTGGATAATTCATTCTCTAAATGGGATGGTTGAATTAAAGTATTAGCATATCTAAATTGTATTAGATATTGTCAGATAACTTATTGAAGACGCCTATAGCAATTCTCTCCTCTACCAGTTATGTGAGAGTCCCTCCCATCCCCCACACCGTCACCTAGGACTTATGAACTTTTTTTCAAATTTAAAACAAAATTTTGTAACGTTTATTTATTTTTGAGAGAGACGTTTATTTATTTTTGAGAGCACGGGTGGGGCAGGGGCAGAGAGAAGGGAGACAAAGAATCTGAAGCAGGTTTTAGGCTCTGAGCTATCAGCACAGAACCCCATGTGGGTCTCAAACTCATGGACCACGAGATCATGACCTGAGCATAAGTCAGATGCTCAACTGACTGAGCCACCCAAGTGCCCAGACTTACGAAACTTTTAAAACATTTTCTAATATGATGGATGAAAAATGGCAACTCACTGTTATAATTTCCTTGATTATTTGTGTGGTTGGGCATTTTTATATATGATGTGATGATTCTGGTATTAGTTTCTGTGAGTTACTTTTCTATTGTACTTTTCAGTTATTTGCATTAGTTTTTTTTCTGAAAATTTAGTAGGCCTCTCTGCTTAATGTTGTAGACTTTCATTATTGTATGTTGATCTTCAGCTGTTTGTTTATTTATGTTTAAAAATGAGATAAAAAGTCTTACTGCCATGCTATGCTGCATTTTTTCTCCTTAGTTTTATTTCCTTTGATTTGGAAACTCCCACTAATTTAAAGGGGGAAGTGCCTAACTATAAGCCAATCAGCATGTGTCATCTTTAGTCCTTCAGCCCTGTTTTTTATACCTTTCTCCACAGTGACAAAAGTATCAGACTCTGGGGTCTCTGCTCAGTTCACCAGGCAAAGTAGGCCTCGCCACTCAGATTCCAGGCTGAGGACCCCTCTGTTTTAATTTTTTTTTAAATGTTGTCATTTATTTTTGAGACAGAGAGACAAAGAGCATGAGCAGGGGAGGGGCAGAGAGAGGAGGAGACACAGAATCCGAAGCAGGCTCCAGGCTCTGAGCTGTCAGCACAGAGCCAGTGGAACTCACAGACTGTGAGATCATGACCTGAGCTGAAGTCAGAGCTTAACCCACTGAGCCACCCAGGTGCCCTGAGGACCCCTCTGTTTTTCTCCATTAGACACTATTCCTCCACCTCCTTTCTCCAAGGGCTGTTTTGAAATTGCTCACCTGCCAATGGTGACCTGCCATTGGGCTGGGATGGGATGGGCTGCCAACCCATCCTATTATCTTCTCATGGGTTTTATAATCTATACTTTTCTAAATGTTAATATCTTCCTGGGAAAATGGCTTCCTGGGAGGGCAATGATTTTAATACAACTCTTTAATAAGACATTGGACCAGAAGCCCTGTGACTTTTTCGTAATCCCTTTATTTTTCTCCTGGTCTCTTAAATTGCACACTTAATTATTTTCTTTCTTTTCATAAAATATAAAATTTTATTCTGATGGGAGTAATAGCTTTCATGTGAAATGTTTCCATTTTTATAATTCTTACATAATTTAGAGCTTCAGTTTTCATTGTCTTTTTGATGGGAGATTTTATTTGGTGGACTCACATGGATTACCATTTTTGTAAAATGGCAAAATATCCGCAATTTCATAGACTTCAACTTAGGTAGGATGCTTCCAAGCTGTTCAATAATTTTTAGAACTGTTTGTTCATTTCTGGTTTATTGGATCCGGTTAGAAAATATGACTTACAAAATGTATGATTTTAGGTGTAACTAAAGCTTTAAAAATTATGTGCCAGTACCTAAACATTTACTTTATTTTATTCTTATTATTTTTTGCTTTTTAAATTTTATTTAAATTAAAGTTAGTTAACATATAGTTTAGTATTGGTTTCAGAAATAGAATTTAGTGATTCATCACTTACATACAACACCCAGTGCTCATCAAACCAAGTGCCCTCCTTGATGCCCATCCCCCGCCCGCCTCCCTCCATCAACCTCTTTGTTTTCTATATTCAAGAGCCTTTTACATTTTGCCTCCCTGTTGTGATCTTATCCTATTTTTCCTTCCCTTGATTTTTTTTTTTTATAATTGATACATAAATGTATATTCTTTCTTTGGGAGGAATAAGTACCCTGTGTGAGGGTGCATGTGTGTGAACTATGTCATTCAAATCCTTTATATCAATGTCTTAAAGAGGTGATATACTCTGCAGAGTCCTGTTGAAAATTTTGGCCTGTTGAGTGTTTTAAAAATTCCTTTTGAATATCTCTAAAGCAGGGTGTGGATTCTCCTTTAGATTTCAATCACAGTCTATACAACTCCGTTTAGCCTTTGTGTTAAACAAACTAATTCACACAATTATGTTATATTCCAAGATCCTGTAGGCATTTGAGTCTTCTTACCTATCTTTTCTCTTGTGATTTCCACTTTTTTTCTGCATCTGTGTAGTCCTGTTAGATGGCTCTTCAATTTTTCTTTCTGACCACGAAAGCAAACATCCTCTTTTTTTGTTCCTGTACTAAATTTTATAATTCAAATACCATGTTTCTCCAGCTCTGAAAAGCCCTTTTTAAGCTCTAATTGCATCTCTTAAGAGCTGCACTTTTTTTTTTTATTATTTAGCTTAAAAACAGGAACAGAAATTTATTTTCCAACAGTTCCGGAGGCTGCAAGTCCAAAATCAGGGTTTCAGCATTGTTGAGTCTGGTGAGGTCTCCTTTCCTTATAGACGGTAGCCCTCTCACATGGTGCGCGCGCGCACACACACACACACACACACACACACACACACACACAGAGAGAGAGAGAGAGAGAGAGAGAGAGAGAGTCAAAGTTCTCTAGAGTGTCTTCTTATGAAGTCATTAATCCCAACTTGAGAGTTAGAGCTTCAATACATGAATATTTTGCTTAAGCTTTTTCATTTATTTTGCCTCAAAAGGAACCACCTGTTCTTGTTATTCAATTTAACTTCCTTCTCTGTTTTTACAGAGTCTTTCTTAAATGGATCTTGTTGCCTTCTTTTGAGTTTAGGTTACCTCCACATTCTCATGTACCAGGATGTTGGGGTCCCTTACACATTAGCAAAACTACAATAAATGGGAGACACTACGGCCTTTCCCTATAAGGCAGTATATAAAGTCAGCTGGCATTACTGAAATAGTGCAGTGTCAATGTAACATTTAGAATATTCTGAAATTATCTATTTCCCTATATTTATGACACCATCCATTATGGATTCCCTTTATCTTTAATAGGCACTATTGTAAGATGTTCTTAACAGATATCTCTAGCTTTTCTGTTTTATAATCCATTCATCAACGTGCTTTTTAAAAAATTTTTCCTAATTGTCATTTTCCCAGAATTTTTCTTCCCAAACAGAATGATATTCTCATTCTTAAACCTAAACCCTTCAACGGTAACATTTCTGTACCATAGAGCATTTCATCTTAGGAATCCATCTCTATCTACATTTAAAGCTTCATCTTCATTTACTATTCTAACACAGAGACACCTCCTGCTCTAGCTATATCAAGATACTCACCCTTCTCCTAAACATACAATGTACTTTCACACCCTCATGTTCCTGCTCATATGTCTGCATTCAGCTACTCATAATGATCTTCCACCATGTTTTACCCATCTTCCAACTTCATTTTGTTTAAATAATCTCTACACCCAATGTGGGGCTTGAACTCATGACCCCAAGATCAAGGGTTGCATGCTCTGCCCACTGAGCCAGCTAAGTGTCTCCCCACCTCCCAACTTCTTTCAGATTGATCATCAATATCCTAATTTTCTTAAAGTATCTGATTTTGCTGAAAATTACCCTTCTTCTGGCATCTCACAACATTGAAGATACCATATTTTCCTCTAAAGTTAAAGTGTTTATCTCCTTGGTAAGTCATAAGTTCTAGAAACAGATTCATCTTTTATCACTACCATAACAAGTATTAAATAATGTCTTGTTAAATGAATCATGAACCACACTATTCTGCTTGTTATGACTTTTTTTTTTGATTATGAGGACAGAAAACAAAATTAATTTAATCAAAATAGGGAAATACTGACTAGCATAACCAAATCAAGAAAAAGGAAGCGATCTCATTCATTCTTTCCTCCCTTTAGCCCTCCATGTATTTTTTTCTCAACTTGGCTGTCCCTAGAGGCTTAGACTCTTACCGCAATCATCACTACAATCACAACCTCATGTCAGAAAGAAAATGAAGCTGTTTTTTCTTGAGTGTAGTTAGAAAAGACAAGTGAAGAACGCCAAGGAACCTGTTTTAATGTATGTATACAAGCCAGAGACTAAAGGACAGGGGTCATGATTGGTCTTTCCCAATAAAATTACGTGGATATAAAGTGAAACAAACAGTTCCTCCAAATAGACTGTATTTCTAGCATGAGAAAGAAGAGACATCCTCAACCATCAACCTACACATAAATATTATGTGTAAATATCAAATAATTGGTGGTCCAAAAAGTATTAGCCCTTTCTATCAACATTGGTTTTATATGTGCTTGAGTCTGTAGCCTGAGGATTTTCCTCTTTTTAAATAGGAAAGCATTTTATTTACATTTTTTTTGCCCCCTGAATATCATGACTAATTCTAGAGGTAGAGAACAAATCGAACTTTCAGTTTTGCTATTATTCCATTGCTATCACACAGATAGATTCCCATCTCTTCTTAAAAGAGCATTGCTAGGGACATTTAAAATAGGTCTCTGTGGAGGAATAACTAGCCCCTTAGTGCAACAGGATTTTAGAAGTCTCAGTTTCTGAGATTTCAATTAAATAACTGAACAAAAAATCAAGATTCCTGATTGAATGCACATACATTATTGATTACACCTGCATCTATTTTTAATCAAATATTCTAAGAGAATCACAGAGCACTTCAAATCTTGATTGACCCATAATTTAATGCTTCTTCATGTAGAATCCAATGTAACCTCAATTTTAAAGTGTTGTACAAATTACATATTTGAAATTTGAAGGTGTTCATATTCAGTTAAATGTTATCTATTCTACTAAAGAAGACTGGAACAGAGAATCTGAAAAATTAACTTCCATTATACTTTGGAATTCATGTGCTTATTTTGGAAAGAGAAGTTACCTCCTAAATTTTATTGATTAAGCAAAGATTAAATTTTACCTTGTATCGCCTGAGTGTGCAGTCTGGGGAATCATGCATTTCACTTGCATTGACTAAGTGTCTAGGAAAAGAATTGCATTTGACTTCACAAAGCAGAAAAACAACTCCAAGGGTTTAACCGTGTGTGTGTGTGTGTGTGTGTGTGTGTGTGTGTTTTCCAAGCAACAAGAAATCTGAATGATAGATATATAAATCAGAGCTGGCTCCAAGGTGCTATCAAAGACCCAGGTTCCTATTCCCACTCCTACCACATAACATTCATGTTTATGATTCCAAAATACTACATAATCTTCAGGAAGAAAAGATCAAGGGGTGATACCTATCTCAAGAAAGTAAAACCTCTCAGAAATTCTCAATAGATGGCTGCTTACATATTAATGGCCAGAATTATGTAACATACCCATCACTAGCTTCGAGGGTTGCTTAGATATGTCATTTTTAGGCAGGACCCATACAATCAGAGTTCTCTCAGTTAAAAAAAAAAAAAGAGGGGCATAGAATGTGGATACTGACAGAAATCTTTCACTGTCTAACACCGCATACTATGGGTTAGTGATTGTGTTAATCACCAGACAAATGGAACTAAAGGAAAAGGCTGCCAACTAACCAGAGCTTTGTCGTTTATAATCACGCGTCAAGAAATCCACAGAGCTGACATTCCTCTAATAGATGCAAAACAATGATCAAATACAACTCAGGCAAAATTTTGTTTGTGTCAGAAGTAACCAGACATACACAGATCTCCAAGAAACCTAAGTTGAGGGAGATGGTTTCTATATGGTACGACTTACATGGGCTGAATCTATCTCCTTTGGAATCACTATGAACCATAGAAAAGACCCCCTCCTCCTCATTGGATGAAACACCTCTTTTTTTTTAGTCTGTCTTCTGAGTTGTCAAAATAACACTTTCTTCAGAAAACCCTCAAACCTACCTTTCCTTGGAAGTGAACTACAGCCCACAGGACTTTTCACTCAGGGCATTATCATGGGTTTGTTCACCTGCACAGCCACACCTCCCCTCAGAGTGCCTGGAGCAGGCCTGGCCCTCTGAGGAGAGTATATACGGGCTCCAGTGACTGCACTGAGAGAATAACTGGCATTCCTGGGAGAGGCCCAGAAGGCTAAAGGACAGGCAGGCTAACTCTGCCTTCCTAACAGCTTGCCTGGACTTCTTCTGAAGTGAGTATCTGACTGCAAACAAGTTGGGAGTGAGAGGAGGAACCAAGGTCAGGTTTCTTAGAAACTTCCTAAAAGTTGGTCCTGCATCTTAAGAATAACTTCACTCTTGTAAATGCAGGGATCTAAAATGCTGAGCCTCAAGTCAAATCTTCACGTAGTTGTCAAAGCAAGACAGAAAAATTGAGGAATAGGATTGCTACGTCCAGTTTTCCTTGCCGACGTATGGTAAGAATAAATGACGTGTTTGCCTCCCTTCTCTGAAGGTCTCAAAGGCAAACATCGTAAGACTATGACTTACAAAATCATCTTTACGGTTATCAGGAAAAAAAAAAAAAGATCCTGTTAGGGAATCTCTAAAGTACATGAATATGGGAACCTGACACCCAACTAGAAATACAGCTAATTTAAAGATCCAGTTGTCATACACATTCACAACTGCTAAACATTCAGCCTTTCATTTAGCCCACAAATTCATCTTTTTGTATTGTATACCTATCTTAGGTGGTAAAAATTTCATTGATCCAATCACCCTATAAATTCTCTGGAAAATTAATGTGTATATGATACTAGAGCCTTTGTTACAACATTTTTATGATAATATAAATTTGGATATTGTATGGATCCATTGTATTTGGATCCATATCCAATACAATGAGATATAGCATCTATTTAAAATAATGCTGTAATTATATATTTATGGATGTTGAAAATGTTTTGGTGAAAGTATAGGGATATGTATGTAGACATGACATAAAATTTTAAATGATATGAATTAAACTGTAAATAATGTTATTTCTTAGTATTATGGACAATTTCCACTTGCTTCCCTAAACCATTACATATTTTATAATCTAAAAATAAACATATATTTATAAAAAGGACCTAGGAAACAAAATCATCAAGAAAGTACATGAAGAGAGCCATGCCTTGAAAAACTTTCCTTGGAATAAATGAAACCCATCAAGATAAAGGAATTCATGTCAAAACAGAGAAAATAATCTAATGTCTTATATAAAGATATCTACAAATAAAAATAAATGGGAAGTAAATTTCATTTCAAATGTTTTTACACTCAGTAATATTTTGTCATATTATTTTGTATTATATTTCATTTTGTTTTTAATATTTTATTTTTGGATTAAATATTAACTTTATTTTACAAACATTCACAGGAAGAACAGTTTTAGCATTCTATTTCAACTGGAAATATTTAGATTTCAGTTATAAAAGGTGAATTAAAAATTTTTTTATGTTTATTTATTTGAGATAGAGAATGGGCATTAGTGGGGGAAGGGCAGAGGGAGAGGGAGAGAAAGAATCCCAAGCAGGCTGCACGCTGTCAGTGCAGAACCTGACCCGAGGCTTGATCTCATGAATGGTGAGATCATGACCTGAGCTGAGATCAAGAGTTGGACTCTTAACTGACTGAGCTACCCAGGCAGCCCTAAGGGATTTTTTTTTTAAAGAACTCTAAGGTTAGCAGTTAACAGCAAGATAGTAGACAAGCAAATTTATACATTGAGAGTAAAAAAGACTACTTACTTCTCTCTTTGGCCATAACAGACCCACTATTTAAATAAAAACAAAAGACCTTTCTCTATCAAGTACTGCCAGTCAAATTAAAGAGGTAGAGACATGTTTTTCCCAGTGATTCTTTATACTTCCACTTTGGGATTCTCCAATCCTAGGTCTGTTCTAATTTGCAAGGATCCACAGTTCTGATGACTTATTTTTAAAACTCCTATTCCTAGAACCCATAAAAAATGTATTTATCCTACTGTATCAGTTTTCCAGAGCTACCATTATCAATTATTACAAACTGGATGACTTGAAACAACAAAAAATTATTCTTTTACAGCTCTGAAGACTATAATTCCCAAATCAAAGTTGTGGCTGGGCCTTGGACATGCTCTCGCCAAAACCTCTAGGGGAGCATCCTACCTTGCCTTTTCCAACATCTGGAAGCTCCAGATATTCCTTAGTGTGGGTCTTCAATCTCTGCTCCTATCTTCCTACAGCCATCTTCCCTTGTGTGTCACTATCTCTGTCTCTTCTCATATTCCTATAAGGAATACCATCTTACTGGTGGATTACTGGCCAACCTAATGATCTCAACTTAGTTGTATCTGTAAAAACTACTTTCAGATAATATCACACTCACAGGTGCTGGAGGTTCAATTCAACATATCACAGTGGGGCACGCAATTTAACATGTAACATCTACCTTCCATTCTCTCATGTTTATGCAGAGGAAATGATGAATGGCAACCTGAAGAGATGAGCTTATCTGTGCTACTGTGTTAGTTAATATGGACTGCGATGCCTACACTGTCATGTGCTCTGAACTAACAAAAACCGTAGAATGTCAATCCTCAGACTTGCCCCTGAAGACACCCAAGAGCAAAGGAAAATGAATGCTACCCCCACCTACCTAGGGCATAATACAGAGCAGCCTGCCAAAGAACCAACATTTCTTAGAAGCCTCATGAATTATTTTTAATAATATCTCTTTCATACTATAAGCTTATTTTAAAAGAAAAATATTTTAAGTTACAAACAAAAAATGTTTACATATCTTTTCAGACAATGAGAATGATGCTATTGCAATAAAACACTGTGAATTAATGAGAAAAATCAGAGCATGAGTGTCTTGGATTTTAATTTGGCTCCATTTCTTGTCATGTGTCTGGACAAGTCACTTAACTTCTCATTATCTCCCTGTCCATTTCATTGTAGGAGAATTAACTGAAGTATATATGTAGAGTACTTGTCACATTTCCTGATAGTTAAATAATACTCCAACATGGTAGCAATAATTATTAATAGTATTAAAGTCACAATGAATTGAAAAGACCTAACATCGCATATCAGACTTAGGATCCTAGATATTTGCTTTGATGTCACAATATTATAAGAACACAGACTCCTACTTTGATGTGAGCACCCATGGTAGTTCTGTTATTTTATCACATATGGTCCTGTAAAAAGCAATTCCCAAAACACCAAAAGAGGCAATACCAAGAAATTTTTAAAGGTGATACTGGTAAAATGTTAGCAAATCAATTTCCTTGCTGAGACAAGAATCACATGACTCTCTTAGCAGTCTGAAAGATTCTCCAAGTCTCACTTAACATTGCAGCAAAATTCTTGCCAAAGGATTTGTAGTGATGAAACTTAATTGATTGTGTAATTATTTACTTCACTATCAGAATTTTTATACTTGACAAAGTCTCAAACAAGAAAGTTAGTTGATTATGCAATTATTTATTTTACTATCAGATTTTTTATTTTAACTAAGTCTCAACCAAATATTCATGACCAATGCATGTTACACTACTCTGGAAAAAAAAATCTGACTTTTCTCATAATGTTACATCCTTAGTTTCTACTTAAAAAATTTTTTTGACAATTATTCATTTTTGAGAGACAGAGACAGAGCCCAAACAGGGGAGAGGCAGAGAGAGAGGGAGACACAGAATCTGAAGCAGGCTCCAGGCTCCCAGCTATCAGCACAGAGCCCAAAGTGGGGTTCAAACTCACAAAATGCGAGATGATGACCTGAGCCGAAGTCGGATGCACAACCAACTGAACCACCCAGGTGCCCCACTTAGTTTTTACTTTTTGAGTCCCTTATGTCCTTGATCATTGTAAATACTTAAAGAGCCTCTGTCCCTTGTTTCCTGGTGTTCAAATTCTCCTGTTGGTTATACCTTACAGCTCCCTTTTATAAAGCTTTATGTCTTAAATCTTTTGGAATATTTTTGAATCCATCACACTTTCCATAGGAATCCCATATGCTGTATGTTGTGGGGATATTGTTCCCTTTCAGCTGTTGAGGGCAGGGTCTCTGTGGGCTTATTGAGTCTAGACATCCCTGTAATAATTTCTTGGCTTGGGGATACCCACATCACATGAGTAGTGTGGAACTGGATCTCATGTCCACACGTAGTACAGGCCTGAAGCTCCAATTGCTTGTGAGCTATACTTTGTTACCAGTGAATCCAGGTAGTTTGCAGCTTTTTTTTTGCAGCTTCTTTGGTTTCTCATCACCAGGCTACACCACTTCTATACAGATTTCCAAGACCTTAAGAGTGGAAGTCCTTTCAATCTAGGGGGTCTACTGTGTAGATAAGAACTCTCTCGCCCATGTATTAGCCTATTTTTTCTCCCTCCTTTGGAACGTGAACTCCCTTCAGACTGATCTTGGCAGTCTTACCTCTTTTGGGTTAGACATATGAAAGTAAAAAATTAAAATAATGAATGAAAGAATGAACTAGCAAACAAACAAATAAATAAATATTAAGCTAATGGATGTGAGTCCTCTGCGCCCCACCACCTTTATATGTAGGGGGTACATTTACCCCAGGTTTAAGCCCACGTTTAACAAGCAATGTGAATGTGGCTATTGTAGTCATTATGATACACTAATAAGGAAGACACTTTTATATAGTTAAGGAAAACTGATACACCCTTGTGAATAAGAACTGGAGATATTAGCTTCTTGAGAAGAGCCGAACAACATTCCATAACTACAGAGGCTAACCATTCATCTCACAGCAGGAAGAACTTACTGCTCTCCTATTTTTAGGTGAGCATAAGAAAATGCATAGCTCTGGCAAACTGATGTTAGCAACTTGCTCCCATTCATGCTATTTCTTTGAGAGTCATTCATCTTTAAGAATATTATGTTCTAGAACTCCTTTCTGCCTTCACGCACAACATATTAACCACTAATTTTTCAGAGATGCTTCTTTTCCTGTGTCAGGTCATTCTGTCAGTTGTGTCCTTAGCTATTTGTACTTCGCTACGTACCCATTCAAGTACTTACACATATTTTCTTCCTTGGAACATCTCAGGATTTATTTCCGAATAAGTAATTGTTATAGCAGAGACTTTAAATATAATGAATGCATGTACCTGCATAGTTGTTTTCATATAATCAGTTTGATTTAAAAACCAAGGATATATGTACCCTTGTTTTGATTTTAGTGACACATGAGTAAGTACAAAATAACACAAAATAAATGAAGACATAAATAATGATACATTATCACTTGTATAGTCCCATTTGTTTTAAGGCAAAAAAAAAAAAAAAGGCATTTTCATTAACTTACAAGTTCCTTTTGTATCATTTCCTGATTCCATTCCATTCTATTCTCTCCCAAAAGGAATAATCATGAAATTTTGTGTTTATATGCCCTTATTGCTCTTTGTTTTTTGGGGGGTTTTTTGTTCCTACTTTTATTATTTTTTTTTACTTTTTTAAATAGTCATTTGTTTTTGGGAGAGAGAGAGAGACAGAGCATGAGTCGGGGAGGGGTGGGCAGAGAGAGAGGAAGACACAGAATCCAAAGCAAGCTTCAGGCTCTGAGTTGTCAGCACAGAGCCCGACGCGGGGCTCAAACCCACAGACTGCGAGATCATGACCTGAGTCGAAGTGGGGCACCTGACCAACTGAGCCACCCAGGTGCCCCTGTTCTTTATGTTTTAATTGTATTTGCACATAATCCTATTTACTTGTATCATATACGATGTAATACGTGCATTATATAAATACGCATAAATACCTGTAATATACTGCTTACTTTGCAATATTCTTCTGCAACTTACTTCTTTGCTCTGCATCATGGTCTTCACCTATATTTTGGTATGTGGTTACCATTGACTCATTTTCAATGGGGTATTCTATGGTCTCATTTTCTTTTAACTTTGTTAGACATTGGGTTTCTTTCCTGCTTTGTTTTGTTTTGTTTTAATTTTACTAAAAGGAATTCAATGAACATTAGTTTTTGTACATGTGCCCAGTGAAAGAATTTCTCTATGAAAGGTATTTCAAGAGGCATGCCATTATTATATCATAGATCATGCTACAGAATATTGTTGACTCCATCCTGAGGTTACCTAGGGAAGTCTAAGTTGGCTGGTGCCCCTGGGTGGTTGCTTCAAACACTAGTTGCCGCTTCTCATTCTCCTTAGAGGGATGGCCAGAGTAAAATGGAATCGGTTATGTCCTTCCATATTTTCCTTTGGCTGTGAGCACACACTAAATACTATCCTCATTCTAATGCCCTCAGGTGCTCTGTGCCTTATCACAAGGTGCTCTATCACCTGGATATTTACTTTAAATGTTGACAGCAAAGGGATCCATTGTCAATCACAGACAAAGGTGCTATGAGCCACTGTCAATCATAGACAAGGGTGCTAGTAGCCACTGCGATCTCTGGTTCCAGGTGGCCAAGGCGCACAGCCTATAGCTCAGGAGAGATTGGTTAAGAGCAGGGGACTGTGAGGAATCCAGGTGGTGTGCTTAAATCCCTGTCTTCAAATATCAGATAGTTTTATTTATTTATGGCTGACGTGCACTTTTACCAGCATAAAAAGCTTGTTACAATTTGCTTTCTGAATATTAGGGCTTCTGCATCATTTTGAAATAAATGATCTATCAATAAGAGTTCTCTAAAAAGATAATACACCTAGACATACCTCAGAGATTTTTTAGATTTGGTTTTAGAATACCAGAGCGAATACTGCAATAAAGTGAGTCAAATGGAGTCTGGGTTTCCCACTGCACAGTAAAATTATTTATACTGTATCATAGTCTATTGTGTGCAGTAGTATTATGCCTACAAACCAATGTATACATCTTAAGTAAAACATACTTTGTTAAAAATGCTACCCTGTTCCAGATTCTGTGTCTCCCTCTCTTTCTGCCCCTCCCCCGTTCATGCTCTGTCTCTCTCTGTCTCAAAAATAAATAAAAACGTTAAAAAAAATTTAAAAAAAATGCTACCATATGATCAGCATAACAAATACAATAATGAAAAAGTTTGAAATATTTCAATTACCAAAGTGTGACACAGAGACATGAAGTGGGCAAGTGTTATTAGAAAAATGGCATCGATACACCTGCTCAACACGGAGTTGCCACAAACTTGCAATTTGTAAAAATTAAAAAAAAAAGCATAATCTGTGAAGCACAGTAAAGTGAAGTACAATAAAACAAAGTATGCCTGTATATTCATATAATGAGACTTCTTATAAGGAATTAGCTAATGCAATTATGGAGGCAGATAAGTTTCAAGATATGCAATTGGCAAGTTGGGGACCCAGGAAAGACAATAGTAGCCAATGGTGTAGATTCAGTCCAAGTCTAAAGGTCTGAGAACCAGAAGAATGATAGTGTAAGTTCTAGATCAAAGGCTGGCACAGTTAAGACCCAAGAAGAGGGGATGTCAGCTTGAATCCGAAGGGCAGGAAAATATTAATATTCCAGCTCAAATAATCAGGCAGAAGGAATTCTCTTAGTTGAGGAAGGGTCACACTTTTTTTGTGCTAGCCAGACCTTCAACTAATTAGATGGGGACTGTTCACGTTAGGGAAGATGATCTGCTTTACTCAGTCTACCAAGTTATGTTCATCTCATCCAAAAACACTGTCATGAACACACCCAAAATAACGTTTGACCAATTATCTGGTCAAAATATCTTGCATATTTATTATGCAAGAGTCATGATCAAGAGCTGACATGGAAATTGCAAGTGTAGGGCACATACATTTATATTCATGCAAACAAATCAACATTCCCATAAATATTTTGAAAACATATTTGGAAGTTTTATGTAAACTTAATATTAAATTCACTCTAAAATACTTTTTACTTTTAAAATAACAAGTAAATATAAAAAAGGAGAATCTAATGAAGTCTTAAAAATCTAAGCCTCATTATGGATGCTCTCATGATGCCTAAAATTTACTTTAGTATATACCATGTGTATATTTGCAATGTTTACATGTGTCATACTTTTAAAATTCTGGAACGCACGGAGTATATATTTAGACATGAAATTCTGTGTTACATGGTACGAGCATACTCTTTACTAGATGGTGCTTAATTGTTTTCCAGTTTACACCACAAATAGCAAAGTACAAGTGTTCTTATTCCAAATCCTTGGCAACACTTGACATTTTCTTGTTTTTAATTTTGGCAATCTTGAAAGTGTGTTTTTAATTTGCATCTCTCTAGTTACCGATAAGTTTAATCATCTGGTATTAACCACACTTGCTAAGCATCCATCCAATTATTTTGCCCACTTTTATTGCTTATCTTTTTCTTACTGATGTAGTTGTTTATCTTGGATAATAATCCTCTGTAAATTATTTGCATTGTAACCATTGTTTCCCAGTATGTTAGTTGATTCTCTAATATCTTAATGAGTATTTTTTTTAATTTTAATGTATCAATCATTTCTCTTATGTTTTATGTTTTTATTTCTTAAGATATTTTTGTTGCCCTGAGATTATTATTCTATATATCTTCTAAAAGTTTTATGGCTTTACTGTTCACATTTAGACTTTCATCCATCATGAACGTGAGTATGTAGATGGGGCTCAATTTATTTTGGCATTCAGTAAAAATACTTTCATCACTGATCTACAGTATAATTTCTTCAGAAGTCAAATTTCTATATATTTAGAGCGCTGTTTAGAGACTCCTCAGTCCATTTATAAACGCTTATATCTCTACACATACTCTACAGTGTTCACTACTATCTCATTAAAAGAATTCTAAGAATGTTAGGATTTTAATTGCAATTGCATTGATTCTGTTTGGAAAACAGATCTTTCACCATTGATTTTTCAATGTATGAATTTGTTATATCTCTTCATTATTTAGGCATTTTTGAATGCCTTTTAGTAAAGTTTTTTTTTTCATGAACCTCTTAAAATGTTTTAGATTTGTTTCTATTTTATATTTTTATGATAATGTAAATAATATATTCTTATGTTTATATTTTCTACCTGTTTGTTGTTGAGGTAGAGAAATTCAAGTGATTCCTGTAGAATGATAATATATATTCAGCAACATTGTTTTACTCCCGTAAATTGCTGAAAATTATCTGTAGATTCCTTAGGGTATTTTATATAAAAATCATATCATCCAAAATAATGAGAATTTTGATTCTTCCATTCTAAACTATATCTGTTTTGTTCTAATTACTGCTTTTATAGTAATGGTCAGGCCTCCGATTTTATTTTGTATTTTTTTCCCCTATTCTCTTTTATGCTTCCTGGTGTGTGTGTGTGTGCGTGTGTGTGTGTGTCAGAGAGAGAGAGAGAGAGAGAGAGAGAGAGATTTGTGACAATGATTTCCTATTTTGGGAAACCTTATTATGTAAAACACTTTGAGGCCCATGTGAAGGAGAGTTGCTTTGGGGAGGAGATTGTAATTTTTTTCTACTAAGCACCTCGAGTTAATTTAAATTTTTAATTTGAAATATATTCAGTCTGAAGCTAAGGTGAATTTGGACTAAAAATCTTCCTGAGCATAATATAATAAATATTCTAAGGTTTTGTACTTCTTCAGCTCAGCAGCAGAGTTTGAGACAGACCATTTTTCTTGTAGTTTTCCAAAGTTGGCTGTTTAATTCTAGCTGACTCTAACTTGGAGGGAATAGCCCTGTTTCATGGAGGAATCCCAGCTTTGTGTGAAGAGTTTCTTATTAGACTTGCCATCATGGGGGGGGGGGGGGGGCTTGAGCATGGTCTCCTGTCTGCCAAGCCCTAAGGTCAATGCCATCTTCATGATAACACCAACATCAGTGCTCAGCTTCCCATCCTGGGTGTCTATTTTTAGTCCTAGGTCTTTAAGTATTTCTTGCTAAATTTCTAGCTCATTGATGCATTGGAGATATTTTAAAGTAGTATAGCTATCATTTTTAGATGTAACTTTTTAGTTTTGGGGGTTACCAGGAGATTAGTCAGAATAGCCATACAACCAGAAACAGGATGATAAAGATTTTTCTCAGTGTTATTCTTATTTGCCCTTTATCACATACATTTACTTCAGCTTTCAAATAGCTACCCCGAACTCTGGAAGAAATTCTTATTACTTCAAGCACATAAGTTGGCAGAATTGGCTGTTTTTGGAACAAGGAATTAAAGAAGCTGTGGTAGGCAGAATTCTGAGATGGCCCTGTGGTTTCCCTTGGTGTCCCCTTAGTGTCCATGCTCTGTATTACCCTCCCTCCCTGAGTGAGGATAAGACTATGAATGTGATACACTTCATTCTCATGACTAGATCACACTGTATGACAAAGGTGAAGAGATTTTGCAAATGTAATTAAGGTCCCAAATCAATTAACTTTGAGTTAATTAAAAGGGATATTATTCTGGATGAACTTGATCTAATCGTGTGACCCCTTAAAAGGGTGTGAGAGAAGTAATTTAAAGCATGAGAAGAAATTACCTGAGAGAAGTAATTTAAAGCATGAGAAGAAATGCCTTGTTTGTCTTGAAGGAACAAATTGCCATGTTGTGGATACATCCACAAGGCAAGAACCTGAACACCATCTCTAAATGTTGAGAATAATCTTTGATGATCAGCCACTGAGACAGCAGGACCTCAGTTGTACAACCACAGGAAATGAACTCTGCCCAAACCTGAGAAAACTTGGAAGTAGATCTTTCCCCACTCAAGTCTCCAAAGTGAGGATGAAACCAACTGACACTTGGACTTAATCTGAGGAGACACTAAGCAGAGGACCCGCTAAAATACTAGATGCATGGAAAAGGTGATGTAATCATTCATATTGTTATAAACTGCTAAATGTGCAGCAATTTGTTATACAGCATTAGAGACAGAAGCAATACAGAAGCAATCACACCTAAAGGGTCACCACCCATTGCTTTTTCCTTTGTCTTCCAACATCTTACACCCCATTTCCTTCTTCCTGGAGAAGAAGGACTCTCTCACAACTATTCCTTAGTACCAAAAATAAAATTATAGAACAAAATCTTCCTTGGTTCTCTTTTTCATCAGGAGAATGGGGATGATCTGGGGGGGTTGGGGGGGGACAGTATCAGCTTTTGTAAATTCAGACCAAGTCTTCAAATGAACACAATAGCTTACAGAAAGCTTATTTTGCTTTATTCACAGGGCATTCGTAGCATTTTAAAATATGGAAAAATGCTAGGTAGAAAACAATATTTTTTTAAATAAAAAAATAAAAATGAAGGAAAAATCTTAAAACCTATAAAAAACTAATTAAGATAAAATTATAATGATGCTGGCTTATGTCATCACTTTATTGCAGGGAGTATGATGGGTGTCTAGGGAACATCCTGGTGACTCATTCAGCACAATAAAGAAGCACCCAGCTTCTTCTCATAAAATATCATTATTTTAAAATGCTGTGTAGAGAGCCTCAAAACTTTGCAAGGTGGTGCAATTTTGTTTTCAAACTCACAGGAAAATGTGCATGTAAATTACAAGAGTTGTACTTTGACATAGAGAATTATTTTTGACCATTATGAACTATCAACAGGTGCTTTCAGAAATAAGGTCTTATATCTCGAACGTCTTATAAAAGTATACTGCCCAAGACCTATCCTTACTTGTTTCCTTTAATCAAAGGTCTCTGAGGAATTGGTTTATAGTGAAGTGCGGTTTCATTTTGGAAAAAAGCCAGGCTCGAGCCAGACAAAGTTTGGCATCACATTTGACCAGATTAAGCCACATAATCATGTCCTATGCCACCTGATCATTTGTTAGCTCTGGAAAAGATGGTAATTCTAAATTTTGGCCGTTTACTTCAGGGAAAGTAGTGTATTAGAATCATCACAGGGTGACTACTCACGCCGAAGCATTTGTTTCTTCCTACCGCATAGAGTTATACATGTCATTAAAGGCCTGTGGGTCCCGGGCTAAGCCGAGACAAGAAAAATGACTGTGACAGTCTTAGCAGAAATACAAATTATAGCCCAGGGCACCAGCACTGACATGAGTAAAAAGCTGACCACTCATTCTTTCCACTGCAAGCACAGGCATGGGTTTGCAGAGCCTCTAGTCATCCAGTTGCTATGTTTTCCTAATAAGAAGAAAGAAAAAAATACCGAAAGCAAGCAAAACAATCAGTATTCGTGGATAAACCAGCTATCATGGAATGAGGAAAATTTCCAGTATCTGACCAATGCTACCAAGAGTTGGTAGGTTAGTTAGTGTCAATGTCACCCTGAACAGAGTCCATACAAATTCCTCTGAGCATAACAGAATGAAAAGAGAAGATTGAAGCAGCATGCTCTTGCCCTGCCCCACCCCACCTAGACATTTCTGTTTTCATCTAGCATGGTGTCTGATCTACTCTGTCAATGGTGATCTAGGCCCAGTAGATTTTGACAGCTTGTTTGCAGTTCAGTGCAATCCCATGGTAGCCCTTAGGGATAGCAATGAACACAAGACACCGTTTTGATTGTTGTAGAATCACTGAAAAAAATGAGACAGAATCTTTTCCTCAAAGATCTTAGCCCAGAGCAGATGCATATGACTTTTCCTTTTTTAAAAAAAATGTCTTATTTTGGAGAAGAGAGAGTGCACACACACGCCTGGGGGAGGTGCAGGGAGAGAGGGAATAGAGGATCTGAAGGGGGCTCTGTACTGACAGCAGCAATTCCGAGGCAGAGATTGAATTCACAAATGGTGAGGCTATGACCTGAGCGAACTCGGACAGTCAATCCACTGAGCTACTGAGGTGTTTTTTTGTTTTTTGTTTTTTTTTTTGTTTTGGATATGACTTTTCTGAGAAGAGTTCTGGATCCCACTCCTACTCATTGACCAGTTTACCCTAATCCAACTTCTTTATTGGTTTCATCTTCTTGACCCTGAGCCACCAACTAGATTCCTGCTTTTTGTAGCAGCACCTCTTATTTGTACTTTGCCTCTCCAGTATTTGAGCCTTGTTGTCCAGCCAACTTGTCTGCAGCGCTTATTCTGAGTTTCTGGGGTTGTCTTTGGTAGGAGTATACACATCTGGGTCTGGCGCTACAGAAGGCAGCATTTACATATCTGAGATATTCCTTTTTTTTTTTTTTTCCTCTTTAAAGGAAAAATTTAGAGATTCATCTTTCTAAATGGCTCCCTAAAGACTTCCCTAGAGATATTGTCCTGTTAGTAGAGACTGATCAAAGGCGGCAATATACCCTCTAAATCCAGAGAAACTGGTTAGACAGGGTGGGGCTGCACACAGGGGAGAATATGAGCTTTTGTTTGGACAGAGCAGGGCATGAATCCCAATACCATCACTACGTTATATCTTGCTGGGAAAATTACTTAAAATCATGGAAGCTCAGTTTTATTGTTTATAAAAGAGGAAAATATTCTTATTGTGCAGAATCATTGAGAGTATTAGAATAGGATTAGTCATAGCAGTTCCTTTTTAAATTGTAGCTGAACAATATAGAACAAGGAACAAAATGATGTACAGCTAAAACCACAAAGCTGTTTTTCTTATATCCTGGAAAAAATAGCTTTAAGAGCAACAAAATGCTGATGTCAAACAGGTATAAATATTGCAAGCACAAATTGTGTCTGTCTCCTATCAGTGGAACTGCAGAAAAACCCTCTGAGGAATCTGATAACAGCTCTGAAATTCTTCTGAGCAGACAACAGATATCTTAAATACATGTGCATTTCATAGTTCCTAGGATATTCATATCCTGTAGTTCATATTGTAGTCATAGGATAGTTCTTAAGATCAGCATTCAGAACTTTCTTACTCTTGTTTTACAAAAAATTTCATCAGGCTTAGCTTTCTGATTTCCCAGGTCATAGCATATTAGAAATAATAAATTAAGTGAGAAGAAAAGGTCTGGATGAAAAGAAAGGAACTGACAATTTTGTTATCCAATAATTGATTCATTCCTTAAAGGTTCAGTATAGAAGATATTTTATATGGGATTTAGTGTTGAAAAACTAATCTTTAGCCTCACATTATATAAATGTTATCATGCTATATACATATAATATGGCATGATTATATCTTGGAATTCTAACCTCACCCAAAGAATGAAGACATGTCAACAAGCTTTTTAAACAAGAGGAGGACTAATATAAATGATGTGACATTTTGTTTTTATTCTGAACAAAAAAAAATGTACCTTTATGAGAACCTGCTTGAGCCAAATGGAACAATATGTTAAGTAAGGTCACCTTTTCAATGTCTCTCAGGATTTTTCTCCAACAATGCCAGATCTGGCTTTATTTTCCTACAAATGTTTGTCTAAAAAAATCTCTTTTAAGGTCATTTTATAAACAAGACAATTTAAAATATCCACTCAGAATTAGAGTAAATTGCTACCAAACAAGATAATCAATTTTCATATTTATATAACAGGGTAATATACCAGGGACTACATAAAACTTCAAAATTAGCCAAATTTCTTAGTTTGGATAGCCTCACATGAGTGAGAAATGATAATGCCCTGCATTCAGGTGAGATTGTAAACTTCTCCATGTCATATAAAGCCTTTCTAACCAACATCCTTTCTTAATTCCAGGTATTGTCAGCTAGAGTACTTAACATTTTGTCTCAGTACTTGATTTGGCCTCCCTCCATTTTGGAACTTATTTTTTTTCAAATTGGAGGCCTGCCTTTTCCCACACCTAATAGGCCTACCTAATGGCTGGGCAGCCAGGCCTAGACCATTTATACTAATATAATTATACAAATTTAGAAAGAATAGCATTTAAAAAGTGATCAACAGTCATTTGGGAGTGATTATTGACTAGAAAACAAGTATTGGAGGGTTCATGTATCATAAAGCCAATTTAGAAATGGTCACTGATTATAAATCCAACACAAAGAATCTGATGGGTTTATAATTAAAATGAAACTTAGAAATTACGGACTCCATGACTGAGGGATTCTTGACTGGGTTCAGCCACTACGAATTAAAACAAGCCTGTGTGGGGGCGCCTGGGTGGCGCAGTCGGTTAAGCGTCCGACTTCAGCCAGGTCACGATCTCGCGGTCCGTGAGTTCGAGCCCCGCGTCAGGCTCTGGGCTGATGGCTCGGAGCCTGGAGCCTGTTTCCGATTCTGTGTCTCCCTCTCTCTCTGCCCCTCCCCCGTTCATGCTCTGTCTCTCTCTGTCCCAAAAATAAATAAAAAATGTTAAAAAAAATAAAAAATAAAAAAAAATAAAACAAGCCTGTGTGACATAGTCTTATGCATTACATGACAAAAGACTACAGTGTCCACTGGAACAAAATCAAAGCAAATGTCTGACACATATTTCATAATCATTAATTAAAACAATGTTCCTGAATGAATAAAATATGAACATTTCAATAGGAAACATTTCAAATAGGGTATAGCGACAAAAAATAGTACATCAATGTACATGTAAGCAGGTAGCACAGTGTCTGTAAAATGTGCAAATCTATCATCATAAAAGATAAAAATGTGAGTATGTACATTTGTATATATATTATACATTTAAAATGTACAACTTATAATTTTACTATATATTTATATATATAACTATAATTTATAAATAACACATAAATATATGTATACTGAAATTATATTATTATATATATGTGTGTGTATATTTACTTTAGCAGAGGTATTAATTTCCTAGAGCATAACAAGGTACCACAAGTTAGGTAGACAATAGAAATGATAGAAATTTATTCTCTCATAGTTCTGAAGACTAAAAATTTGAAATCAAGTGGTTGGCAGGGCCTTGGTCTGATGGCTCTAAGGGAAAATACGCTCTGTGCCTTCCTCTTAACTTCTGGTGTTGCCGGCAATCTTTGGCATTCCTCATTTTGTGAATGCAGTTCTCCAGTCTCTGCATGCTCCACCCATACATAGTGTTCTCCCTGTGTGTCTGTCTGTGTTTTCACAAGACATTTTCTTACCTCTGTGTGTGCTTCTGTGTCTCCTCTTTTCTTATAAGGACTCTAGTAACACTGGATTTGGGACCCACCCTACTTTCACACCACCTTGTCTTAACTTAGATCTCAATTATACATGCAAAGAGTTTGCAGTAAGTTCACATTTGCAGGTACCAGGTGTACAAATGTCAACCTATCTTTTTGGAGGATCCAGTTCAACCTGAAACAGTACGCATATATGTATGTGTGTGGGTGTATACACACATATAATTGTATATAAGATTTTTATATATAAATAATAGATCTGATACATAATATATAACATATAGAATAGAATAAATATGTTATATAACACAATAAATATGTAATATATTATGTAGTATATAATACACTGGGTATATAAAATTTATATATATAAATATATATTACTAGTATATATTTCTTGCTTTATAATCTTTATATGTCACAATCTACACTTATAAAAATATTTCAAAGCACATTCAAAATTAACATAAAGTGTCATGGGTAGTTAAAATGTGGCGAGGTCATTTAAAAAAGTTCGGCTTTGGTCTGATGTTCCTCCTTACTGGAGTGGCCCTTCTTCCACAATCCTCTGCACTTACACACATACCCACAGGCTCCGTTTCCATGCCTGCCTTACTCCACTCATACTGCTTACAAATATAAACACGGGGCCCCCAGATTAGTAGTGTAAAAGTCTTTCATTAGCCTTTAGAACCTCTATATCTAAAATCCTATTCTTCTTTTCATTTCTACACATCTCCTGCACATGTATAATTAGCTCATTCTTGGCATATTTCATTTTTGGACCTCTACTTCTAAGTTAAAAATGACACCGGCCTAAAGGGCACCTGGGTGCCTCAGTCGGAACCAAGAGCATCCAACTCTTGGTTTTGGCTCAGGTCATGCATGATTCCAGGGTTGTGGGATTCAGTCCCGTGTGGGCTCTGCACTGAGCATGGAGCCTGCTTGGGATTCTCTCTCTCATTCTTCCCTCCCCCACTCTTGCTTCCTCTTTCTTAAAACAAAATCTGCTGGATGGTTTCACATGGCAGCTTTCTGCCCCTCATCCTGTGGACCTATGCCCAATCTGGCCCAACTGACCCATTTACTACAAATACAATCTTTCTTCAGTTTAAGTGTGAAATGTATATATTGCCTACTGTGAAAGCAATGAAAGTGTAGAAAACACTAATCATAGTTAAACTTCTATTTAAAGGAACAACTCATTGACAATAAATTTCCTGAAAATGAAATGTTGCCTCAATCCTCGCGTTGTTACAATGATTTTATTCTACCTGCTGTTAATACATCAATCAAAAAGTTTAACAATACCTTTCCAGGAATATATGTAAGATGCGTGTGTGTGCTTGTGTGTATAATTTTACATATTTTTTCCATTCCTCTATCTCACAATGATCTACTTATTTTGAACCCTGAAAGTGTTTGAAGTGCAAAAGCAAATAATAAATAAAGTGCATGAATAAAAGGAACTTTGCTTAAAGGTGTAGGTGTAGGAAACTCCAAACTTAAGTCTGGAAAAGTATATCTGTTTCAGACGTATTTATTTTATTCTTCTCATAATTCTCTTTAATATACATTTGCTATAGTATGGGACTATGGTAGGGTTGGAATTATGCAAGCAGTAATGTTTGGTCTCCATAATCCTCAGGAAACTCTGTTAAATGGACTCTGACTTCTATTTACTAAATAATAGGGATATGTCTACTTATGCAGTGATTAGGAGTAATGGTTATTGGTAACTTCATTTATTGGCCTAATACTCCTGAGTATTGTATGCAAGTGAGGAACCACTATACTCTACACCTGAAACTGATATTACATTGTATGTTAATTAAGTGGAAATTAAGTAAAAACTTGAAAAAAGGTTTAATTTCATTTTTTTCTTAGTTTTCTAACATGGCTTTCTCTACTCTTACACTTTTCAGTTCAATAATTAGTTCTCAATATTTAAAAAATAGCCACATGAGTCGCCCATTTTAGTGTCTGTTGGTGTTCTAGACAATCACCACAATATGGATCATGCTAAAATATGTTGGTCAAGCCTGCTACTGTCTGTAGGTCAGCAACAATGGGGCCAGCAAGCTCTTCACTGTTTTTAGTCGCTTGCTTATTCATCTTGTTTATGTGAAACTTCGTGCCTTCATTAGTGACTCCCCAATTCCTTTCCTCCTTAGCTCTTAGCAAACATTAGTCTACTCTGATTTTTATCCATTTGACTATTTTAGATACCTCTTGTAAGTGGAATTATGCAGTATTTGTCTTTGAGTGACTGGCTTAGCACTTAGCGTAACGTCCTCAAGTTTCACCCATGCTGTCACATATAAGAGAACATTCTTCTTTTCAAAGGCCATATACTATTCTGCTGTGTGTATATAGCACATTCTCTTTATCCATTTATCTGACAAGGGAGATTTAAGTTGTTTTCACATCTTGGCTATTGTGGTTTTGATTTTCATTTCCTGATAATTAGTAATGTTGAGCAGCTTTTCATATACCTACTGGCCATGTATATGTCTTTGGAGAAGTATCTGTTCAAACCCTTCACCTATTTTTAAAAGCAGGTTATTATGTTTTTTGCTATTGAGTTTTAAAGAGTTTCTTATATATTGTGAAGATTAACCCCTTATCAAATTCATGATTTGCACATATTTTCTCTCATTCCATACTTTGCCTTTTCATTCTATGGATTATTTCCTTTTTGGTTTGATATAATCTACTTGCTTAGTTTTGCTCTTGTTGCCTATGCCTTTAGTGCCACATCCATGAAATCACTGTGAAAACTACTGCCATGAAGTTTTCCTCTATGATTTTCCTAAAAGTTTTACAGTTTCCTGTCTTAACATTTAAATCTTCAATCTATTTTAAGTTTTGTGTGAAGACATGATTCCAATTTCATTTTTTACATGTGGACATCCAGTTTTCCCAGTCATTTGTTGAAGACACTATTATTCCCCCACTGTGTATTGTTGGAACTTTTATCAAAGATGAGTTGACTGTATATGCATGGATTTATTTCTGGGCTTTTTATTCTCTTCCATTCATTTATATATATGTCTTTATGCCAGTACCATACTTTTGTAACTTCTACATAGTTTTTAGTAACAATCAATGGGAGAGATTGGCTGTGGTGTTCATCTTGGGTATTAACAAAAATCTGTGGTAAGTGATCTCAGTTTAAAAAAGGAAACCACATTGGGGCGCCTGGGTGGCTCAGTCGGTTGACTTTGGCTCAGGTCATGATCTCACATTTCACCAGTTCGAGCCCTGCGTCGGGCTCTGTGCTGATGGCTCAGAGCCTGGAGCCTGCTTCTGTTTCTGTGTCTCCCTCTCTCTCTGCCCCTAACCCACTTGCATTCTGTCTCTGTCACTCTCAAAAATAAGTAAACATTAAAAAAAAAAAAAAGAAACCACAAAAGCACTAGAGGAAAATGTGGAATATATTTTGTAAGAACAAAAGAAACCATTTCTAAGTGATAGTGAAAACTTGATGCTATAAAGAAAAGTTGACTTCATACAACTTAAAGTATCTATATGACAAAAATAGTATACATGAAGCAAGGAGAGAAAAGCAAATTGGCCAAAAATATTTGCCTTTGGCAAGTAGTTAATATCTTTAATCATTAAAGAGCTCCTGTAAATTAATGTGTTAAAGGCAAGAATTCAACAAAGGTCAAGAGCCGACAGTTCACAGCAAGAAGACATTTTAAACCTGTATACAGTTGCCCACCCTCACTTAAAATTAATAAAATGTAAATTAAAACAAAATATGTCATTTTTCTTCAGAGAGGCAAATAGAAAATTTATGGTTATATTCTATTATTGGCAAAAGCCTCTCATGGCCATATTAATTGGTATTCTCCCAGTGGTACGCAATTTACATTATCATAGGCATTAGGATGTGATGTTTACAAATTTATTTCACACATACTAACTAAATTTATCTTCCCAACATCCATGACAGTCAGTTATTTTACATATACATTCTACAAATAAAATTGAAGCTCAAAGAGAGACCACGTCAAGTTACGTCAAATGACTAGTAAGTGGCACAGCCAGGTTTAAAGCCCATGCCTTTGGGTGTGAAGTTCAGTTACATTTCCATTAATCAGAATTGACTTACCTTGAAACACAAGTGTTTTGTACAGTAAGGTGTGTCACTATTTCATACAATGAATATGAAAGATGCTCCAGTTTATTAACATGAAGACAGGTAATGTACTGACGTCACCCTTATTCCAGAGTTGGCAGAATATCTACAGCAAGAGAAGTATTAAGTAGGCGAGAAAATACTAGGGCATTTTTCTTTTTCCTTGAAGAAGTGTTTCTATTTTTAAGTGTTTTTGTTTGTTTTAAAGATATGTTTCTAAGTATATTGCTTGAAAGCTTTGGGTTAGTAATTCTTATTTAGGTGTTTCAAAGAATCTGCTCAGTGGAAATGCTTTATTAGCATGATAAATGATTAGTTTAAATAAAATACGTGGAAAAAGGAAGTGTAGTTTTGAAACAATTTATTATCTGGCATTGAACCAGCTTTTGAGAGAGATAATTATTTTGAGTTGCTGAAGTTTACTGCAATTTTCACACGAAAATATTTCCTCTCCCATTTCCTTGTGTTACTGAAGACACATTATGAAAGCTATAATATATTGGAAGCTTGCAATTTGGAACTCATTTGATTTAACTGATAACAATCTTTTTCATTTCATAAAACATAACTTCACTCAGAAATATAAAACTCTTCTGCTATATTAAACAGTGAAAAACAGGACAGCAATGTTAATTGGCTTTTGGACTGTGAGTGTTTAAATCAGCCTTTTCCTCATTATTTTTCCATTAGACTTTGCTTGAAATTCTCCAAAATACCAAGGTATTTATCCTCATTTATAATACTATGTTATATTTTTTGCTTACTATTTTAGCAATTTTAGATAATCTCTGTATCATAAAGGCATGCTAAAATCTATGCCAGAATGTGTGTTCGGCTGAATGGCCATTAAACATTTGTTCTCTATTTAATGACGATCTTCAAGTCAAAAGTATAAGATAGGATGTTTAGTTACATTGTGACAAATGGGAAAGGATGTTTGTGAGCTAATCCTATTTAGCCTTGGGCCCTGACTTCTTTGTTTTTCTGTCTCTCCTATTGTGGGTATTAGTTAATGATGTGAACCCTGTACTCAAGCCTTCTTTGGCCACCACCTAGCTGTGTCATTTGGGGAAAACTACTTGGCTTCTCTGCGCTTTAGTTTTTCTGTGTGTAAAATAATGTAACCCTTAAACACAAAGAGTTGTAATAGTTAAACGAGATAACCAAGAGAATGTCTAGTCCAGTGCCTGGAACATAAATATTCAATAATCATTAATTTTCTTTTCTTCCCACTCCTTTACCTCTCTGTTGCTAGTGGGGGCTTGTTGTGGACGCTGTGATGTGCCCAGATTCCCTCTGGGACTTATTGTCCTGACGGCTGGGGACACTGCTGGCAATCAGCCTGCATCATCAGCCCCTTCCAGGATTGCCTGGGACACTGCTCGCTGCTTTCATTGAAGTCACACCCTTCCCAGGACAGTCCACAGAAATGACAGACCAATCCTTGGATAAAGAGGTCTGGTTACATCCACACAAATCCTAACATCTCTGAAAGGTCATATAGCTCCAGAGCTTTTCTGCATGTCTCTGAATCTATCATTGTCTGATTTCCAGTTCAACTTCTGCCTCTGCCCATTGCTGCTTCCTTCCCCCTCTTTCCAGAGAGATTGATTCTAGGGACACTTTGATAAACACCTTTCAGTTAAACCCCAACTCAGTTTTTGCTCTCCAGAGAACCTGCAACCCATCTCCATTCTGCATTTTAAGTCTTCAATGAACACTCTTTCCAGAGCATAGTCAAGGACACTCACTCTGCTCCCTCATTTGACTCACCCTACCTGCTCCACACCACTGCCAGCATGATCCCAGCCCAGGTGGGAAAAGACCCAGCAATCAAGGGAGTGTGCAGACTCCTGATAAAAAGACCTTGACATTAGTAGTAATTATATCTCTTGGGCTGGAAAACTTCATTTCATGCTGGTTAGGCTCTTTCATTCTATAGATACGAACTAAAAAGACCTTAAGATATTGGTATTAAAATCAAAGTAACCTCAGTGTTATTTTTTGTCCAGAACTAGGCTTTTATTTTAATGGTATGATCTTATTTGAGCAAAACAAAACATTTAGTACCCCTATTAGACTGTCAACCATTCCTATGACTATTACTAACAAAACCAATGATGGCAATAACAGTATGTAAAATTTCAAACAGCTTATTAGAGTTTGGAAAATTCAATACAGAAAAATAACATAGAAAGGTTAAGAGTATCATCTCAATACTGTATATAAAGAACTTAATGGTTCATAGAAGTTTACAGAGCTAGTTGGTAAAATTGAGGCTGAATTCAGGCTTCTGACGTGAGACTTTCTGGTGTTTCTCCTGCATTGTGATAAACCCCATATCACTTTAGTTTAAGAACATAAATACAACATAAAGAGTCCTAAACTTTCATATTACGCTACCGAAAATATGCATATTACTAGAAGTGCTTGTCCATAGAACAGTTTTGTAAGCATGCTAGTCTGAAAGAGCTAAACTTGTCTGCATATAACAATGAGGGAATTATCTTATTAATATACATGCACTGACAATAATTAACCCTGATTACTAACAGAGACATTATCGTACAGATGGGTAATGTGGCTTTCCTCCCCCCAAACATGAAATCAACAGAGCATATGATAGAGCCATAGTTTGGGAAGAAATTTAACTGCATGTTTAAATACAGAGAACTTGCCAGGCTGCAAAGGGAAGCTTGGAATTAGAGACTGGGTTTCTTTGTTTTACCATGTGTTGACCTCTGGATACAGAACATAAGGAGGCTGCATAGTGATTTGAATGACAAATGCTTTATAGATTGTTCTACGTTTAAAAGTCACACAGTACACACTGTCAAAAAAATAACGGCCTGATGCACTTTGTGGCTTTACTTTGTTAAGAGTCTCTAATGATTATTTAGTTACATACATCAGATATCTTATCTGGCGTATTTAACATTAGTAACAAAAGTATGCAAGATTTCCATTTCATTCACATAAATCATTTTGATCACATAAACCATTTTCTCAATAGTACCAATTAGCAATTCATGTTGTCTGCTGTGATTCATTTGCAAAATATCAAGAGATTCCAATGTATTGAATAAAAAAATATTTTCTTCAAAATCAGTGAAGAGGGCTCTTTACCAATTTAAAAATGGAAATGTATAAAGCCAGATAGGTAAAGGAAAATTTCACTTCAGCGTGCTTATTGTTAGATGATAGCAGGTGTTATTCCAAACAGAGTTATTACTGTCACTGTCCCATGTGGGAGCACGTGCAACAATTGTGGTCTGCTGGGGACTGGGCTGCAGACTTCTCTGTGGTGCATCACAAGGCACAATGAGAGCTAAAGTGAGATGCAATGATAAATCCTCCCTGAAAGAACAGTTTGGCATTTCCCTAAGTTTGAGATGCGAATCTGCTTTGTTTTGAAACATATGAAAATAGAGAATTCCTTTATAAAATCTTATGTAATGTCATGGTTCTAGAAAACCTCTCCAATGTATACAAACAAGGAGCAAAATTTCATCAAATTGAATACTTTCATATGTCTCCTTCCATAAGAGGAAACAATGAAATGGTTTTATTTTGGGTCTTCCTGGCATATCTAATTTCTAATTCTCTGTGTTCTAATTTGTCAGCTCTCTTTTATTCTTATTTTTTATCCTACAATTAAAAATATTTTATCTATTTTCTACCTTCTTAGTGCTAAATTCACCTGTTTTTTTTTGTCATGTAATAAAAATATGACTACACATTTTTCCTCTGAATAAATTCTGCATTTTATTTCATAAACCTAATATGTACGCTCTTAATATTTAGCTTTTCTCTGTATTCCACATTGCAATTTCATTTTGGCCCTTGATTCTAGTTTTCTCAAGAAAAAGAAATTAAATTTCCAATGGATGGATGATTTTTCCCTTAAGTTTTATTATTTGACTTTATAAAGTTGTGAAAATGATCTTTGTCTAGTTTTGAGATATTATCATTTTTTTATACATTTCATAAATATGACTAATTGAAATTCATGCTCTGTGTATCCCATCATGTGTCTTTGTTCCCAGGATACATATCTGTTAAGTCATCAATTAAAATATTCGGAACTCCTGGGGCGCCTGGGTGGCTCAGTCGGTTAAGCGTCCGACTTCAGCTCAGGTCACGATCTCGCGGTCCTTGAGTTCGAGCCCCGCGTCGGGCTCTGGGCTGATGGCTCAGGGCCTGGAGCCTGCTTCAGATTCTGTGTCTCCCTCTCTCTCTGCCCCTCCCCCGTTCATGCTATGTCTCTCTCTGTCTCAAAAATAAATAAATGTTAAAAAAATATATATATTCGGAACTCCTGGGATGCCTGGATGGCTCAGTCAGTGAAGCATCTGACCTTGGCTCAGGTCATGATCTCACAGTTCCTAAGTTCGAGCCCTGCATCAGGCTCTGTGCTGACAGCTCAGAGCCTGGAGCCTGCTCTGAATTCTGTGTCTCCCTCTCTCTCGGCGTCTACCCCACTCACGCTCTGTCTCTCTCTCAAAAATAAACATTAAATTTTTTTTTAAATATTCAGAACTCCTCTATATTACTGACCTTTTATCTACTTGGTTCAATGAAAACTAAGAAGAGAATGATAAAAAAAATATTTCATTAATGGTGTTTTTACTAAATTCTTCTTGTATTTTTAGTAGTTTGTAATCTCTGGTTCAGTATTATGTCAAACAGTGCATAAAATTTCAGGATAATTATAATTTTTGCAAAGTCATCTCAGAGTCATTCCAAAATAGCTTCATTCCAAAAAAAGCTTTATCCTAGTTAATATTTTATTACATATAGCATATATATAGCTAACACTAAATATACATATTGTATATTATAAGATATAACTTTATTAGTATGAGTTTTTATTTTGTGTATAGGTTTGCCTGGTATTTCTTTGCGTATTCTTTTACTGTCTACATATTTAAATCTCTGCAGTGTGGTTATTACATGTAACAACAAGGTTTTCTTTTTGAGCCAAGCTATGTAATTTTATGGGCTACTTTCTGATTACATTTATTGTTATAACAATTGGGCAGGCTTTTTGTATTGTAATTCTAATGTCAAGCTTTTGGCTTAATGCTTCCTTGGTTTTTTTTCTTCTTCTTTAATGTTTGTTTGTTTATTTTGAGAGAGATAAAGCACATGCAAAGAGAGAAAGGCAGAGTGAGGGAGAGAGAGAATCTCAAGTAGGATCTGCACTGTCAGTTCAGAGCGGATGCAGGGCTCCATCTCACAAACCATAGATCATGACTTGAGCAGAAATCAGGAGTTGGAGGCTTTCTCTATCATGTAAAAAGAAAGCAAGCTCTCTGATAACTCTTCTTAAAAGGATCCTAGTTCTATCAAATTAGGGCTCCAATATCATTTAACCTTCATTATGTCCTTATGTCAAATACAGTTATACTGGGCTTCGGGTTTCTTTTGGGGGAACACAATTCAGCTCATACCGATCTAAATATATATCTATCAAATATACTCATTAATGTTTTGTTCTATATTGTTAGATGGATAATATTCAGATGGAATGAAGTTAGATTTTGTCCTATATAGTGATTCAATTATTCTGTACGTAGATTACACACACTATGTTATGCCACACACTATGTTATATTTCTATACTTTCAGCATACCCCTGAATCATTATGACAACAACAAATAGTTATTTTTGAAAAAAGGTTAAAGGTTACTAATGATCATGGTTTCTCAATGCTACAGTTTTAAAAAAATATTGCCTGTTTGGATACTAAACGTATGTTCATGCTTCATCTCCTTTGACAAACTCCTGATCCAAATGCCAAATCCAGAATAATAAAATACCCAAGATATCTTCTAGTACTTTAGCTGCCTAAAGTATCTTATAGAAACTTACACAAAGTTTATATATCTTATGTAAACTAATACAAAGACTTCCTTTTCACTTATAAAAGAAGTGATAATAGGAATAGTTAGGGTTTATCATTCTCAAAATTTTTATTAAAAATTACTGTTGGGGTGCCTGGGTGGCTCAGTCAGATCTGACCTTTGGCTCAGGTCATGATCTCACGGTCCATGAGTTCAAGCACCACAGAAGGCTCTTTACTGACAGCTTAGAGCCTGGAGTCTATTTTAGATTCTGTGTCTCCCTCTCTCTCTCTCTACCCCTTCCCCCTCCCTCTCAAAAACAAACATTAAAAAAATTACTGTTACTGATATTAAATAAATATGTGAAAAATAATAGAAAAATTTCATATTCTTAGGCTAATTATATCTAAGCAAAATATAGTAATATAAACATAATTCAATAATTATTTCTTATATTAAACATTATGCTCAACTATAAAGAAAAACATTCAGAGGCTTAACCAACTGACCCACCTAGGCACCCTCCTTTTTTTTTTTTTTTTCTATTTTTCAAAACTCTGATCCATTTCTGATCCCTGTTCTGAGCTTCCCAAACCCTGCAGTAATTTAGAAGGTACACAGCCTCTTTTTAAATCATATTTGCTCCTCCTTTCCTCTCTTAAAATAATTATTAAACATGTTTTTTGGGGTGCCTGGGTGGCTCAGTCAGTTAAGTATCAGACTTTTGATTTCAGCTCTAGTCATGATCTAGCAGTTTGTGGGATTAAGCCCTGCATCAAGCTCTGTGGTGACAGTGTGGAGCCTGCTTGGTATTCTCTAACTCCCGCTCTCTTTCTGCCTCTCCCCCACTCACATGCACTCTCTCTCCCTCTCCAAATAAATAACTATTAAAAAAAAACCTTGTTTTTCACATAAACAGAATAATGAATTACATTTTTCCTCCTTACCACTTTACTGATCTACTGATATTTGTCGGTTGGGTAATGTTTCCCCATTGACATTATGAGGCTTTTAATAAAAAGTTTTAACATTTGTATTCAATATAGTAACCATAATCATTTCACTTATTTATATTTATTTATTATTCGAATAGATTCAATGTTTACCACCAATTCTTTCATGCCATAGTTTTATCATTCAGGAGTTTGTCTTTTTAATTCATATCGCATATGGATGATTGGTATACCTTACTTAGGTGTTCCTTATTTGGAAAAATGTATTTATTCATGTTCACATATGAATAATAATTTCGTGTGTGTGACAGACACTGTTGGTTGCCTAATCATTATCAATTCCCCCTTCTTGCTTGCTACCAAAATTTCAGGGGTTTTTTTGGAACAACATTGCACCCAGCTAAATATTAATTTGCCCAGCCTTCCTTGACAGTAGGGTGTAGGTACTCTGATAAGAGGGTACATATGCAGGTGGACTGCACTCCCAACCTTCTCTTGAACGTGGACACTGAAAACTATTTAGCAATTGTGGGCCACAATGCTAAAAGCTTGAAAACAAAAGCTAACAGGTTAAAAGTGTTGAAGAAGAAATCTAACATCTGTGCCTCTGAGGTCATTGTTAATCAGCTGGGTCAAGTATCAGCACTGCCTGCCCCAGAACCTCTTGTTACTTGAGGAGTGGAAGAAAAACTTATGGGGTAAGCCACAGTAATTTGGGTTTTCAATTATGATACAGTTTGACAAAGAATATAGCCAGACTTAAAGTGGCCCACTATTTGACCCAAATAGTGTAAACGGAATCTCTAAGGATTAACAGTTATCCTAGCAGTCTTCAAGCTAATTTCAAACTTCTGGAAATATTTTCATTATGCTGATGATCATATAACCTGATCCTCCACAATGATTCTTAGCTACCAATCCTTTCTTGAACCTATGGTCAGTCTTAAGAATCACTGGTCTACGGGTGCCTGGGTGACTTAGTTGGCTCTGTGCCCAACTTCAGCTAAGGTCTTGATCTCATGGTTTGTGAGTGTCATCCCTGCATGATCATGATCGCATTGGGCTCCCTGCTGTCAGTGCAGAGCCTGCTACGGATCTTCTGTGGATCCACTGTCTCCTTCCCTCTCTCTGCCCCTCCTCTGCTTACGAGCATGTGTGCACACACGTGTGCCTTCTCCCCCTCTCTCTCAAAAATAATAAACATTAAAAAGAAGAATCATTAGTCTGGACCTCTGTTGTCGAACACAGTAGCTGCTAGCTTTATGTGTCTAACTAAATTAACATTTCCTAACATTAAATAAAAATTTAAAAATTCAGCTCCTCAGTTCCACCAGCCACATTTCAATAGCCACATGTGGTTAGTGGCTACCATGTTAGAAATAGCAAATATAAACAGGGCATTTCATCATTATAAAAACTTCTTTTCATCTAGACTTTGCTACACAAAAAGTGGTCCTTGGACCAAAAACATCCAGCATTACCTGGGCTTGTTAGAAATGCAGGATCTCACGTTCCACTGCAGATTTCTGAATCAAACTCTGAATTCTAATGAGCCCCAGGTGATTAATATAAATCCTAATGTTTGAGGTACAGTGCTGTATATGTTTTGGTCCTGCATATACCTTGGCCTCAACATTTAGTAATGCTAATATTTACTGATGTCTACCAAGTTACTAAAAATTATTCCAAGAACTTTACAAAAGTGTTAATCCTGGGGCATCTGGGTGACTCAGTTGATAAAGCATCTGACTCTTGATTTCAGCTCATGTCATAATCTCACAGTTTGTGTGATCGAGCTACATGGTGAGCTCCATGCTCAGTGTGGAGCCTGTTTGAGATTTTCTCTCTCCCTCTCTCTCTCTCAAAATAAATAGATAAGCATTAAAAAGAAACCCTCAGGGGCATTCACTGTCGAATGTCCCCTCTCTGTAAAGAGAACTTTCCTTTTATCCTTCCTTTCTAATCTTACATTCTAATAAACTTTTGCCTGCTGCTCAAAAAAACAAAACAACAACAACAACAAAAAACCACCTCAAACCTCACAAGAGCCCTGTAACATTTCTTTTATTATTTCCTTTACATATAAGGAAATAAAAGCACAAAGAAGCTATGTAAATTTTACTCAGATCACTCTGAATATGTCCAGAAGCCAAAATTAAAACTCAGTCATTCTGAATAAAGAGCTCACATTGCTGGCTCATCAGAATGTTCCATTGTAATTCTTCACTTGGAATATTCGGTTGTAGGCTCTTTGAGAGAGGAACCCTGTCTTATTTATTTTTAAGTTGAGAACATGGTACAATATTTAGCATACACCAGGTGCTCAGCTGCTCTCTCTGTGATGCAGCATGCATGCGTGAATGGAGAGACCAAGGCTTCTTTTGTCCAATATCAGGTGGAGTTCCTGGCAACCTTGGCACAAAGCCCAACCTTTTCAATTTGAATTAAAGGAAACTCTCTGCGGCTAACTAGGGAAAAACAGGACCCCAAAACTACTCCACACAGCTGTCACTTTTAAGTAGGTAATAGGTGCAGAAAAGGGCCCTATGTCAAACACTGTGAAAAATGAGCAGATAGAACGTACTCAGCGACGACCACCCAACAAAGTAATAACAAAGTGCCCAGCATGAAAATATTTTGAGGACCAAATCCGTGTGATGGCTGCTATCATAACAAATAGGTTGTAAAATGACTTCAACAGATAGAAGTTTCTTATTAGGGGAGAACATAAAACAGATATTCCCAACTGGTGCCTAGCTTCCCTCCAAATTGTTTTTTAGGACTGGTTTTCCTTGACTTTTGCGAGTACTTTCCATGCAGCTTATGAGTTCACTATACCTGTAACAAGCCAGAAACAGTGGTCTAAAAAAAACTGGGGAGAAAGTAAACCTTTTTAATCCTCTTGGCCTGCAGGTAAAACATTTCTTCTGCTTACCACTGGCATGAGGTAGGCATGTAGCTTCATCTAGATGCAGGGCTGGGAAAGCGCTGGGGGAAATACTGGCATCATGATAAATACCAAAAGCTGAGTGAACCTGACCAGCCACCTAATTATCAAGGTTATACTGTTCCCCAACTGAGTCACATAACACCCCTCCTCCATTGGCTGACAGGTAGGGAGAGATAACACCCACAAAATATACATACACACACATACAGCAAACACTGAGGAAACTTAAATGTGTAAAAATCATTAATTTCATGAATAAAATAAAAAGAATTATATTTTGAAAAAGGTTTTAAAGGCAGGTAAATATGAATCCATCATTTAACAGCATTGTGAACTTGGGCTGACAGGTGACTTAATCCCTGGAAATCTACAAGTCTCCAGACAGAAATAAGAATGGGCTGACAATGAACCCATAAGTATCCTATGCTAGTGTTTTGTGCCATAGTGCCTGCCGTAAAAGACAAGCCAAAACCTTATTTTAATATTGAGCCAAAAGTTAAATCACTAGCAGAGACAGAATAGAACAAACCCTTTGGGATTATGATACTCTAAGAATTTCAGGAAAGAGGGAGTAGAAACTTTACACTCAAGCCTTGGCTGGTAAAGGAAGTATTCCCGTTACTGAGTTGACTTTATACATTAGTACCACATTAGTAAGAAAAATGCCTATGGGTGGTAGTAATATCTGTAAGGTCTATTACTTTGAGAACTAATGCTTTCTGCACTATTCAAATTTAGATCAGTTTTTATTCTTCCTAACATCGATCTATCTTCACAACTAGCTATAAAAAAATCAATTGCAGTTCCTAGCTGGTTTTTTTCTTTGGAGGAGGAACTAGAAGCAAGTCAAGCAACTTTCAAGTTTGTTTTTGTTAAAGGATGGGCACAACAGAGGATGCCCTGGACATGTGCAGCATCACTGATGAATTATTTATACCTGATTATTCTGAGCAGACAGACTGGTTTGCAGTAATACGTCACACATGTAGTACCTTGGTTACTATGGTTCACTAAAGTTAGACAGTGAGGTAGGAGATAGTAATGTGATCATATTTTCATAGCCAAAATATGTCCTTAATATTGAATAAATTTAATTAATGTCTTTAATGTTAAAAAATCTTTTTTTATGAAGCTGGCTTCTAACAATACATTACTCCTATGCTTCTGTTTCTATATTAGTTATCAACCTTTTAGTAGTTCCACCACATAAGATCTGTCAATATTTACCTTCACAATATTGTTTTGGGGATATTCTGGAGGATAAATCTTAACTATGGCTATCTCATTACTAGCAACAGCAACTGACAACTATGTTTTTTAATAGAGTGGAAAATAGCAATGTAATCAAACTCGGTTTTCATTTTGTCTGAATACATATGAATCACAATTGAGATGCTTGATAAAGAGAAAGTTCATTTTTGTTTTTTTTCTTATGAGTACAATGCTAATTTAGCTTCACATACTCTAAGATTTGTGTTGCAGTTCATTCTGCACGAAAGGAAATAATAATCAAGAACAACTTTTCACCAGACTGAATTTTACGTGAGTTTAGGTAAGTATAAGTATTCACACATTTCTTCTTTATTAATTACAGCTTGCCATTATTGAAAATCATGTGCATTGTTTACTAAAAATCCCAACTTATATTTAATCCACACCAGGCCCACTCAATGTCTACACCATTGCTTCTGGCAATTGAGAGTAAGTATAGACACTTGGTCATGGCTTTGCTACCTTGATTCTATTTATAGACATTTAGGTTGTTTCCAACTTGTGGCTTTATAAGCAATTTTGTGATGAGCATCATTGTAGCTAAATGTTACCCCAAATCCTGATTATTTTGGTATAATCCAGAACAGTAATTTGCAGAGCAATATGCAAGAACATTTTAAACATTTTTAACACATACAAATTGCTCTTCAGAAAAATAGAATCAATTTACACTTCCACTAAGTATGCTTAAGGGTCCTTTTTTATGTTGAACCCTCATCAGCACTTACCAGTACTGATAAAAAAAAAAATGGGAAAATGCATAATCAGGGTGGGGAGCAGAGGGAGAGTGGAAATAGGGAGAAAAGGAAGCCACAACTTCCAAATGTTGGATACATCACAACTCTGTGAAGTCACTGCTGAACAAAGAGAAGTGTCCTTTGAAAGAATGATTTCCAATGTCACTTCGTTACATGCGTGCGCCCCTATGAGTCTCCTTCTGGACTTTCCAGCAAATTTCCTATCATGGGTTCTCTAGGGGAACTTTAACAGAATTTTGGTGTGTTAGGGTTGATTTGTTTTCCCAAGAGCCTGACTACAAAAGCACTTATTAAGGCTATGAAAACCTATGCCAACATAGGTAATATTACAAATAATAATTGTTCATAATCCCATTTAGTTTATTGAAATTACCTCTCCTCCCTGTTGTCCTCAGAACACAGGGTGCACTTAGTCTATTGTTACTAGATTGCAAAATAATGTGTAGAATACAGATTAGATAATTTACAAAATCAGAAACCTATTGCTCGATTGACTGGGCACAGATTAAAAGCATGTTCCTATGGAGACAAAGAGAGAATGTGCTATTTTCCAACCCTTGTTCTTATGGGGAGAAGTCTTTTAGCTCATTTATCCTCAGATTCAGGCTCACTTCTTAGTTTCAGATGGAAACTATTTCCTTCAATACCTTTAAATGCAAACCAGCCTCTGTACTCTACTTAGCAAGTCTCTGAGCCACATTCTTCCCGTTCCTGGACGCAATGTATTTCTTCTTTCTTCTAAACCAATTTTCAAATCTTAATTATCAAATCTGATTTTAGCTTATGTTCTTATCAATCTACACATTATTACCTATTAATCCTACAGTTTTCCTTTCTAGGCCTCCCAACATCCCTCAAGAATTCTAAACTCATGCTTTTATGCTGGTCAGATCATATAGTGTACTTTTCCTTGGACTAAAACCTCTGGATTTAAATTCCTTAAATATTCCTTCAACCACATTCCATTTGACCCTGACTTGGAAATGAGATATTTTGGATAGAACTTCAAATTATAAAAGTCATGTAATTATTTTTATCTACCAATATGTATTAATATAAAGTTTTTATCTTATACTATCATTTGATAAGAGGCTTGCTGAAATGACTCCACTATGCATTGTATTGCACTAAATTCATCTCGTTGCCTACCTTTTATGTAAATATAATTACATGACATTTTTCAGGATGGATTACCCAGAAGACACATTAAACAAATCCTGGCAATTATTGAATGCCCAAGTTGAAATTTGCTTTCTTTAACCTTTGCATTCTAAATACTAATAACTGAGATTTGTCAATGTTGGTGGAGAAATAGATTTAACATTGTAAAATTCCTTCTTTCTAGACTCACAGACTTTTATTTCTCTTTGTAAACAGTCTTAAATGTGAAACTCTTAGAATCTTGGAATAAAATTAGCTTGCTTAATAAAGATATTAAGAACTTCAAACATCTTGCAGAAATCCCAAACCCTTCTGTGATTTCATTTGTACGGGAACAATGCATTCTGCACAATCATTTTCTCAGAAGTCTTTTTTTTTCACTAATCTTTCAAAATTATTAGTTGAGCTAGTATTTTAAATATCACTTAACTTCAGTTTTATAAAGAGAAAGTCAAGATTTTTTCTGGAATGTCCACGTTTATATATTTAGCCTAGGACAGAATGATCAAAATCTATTCATTTGTTGGTATGAAAGGCAAAATAATTGTCCCTAATGATATCCAGATTGTAACTCATGGTTAGTTGGCAAAAGAAAATTAAGGTTGGGGAGCCTGGGCAGCTCAGCCAGTTGAGCGTCCAACTTTGGCTCGAGTCGTGATCTCATGGTTCCTGTGTTCGAGCCCCATATCAGGCTCACAGCTGTCAGTGCAGAACTTGCTTTGGATCTTCTATTTCCCTCTCTCTCTCTGCCCCTCCCCGGCTGGCACACGCACACACATGTGTGCTCTTTCTCAAAAATAAACATTTATAAAATAAAATAAAAAAAGAAATTAAGGTTGCTGATAGAATTAAAGTTGTTAATTAGCTGGTGTTAAAGTATCAAGATTATCCAGGGGGGCCTTAAAAGTGGAAGTCAGGAGTGGGAGAGTCAGAAGATGACAGTGTGAGGACTCACTCCCTGTTAATAGAGAAAGAGCCATGAGTAGGAAAGTGGATGATTTCTAGAGAAGGAAAAGACAAGGACATGGATTCTCTCCCTAAAGCCTCCAGAAAGGAACATGGCCTTATTGACATCTTGATCTTACCCCACTAAGATCCATGTCAGATTTCTCATCCACAGATCTAATTCAAAAGACAATAAAATGTGTTTTTTAACTACAAGATATGTGTTGATTTATGGTAATTTATTAAAGTAGCAGTAGAAAACTAACACAGTTGGTACTTTGATTATCTATAAAAGTTTAGATTTCAATCCTATGCTACTTAGATGAGTTTAAATATATTTTTTCTGGGTTTTTCTGATTCTGATTCTTGACCCTACAATTTTTCTCCATTTACAGAGCTCCAGTTCAATTTCTAGTGAGCATTTGCTTCCCTCCTCGCAGTTGCAAGTTTAATGTCATTACTTCTTTTCTCACAACCTTCCAACTTGCTGTCTATGTAATCATAATCCTTCTTTTTTTTTTTTTTAATTTTTTTTTCCACGTTTTTTATTTATTTTTGGGACAGAGAGAGACAGAGCATGAACGGGGGAGGGGCAGAGAGAGAGGGAGACACAGAATCGGAAACAGGCTCCAGGCTCCGAGCCATCAGCCCAGAGCCTGACGCGGGGCTCGAACTCACAGACCGCGAGATCGTGACCTGGCTGAAGTCGGACGCTTAACCGACTGCGCCACCCAGGCGCCCCTCATAATCCTTCTTTATGAGTTCTCACTCCACTATCAACAAAACCCAACCTCGTAGGAAAATACACGTGTTATCTACTTAGGGCTCCAACCCTCACCTGCACTTTTTTGGTTCCATTGTTCACCTCTGTCTGCCCCACTGGACCACCAGCTCTTTGGAAGATCAGCGTGTTGTATGGAACATAAAGACAATCAGTGGTTTCGCTTTTTGCAGATGACATGATATTATACATGGAAAATCCGATAGACTCCACCAAAAGTCTGCTAGAACTGATACATGAATTCAGCAAAGTTGCCGGATACAAAATCAATGTACAGAAATCAGTTGCATTCTTATACACTAACAATGAAGCAACAGAAAGACAAATAAAGAAACTGACCCCATTCACAATTGCACCAAGAAGCATAAAATACCTAGGAATAAATCTAACCAAAGATGTAAAAGATCTGTATGCTGAAAACTATAGAAAGCTTATGCAGGTAATTGAAGAAGATATAAAGAAATGGAAAGACATTCCTAGCTCATGGATTGGAAGAATAAATATTGTCAAAATGTCAATACTACCCAAAGCTATCTACACATTCAATGCAATCCCAATCAAAATTGCACCAGCATTCTTCTCGAAACTAGAACAAGCAATCCTAAAATTCATATGGAACCACAAAAGGCCCCAAATAGCCAAAGTAATTTTGAAGAAGAAGACCAAAGCAGGAGGCATCACAATCCCAGACTTTAGCCTCTACTACAAAGCTGTCATCATCAAGACAGCATGGTATTGGCACAAAAACAGACACATAGACCAATGGAATAGAATAGAAACCCCAGAACTAGACCCACAAACGTATGGCCAACTCATCTTTGACAAAGCAGGAAAGAACATCCAATGGAAAAAAGACAGTCTCTTTAACAAATGGTGCTGGGAGAACTGGACAGCAACATGCAGAAGGTTGAAACTAGACCACTTTCTCACACCATTCACAAAAATAAACTCAAAATGGATAAAGGACCTGAATGTGAGACAGGAAACCATCAAAACCTTAGAGGAGAAAGCAGGAAAAGACCTCTCTGACCTCAGCCGTAGCAATCTCTTACTCGGCACATCCCCAAAGGCAAGGGAATTAAAAGCAAGAGTGAATTACTGGGACCTTATGAAGATAAAAAGCTTCTGCACAGCAAAGGAAACAACCAACAAAACTAAAAGGCAACCAACGGAATGGGAAAAGATATTTGCAAATGACACATCGGACAAAGGGCTAGTATCCAAAATCTATAAAGAGCTCATCAAACTCCACACCCGAAAAACAAATAACCCAGTGAAGAAATGGGCAGAAAACATGAATAGACACTTCTCTAAAGAAGACATCCGGATGGCCAACAGGCACATGAAAAGATGTTCAACGTCGCTCCTCATCAGGGAAATACAAATCAAAACCACACTCAGATACCACCTCACGCCAGTCAGAGTGGCCAAAATGAAGAAATCAGGAGACTATAGATGCTGGAGAGGATGTGGAGAAACAGGAACCCTCTTGGACTGTTGGTGGGAATGCAAATTGGTGCAGCTGCTCTGGAAAGCAGTGTGGAGGTTCCTCAGAAAATTAAAAATAGACCTACCCTATGACCCAGCAATAGCACTGCTAGGAATTTATCCAAGGGATACAGGAGTACTGATGCATAGGGGCACTTGTACCCCAATGTTTATAGCAGCACTCTCAACAATAGCCAAATTATGGAAAGAGCCTAAATGTCCATCAACTGATGAATGGATAAAGAAATTGTGGTTTATATACACAATGGAATACTACGTGGCAATGAGAAAGAATGAAATATGGCCTTTTGTAGCAACGTGGATGGAACTGGAGAGTGTGATGCTAAGTGAAATAAGCCATACAGAGAAAGACAGATACCATATGGTTTCACTCTTATGTGGATCCTGAGAAACGTAACAGAAACCCATGGGGGAGGGGAAGGGAAAAAAAAAAAAAAAAAAGAGGTTAGAGTGGGAGAGAGCCAAAGCATAAGAGACTGTTAAAAACTGAGAACAAACTGAGGGTTGATGGGGGGTGGGAGGGAGGGCAGGGTGGGTGATGGGTATTGAGGAGGGCACCTTTTGGGATGAGCACTGGGTGTTGTATGGAAACCAATTTGACAGTAAATTTCATATATTAAAAAATTAAAAAAAAATTAAAAAAAAAATTAAAAAAAAAATTAAAAAGAAAAAAAAAAAAAAGACAATCAGCGGCTGGTTAGTGAAGACATGAGTGATTTCTAACACGAATACTTACTCCTATCACAGTTCTACTAGCTATATGCTTGGTATTGCTCTTCATTTCCTTGTATATCCCAATGCCACTGCACTACACAAAGTGCTTTCTTACTGGCCTTTAAATGAATGAATGTCTTCAATACTTAGTCTCTCTTGACTCCAGAAAACACTCACTGCAAATCCTAATGTACACCAATGGCTGTCACACGTTACTTCTAAGATTATGAGCCAGAGAACTTTTGTGTTTGTGTATTTTCCAATTTAGGGGTGTTGTCAACTTCATTGTCATATGACTCTGGCAGTGTATTTCTTTCTTTTTTCCCATCTGCTCACTATCCTACTTGCTCTGTTCAGCCTAAGGACTAGTGAAAGGACACTGCCTCCTCCTCCCGAATACTGACTTAACAAACTGGTATATCCAGGAGGGACACCAGGATGTTAAATATGCTGAAATCATGTTATATGAGAAGTTGTTAAAGAGACTTTGTTTATTTAAACTGCACTTAAGACAAAGAAAAGACCCTTTAAAAATTCATCAAGAGTTTGAAATATTATCATATAAAAGAGGAGTATATTTGTTTTCTATTCATTGTTGTTCCAGACACCAGAACTTAGATGAATAGGTGGGAATTATAAGGAGAAAGATTTAGCTTAACACTATGAACAATTAAACCTATCAGTCTTACCATGTGACTAGGTAGGCTCTAGTTTTCCTGCAAATTTTCTAACAAAGGCTTTGGAATTGTCTGAATAAAAGATTCTTCTTTAGGGTAGGGACAGAATACCTCTTCCTTTTATACGATAAAGTATGAGTTTCTTTTCTATTCACTCTTAGTACAAAGTATTCTTACTATCATTATCAGATGTTAAGAATAGGAATTCTTGGGTCAAACTGCCTGGTTTTGAATCCTGAGTCCTACAACTTTATAGCTGTTTGGCTAAGTAAGTTTTACTTGTTTGACTCTGCTTCCTCATCTGAAACCTGGAGAGTACTCAGAGTGCCATTTTGAAGAGTAAATGAGATTAGGCATGGAAAACATTTGAGATGAATATCTGGCAATTAGATATCAATATATGTTTACTAACATTCTCAGCAGTTTTACATTAATTAGTCAGAAATGAGGTTTGTTTCCCAATAATTGGAATTTTTAATTGTTCTTAGTTTATTATAAATTTAATGCCTATTTTAATAAAAGTAAATATGTAATATGTACCCCCAAATCCCACAAGAATTATTTCCAATATATGTCATTCTAGAATTTTATACATATAAATATGTTCATGAGACATATGTATATAGATTTCCTTATATGAAATACATGTGATCATATATACTATTCTGCATCTTATTTTTGCCTTATTTGTTGTACATATCTCTTCAATTATGCACATACAGCACAAATGCACCTTATTTTTTTCACTGCTGCAGATTAATCCATTTTAAAGATATATTATAAATTGTTTAATTCTCATTTGATGGATATTTCAATTTTTTCACTATCACAATGAGTGCCACAATGAATAATTCTCAACATTTTGGGCACATTTTTTATAAGTATCTTTGTAACAGAAATTCCTAAATCTATAATTGATATTAAATTTTACATCCTAATCAAAATTATTCTCTAAATTTTTTAGGCTAATTATATACCCACTCACTGTGTAGGAGTGTCACTTACTATTATCCAGGCTTAAAAGTATAATCTATTTTTGCCAATTTTACAGACTAAAATTGTATTTCATTGCTTTTTATAAATTATTCTAACTTCACATATCTGCTTGCTATTTGATTAATTTTGTTATTTTAACTCATTTATTAAAAAAAAAAAAAAAAGAAGACAAACCTCCCAAAGGTAAAATTCTTTGTCTATTTTGCTTTGGGGCTGTTTTTCATCTTTTTTTGTTTGTTTGTTTGTTTGTTTGTTTAAATATCATTTGTCAAATTGGCTAACATACAGTGTGTGTAAAGTGTGCTCTTAGTTTTTGGGGTAGGTTCCCATGGTTCATCGCTTACATGCAACACCCAGTGCTCATCCCAACAAGTGCCCTCCTCAATGCCCATCACCCATTTTCTCCTCTCCCCTACCCCCCAATCCACCCTCAGTGTGTTCTCTGTATTTAAGAGTCTCTTGTGGTTTGCCTCCCTCCCTCTCTGTTTGTAACTATTTTTTTCCCCTTCCCTTCCCCCATGGTCTTCTGTTAAGTTCCTCAAGATCCACATATAAGTGAGTATGTCATCATTCTTTTTTAAATTTGCAGAGACTCTCTACATTTTGAGAGTCACATGTGATCAGATGCAGAACAAGACTTTTTTTTTCACTCTGTCATTGGTTTTTCAACTTGATTCAAAATGTTTTCTGAGTAATAATCTTAAAATATGAAATTAAATACAGTTGGTTAATGCTCAGTCACCTCTAAGTCATGCTAAAAAAGGCCTTTTCTAAGATTGGATTATAAAAATATCCTTCAGCATTCACTTCTTTTATAGTTACATCTCTCCTTCTGTCTTTAAAGTTTTAATTCACCTAAAATTCATTTTTCTTTTTGTATTTGGCTGAGACATGTTTCCTCTCCTTTAGATGGTCAAATATTCCACTGCCATATATTCAATAATCCATCTGTAACTCGCTGATTTCTTTTTTATTTTTTATTTTATTTTTTTTATTTTTTAATATATGAAATTTACTGTCAAATTGGTTTCCATACAACACCCAGTGCTCATCCCAAAAGGTGTCCTCCTCAATACCCATCACCCACCCTGCCCTCCCTCCCACACCCCATCAACCCTCAGTTTGTTCTCAGTTTTTAACAGTCTCTTATGCTTTGGCTCTCTCCCACTCTAACCTCTTTTTTTTTTTTTTCCCTTCCCCTCCCCCATGGGTTTCTGTTATGTTTCTCAGGATCCACATAAGAGTGAAACCATATGGTATCTGTCTTTCTCTGTATGGCTTATTTCACTTAGCATCACACTCTCCAGTTCCATCCACGTTGCTACAAAAGGCCATATTTCATTCTTTCTCATTGCCACGTAGTATTCCATTGTGTATATAAACCACAATTTCTTTATCCATTCATCAGTTGATGGACATTTAGGCTCTTTCCATAATTTGGCGATTGTTGAGAGTGCTGCTATAAACATTGGGGTACAAGTGCCCCTATGCATCAGTACTCCTGTATCCCTTGGATAAATTCCTAGCAGTGCTATTGCTGGGTCATAGGGTAGGTCTATTTTTAATTTTCTGAGGAACCTCCACACTGCTTTCCAGAGCAGCTGCACCAATTTGCATTCCCACCAACAGTCCAAGAGGGTTCCTGTTTCTCCACATCCTCTCCAGCATCTATAGTCTCCTGATTTCTTCATTTTGGCCACTCTGACTGGCGTGAGGTGGTATCTGAGTGTGGTTTTGATTTGTATTTCCCTGATGAGGAGCGACGTTGAACATCTTTTCATGTGCCTGTTGGCCATCCGGATGTCTTCTTTAGAGAAGTGTCTATTCATGTTTTCTGCCCATTTCTTCACTGGGTTATTTGTTTTTCGGGTGTGGAGTTTGATGAGCTCTTTATAGATTTTGGATACTAGCCCTTTGTCCGATGTGTCATTTGCAAATATCTTTTCCCATTCCGTTGGTTGCCTTTTAGTTTTGTTGGTTGTTTCCTTTGCTGTGCAGAAGCTTTTTATCTTCATAAGGTCCCAGTAATTCACTCTTGCTTTTAATTCCCTTGCCTTTGGGGATGTGCCGAGTAAGAGATTGCTACGGCTGAGGTCAGAGAGGTCTTTTCCTGCTTTCTCCTCTAAGGTTTTGATGGTTTCCTGTCTCACATTCAGGTCCTTTATCCATTTTGAGTTTATTTTTGTGAATGGTGTGAGAAAGTGGTCTAGTTTCAACCTTCTGCATGTTGCTGTCCAGTTCTCCCAGCACCATTTGTTAAAGAGACTGTCTTTTTTCCATTGGATGTTCTTTCCTGCTTTGTCAAAGATGAGTTGGCCATACGTTTGTGGGTCTAGTTCTGGGGTTTCTATTCTATTCCATTGGTCTATGTGTCTGTTTTTGTGCCAATACCATGCTGTCTTGATGATGACAGCTTTGTAGTAGAGGCTAAAGTCTGGGATTGTGATGCCTCCTGCTTTGGTCTTCTTCTTCAAAATTACTTTGGCTATTTGGGGCCTTTTGTGGTTCCATATGAATTTTAGGATTGCTTGTTCTAGTTTCGAGAAGAATGCTGGTGCAATTTTGATTGGGATTGCATTGAATGTGTAGATAGCTTTGGGTAGTATTGACATTTTGACAATATTTATTCTTCCAATCCATGAGCTAGGAATGTCTTTCCATTTCTTTATATCTTCTTCAATTACCTGCATAAGCTTTCTATAGTTTTCAGCATACAGATCTTTTACATCTTTGGTTAGATTTATTCCTAAGTATTTTATGCTTCTTGGTGCAATTGTGAATGGGATCAGTTTCTTTATTTGTCTTTCTGTTGCTTCATTGTTAGTGTATAAGAATGCAACTGATTTCTGTACATTGATTTTGTATCCGGCAACTTTGCTGAATTCATGTATCAGTTCTAGCAGACTTTTGGTGGAGTCTATCGGATTTTCCATGTATAATATCATGTCATCTGCAAAAAGCGAAAGCTTGACTTCATCTTTGCCAATTTGGATGCCTTTGATTTCCTTTTGTTGTCTGATTGCTGATGCTAGAACTTCCAGCACTATATTAAACAACAGCGGTGAGAGTGGGCATCCCTGTCGTGTTCCTGATCTCAGGGAAAAAGCTCTCAGTTTTTCCCCATTGAGGATGATGTTAGCTGTGGGCTTTTCATAAATGGCTTTTATGATCTTTAAGTATGTTCCTTCTATCCCGACTTTCTCAAGGGTTTTTATTAAGAAAGGGTGCTGGATTTTGTCAAAGGCCTTTTCTGCATCGATTGACAGGATCATATGGTTCTTCTCTTTTTTTTTGTTAATGTGATGTATCACGTTGATCGATTTGCAAATGTTGAACCAGCCCTGCATCCCAGGAATGAATCCCACTTGATCATGGTGAATAATTCTTTTTATATGCTGTTGAATTCGATTTGCTAGTATCTTATTGAGAATTTTTGCATCCATATTCATCAGGGATATTGGCCTGTAGTTCTCTTTTTTTACTGGGTCTCTGTCTGGTTTAGGAATCAAAGTAATACTGGCTTCATAGAATGAGTCTGGAAGTTTTCCTTCCCTTTCTATTTCTTGGAATAGCTTGAGAAGGATAGGTATTATCTCTGCTTTAAACGTCTGGTAGAACTCCCCTGGGAAGCCATCTGGTCCTGGACTCTTATTTGTTGGGAGATTTTTGATAATCGATTCAATTTCTTCGCTGGTTATGGGTCTGTTCAAGCTTTCTGTTTCCTCCTGATTGAGTTTTGGAAGGGTGTGGGTGTTTAGGCATTTGTCCATTTCTTCCAGGTTGTCCAATTTGTTGGCATATAATTTTTCATAGTATTCCCTGATAATTGTTTGTATCTCTGAGGGATTGGTTGTAATAATTCCATTTTCATTCATGATTTTATCTATTTGGGTCATCTCCCTTTTCTTTTTGAGAAGCCTGGCTAGAGGTTTGTCAATTTTGTTTATTTTTTCAAAAAACCAACTCTTGGTTTCGTTGATCTGCTCTACAGTTTTTTTAGATTCTATATTGTTTATTTCTGCTCTGATCTTTATGATTTCTCTTCTTCTGCTGGGTTTAGGCTGCCTTTGCTGTTCTGCTTCTATTTCCTTTAGGTGTGCTGTTAGATTTTGTATTTGGGATTTTTCTTGTTTCTTGAGATAGGCCTGGATTGCAATGTATTTTCTTCTCAGGACTGCCTTTGCTGCGTCCCAAAGCGTTTGGATTGTTGTATTTTCATTTTCGTTTGTTTCCATATATTTTTTAATTTCTTCTCTAATTGCCTGGTTGACCCACTCATTCGTTAGTAGGGTGTTCTTTAACCTCCATGCTTTTGGAGGTTTTCCAGACTTTTTCCTGTGGTTGATTTCAAGCTTCATAGCATTGTGGTCTGAAAGTATGCATGGTATAATTTCAATTCTTGTAAACTTATGAAGGGCTGTTTTGTGACCCAGTATATGATCTATCTTGGAGAATGTTCCATGTGCACTCGAGAAGAAAGTATATTCTGTTGCTTTGGGATGCAGAGTTCTAAATATAATGTCAAGTCCATCTGATCCAATGTATCACTCAGGGCCCTTGTTTCTTTATTGACTGTGTGTCTAGATGATCTATCCATTTCTGTAAGTGGGGTGTTAAAGTTCCCTGCAATGACCACATTCTTATCAATAAGGTTGCTTATGTTTATGAGTAATTGTTTTATATATCTGGGGGCTCCGGTATTCGGCGCATAGACATTTATAATTGTTAGCTCTTCCTGATGGATAGACCCTGTAATCATTATATAATGCCCTTCTTCATCTCTTGTTACAGCCTTTAATTTAAAGTCTAGTTTGTCTGATAGAAGTATGGCTACTCCAGCTTTCTTTTGGCTTCCAGTAGCATGATAAATAGTTCTCCATCCCCTCACTCTCAATCTAAAGGTGTCCTCAGATCTAAAATGAGTCTCTTGTAGACAGCAAATAGATGGGTCTTGTTTTTTTATCCATTCTGATACCCTATGTCTTTTGGTTGGCGCATTTAATCCATTTACATTCAGTGTTATTATAGAAAGATATGGGTTTAGAGTCATTGTGATGTCTGTATGTTTTATGCTTGTAGTGATGTCTCTGGTACTTTGTCTCACAGGATCCCCCTTAGGATCTCTTGTAGGGCTGGTTTCGTGGTGACAAATTCCTTCAGTTTTTGTTTGTTTGGGAAGACCTTTATCTCTCCTTCTATTCTAAATGACAGACTTGCTGGATAAAGGATTCTCGGCTGCATATTTTTCTGTTTAGCACACTGAAGATATCGTGCCAAGCCTTTCTGGCCTGCCAAGTTTCAAAGGAGAGATCAGTCACGAGTCTTATAGGTCTCCCTTTATATGTGAGGGCACGTTTATCCCTTGCTGCTTTCAGAATTTTCTCTTTATCCTTGTATTTTGCCAGTTTCACTATGATATGTCGTGCAGAAGATCGATTCAAGTTACGTCTGAAGGGAGTTCTCTGTGCCTCTTGGATTTCAATGCCTTTTTCCTTCCCCAGTTCAGGGAAGTTCTCAGCTATAATTTCTTCAAGTACCCCTTCAGCACCTTTCCCTCTCTCTTCCTCCTCTGGGATACCAATTATGCGTATATTATTTCTTTTTAGCGTATCACTTAGTTCTCTAATTTTCCCCTCATACTCCTGGATTTTTTTCTCTCTCTTTCTTTCAGCTTCCTCTTTCTCCATAACTTTATCTTCTAGTTCACCTATTCTCTCCTCTGCCTCTTCAATCCGAGCCGTCCTGGTTTCCATTTTGTTTTGCATTTCGTTTAAAGCGTTTTTCAGCTCCTCGTGACTGTTCCTTAGTCCCTTGATCTCTGTGGCAAGAGATTCTCTGCTGTCCTGTATACTGTTTTCAAGCCCAGCGATTAATTTTATGACTATTATTCTAAATTCACTTTCTGTTATATTATTTAAATCCTTTTTGATCAGTTTATTAGCTGTTGTTACTTCCTGGAGATTCTTCTGAGGGGAATTCTTCCGTTTGGTCATTTTGGAGAGTCCCTGGAGTGGTGAGGACCCACAGGGCACTTCCCCCGTGCTGTGGTGTATAACTGGAGTTGGTAGGCGGGGCCGCAGTCCGACCTGATGTCTGCCCCCAGCCCACCACTGGGGCCACAGTCAGACTGGTGTGTGCCTTCTCTTCTCCTCTCCTAGGGGCGGGATTCACTGTGGGGTGGCATGGCCCGTATGGGCTACTTGCACCCTGCCAGGCTTGTGGTGCTGGGGATCTGGCGTATTAGCTGGGGTGGGTAGGCAAGGTGCACGGGGGCAGGAGGGGCAGGCTTAGCTCGCTTCTCCTTAGGTGATCCACTTCAGGAGGAGCCCTGTGGCAGTGGGAGGGAGTCAGATCCGCTGCCGGAGGTTTGGCTCCGCAGAAGCACAGAGTTGGGTGTTTGCACGGAGCGAACAAGTTCCCTGGCAGGAACTGGTTCTCTTTGGGATTTTGGCTGGGGGATGGGCGGGGGAGATGGCGCTGGCGAGCGCCTTTGTTCCCCGTCAAGCTGAGCTCTGCCGTCCGGGGGCTCAGCAGCTCTCCCTCCCTTTGTCCTCCAGCCTTCCCGCTTTCTGAGCAGAGCTGTTAACTTATGACCTCCCAGACGCTAAGTCGCGCTTGCTGTCGGAACGCAGTCTGTCCGGCCCCTCCGCTTTTGCCAGCCAGACTCGGGGGCTCTGCTTGGCTGGCGAGCCGCCCCTCCGCCCCGGCTCCCTCCCGCCAGTCCGTGGAGCGCGCACCGCCGCACCGCCCTTCCTACCCTCTTCCGTGGGCCTCTCGTCTGCGCTTGGCTCTAGAGACTCTGTTCTGCTAATCCTCTGGTGGTTTTCTGGGTTCTTTAGGCAGGTGTAGGTGGAATCTAAGTGATCAGCAGGACGCGCGGTGAGCCCAGCGTCCTCCTAAGCCGCCATCTTCCGGAACTCCCTGTAACTCGCTGATTTCTAATGTCACATATATCCAACATTACATTTCCAATTTCCTACCAGAAGCTTCTGGAATTTGCATTTTATTTTTTCTTGTTTTACATCAGTGTGCCATAATTATATATTTGCTAGCACACTATAGTATTTTCTCAATTTCATCTGGGTTACTCAATAAATATATTCATCCAGATGAACTGAGTAATTATTTTGCCACATCTCTCAACTCAAAAGAAGGAAAAAGAGACAATGGAAGGAAGGAAGTTGGGAAGGAAGAACAGAAGGAAGGAAGGAAAGAAATAAAAAAAAAGAAAACTAACCTTACAGACATTTGAAAGAAACTTCATTCAGTTTACATTTTGGAAATAATACATGTTTATATTCTTGACACTTCCCATTCTGCAACATTAATTTCATTTTCCTATGACTTTGTTATCTCTCTTTCTTTTACTTTATTCATAATGGTGTTATATTAAAATTACAGCTTAATTTCAGGAAATTTGGTATCATATACAATGCTTGGTCTCATCTTTTAATTTATGTGTCCACACTGTCTTTTGTTTTTTCAGAAAACTTGATTTTTAAAATATCATCCCAGTTCATTTCTTGTTATTTTTTTAATTTTTTATTATTTAAAATTTACATCCAAATTAGTTAACATATAGCGCAACAATGATTTCAGGAGTAGATTCCTTAGTGCCCGTTACCCATTTAGCCCATCCCCCCTCCTACAACCCCTCCAGTAACCCTCACTTTGTTCTCCATATTTATGAGTCTTTTCTGTTTTGTCCCCCTCCCTGTTTTTATATTCTTTTTGTTTCCCTTCCCTTATGTTCATCTGGTTTGTCTCTTAAAGTCCTCATATGAATGAAGTCATATGATTCTTGTCTTTCTCTGACTAATATCACTTAGAATAATACCCTCCAGTTCCATCCATGGAGTTGCAAATGGAAAGATTTCATTCTTTTTGATTGCTGAGTAATACTCCGTTGTGTGTGTGTGTATGTATGTATGTATGTATGTATGTGTGTGTGTGTGTGTATATATGTGTGTATACACACACACATACACACATACGCGCACACACACACACACATCTTCTTTATCCATTCATCCATCGAAGGATATTTGGGCTCTTTCCATACTTTGGCTATTGTTGATAGTGCTGCTATAAATATGGGGGTGCATGTGTCCCTTTGAAACAGCACACCTGTATCCCGTGGATAAATGCCTAGTAGTGCAATTGCTGGGTCATAGGGTAGTTCTATTTTTAGTTTTTTGAGGAAACTCCATCCTGTTTTCCAGGGTGGCTGCACCAGCTTGCATTTCCAGAGAGAGTCTTAAGCGGGCTCCCCACTGAGCATAAGATCATGAACTGAGCAGAAATCAAGACTTGGACACTCAACCACGTTACCCACATAGGCACCCTTGTATTCCATTTTTAAGGAGAAAAATCAAATGCATACCAGTTGTTTTTCTATTTTTAATACCTAAAATGCCCAAGGCAACAAATAACTTCTTTAAAAAAAAAGACTAGATCCTTTCCATAAATAAATAAAACTTCACCTATTCATACCTTCCTCCCTTCTACTAATCTTTTAATTTCTGCACATCTTTCAAGGTGGCTGTACCATTTTGCATTTCCATCAGCAATGAACAAGAATATTCACCAGCATTTAGTATTGTCAGTGTTTTGAATTTTGGCCATTTTAATAGGTATGAAGCGGTATCTCATTGCTGTTTTAATTTGCCATTCCCTAATGATATATAACGTTGAGCTTCTTTTCATATGCCAATTTGCCATCCATATATCTTCTCTGGTGAGATGTCTATTCAAAACTTTGATAATTTTTTAATGGGGTTGTTAATTTTCTTATTATAAAAATTTATTAGATATTTTGGATAATACTCCTTTATTCAGATAGATCTTTTGGAAATATTGTCTTACAATTTGTGGCTTGTTTTCTCATTCTCTTGAAGGAGTTTATCTTTAAGTCGTTGATAATGTCCCCAGGGCTGTCAGAATTAGTCTGCCCACTCCATAGTGCCTGTGATTCGCACTCACACTGATTCCTATTTTTGGCACCACTTGGTTCACCAAGTCCTGCCTTCCGTGTACATGTTGGAAACAATCATTATGTAATAATAACTTAAGTAAATCATGTTGCCTTTGCCATCAATGGACTGCCAGTACTGTATTTTGTTTTTTAGACATAAAAAATGTCTACTATGCTACATCATGCTCAATAGACTATAGTATAAACATAGCTTTTATATACACTGGGAAACCAAAAAATTCATTTATCTCACTTTATTGCAATATTTGCTTTACTGTGGTGGTCTGGAACTGAACCAGCAATATCTCTGAGGTTGTGCTTGTATTTCATTTTCCAATCTTAAGCAGATCACTGTCGTCTTCAGACCCTACCAGGTAAGATAATAATTACAGATTTCCCTCTCTGCAGGTCTATGGTATGCTGGTATTTATGGTTTCAAATATGGTATCAGTCAAGTTCCAGTTCAAGAAACAGAAGCCACTTGAAATTTTGAAGAAGAAAGGAATGTACTTCACAGAAGAAGTTGCAAGAGTGAAAGAGTAGGGATTAGGAGCATACCAGTGAAACTGCTGAATTCAAGGGTGTACCATTTAACAATAAGTCCGGTATCAAAGGAATAACTGTCATCAATATTCATAACTCCACAACTGGGTTTGCTTGTAGAAGCCGTAGCAGAAACAGGGCTTAAGCCTCATTTATGTCTTCCAAGTCTCATATAAAAGTAGAAGTTAGTTCTCAACCAAAACTTTGGCTATAGGTGTCTGGGAAATGTAGTTCTTAGCTTTCTGTACTCTGAAGTACAGAAAAGCACTAAAAGGGAGGGGGGAAAATGCTGATCCTATCAATCTTAGTCATGTTATATGAATAGTTATAGTCCAAATATTTTTTTTTAAATCTCTAATTTTTTTGTGTGTGCTAGAACATTGTCTGACCCATAGTAATAGCTATAAAAGTGTTAGCTATTATTATTATTATATATAATATCTCTTTCTAGACTAAAATATATATGAATTATTACCATTATCACATATGAGTTCCTTTAGCACATCTTTAAGTCTGCGTGAATCTGGGAAAGGTCTGTAAGAGACCTAGGGTTCTGGAAGAGATTGTCAGCAAGTAGGCAGGTGAAATCTATACATCCCCACTTTCTAGTGGCAGGGGAGCTTCAAGATGAACCCCCAGACAAGAGGAGCCCCAGGGAAGCCCTTGGTTCCTTTGTGTATTGCAATGTTGAGAAAAAGTACAGCTGAATGTCTTTAGGGAGGGCTGTGACACGGAAGGAATTGAATATGTGACTTCAGCTTTTCTGATTAACTTTCTATCTCCAGGGAGATAGCTTTAATCCTGCCAGTGGCCTGGGGCTGCTGGAGGTGGGAGTTGTAAAAGAGAAGTCCAATGCCTATTTCTGGATGTCATGTTAACTTTCTTGCCAATGCTGTATTTTTTTTTTTATTTCAAATTATAATAGCAGAAATTAGGACTGAGACAGTATACTGGAACATAGACTTTTTTTTTAAGGGAGTCCTATCAAAACTTAAAGGTTAACAGTAATTATTTTTACGATCTTTATTAGACCAGAATTAACTGCCATTAGGTGAAAATCAATTGCTTTATGATGCAGATGTTAAGAATTCACAAAGGAAAAGATGCTCTTCTCATCTTTATTTTTTAGTTCCCTTTGGAAAACCAGACAACAATGAAAATAGCTTCTGCAGCACATTCAAAGCCTCTTCTAATATTTCCTTCTGTATAATTTCATTTCAGTTATACTAATAGAGATATTTCAAGACTTAATGAAAGAGGATATTAAATAAGTAGCTAATGTAGATTAGTCAGAAATGAGAAATGGAATCATTCCCCTATAAACTACATATCTTGGTTTCTGTTAAATAAAGTCAGCAGTTCTTTTTATTCATGTTATCTCCTGCATCATGCCTGCTCAAAGTTAATTTGGAAGGAAAAAATATGATAGAATAGGAGTCTCATGAAATTCATTACATAATATTCCTTTCTGAAAAATTTCCCTCCATCAAACACTATATCCAAAGTATCAACCCAACACATGGATTGTTGATAAGCTCACCAAGTGGGAGATCCCATCCTGAGGATCCCCATCAGCTTTTGCACTTGAACCTACCAGACCCAGACCCTATGCTCCTATTATTAATCTTCTTAGAGAGGAAATGGGTTTCCTTATTGACACCCTCCCTCTTAAGTAGGAATGGGTGAGGATTACTGACCCAAAGGGCAGAGAATGTAGCACTTGTATTTACTTCTGTTCATCTTCCAAGTCCTGTACAAGTTACTACAGCAAATGAAGACACACTGGGTCTATACCTCTTGGATTAAATATATTACTTAACCCATTTTGTTACTGTTAAAACTGAGACAGAAGGAGGTTCTGAAAACATATTGCAGACCTTCCCTATAAAAATGCCTTTTGGTGAACTGACCCCTCAATATATCTTTCTTGGAAGCATTAGTCACTGTCATTTTCAGGGATTTTCATTCTTTCTCCAACAACATAAATAGGGTATGTAGGTTAGAAGTTTCAAGTAAATGGATTTTTTAACTCTCTTCACCAAATCATCAGGAACTGAAATGGCAAAGGAAATGACCTTCAGAAATTACATTGTACCTTATTACTGGATTTAGAAACACGGGTGTAAAAATGATACACATCTATGCAGAATCTACCACTGCTAGAAGTTCAAACTGAAAGTACCTTTTAAAACTACTTACAGGGGCGCCTGGGTGGCTCAGTCAGTTAAGCGGCCGACTTCGGCTCAGGTCACGATCTCGCAGTCTGTGAGTTCGAGCCCCGCGTCGGGCTCTGTGTTGACAGCTCAGAGCCTGGAGCCTGTTTCAGATTCTGTGTCTCCTTCTCTCTCTGCCCCTCTCCTGTTCATGCTCTGTCTCTCTCTGTCTCAAAAATAAATAAACATTAAAAAAATAAATAAATAAAACTTCTTACAGAGGAGGGGGCACCTGGACAACTCAGGTGGAAAAGTATATGACTCTTGATCTCCAGGGGCTGGGTTTGAGCCCTGCATTGGGTATAGAGATTACTTAAATAATTAAACTTTAAAATTACTTCTAGAGGAGAAAAAATATTTGTGAAGAAAGAGTGCTTTATTAACAGTTATGATCTTTCAGCAAAGGACATAAAGAACTCTCCTTCTAGATCTTTTTTTTTCTCATTACATTCATTTGCATCTCAATATAGATGTACTTGGTACTATTCAATAGATGAAGTTTTACCTGAGAGGGGGATCTCAGCTTACAGTGCAGGGGAAGCCAAAGGGCCAAACAGATCTTTCCCAGCACAGCTCAGATACAAACAATATCCTTACGGCCAAGCAGATTCTCAGATGAAGTGGGTCATAGGAAACAACAAATAAAGTGGCATTGGCTCAAGGGGTTCGTCTTCATTTTTAAATAAATCTCTTTGAAAAGTATTTATCAAATATGGATTTTTATCATGAGTCTAACCAACAAAAGTGTATTCACAGTGCAAAGCACAGTATCAGGCACTAAGGGAACATAAGAAAAGTATTATAATACTTAACAGTGGGGGTATGATAAGGCTCTGGAGTCCAACAGACCTGGATTTAAGTTTTGTGTTCATCACTTCCTTATTTATCTTAATCTGTCTGTACTCAAGCTGATTAAGAAAAGAGGAGAAATTTATTGAAAAGTTTGCTTTTATTCAATTCATTGAAACATGCTTCTAGAGCTGTTTCTTGTGGCCTTCTAGGTCTAATTCAATTAGATTGGCTTGTGCCATATGACTGAAAACATTGTCACAAGGGATGCTTTTGTTTCATCATCTTTGTTTGGTCCCTAATTCAAAATTCTCCAAAGGGTTTATCAGTGCTTGATTTTAAGTCAAGGTCTAAAACCACAGACAAGAGGTGGGAGATCAGGGTAAGGTATTTACAAGAAGAATGCATTTGTGCAATTCCTATCAACATTTCAGTGTGTTTTTCACAGAAATAGACTAAATAACCCCAAATTTTTTTGGAACCACAAAGAACCAAAGAACCAAAGTAATCTTAAGAAAGAACGAAAGTGGGAATATCATGCTTCGTGATTTCAACCTATATGACAAAGCTATAGTAACCAAAAGAGTATGATGCTAGCATAAACACAAACACACATATCAGTGAAACAAAATAGAGAACCAGAAACAAACCCACCCATATATGGTCATTTAATTACAACAAAGAAGCCAAAACAACAATATGGAAAAGACAATCTCTTGAATAAATTATGCTGGGAAAGCTGGACAGCCACATGTAAAAGAATGAAATTAGGCCACAATTTTCACCATACACAAAAATCAACACAAAACAGATTAAAGACCCGAATGTAAAGACCTTAAACTCCTAGAAAAAAATAGGTGGTAAAAATAGGTGGACATAAATCTTGGCAATGATTTATTTGGATTTGATACCAAAAGCAAAGGCAAAAGAGGCAAAATACACTAGTAGGGCTACATTAAACCGAAGCCTCTGCCAGCAAAGGAAACCATCAACCAAATCAAAAGACAACCTATGGGATAGAAGAAAGGATGTGCAAATCATACATCTGAGAAGAGGTTAATATAAAAAAATATATAAAGAACTCATAGAACTCAATAGCAAAAAAAAAAAAAAAAAAAAAAAAAAAAAGCAAAAGGACTTGAATAGGTATTTTTCCAAAGAAGACATACAGATAGGCAACAGGAACGTGAAAAGGTGCTCAGCATTAATAAGTATCAGGGAAATGCAAATCAAAACCATAATGAGCTATCATTTTACACCTTTAGAATTTTTTTAGAATGACTGTTATCAAAAAGATAATAAATAAGTGTTAGTGAGGATGTGGAGAAAGTGGAATCCTTGTGCACAGTTGGTGGCAATGTAAATTGGTATAGTCACTATAAAAACAGTATGGGGTTTTCTCAAAAAATTACAAATTGAATTATCATATGATCCAGCAACTCCACTGTGGGGTATTTAACCAAAGAAAATGAAAACACTAAGTTGAAAAGATACATGTACACCTGTTTGTTGCACCATTATTTACAATAGCCAAGACATGGAAACAACCTAAGTGTCCAAGGATGAATGAATGAAGAAAAAATATAACGGATTATTAATCATTATTCAGCCCTTAAAAAAGGAAATCCTGCCTTTTGCGATAATATGGATGGACCTTGAGGGGATCATGATAAATACAGTAAGTCAGATAGAGAAAGACAAATATCATATGGTCTTACTTATATATGTAATTAAAAAAAACCAAATAAGCTCATAGATACAAAAATAGAAGTGGGGGATATGGGTGGACAAAATGGGCTAACAGGGTCAAAAAGTACAAACGTCCAAATATAAGATAAATAAGTCCTGGGGATGTAATGTATTGCATGGTGACTATAGTTAACAATACTGTATTATATATTCTAAAATTGCCAGGAGAGTAAATTGAAGAAGTTCTCATCATAAGTAAAAAAAAATCTATGTGTGGTTAAAAAAAAAAAAGAATATGGCATTTTTAATTTGTACTTCTTGGTCACAATGGCTTCAGTATTAGAAATGGTCCCACGTACTCATTTGTGCCTAAACCCATTTTGGTTAGCTCCGTTGGGTGTAAGTGAGAGAATTCCAAACCCAAATGGACTCAGGACCAAAAAAAAAAAAAAAAAAAAAAAAAAGTATTGATTACCTGACCTGAGAAATCCAACAACTGCCAGGCTTTAGGCTCACCTGTAGCATTTAATATGTTATCATCCAGTCTCATTTTCTCTCTCCCCACTTCTTTGCTTCACTTTTTTTTTTTTTTTTTTTTTTTTTTTTTTTTTTTTTTTTGCAGAGGAGGGGGGTAACTTCCTTTACCTTATATAGAAACTTCCATCCTAGTGCCAAAATGACTTCATGAGCTCCATCTTTTTAGTTGACACTGGACGTTGTGAGCTTCTCTTTTCTGGTAGTCCCAATGTAAATGTTTATGTTGATTAGATTGACTTAAGTCACTTTTCAACATATGAAATAAATAGTAGGGCTAAGATAACATAGTGGTTTAAGGTGACATAGGCTTAAGTCAGGTGTTCAACTGTGGAGCCGAGGTACAAAGCTCCACTCATATAACACTGAAAGGTTTTTAAGGCATGGATCTTCACCCTAAAACCTGTGGTTGCAGCCAGAATTTGGTGGAATGGAGACTAGGGAAACTAATAATAAATGTCTATGAATAATACCTCTGGAGAAGAAGAGGCAGAAGGTAAAGAGGTTGCTCTAATAGGGTATTTATTTATTTATTTATTTATTTATTTATTTATATGAAATTTATTGTCAAATTGGTTTCCATACAGCACTCAGTGCTCATCCCAACAGGTGCCCTCCTCAATGCCCATCACCCACTTTCCCCTCCCTCCCACCCCTCATCAACCCTCAGTTTATTCTCAGTTTTTAAGAGTCACTTATGTTTTAGCTCCCTCCCTCTCTAGCCTTTTTTTTTTCCTTCCCCTCCCCCATGGTCTTCTGTTCAGTTTCTCAGGATCCACATAAGAATGGAAACATATGGTATGTTTATAGCAGCACTTTCAACAATAGCCAAATTATAGAATGGATAAAGAAATTGTGGTTTATATACACAATGGAATACTATGTGGCAATGAGAAAGAATGAAATATGGCCTTTTGTAGCAATGTGGATGGAACTGTAGAGTGTTATGCTAAATGAAATAAGTCATACAGAGAAAGATAGGGTACTTTTTTAGAAACAAAAGCAGAGCTACTTTGCTGTCAAGTGACAGGGTGGGTCCCAGAAGGAAGAACAGAGCATGTTCTCCACTCATCTTCCCAGAATTCCATTTACCTTCACCACATTGAGGGATTGAGAAATGCAATTTTATATTGGCAAAACAAAGATCTGTGGCTTCAGTAGTGTCAGGAACTGAAGCGTTCTGAAAGCATCTGTAGAAGAAGGTGTCCCTAAAAAGCTTCACAGAGAATAATAGAGGACAGCGGGAGAGGACTATTAAAAAAACTCATGAGTCTTGTCTGGTACTCCTAGAAATTAGTGATTTCAATCAAACTGTGATAGAGCCAGTGAAAATGATTTTTCAACTTAAAGTTTCTCAAGTTGTATGGAATGGGGAATATCTTTGCAAACCATATATATGATAAGGAGTTAAAATCCAAAATATAATGAATTCATACAACTCACTAGCAAAAATACAAATAACCAAATTAAAAAATGGACAAAGGACCACAATAGACATTTCTCCAAAGAAGATACAGAAAAGGCCAACAGGTGCAAGAAAAGATGTTTAAAATCATGAATTTCTAGAGAAATGCAAATTAAAATCACAATGAGATATCAGCTCACACTCATTAGAATGGCCATCACTAAAAAGACAAGAGATAATGAATTCTGGGGAAGATGTAAAGAAAGGAAACACTGGGGCACTATTGGTAGGAATAAAAATTGGTAAAGCCACTATAGAAAACAGTATGGAGGGTCCTCAAAAAATTAAAAATAGAACTGCCATATAATCCAGCAATTCAGCTTCTGGAACTATATCCAAATGAAACAAATACAGTAATTTGAAAAGATATCTGTACTTATCTTCATAATGGCATTATTTATAACAGCCAAGTCATGGAAACAAACTAAGTGGACACTGATGGATGAATGGACAATGAATTTGTGTATATTTACACAAAATACTATTCAGCCACACACAAAAAAAGGAAATCCTGCTATTTGCAACAACATGGGTGGACACTGAGGGAATTATGTTAAGGAAAATAAGTGAGAGAAAGACAAATATTGTATGCTCTCACTTATTTGTGGAAAGTTAAACATAGAAACAAAAACAAAACCTCATCAAAAAAATCACCCAGACTTGTGGTTACCAGAGATAGAGGGTTAAGGGAGGGGGAATTGAAGGAAGGTGATTAAAAGATACAAACTTTCAGTTACAAAATAAACATGATCCAGGGAAATAATGTACAATGTGATGACCACGGCTAACACTGCTGCATGATATACAGGAAAGTTGTTCAGAGAGTATATTCTAAGAGTTCTTATCACAAGGAGAATTTGTTTTCCTTTTTTTTTTTTTTTTTTGCTTCCCTCTTTTTATTCAGTCTATATGAGAAGATGGATGTTAGCTGAACCTATTATGGTAATCATTTCCAATATATGTAAATCGGACCATAATGCTCTTGGCCTTTAACTTATACAGTGATGCATGTCAATTATTTCTCAGTAAAACTGAAAAAAAAAATTCTCAGGTTGCATCTGCTGGTTGCATCCTGTGAAACTACAGAAGCTTTGATTAAAATGGACAAAACCCACAAATGATAACTGTGGCAGGGATAGAAGAACAAATTATACGGGGAGAGAGAGAAAGCCAAAAGAAGCAAAGAAAAAGAGAAAAGTTAAATTTAGTTCAGGATGTTGCAAGGTACAATGATGAGGAGGAAAAAAAAATGAACTTGACCTGAATCCTGCTTTTGAGGAATCTATAATTAAAGAGATTTACTTAATAAACTCAAATATTGAGTGAAAAGCATTGAGATGTACCTTGTATGCTTCTGAGAATTTAATGAATTAATAAAAGTATGTGAAGCTTTTTGTATATTACCCCCACACATGAAACTCAATAAATGTAGTGATTCCTGTTTTTAAAAAAATAGTGAAAGTCGTAAATAAGCCATAAACATTTAAAACTACTATGGAGTTTTTTAGAGCAGGAATACAAGGAAGAAACAAAACTAAAAAACAATTTTTTAAATATTTATTTATTTTTAAGAGAGAGACAGAATGCAAGCAAGGGAGAGGCAGAGAGAGAGAGAGGGCGACACGGAATCCAAAGCAGGCTCTAGACTCCGAGCTGTCAGGACAGAGCCTGATGCACAGCTCAAACTCACGAACCATGAGATCATGACCTGAACCGAAGTCGGATACTTAACTTACTGAGCCACCCAAGTGCACCAGGAAACAACATTTTTGGTATAAGATGACAGCACAAGGAGAAGTGTAATGCCCAAAATTCCAGAACATCTGTGTCATCAAGTTGATGAGTTTAACCAGAGTAGAGGGGATGGGTAGAAGTGCCTGGGTGGTAGTTTGTGACGAAATGAATAGTGCCGATAGTGAATTCCCAGAATGTAGAAAAAGTGTGCTGTGATGCTTAATACCTGCTCTGGAGAGAGAACATTAAACTGAAGACAGGCACAACAAGAATGTACCATCACAAACAGGGAGAACACCGGGTTCTCCGGGTGGATGAGCCTGAAAATGGGGGATATGTGACATAATACACCTGTTCTGAAACTTGGCCATTTTTTCCATAAGTAACACGGAGCTAATAATGGTTTTTGGGTGAATAGATATTATAAATCTATTTTAGAAGCATAACTCTGGCAGCATGTGGAAGATGGAGGTACAAATTTATTTAGGAAATTATTGCTATGATCCTGCTGGGAGTAGTGATAAGGCTTCAAATATGATTATGTCTGTAGGAATGGAAGGAGAATGGATGAAAAAAATGATGCCAAAATACAATGAATAAATCATACTGCAAGAGGAGAGGAAATTAAAAAAAAGATTCTGTGATTTCTAATTTGAGTTGTGAAGGAGAGGTAATAGAAATCGCAAGAGGAAAGACAGAGAAAATTTTGGTTTGGGACTTTTGAGTTAAAAGTGCCAATAGAACATCCAGCATATTTAGAAATCTCCATCTGCAGCTCTAGAGAAAGGTGCAATCTAGAGATAAGCACTTGTGAATTTTCTAATTATCAGCACTCGTTAAAAAAAGGGAATTACTTTTACTTGCTTCCAGCCAAATGAAGCATCCAAAATTATTGCAATGGTCACAGGAATGAAGAAAAATTACAACTACCCTTTTGACAAATATTCCACTTGGTGACCCCTCTTGATAGATAAGTTCAGGCTATAAAAAGCAAAGTAAATGTATTTTATGGCTTTGCAAATAGTTGAATTTTGCAACAAACCGTGTATGAAACAAAGAGATAAAAAGCAGTCCTTTGACTTGTAGGAAAGGGGGAAAATGAAAGTAATAAACAGTATATTATGGTTAGAATGAACAAGACAAGTTCAGTGTACACTCAGCTGCTATATAAATGTGCTTATAATGGATGCTCCCAGAAGCCTAGTTACTTTCCTCCGGAGTCTTCACTTGCAATTAGAGCACTGATTCACTTAAAATGAGCAACACGTTTATTATCGTCTCTCACCAGAATGAAGTAATTGGTGAAGGACTTATTCTTACAGTGTTAAAAAGCAAAAAACTGGATGAAGTATATGAGGCACTAGTTTTCAGACACTGAATATGGGCAGTTTAGTTTCTAAGAGAATGGAAATAAAAGAAATCAACCCCACATTCACCCAAGCTTTCTATCTGGGAGCAATCTCCCAAACTGCACAAAGGGAAGCAGTCTCAAGCAGTGAGCAGAGGCCTTCATTCAGAGAAGGAATCACCGATTGGAGTTCAGGCCTGGAGAAGTGGCTAGACTATGTGGGATATAAACCAAACATGAGCAATCCTCACAGAAGGTGCTCTAGAAATTTGGCAGGCTGTAAAAAGCAAAGGAAATGTATTTTATGGCTTTGCAAATAGTCCAACTTTGCAACAATACATGTATGAAACAAAGAGATAAAAAGCAAGCCTTTGACTTGTAGAGAAGGGAAAAAAAACAAAAGTAATAAACAGTATATGCCAGAGAACTATGGCTAGAATGAACAAGACTGCATTATAAATGTGCTTATAATGGATGCTCCCGGAAGCCTAGTGAATCCCCCATGAGTTCTGAGAGCTGGTTGTACATATTCAGGACAAGACTCTACAATGCCTAAAATAGGGTGATTGCAGTTCATTGGAGAACTGACCTGTATACCAGAAGATTTATAGGACTAAGAGACATCAGAATTTGAACTCAGCTACAGGTGAGAGACCTCACTGGTTAACGTGGGCATTCAGCTGAAAACCCTGAAAAAACAAAACAAAACAAAACAAAACAAAACAAAACACATGACTTAAAGAATCATACTCTGAAAAAGGGCTACAAAAAATTGAAACAGACTTACCCTAACAACGTAAAATCAAAACTGAGAGAATCAAAAGCATTTTTCACTTCCTGTAAGAACAAACTTTAAAGACAACATAATGCTGACTCTCTTCAATGAATTGGCTGCAATGAGTCTACAATAAAAATTACTAGACAAAGAAACAGGAAATGGTGACCCATAATTAGAGGAAATAGGTGTGAGTGAAAAGAGACTGAGATTACTTAGATGTTAGAAGTATCAGATAAGTATTTTCAAAAAGTTATTATAAATATTTTTCAGGACTTAAAAAGATGACCCTAATAAGTGAAGGTATGAATAATCAGCAGAGAAAAGAAATCTATGAAAAAATAACTAAAACAATTTTAATAAGAGAGGATCAGAGTCGGGAGAATCACATTTCCTGATTTCTAGGCTTACTATACATCTACAATAATCAAGACATTGTAGTATTGGCAAAATAATATATAATGGATATAAGGATTCACAGAAGAGAAAAAACGATCATCATTAGTTGATTTTCAACAAAAGCACTGAGACAAATTCAGAGGAGAAATGAATTCAGCAAATGATACTGGACCAAGTAGATTTCCTTAACTTACACCATTCCCAAAATTAATTCAGTATAAAGTGTAGACCCAAAGATAAAAGTACAAGTTCTAATTCTTCTAAAAGAAAGCATAGAATATCTTTATGCTATTTTTAGAGAGAATACCAAAAAACCCTATAATGGGTGAAAAACAATGTTTAATTAGACTTGATCAAAAATAAAAACCTATGCTCATTAAAAATTATCATTAACAAAAAAGCAAAGCATTTATATGTGTATGTGTGTGTATATATATATATATATATATATATACATATATATAATGTAAATACATGTATTTGACAAGAAAAAACTGGTTTCATGAATATATAAAGAAGTTTTACAACTCAGTAACAGAAGACAAACAACCTAATTAAAAAGAAGAGGATGTAGAAAAACACTTAACAAAACAATGTTTCTGAAATGGCCACTAAGTGCATGAAAATGTGCTCAATGTCTTTGTCATTATGGGTTTGAGAAATAATACCACAGTGAAATTTTTATTCACTTTCATAACCTCTAGAATGGCCAAAATTAAAAAAAAAAAAACGTTAGCAAGGATATGGAAAATCTGGAACTCTCTTGCACTTCTAGTGGGAATGTAAAATGGTACCACCTCTTTGGAAGACTCTTTGGAAGTTTCTTATACAGTTAAGCATAAATGTACCCTACCACCTCATAATTCCAATCATAGGTATCTACCAAGGGGAAGTGAAAGTATGTGTTCACACACACGAAATACAAGAATATTTGTAGCAGCTTTATTTAAAATGATCCAAAACTGAGAAGAAACTGCTGAGATGATAACCATCAACAAGGAATGAAAAGACAGATTGTGGTATACTCATATAAAATTTTACTCAGCAGTAGGGGTGCCTGGGTGGCACCATCGGTTAAACGGCCGACTTTGGCTCAGGTCATGATTTCATGGTCCATGAGTTCGAGCCCCATGTCGGGCTCTGTGCTGACTGCTCAGTGTCTGGAGCTTGTTTCAGATTCTGTTCCCCCTCTCTCTATCCCTCCCTTTTCATGCTCTGTCTCTCTCTGTCTCAAAAATAAATAAACATTAAAAAAAATAAAAAAAATTTTTTTACTCAGCAGTAAAATATAAGGAACTAATAAAAACAATAACATGGATATATCTCAAAAGCCTAGGAGTGAAAAGAGCCAAAAAATACTAATAACTCCATTTAGATGACACTCAAAAGCAGGCAGAATTAATCTATGGCTATAGAAATCAGAGCAGTGGTTGTTGTCTATTGGATAGTGATGACTGGCTAGCAAGTGATAGGAAGGAACTTGCTTGGTGATGAAATTGTTCTGCATCTTTTTTTTTTTTAAGTTTGTTTGTTTGTTTGTTTGTTTATTTATTTTGAGAGAGAGAGAGAGAGAAACAGGGAAGAGGCACAGACAGAGAGAATCCCAAGAAGTCGTTCACCGTTAACACCGAGCCTGATGTGGGGCTTGAACCCATAAACTGTAAGATCATGACCTGAGCCAAAACCAAGAGTCAGACACTTCTCTGAGCCACCCAGATGCCCCCAAATTGTTCTGTATCTTGACTGAGTGTTGGTTACATGGGTGTAGACAACTGCCAGAACTCACTGAATTATATGTTTCAGATCTGAATATATATGTCACTGTATGTCAACTTTACCTCCCTATGTACATATAGATAAAAGAATGTGCACTGAGCCTCTAAGCGTAAAGTACTGCAGCAAGCGTAAAGTACCCCCACTACAGTGGGAGTCTCAAACAACAATGAGATGTCAACTAGAACACAGATACGATGCTATTTGATAAGACATGGTTTGGAAGTCTAAGTAGCCAGGATGTCAGGAGCCTTAGAAAATTACTTTTTTGCCTTCAGCACAGGTAGCCTTTTTTGTTGTTCTTATTACAACAGTTAGACATTTATAAACTAGAAAAAATGCTCTTTTTTAAAACAGGTAATATAACAACATTAAGTCTTGTAAAAGTAAAAATATATACATTTCAGTACTCTCTGAATTTTACTCATTTATTTTTAAACCACATTCTTGTTTCCTGTTCAAGTACCCTGGCTTTTAAAATCTATTTTCACTTCCTAACACATTCTTTGCCTAACTTTTTCCATGTTTCCAGAATCTCTTTTCAACTTCTGAAAGGTAGCTTCCCTTCCTTCTTTACTCTTCACTGGAGGGAGAGAACCTATTGGTTCCATCTTAATCAGAGAGTAGGCATGAACTTGTCTCTTTAGCATTCTCAATTAGATTGCTGAATACCAAGCATCCCTGCTGTGTTCCCTCTGATGTCCTTGTTTCTTTCCCTCTCCTCTTGGCAAAACAGAAAGAGACAAGAATTATGCAGCAGCATGAAGCCTCTGGCCTGAATGAAAACTCTGTGATTGTCTTTTTCCAACCAACAAGTTCTCTGGCAGAGTTTCTAAATTGCCTTAAGCTCCCTTCCCAGTAGATATGCTAGATGCTTACTAATTAATTTGAACTGAATGGGCCCTAAGCAACTCATTCACAGAAATTCTCAGCACTCTGTAGATTTGAAAGGACTATACCTTCCAAGAGTGTAACATTTTACAATCTGCATACGGTTTGTGAGCAGATATAAAATAATTACCAGAAGCAGCGAGTTAAGCCTTGTTATTGTAGAACATGCTACAAAGAAAAGAATGGAAAACATTAGTTGATGAAAACTTGAGGCACTAAACCGGATCACTTAATTTTAATGGATATTTAGATGCCTATTATATGCAGTAACATAATGAAGAGAACATGGAACCGCAGTATGTGCATCTTTTCTGAAAATCTGGAATATTCGTTGGTTATTTTTTGGTGGGTGATCTTCAAACATTGAGGAATAAAATCAGATTCTGAAAGAAGAAAAATGTAATTTATTTCAGAAGCTGATAAAAAATTTTAGGAGTGGGTGAATATTATCAAAGAATAAAATGACAGTTGATCAGCTATGTTTGAATTAATAAAAGTTCTGTAATGCTTACTGGAAAAGAAATTATGGAAAGCACTCACCTATCATTTATCTTCATTGAAAATAATTTTTGGAAAAAGGAAGGTCAGTAATGTCTTACGTTACTGCAACTGATATCTCTTTTCTGGTAAGTGTTGAGTACTTATCACTTGAAAATATATCTTTCTTCAACTTTACATACACCATCACGTAATGCATTTGGCCACAGTAGCACATTTAATAGAGGCTGTTTTGTCTCCACGTCTGCAAGTGACTTAGCTGATAATAAGTACTGTAGACTGAATGTTTGTGTCCCCCCAAAAGTCATATGTAAGATCCTAAAGCCCATGATATTTGAAGGTGGAGACTTTGGGAAGTGATTGGGTCATGAAACTGGAGTCCTTATGAATGGGATCGGTGCCTCTATACTTAATTCTGATGAACAACCAGAATTGAGAACATCCACACACTGCAGAAATCTTAGGTGTGGCCTGGTGTCTTAGTTGCTTTGGGCTGCTATGACACAATACTGTAGATTAGGTGGTTTATAAACTACAAAAATTAGGGCTTATAATTTTGGAGGCTAGGAAGTCCATTATCAAGGCAACGGCAGATTTGGGGGTTGGTGAGAGCTCACTTCTTAGTTCCTGGATTGCCACCTGCAGTATCTGGATGTTCTCAACTCTGGTTGTTCGTCAGAATTAAGTATGGAGGGTTTTAAACATACAGAAGCCTTATCCAGACTTACTGAATCATAATCTTCACAGAAGGGGCCATTACACCCATAGTTTACTTGGAGTGGTACCGGTGATTCTCATGTGTAGACCAACTTTCAAGAATGCAAGTGAGACTAAAATCAACGTAATTTTTTCTGTGTTAAATTATATTGAGACAAGGCAAACTTTCCTAGCTCTATGTTAAAAAAATACTGGGATTAATCAAAAATAATATAGCTACTTATTTCAGGAAGTATTTGCTCTTAGAAGATAAGTTGGTGAACCAAGTAAAACAGCTTATTTTTTAAGACTAACAGTTTACTCATCAAAACTGACTTCAAGGGGTGCCTGGGTGACTCGGTTGGTTGAGTATCGTACTCTTAGTTTTGGCTCAGGTCATGATCTCACAGTTTATGGTATTGAGCCCCTCTCTCCCTGCACCCCCCACCTCTCTGTCTCTCTCAAAATAAATAAACATTAAAAAAAACCCTGACTTCAAGACCCTTGCCTCATTGTGCCTACAAGTTCAAAGCTATTATGTGATAAAATTTGCTAAATCTTGTGTACTTCTCACCTTATAAACTGACTTTTAAATGCCCCAGCCCAGACCCTAATATCCTCCTTGACGATCCTTCCCTTGAAAAATCTCTAAGACTCTGTTGAGGTGGTGCTCTCCCTGATGGCAGTGTTTCTAATAAACTTAGCTATGATTGATCAATAGGTATTTTTGAGGAGTTGGAAGTCATAGTTAAATCATTATCATTTGGTTGCCTAAATTATAGAAAAATCACTACATTTTAAAAAATAAAATGCGGAGTTTGACTGAACAGCATAAACCACCTAGCTACAGACTGATGACTTGAGTTAATTTGGCATTTTTGCAGATATTCCCTTGGTTTTTCCCATCCACGGATAATTTTATTCCTGGGGGAAGCTCTGGCAATGTGACAACGTGTGGTATCCCAGAACATCCTAGTTTAACACCTTCACCTGTCAAAACTTTCTGAGTTGCATTTTCTCCTGAAAACCTTAATCTGTGCAAGAGCCATTTTTCTCCCAAAACTAGACAATCCCTGATTATTTTCCTTATGAGGGGTCATTCTGTAGCCGTTCCCATCTATTAATATATGTTCTAAGCTGATTAGGAAAATAGTATTTGAGGCAATTAGGCAATTAGGGCACTTACTTCAGCTTAATCTTTTTCTCTTTTGAAAGAAACTGTTTATTTTACACAGACATAGCTTAATATTATTATTTCTCAATTCTAAACCTATGCCTGACTTTAGATATAAATTTCAAAAATTCCAGAGAAAATATGTTACAGTCCATGAACTGAAGTTCCAAAGGGGAAAATATTCAAGAAGATAAAGAGCTTATCCAAACAAAATGAGGGAGATGGGGGTAAATTCAGTCAAGAATGGTCTGAGGAGGAAGAAACACTGGAGTAAATACCCAAAAGACAAATAGGGATATTTGTGATTGATAAGTTTGGATTTTTAAAGGGCACATATGGAAGATGACCAAGAGTGAATGGGATGACAGAAGTGTCTAGAAAGTAAATCTAAAATTCCTAATAAGCCTGAATTTGCCCCTCAAAAATAAAAATAATTTTAAAATTGAACTTAGCCACAAAGGTCTTTAAAATTACATGTACGATATGAAGAAAAGACACTGAGCTGGAAAACTGGACAGGGCATTACATCCATGGGGGTATGTGGTTAACAGTCAAAATCCTTAAAGTGTTTTGACTTAACTTCAAACTCCCATATTTAAGATAAAGAAAGCTAGACTTTAATAATAAAGTTCACTATATGTGCTTGTGATCCATTTTCGAGCAGATCATGGGGCCTGGGACATGTCTGGTTTGAGGCAATAAAGAATTAGAGAAAGTCACACAGCAGTTGAGCAAAGGTACATTATTGACACCAGCTCTAGAGGCCTGGAGCCAAACTGCAAGTTCAAATGCAACTATAATATATGACATATCATAGGTTAGGCCTCTGGCATATTTTTATTATATATCCCATTACAAATTATTTCTTGTTTTATGATACTGGTGGAATTAATAGCAAAACCAGCAAAGATGTATAATGAGTTGGGACACTCAAATGTCAACATGAGATAAAAACATTTGCTAGTATTTTAGTATATAGGCCCCCAGATTTTGTGTATGTAGATACAGATACATAACAACATTGGTATAATATGTATCTAGTGTTTTATAACCTTTTAAACTATGTATATTAACATTTCTCAAAAATATTCATCAATAATTTCTAACATCTTTATAGAGACTGGGTTGGATCGTAATTAACTATCAAACTATTGTGTTTTTTTGTTTTTAAAAAAATTTTAAGCGTTTTTTTTGGACAGAGAGAGAGAGAGAGAGAGAGAAAAGAGTGAGAGACAGAACATGAGCGGGGGAGGGGCAGAGAGAGAGGGAGACCCAGAATCCAAAGCAGGCTCCAGGCTCTGTGTTGAGCTGTCAGCACAGAGCCCAACGTGGGGCTCGAACCCACAACCCGTGAGATCATGACCTGAGCCAAAGTCAGACGCTTAACTGACTGAACCACCCATGTGCCCCACTATCAAACTATTGTTAAAATTCTAATGTTTCAGCCCCAATATTTTAATACATTACTCTTTGCTCCAAGTAAACCCCAGAAGTACAAATTCTGGGTCCCAGTCTATGCACCTTTTTAAGGCTTTTTTTTTTTCTCATCACCTCAGCTGTTAAAGTCTTATTTTTAGTAATTTATTGATGAGGAAGTATAAGAAATTGTATATTAAAATAAAGGTAAATGGCAGTGACTTTACTACTTCTCAATACCGTATTTTATACACATATTAGGCTAATCAAGTTGGCAATAGATGAGAAAGTACTAAGATTAAGATCAAATGATCTGGATCAAACTCCTGCAATGTCATTTATTGCTAGAATCTCTCAAGTAAGGCATTGATCTCTACCAACCCTTTTCATCATCTTTAAAATTGGAATAAATAATACCTGTCTAGCAGCTTCTCATATGTAAGGATCAATATGCAACAAAGTACATGGAGTACTTAGAAATATATATATCAGAGAGTTTCAGTCAGGTCAGAGCTAAACAGAAGGCACAGTGAGACTTCAGAGGGTGTCTACAATATCCACAGGAGCACACAGGTGGCCCAATAGGTCAGGGAGCTGCACAATGTTCTGGCCAGCCATAGGCTTCTGCCCATGTGTCAGCCAGAGAAGCAGTTATTACTGAAAGGAAGGGAGGAAGCAGTTGTGTTTTTTTTCTCTATTGCTACATTACAAATTATACTCCATAATTTAAACAGCCATTAACTGTCTTTTCACTGTTTCTGAGGGTTAGGAATTCAAACTAGGCACAGAGGGGATAACTGTTCATGTTATCTGGAGCCTTAACTGAAATCCAACACTTGAGGCTAGAGGTTATAATCTTTCGGAGTCTCCTTTATGTACTGCCTGCAGTTGATGTTAGTTATGATCTGAAGGCATAGAGTGCCACTTCGAAGGTCTATATGTGACCTTTGCATGTGCCCTGGATTTCCTTACAACCCGGTGGCTAAGCTCTAGCCGCCATGGACAGGCATCAAGAGAGAAAGACAGAACCACAAAGAACTCACCTTGCCTTTATGCACTAGCAACTAGCTGTGTTAAGTGACATGGTATTATCTACAGCACAACTGGTCAAGACAATTTCAAAGGCCCACTCTGGTCCAAGAAGAGGGAACATTATGAGAACACCACATGGGATGGTATGTCTTGGTGAGGCCATCTTTTGAAAATACAATGTGATGCAGCGCCAGAATATACAAATCCCTGGAACTGTTACTTCTCCCTTACTCCATGAAGTTGTAAAAGCCACACTCTTCTTCCCAGGAGCCATCTGTTGGAAGTACCAAGAGTGGTAATGTGGGGTGAAAGATGAGAAATCTGAGAGATTAGAGATTCTGAATGTTATAAAAAGCTATGAAAACCTTGAACATTATTAGTATAAACTACATTGTAAGCTGGGTTGGGTTACTTACTAATATTTATATATTTGCTACCCAAAGTGAGGGGCTTGGAAGAAAGATTTAGTTATATGTAACATTAGAAATATTACATTTTCTCAACGTCTTAGTTCTAGTATGAGTTAAAATTTATTACTCTGTTTTTATTGAATTAGGTTTGTAAAAAATTACTCATTTTTAGTTTAGAGACAATTTTATAAAAAATTGCTTGCTTGTGTTTAATATAGCCAGTTGCCTGATTAGGACTGAATATTAACATGGTTGAAGTTGGAAAAGTCTCATTTGAGATTCAAGGCATACACCTTTGAACTTCTCAAGCTGAGACATCTTGGAGACTTTTTTTTTCCCTTTGGGCTTGAAGTCAGCAGCCATGACTAGGTCTCTTCTGTTCAGATCTTTGTCTTCTGTTTTTGTTCTAATTTCTTCATTTGTTCTACTTTTTTAAAGTGACTTCATTGCTTTGATTTTTACTTTTTTATTTATTTATTTTTATTTGAGAGAGAGAGAGAGAGAGAGAGAGAGAGAGAGAGAGCGCGCGCGCACATGAACAGGAGAGAGGGACAAAGGACAGAGAATCTGAAGCAGGCTCCGCACTTAGTGTGGTGCCTGATGCGGGGCTTGATCCCACAATCCCGGAATCATGACCTGAGATGCAATCAAGAATTGGATGCTCAATCATCTGAGCCACTCAGGGGCCCCATTTTGTTCTTTTTCACTCACTTAATTTTGCCTTTCATTTTCTGTACTCAATTCCTTATTTTGGATATTATTTTTATAATTTTGAGTGATTTTTATGTTGTAACCATTCCTTTTTATACCACTTTTTTTTCTAATGGATGCAGTATTTTCTCTAACTTTTTAAAGGTATTGATTACAGTTACATTGATTTACATTTTCCTCAAGCACTTTTTCTGTTAACTTATTTTGTAGCTATCTTTGATGTTGAGGGATTTCCTCAACTGCCTGGTTATATGGTATTTGTGACACTGAAGAGGGAGACATCCAAGTTAGTCAGTAGCTCTGCATGAGTGGATAAGTTTCATGGGCTTCAAGTCTTCCCTGAAGGCTGACAGGGTAAACAACTGGCTTTTTTCTACCTTCCCATGTAGCTATTTTTAAGTCCTTCTTCCTTTGGTTGATTTTTTTCAGAGGAAGATCTAGTATTACCACAGGAAGTTTTAAAGATAGTTTAGGAACAAGAGAGGAAATTTTCTCATGATTTTGTGTGCACATCTTTACCTAATCTGTGTACAACTTTGTTCTTTGCCCTGCTGTGTGCTTATCTCTTTATGTCTGGATTTATGTCAGGTGTGTGTGTGGGGGGGGGGGCGGAGATGTTAAGGGGGGTTATGCTTAGGGTGGAAGCCTGAAGGTCCTTACATGCTCTCTTCTCCCTTGCAGGTTATATCAACCTCCATGCAGCTTTCCAGGATTCCATGGAGCAGACTGCCTGTCTTCTCACCAAACCACTCCAGCAATTTCAGGAACTTTGGTAAATCATGTATTTTCCCCCATCTGCCTTTCATCATCATACACTGGGAGAAGAGGATTACAGAAGTCTCCTAGTTTCATCTGAATTCAGAATTGGTATTTTTGTTCTTCTCCTTGATGCTCTGGGATAACATTTTGAAGGAGAAGGGGAAAGCTATGTTGACTCTACTTTTTTGAAATTGTAATGCTGGTTTATATATATAGTACATTTTTAATAACATTAATACATATATTTATAAGCTAAAACATCTAGATTTTAAAGAATATAAATAATTAAAAAAATCCAGAACCCGGGTGCCCGGGTGGCTCAGTCGGTTGAGCATCTGACTTCAGCTCAGGTCATGATCTTACAGTCTGTGAGTTCAAGGCCCGCATCAGGCTCTGTGCTGACAGCTCAGAGCTCAGATTCTGTTTATCTCTCTCTGCCCCTCCCCTGCTCATGCTCTGTCTCTCTCTGTCTCAAAAATAAATAAAAACATTAAATTTTTTTTTAATTAAAAAAAAAATCCAGAATCCTATCACTCTGAGGTAATCACTCTTACAGTACATATTCTTAATTGACATATTTGTTCTCATTTTGTCTCGTTGACCTAAAGTTAATTGTTAAACTACCCAGGGCCTCAAGACTTTATCTAGCAAAATCGAGAGATTGCACCAAAGGAATTGAAAGGTAAAAGACACCTTCCAAAGCCAGTTTACCATTTAATGGAATGAAGCTCCCTGTTAGAGCATCAAGTATATCTCTTCAACTATTGCTATTTTTCCAGAAGATGTTTACAAACATTAGAGAGCACAACATGAAGACTTAAACTCTGAAAAGTGGTAATTGTTGTCTGTACAAATAAATCGCTTAATAAAGGTAAAAACAAAAACTCCCATAGAATGGAGAAAATGAGAAGTGTTATTGATTGCTTCTCTATAGTTTCACTTTCCATGGCTCACAAACAACAACACTTGCAAAGCAGTCATGAGCTAGCTAATTAATCAATCATGATTCATGACACTGAAAAATCCATTCACAACAAAGGCCATGTCTTCTTTATCCTTATCTCTTTCATGGTGCTTGGATAACAACTTTGCATGTATTTCACTCTTAAGGATATTAAATACTTGAAAAAACACCTCTGAAAAAATTTAATAGACTGCATTTTTGCATTCAGGTTTTTTTCCCCTTTGCTGAGATCAATTTCAATTTAAACTAAGATATGAGATACTGTGCAGATGGCATTTGCAAGTCAAAATAAAATGTAGTTTGCTTGACTCTCCTCTGATTAAGGAGGCTTCCCTTTCTCTTTCAAGTAAAAAACATCATTTTGCCAGAAATGTGTGAAAATTTCCAACTTTTGAAAATATTAAAAAAACTGGTATATTTGGAGTGCAACAAATTTGGTTAATCAATTCTTTAATAATGTATTACTAGACAATATATATCGATTTGGTAAAAATACAGATGAGCAAAAACAAGGGAAAAAAGATAAGAACTTGGAACCATAATCCCAAAAGTCAAAGATAGCCACTGTTTACATTTTTATTCTAGTTTTTATGAATAATATGTTTACTGCATTTAAAAAAAAGAACTGCATGATTTGAACATACAAATAAATCAGAAATGAGCTCTTTTTCTAAGTATTCTGAGTAAACCTGAGGATTAAAGATAGACCAAAGCTTCCCATACAGCTTATCAGAATAAGCACTGAAATACCCAGATTCAACACAAAGACCTGTATTACAGATGGAAGGGGTGAGTAACAAGGGTGGAAACAAACATGTGGAAACTACCTGTTTCCTTCAATTCTTCATCTTGCCTCCACAACATTTTTTCCTTGGAAAAGATACAACTGGATATGAACGGGAAACCAGTGACTCATTTTGGACAAATAATGTGTGTATCTCAAACCACTAACCATCATTTCAAGTTAGGAAAGTCATCTAAACAAGTAGGATGTGCAATCATTCTCAGCCTGAGACCATCCATGGTTTAATTAATGGGTTGGCAACCTATGGCCTGTGGGACACATTCAGCCTGCTGCCTATTGCCATATTGCTCGTGAGCTAAAAGTTGTTTTTAAATTTTTACATGGTTACATAGAAGTCAGAAGAAAAATATCTTAGAATATCTCAAAATTATGTGAACTCAAATTTCATTATCATTAAGTTTTATTGAAACAGCCAACATAATCATTTATATAGCAGCTATAGCCATTTTCATGCTACACGTCACTGAGACAAAAACTGGGTGGCCTGGAAAGTCTAAAATACTCTCTAACTCTTTATAGAAAAATATTGCTGACCCTTGGTTTCATCTCTTCATCTCACTTTTGATATCAGCATCATGGGCTGGTCCTCCTTGGTCCATCTCTTCTATGTTGATATTTTGGAATGGAAAATGTGCTCCTCTTTGGTTTATTCAATGTAAGATTAACGTACCAGAATGGAAGCTTATTTTTTAATTTGTCCAGCTGCTCTATGTTGAATAATAAAGGAAAATTCAGTAAAACTAAAGCTATTAGGGAGGCATCTGCTAAAGAGTAAACCATTTTTTCCATCGCCTTTATTGAAAAGAGTGCTCTAGCCAAAAGTATCATTTACTTTCCATGATCTCTTTATTCCAAGGTGAGATCATCACTGCACTATCAGGTTTTTTTAAATTCTTCTTTTCAATTTGCCTATTTATTTTTAAGGCTAGTTTAGAAATTAATGGCTTCTTCTTCTTGTCTTACTGATTTATCTTAATTAATGAGATAAAGTCTAGAGGCCCTGCTTACTGCCAGCAGTCACTGATGACCAGTTTTTTATCCCAGTGTTTTCAATGTATAAACAATTGTAAAGTTCACATTACATTTCTTCATCCCACAAGGCAAGATCATCACCAACTCCTTAGCTTCCTTTAGCTTTCAAAATTGTGGGAGATTTTGGTGTGATAAGGAACAGAAATCAGAAGGCACAGAAATCAGTCATTGAAAAGTCTACTTACCATAATCTGGAGACTACCTTAAGAATATCTTCAAGTTTTGAAGGGATACACTTGGTGTACTGTATTAAGTATTTGTTACCAAATACATATATAACACAGTAAAGTACATACTTTTTTTGTGTGTTCATTCTGGTAATATCATAGACTCTGTTTCTGAGCCTGAGGTATACAAGTTCCATGCGTAATTAAAAGACTACTTTGGATATATTTAGGTTACTACCAGAGACCTTAATATTTTTTTTGTCCATCTACTACTTTTGTTTCCAGGGGAGATAATTTAACCGGATCACTTTGTGTGCGTGCGTGTGTGTGTGTGTGTGTGTGTGTGTGTGTTTGTGTTTGTGTTTTACCAACCCATATGGAGTGCCAGTATGAAGTAAAGTTTCATTCAAGCTACTTAGAGATACTTAACCTTCACATTACACAGGTGCTTCTTTGGGGTGTCATTCACCTTGTTCTTCCACAGTAACACTATTCTGTGTACTTAGTTTGGTTATAATTGACTCTATCACTCTAATGCCTGAAGTAGTCATGTGATCCAGACCAGTCCAATATCCTTGTCCTTTGATTAGTTCAGAGATAACCATAGGGCCATATCCTAGGAGTTGGAATCTTTGACACTAATTTTGTTGTCAGAAAGGCACAGTCTTTAATTTTGGGGGAGGGGGGTTCAGGCTCTTAATTAGTTCATTCATTAAATATTAATGAGTATCTTTATATACCAGGCTTTTGTCTAGACTGTTGAAATAAATCAGTGAATCCCAACAGAACAAAACCCTCCTACCCTATAGAGTTTACCTTCTAACTGAAGAGGGAGATTGATAATACTCAGTTTGTATCACTAACATTTTGTACAGCTAGAAAGGAATAAGAGCCATGGACAAAAGGGAAAACAGAGCAAGGAAGTGGGTTTGTGGGTACCAGTTTGACAGGATGCAATAGTAAGTTGGATGGTCAGGATAGCTCTTATTAAGAAGGTAATATTTGAGGGGCGCCTGGGTGGCGCAGTCGGTTAAGCGTCCGACTTCAGCCAGGTCACGATCTCGCGGTCCGTGAGTTCGAGCCCCGCGTCAGGCTCTGGGCTGATGGCTCGGAGCCTGGAGCCTGTTTCCGATTCTGTGTCTCCCTCTCTCTCTGCCCTACCCCGTTCATGCTCTGTCTCTCTCTGTCCCAAAAATAAATAAAAAACGTTGGAAAAAAGAAATTAAAAAAAAAAAAAGAAGGTAATATTTGAGGGGCATCTGGGTGGCTCAGTTGATTAAGCACCTGACTTCAGCTCAGATCATGATCTCATGGCACGTGGGTTCAAGCCCCATATCAGGCTCTGTGCTGACAGCTTGGGGCCTGGAGCCTGCTTCAGATTCTGTGTCTCCCTCCGCCCCTTCCCCACTTGCTCACCCTCTATCTCCCTCTCTCTCAAAAATAAATAAACATTAAAAATATTAAAAAAAAAAAAGAAGGTAACATTTGAGCAATGCTTTGAAAGAGGTGAAGGAGTTAGTCATGCATTTATCTGGGTTGTAAAGTGTCTCGGCTATGAGAACAAAATGATATTATGAAAGAGAGGAAAGGGAAAAGAGCTGAGTTTTTAATCTTTCAACCATAAGAGGTTAAGGCGACATGGAAGAAAGAAACATAAAAGACTAAGGAAGGAACCATCAATGAGGTAAGAGGCAAATCAGGAAAGTGTGTTATCAAAGAGGAAGTTGTGACCAACTCCTGGCCACCTTGCTTGTTGGGTAAAGAGAACCTGTTTGATATTGAAGCCAAGCAGTGCAGAGAAACTGTGTTTAATAAAATTTGTTTGGCTTTTAATCTCACTCTGAGCCCCCTCTAAATCAATGTTGCCTAGGACAATGACTTTGGACTCATTCAACAAAAACATGACAAGAATCGTAATTACTTAAACAGAGGAGTTCTGTTTTGAAATTTTTCCTAAGAATGGAGCAGTGTGATTGGCAAATATTTCACGCTTTTTTTTTTCTTACATGAAAAACTTCACTTGCTGGATGGAACATCTTTTTAAGTCTACATCTCCAAACATGTCATCAATTTTTTTGTAATATCTCTAGTTCACACCAAACCAAAATCACTCCCATCCACTTCCTAAATGAGTAGCTACCAAAACTGTTACTTATTTCTGAAACCAAAGATGACATCTTCAAATTGTTTTTGAAGCTAATTTCTAATGTCACAATCTACTCTACCTATTGACATTCACTTACTGATTTTTTGGATAGTACCTATTTATGTAACCTTGTTACCAGAGGGTCATTTTCAGTATTAGACTTTTCTTCTTTTATTTTTTAATTTAAATTTTAGTCAATATACAGTGCAATATTGGTTTCAGAAGTAGAATTAAGTGATTCATCATTTACATAAAACACCCAGTGCTCATCACAAGTGCTCTCCTTCGTACCCATCACCCATCAAGCCCATTTCCCACCCACCTCCCTCCATCAACCCTCAGTTTGTTTTCTATCCTTAAGAGTCTCTTGTGGTTTGTTACCCTTTCTTGTCTTTTCCCGCACTTCCTGTAACTTCATTTGTTTTGTTTCTTAAATTTCACATATGAGTGAAATCATATATTTGTCTTTCTCTGACTTATTTTGCTTAGCATAATACACTCTAGTTCCATCCATATCATTGCAAATGGCAAGATATCATTCTTTTTGACAGTAATATTCCACTGTATGTGTGTATATATATGTGTGTGTGTATATATACATACATACAAGTTATCATATATGTATGCATATATATGTATATATGTATATACATGTATATACATGTATACACACACACACACACATATATATATATGTATATATATATATATATATATATATATATATATATATATATATACATACCATACCTTCTTTATCCATTCATCAGCTGATGGACATGTGAGCTCTTTCCATAGTTTGACTATTGTTAATAATTCTGCTATGAACATTGGGGTGCATGTACCCCTTCAAATCTGTATTTTTGCATTCTTTGTGTAAATACCTCAATGGGGAAGAACTGAGAGCCTTTGGAAAAAGGTCAGGAAAAAGACAAGAATGCCCACTCTCACCATTACTATATAACATAGTACTGCAAGTTTTACCCTTGGCAATCAGACAACAAAATGAAATAAAGGGCATACAAATTGGCAAACTTTCATTATTTGCAGCTGATATGATATTCTATGTAGAAAACCTGAAAGATTCCACCAAAAAGTCTCTAGAACAAATAGATGAATTCAGCAAAGTTGCAGGATATAAATTCAACATGCAGAAATATGTTGTTGCATTTCTATACACCACTAACAAAGCAGCAGAAAAGGAAATCCAGGAATCAGTCCCATTTACAATTGTACCAAAAACAGTAAGACAGCTAGGAATAAACCTAACAAAAGAAATAGTCTCCTTCTTTTTACCTTTAGCTAATTTCTTAGTTGGCCTGGAATTCTTACCTCATGGAATAGCACGGAACCATCATTTCTAAGAGGTCTAGAAATATCATATTCTCTCAACGACATTCAATAGCAAATTAAGAGTTTCTCCAAAAGTCCCTTAGTTCATCTGTAATTTTTCCAAACTTCAAACTTTTGGGGTACAGAACTTATTGCTCCTGTCAATATGGTGATGATCCTTTTTACTAACTATTCTTATGACATGAGATGTCCAAGATTGTCACATACCAACCACAGTTTACAATTTAGTGGAAGCATTTTTTTATTTTACATAGAATATAAATCTAAGCATGCTGCCTTTGGATATTATTAGTTTCATGGCCATGAGCCCATAATGCAGAAATCAGAAGAATATTTTGAAAGTGATACATCAGGTAAGATTTTAAAAGACACCATTTCTACTACTTCTCAATTCTTAGACCTCTATAATTAACTAGGGAAGAGGCAGCATTATGTATAAGTTCTCTTGGATCATGTACCACACAACATAAGACAAGGGAGACCTTCAGTCCATTATGGTCAATGAAGGGACACTGTAAGTGAGTTTTTAATAGATCAGGTTATCATATTTAAGGCCAGCTGCATATGATAAGAGTAGTTCCTTTCGTGGGCTTCAGTTTACTGCTTCTATTCCTGGGAAGTGATTGCCATGGACAAAAGTGATATTGATGGAAGAACTTGGTGGCGCATGAAATACTCAGCAAATCCATGTCATAGAAAGAAGATGGTGACAAGAAGGAAATTTAGATTCCAAATAGTATTTTTCATTAAAGGTAAACAACTATCACATTAATGCCACACACACACACACACACATACACACACACACACACTGATGTAATCAACATGCTAGCATTGGCTTGCTGTTTTCAACTAGAGTACAGTGCTTTATTAGAAATTCAAACCTTCTGGGGCGCCTGGGTGGCGCAGTCGGTTAAGCGTCCGACTTCAGCCAGGTCACGATCTCGTGGTCCGTGAGTTCGAGCCCCGCGTCAGGCTCTGGGCTGATGGCTCGGAGCCTGGAGCCTGTTTCCGATTCTGTGTCTCCCTCTCTCTCTGCCCCTCCCCCGTTCATGCTCTGTCTCTCTCTGTCCCAAAAATAAATAAAAAACGTTGAGGAAAAAAAATTAAAAAAAAAAAAAAAAGAAATTCAAACCTTCTTGTTGCTGACAAATTTGGTTCTCAGTAATGGCTATAGTCAAATTACCTTAGCTAGGAGAGAACAAGTCAACTGAACCCAAACCTAGTCCCTGTTCTTTTCTAGTGAAATCACTAAGTTCAGACCTTTCTTTTAAGAGATTCATCCACATAGTCTCTCTCCAAAACCCAAGGGCACAAATCCTCCAATTGTACTTCTCCCTAATCTCTGACATTTTAGCCAAAAGTCTGCCACTCTCCCCAAATCAAGGTAAATTTGGATCTCAATCTAGACTTCCTTCCAGGCATAACTGCTGAATGGGAGGATTTTCTCACTTCATTATCTTGCAAACTCACTCTTAAGGAGTGCTCCAATGCTCTAGCAATCTGCTTTTGAATAGTGCTTTCAGGCTCTGAGGAATTCCCTGCAAGTATCTCTTAAGACTTTTGTCCCTTTTAAGTTGGACAGAATTTTTATGAAGCCATAGGCATAGGTTGAGCTAGGAAGAATGGGAATGCGACCTATATAAAGTCAGTGAATATAGAGAAAATTTATTCAGTGTACATAGGGGCTTGATCGTAAACAGACCACTTCCATGTAATAATGGACTTTATCTGGACGTATCCAAACATTTAGTTTGGAGGATAATATAGTAGATAATAGATCACAATGTTCATGTCTCAAGGTAACTTGTATTTCATGATCAGTCATTTGTACTCTAGAGACCTGTACAAAATCAGACATTCTTTCTTGAAGGGAAGTACCTTTCTGCTGCAAGATCTATCACACATGACAGGGGGCACATTTAAATGTCCTTTGCAGTTTTACCACTTTAGAATTCTTCTCCCTTACAGACTTCAGACCTCTGAAAACTCAGTAGTATCATATGAACTAACTGGAAGGGCAGCTCATCGCAAGCCAACCTAAAATTCTTCAATGGTTCTATAAAGTCTACAACGTACGGTAGAAGAGCTAAAATAAATTATTAAGTAGTGAAGGATATCTAGGATGAAAAATAAGATACCTTCAAAATAAGAAGTCAATTAAATGCTACACCTCCTTCTGAATTAGAGTAAAAAAAACATCCCCAACCTAGGAGGGGATTACAATTAACTCCATGTCTTTAGACTGATAAAAACTTCCCTAAGATACATATCCCTATAAGCTTCACTTCTAACACCTATCGTTTTTTTTTATTTTATCAAAACACTTACAACTTCCATTTTCCTAGTGCCAAGTATAACATCACATTGATAGAGAAGTGTGATGGCCCGGGGAGGAAAGGTGGTCCATATTTTTGATGATTAATTTATGATAGAGATTTTCCTCTGTCATATATGAGTTTGGCATTTAGTATTGTCCAAAAAAGAAGTGTCTAAACACCTGCATAAATAACTAATAAGTTAAATATTAGTGAAACTGCATTCATATTCTAGAACTCAGTATGTTTTCCCAGGCCAAAGTAGAGAAATAAAAGAGAGCTAACAGAATCACAGTACGTAGGAAATCTTTGGTAGTGACTGAAATTTCAAGGATGTTTCTGGAGGTAGAAGGTGACTTTGGTTTGTAAACATAACATACAAAATAGAAGAAGCACAAATGGCTTCCTCCCAGTCAGCAACATCATATTCGTAATTCCAACGTCATTTACTCCATGGGTTAGGGAACCAACAGTGTTTTTGTTTTGTTTTGTTTTTAAATTACTAAATACACTTCCTAAGTACATACTCTTGGATTTGGAACATAACTTTTAGAACAATATAAAACCATTTGTCCCACCTACTGTGAGATCAACTCAATCATCATCATTGATAACTTGATACTGCAAGCCTTCAGTGGACCACTGGGGTCAATGTTTGAAAACTTTTAAAGTATCACTTCTCTAAATAATAACCCAGTGTCTTTATAATTTTTTTTGAGTTTCTGAAGAATAGTAAGGTAGCATAGTATGTATAAAAGCATTTATAGCAGCCTTTACCAGACACTCCTGATTTTGCTTGTCTTGTCTTGTAATAACCAAAGAGCCCAAGGATCTGTCTTCTTGAAATTTAATATTTACTCTGTCTAGAAATTTAATATTTACTATGTCTAGAACTTTGAGTATTTCATATACATTATATTTATTCTCACAATAACCCTTTTGGGTAGTATTCTTATCACCATTTTACATTTCTTTTGAAGAGACTGAGACCCCAAATCACACAGCAAGTGTAAAGGGGCCCAGTATTTGAATCCAGGCTGTCTTCACCATATTGTTGATATACTATCTTGTCATTATGAGAGAAGCACAGCTCCTATTTTTATCAGGCCAGTGCCATTTCCTTAGTTATATATATCAAATATAATGTTAGGAAATACTTTAAAATTTCATCCTATATTATCTAAATCATAATCAAGTATATCTGGTATTATCACCTCCTAAAGCATCACACCCACTTCTTGCTCTTGCTGACAATCACTACCTGTGCCTACCCACTTTGACCAATCCCATTATAATCAACAACTCTTTTGTGTTTACAGCCTCTCCCACCAATGGAGAAAAGACAAAAGGTCATGCTAGCCTTCCTCAGGCTTTCCTTTGTCCGCCTCACCTTCTGGCCTCTAACAACCAGGAAACACCATGTAGGGAACATAATGGGGGCTCTAGTTATAGGTTATAGACCTACTATGTAAGTTCTTTCCTCCCAAACCATTGAATTCCTAAATTATGTCAGATACTGGCTCTTCACAACATTCATCATGACTCAGGGCTTAATATAATTGTACATGAGTTAAAACAGCAAGTTCTTAAAACACTTGAGAGCTGTCCATGATTGTGCTTTAATGTGCCTTCCTAATGGGTCCAAGAAACACAAATGAAGCATAAAGCATATTTTAAGTAGGTGCTCTTGTCTCCTGGACAAAGTAACTTTAAAATCAAGATCACGTCATCTCTTCTATCTTCTGGCAGTACTCTGACAACTTGTACAACTCCTGGGTACGTTTCCACTCTTTCTAAGTATAGTTTTGCATAGTGACGCTAACAGGGTCAGTGACAAATTCCAACTCTAATTAACAGATGTGCCTCATAATTGGGAATATCATTTGGTGGGGTGGGAGGCTACAGGGCAGATCATTTTAACTGGAAAAAAAAAAGGAAGGTATAGGGAAGGGTTCTGGTGGTAGAGAGATGATTAGAAAGGTCTTGGTATGTGAGGTACTCAAGCTGAAACCTCAATACTTCTAAAAGTCCACTTCAGTGAAAAAAAATCCTGTTTTTACCAATCAGAACCCTAACTTAACCATAAAAAGTTAATGGAACTGGGAATTCAGTTTTCTCTTACATTGCCTTAAATGCCCTATGCCACTGCTACCCAGACAAGTCAAGTTCAAAGTGTTTCCTTCTACATAGTCACATGGTTATACCAGTTAGGACATCTTTCAGTACAAAGGACAATAGACCTAACTAAATACACACACACACACACACACACACACACACACACACACAACCTCATGCTCCCTATTTTATATATACATACATATATGTATGTATATATATGTATATACATATATATATATGTATGTATATATAAAAATATGTATGTGTGTGTATATATATATATATATATATATATATATATATATGCAACAAAAATCTGAAGGGAGTTCCAGTGTCATTCCAAGACTGAGACTTTTCTCATCTTCCTCCTCTACCATACTCAACATATTGGCTCAGCTTTAGTTTCACCTCTCATGGTCAGAAGATGGCTATTGCAGATGTCAGCATCATGATAGACAATATAGTATCCAGTTAAAGGAAAGAGGCATTTATCCAAAATGTGTATGTTCATGGTTGAAAATCTTTCCCATAAGCCAAGAAGACTACCCTTCAGGTCCAAACCACGTTCTACCTTCAATGGTCAGAGATGCTTGGTCATGATCTAGTTGCAGATAAAGCAGAAAAAAATGAGTATTTGGCATTTTAATCTTTGACTAAAAAGTGTTTTAAAGATGCAGAAGAGGAGAGGTTGTCAGTTGGGTGAGCAATCCAGCATATTTGACACAACGCTGGAAGTCAGTTTTGTTAGTTGTCTACAGTCAGATTGAGTATATTGCTTTCTCCATATAGAAAACATAGGGTCAGCAGAATGGCTTATCTATTATTCTTCCATATCATAATACTTTAATATCATGCCTACTATGTGGCCTGAAGCCTTGACTTTGTTGGGTATATAATCCTGAAACAACAGCATAGTGGGTTGATACCTTAATTTTTGATTTACTCCCCAAAACCAAATTAATGGAAACACCTCATGCTCCCTATTTTTTTCCCACCTAACTCCATTTCAAGTCTGAGGTCTATTCCTTAAAAACCTATCAGATTTTACCAATAATGTTACAGAAAGCCTGTATGGAAGAGACAAAATTTGGGTGGCTTTGGCATCAGGGATTTGTTATAAGAGTGTTCAAGAATCTTCACATGCCTTTTTAGCCATGCTATTATCTGGGTTTGCCTCCCAGTTTCCATAAGAGCTAAGATGTGTACTAGACTATTCATAGTGAGATCAAGTGGCCTGCTTCTTTGTGTTTATTTAGTAGTTATATACCCTAAGAATGATCATTTTAACACCATTCAATATGGATATTACTAAGCAGAATTCCATTTGGGCTACCACAGGAGGAATTGTCCTTTACCAAGAGCAGATGTCAGTGGACACGTTTGAATCATGTACTATAATTGTGCCCCTGTCATCTGTGGCTAGACCAGCAGGGTTACTTTCCTTCAACACAGGTGGCATAATCCTCAACAGTTTATTATTAAAATAAAAAAAATATTAGAAGGATACAGTGAATTTCAAATGTTCTTTATTAGACTTTATTTCTGGGCCAATTCAAAACACCAAATGCAGTTTCATGCCAGTCAACATACTAAGTGTTTTCCGTATTTCATCAGCAGAGAGGTAGTACTAACCCCATTGAACCAATGAAGGAACACAGTCAGGAAGTGACTTCTCCACTAGTAGGCAAAAGAGAAGACTAGCTATACTGACTGAATTACCTGACTTTGAATAGCTTGAAAGAAGATAGTGAGAAGTTAGAAGAAAGTCATTTAAATTTGGTCGCCCCTCACATAAGGCACATGTAAAAAAAACAAAAACAAAAACAAAAACAAAAAAACACAAAACATAAGGAGACAGCAATGTATTAGATTTTCAATGTTTATGGCTAATATTTTTTCAAGCTGTCTTTAATTAAGTAAAACTAAGTGAGAGTAACATATGCCTGAATTTTGGTAATAAACTTCATCCTAATAGAATTCTACTTAGAGCCTCAGATTCTTAAACACATTTTGTAGTTGAGTTTTAGATAATTTTCCTTTATTTTTTGTTTGTTTCAGATGATTTTTAAATGTTGCTTTGCACATCTGTCAAACTAGAAGGAAACTAACTCTACTGTGACTACTGGAAGCCAGACATGAGTTCAGGTGCTTTGTGCCCACCAGGTCACTGAATTTTATTAATAGTCTTACTTATTTCATAGGTGAAATAAGTACTTCCCCACTGATTCCAGAAATAGGTTACAATGACATAAATCTTAATGAAGCTTCCTTAATATATACATTTAAGTATTACATTATATCATTTCACTGAGAACTTTAAGGCATCTCTGAAATATCTCCAAATACATAAATTATGGTTTTTCAAAAGCAATTACAGGTGTTTGTCATTGTTCCCAAGAGCACATGTAATTTTTTCCCTGATTATACGTGCTTGAAATGGAACATTACAAACTGACCTGGGTAATGATTTTGATCTATATTCTGATGTTGTGTACATGCTCTTCATTTTTAATTTGTATTCAGATATTCACATCAGGAAGCAAGAATCTAATTGATTGTTCTGAAGACAGAGTGCCTACTGCATCAAAATAATTGGAAATTTGCAACTCAATCTTGTATACATAATGCATTTTTCCCTAGTTAAGATTTCTTTTGAATTGTGGCTGTGCAGTCAAAATGCAAACATTTTGGAAATTATTAGGCTGGCAGTTTATTCTTATGGATACCCTTCAGTTCAAAAGCATATGCATTTAGAACACCAAAAAAGTCAAGTATTCAGGATTTGCTTTATGGTATCATATCAGCTTAAAGAAAACATTATTCAAAATTTACATTTTTCTTGGTGAGGTAAATGCAGATGACCTGTGTTCAAACTCTCCTCCTTCGGGCTTGTTTAACCTCATATTCAGGCTTTTTAAGCCTCTTGTCAAACCTAGAAAATCCAATAATAATTCAGAGTATTTTTTCTGGGGATTGTGAGGCAACAGATGTAAAAGCACCTAGTCCAAGGTAGGCTTGTGTGAAGGTTTCTATGTTTTGTTTTTGCAAAGGATTAATATGTTTAAATGCTACATGAATTACATAAACCACCAAGATCAAGGGAACTTAGAGTTCGTGAAAAAAAAATGTATATGCTAACCATTTTCTTTTCACTCTGTGGATAAATGTTGGATTTCAAGGTAAAGGAGGATCCCGGTAAGCTCTAAGTGTTACTCTGCCTTCTCTTTAATTATTTAATCAAGTATCCCTGTCTCTAAGGGGTAGAAGGACTTTCCAGAAGCCACTGAGGACCCTCCCCCCTTGCTGTTGCTCCTAATCTTTGCCTTCAACACACTGTCTACCTCACAGTCCAAGTTTTATAACTGCAAACGTTCATGTTGGCACCCCTCCATTTTTGCAATGTTATTGCCTTTGCCTCGAATCCTCTATTCTCCTATTACCTAATTCCTCTACCTTCCATCTCAACCTAGGTAAGATCTGCCCTAACAGGCCTTACCAGAACATCATGACCTCCCCAAACAAAATAAACTTACAATTCTATCTTCTACTCTCTAGTCATGGGGGGGGGGGGGGGGTGGGGAGAGGAGATGCTCAATAAAGAGGAGCACATGTGAGGTACTCAGCACTCCTTAACTGACTCCATTCCCATACCACTACTGACCCCTTTTCCTATCTTTTTGTCTATTATCTGCAAATGGAATGTGTTGAGTCAGCAACCCAATCTGAAGACTTCTGAGGATAAATCAATGTGATGTTACAAGCTTATCACGTGTTTTGGAGTCTAACCTACCTGTCAAGTCCATTGGCACAAAGTTCAGAGTAGCAAAGAGAGAAGTTAGGAAAAACCACTAAGCCTACACTATCAATTTATCTAGGCCTGATTGTGATCTTGAGTGAAAAAGATGATGGCATGAGCAGCTACAAAAAACAGTGGACTACTGGAATTTCTGCACCTGGAAGCTTATAGATCAGTTACCATTACAATTCTTGCATGTGATTTGGTACCAGCCCTTGACAGTGACTAGAATCATATCAGTAAATTCTGAGCAATGTAAAGCCTTTCTCCTATAGGTCTAATAATAAATCGAATGATAATTTAGAAAATATTGGATAGTATAATTATAATTAACTATTATATTAAAAGTAAATAAATGCTAACTTGAAAAAATGTAATACTATCCCACATTTATTGAATACTAAGAAGCACAAGGATAATGCAGCTTCTTTATTTTCACTCAAAAGATGGGATGTTCACCTGAGCCCTACCTCCTGAGGGATAGGTAACAGGCAGATCCTAGAGTCAAAGTAGATAATAGTAAGTTTATTTCAACATAACATTGGTACACTATAATAAATTGCAAGTATTTTAAGGGCACCTGGGTGGTTCAGTCAGTTAAGCGTCCAACTCTTAATTTTGGCTTGGGTCCTAATCTCACAACTATGAGATCGAGTCCTGCATCGGACTCTATGCTGAGCCTGGAGCCTGCTTTATTTTATTTAAAAAAAAATTTGTTTTAATGTTCATTTATTTTAGAGACCGAGGGAGACAGAGCACAAGTGGGGGAGGGGCAGAGAGAGAGGGAGACACAGAATCTGAAACCGGTTCCAGGCTCTGAGCTGTCAGCACAGAACCCAATGGGGGGTTCGAACCCATGAACCATGAAATCATCAACTGAGCCGAAGTCAACGCTTAACCAACTGAGCCACCCAGGTGCCGCTGGAGCCTGCTTTAAAAAAAAGTATTTTCAACATAAGTATTCTTGGGGTACCTGGGTGGCTCAGTCAGTTAAGTGTCTGACTTCAGCTCAGGTCATGATCCCGCAGTTTGTGGGTTCAAGCGGCTCTGTGCTGACAGCATGGAGCCTGGAGTCTGTTTTAGATTCTTATCTCTCTCTCTCTCTCTCAAAAGTAAATAAATATTAAAAAAATAATAAACACATATTCTTTTTTAGATCATTCAGTTGTCTTAGATCTATCATTTCCCCTGCCCTTCTGCAAATGTGAGGACCTAAACTGGCTGTAAAAGCCACAAAACTTATGTTCTCAAGTATCTCCCTTGCAGAGGAATTTATTCATAAGGTAATGCATTATAGAAATGTGTGATATTAATACATATTAGCCACAACTGATTAGAGAGATTAGGTGTTTCCACTCTGATTTCTTCTCTGTCATGGATCCCCTTTTGTTTGGTAGGTTGCCATGGCTGTGGGAAGTTTTGGAATCAGCCTATGGGGACATTTAACTGAGAATACATATTGTCTAAATTTAGAGTAAAAGTGTTCATAGTTTGCAGTTATTTCTGTGTAAATTAAATTATTGCCAGCAGTCTTGAAAGGCTTCTAGGAATAATGTAGTCAGCTTAAAGAGTATTTAAGTATTTAAGGAGACATAAAATGTCCCAAGATTTTAAAGTGCATCTATGACAGAAGCTTGACAGAGAGCTTCCCAGATTTGACAGCAATGGTAAAAACCTATATGGCATTACCAATGACAAGTTGTGAAGCCAAAATAACTTTTCTTAAAATGATATTATTTTTTTAAGAAATTAATTTTAAATTGCTAATTTTTAAAAAGCCAATTTCTCTTAACCATGCCAGAAGAAAGACCGAGTTCTTTTTCTCATCTTTATAGGGAGGTTCTACAAATGCATATGAAGAAGCAAAGTAAAGTATAAGCCATCGACAATGTAGGGATGAAATGTGTTATAGAGGTGAGTCAGGTAGCTAAATGATAAAAGTTATATCCTTTTCCTCCTATATGTTTTGGAGCATTTGATAGCTTTTGAAAATTCAAATATATTTTTGTAAATTGTTTCCCATTCTGAGAATACATGTTCCTTTTCACTCTCTAAATTTTTACTTGTATTTTTTTTTTTAGTAAAGTTCCAAAAATCATTTACGTTTCAGGAAACACCTCCCTTGGGTGTGGCGAATGTGAACTTGCAGCTCCAGCTGGGATGGAGGCCTCAGATGCTATGGGGTCTTTGTGGGCTGGACAGCTCCTGATATAAATTAGTGTGAATGGCTCCACCTGGCCTTTGGGGACAACCTTCTGGCTCCATTACAGGAGTTCTTGATCTCCAACACTATGGCCACTTTGTTCTTTTTGCTGCAACTCCAACCCTCTTCTGTTCCCCTGGCCAGCTCTATAGCGCCCCACATCTAACAAGAGGGTATGCAGATGTTTTGGGGTTCCCTTTCCACACTGCACACCAGCCATGGAGGAGGAGGAAGAGCCATGCTTCAGATTCTCTGAGAGAGCGGTCTCTCACTAATACCACTGTTTCTGCACAAAGGTGGAAGGGACTCCCTAACAGGAGTAGGGCTTCTCCCGGAGGGTCATGGATCCTCGTAGAAAACACCAAGAAGTGTGCTTCTAAAATCACCTTTAAAAATCTGTACATTTCTGGAGATCACTGCCTCATAATTTAGCACAAATAGTGACAATTACAAAACTTAACCTAGTTTCCATTTCTTCAATCCATGGAGACCATGATTTTATTTTCCCTCTATAACCTCCCTTACATAAAATGACATATTTTAAGTCTGTTTGTGATTTAATAAAGGACAAGTCACATTCATACACTATGGAATCCAAGCCGATTTTATTGCTAAAGTTTTGACAATCCTATTTTGGGTGTCTGAAACTGAATATGAATGATTTCTTTCTCTTTTCATTTTTGCTTCAATAAATCCTAATCTATCCCCAACCCAACAGCCACAAAAAATAATGGATCTCATGCTAAGGAAAAGGTCATGTACACAGGGAAATAAAGGAGCAAACAGGTATTACTTGATTTGTCCAGTCTTTTCCTTCCCCTCACTTGAGTCAATGAAAAAGAACAAAAATAATTTCAGGAATAGTACTTCAGAGGTAATTGGAAATTAAAATGGGAAAGCAGAAAACCTAACCAATTGTAAGCACAAAACTTTCTTCCATTTAATCACACTTATTCTATTTTAAGGACTTTCCGCTGAGTCACCCCTTTCATGAGGGAAAAACACAAGGAAGGGCATACATAGAGCCGGCTCTACCATAGGAAAGGAGTTAGGACTGACATCCAGTGATGGAGCCATTATGCTGAGATCCAACCCCTGGAACAGCACAGAAGGTACTCCTTAAGGTTGGGGTTCTGTTTTTAATGGTGACAAAAAAAAAAAAAGAGAATGAACATCCATTTAGATAACTTGTTCACATTTGTATCTTTTCCCTCCATAACTGGAGGAAATCTATGCAATTTGAATTTTTAATTTTATAATTACTAATAGCTTTTCTGACAGACATGGCAAAATCTGACTACTGATTTCTGTTTATTCTTGTTTATATTTGGCCACAGCAATATCAATGTCACACAGCAGGAGAAATTGATTTGTGATAAATACACCAACTTAACGTGCAATACCAATAAATTCTGTAGTTAAAATACGAAATCAACCCTTAAAATGTTGAAAAGGTGTTTTTCCTGTTTACCGTCCACCAGTTTTGTTTTTCTATCAACCATCCCACAGGGATCATTGAAACATTTAATGCTTCTATCACATCTCCTTCTCCCTGTATTTTCCAATAATATTCCTCATCTGCTTAGGTGATAATATATTTTTTAACATTTGTTTGTTTATTTAAGTAACCCCTACACCCAACATAGTGCTTGAATTCATGACCCCAAAACCAAGAGTTGCATGCTTTTCCAACTAGTTAGCCAGGAACCCCAAGATCATAATATTTTAAACAGCTCAACTTATTTAAATTGGAAGCTCTAAAAGGGATAAATGTATTTTCTGAAAACTGACATGAAGGCAGCTGAAACTGCCATGTGACTGCCAGTCCTCCTCATTTTTTTTTTTTTTTTTTTTTAATCATGCAATAGCCTCCTTCTGATTTTGGCTACAAACAATTGTACTGTCTGCATTTTACATGAGGCTGGCTTGGTAGAGTCATACAAGTTTAGCTTTCAAGACATCCTTCTGTGAAAATACTTTTTACAGTCATCATTTTTTCAAAGGGAGAAACGAAAATCCATACAAGTTCGATAACCTCAAACACACCTACATGGGGACAGGTCCAAGACTCCCATGTCAGATCAGTTGAAATATGGACTAAAAAATAGAATCTAGGTTAAAGGGGAAAAGCTTATATGTGTTACTGGACCTTTGTTACTGCAGATGAACAGAAGAGTAAATTTTAAACAATTGTTTAATGTTTATTTTTGAGAGAGTGTAAGCAGGGGAGGGGCAGAGAGAGGGGGACAGAGGATCTGAAACAAGCTCCACGTTGACAGGAGACGGCCAAATGCGGGGTTGAAACTCACCATGAGAGCACAACCTAAGCTGAAGTCAGATGCTCAACTAATGGAGCCACCCAAGTGCCCCAGAATAAATTTTAAAGGTAACAAAAGCTAAAATTTTATTTAAAAAGTATAAAATAGAATTTAATAACTTTTAAATATCTAACTAAAGGTTTTTCTAAGACCAATTGTTAAAACAATAAGGAAAAAATTAATTTGACCATGAAAAATATAAAACATCTCTTTGTAAAATATATACAAACAAGATCACAGAAGCAAAAATGAAACACAATAAGTGCCAATCATAGAGAATTTAAAAAATCATACAAGCCTGGAAAATATATTTGTAAAACTATTACTGATAGTTAATATTTTTAATATTTATAAAGAAAAGAAAAGCACTACGACTCTGTTCTTCATTAAATTATGTCCCTCTAAAAAAGATATGTTGGAGCCCCTAACCCCTATTAACTCAGAACATGACTATGTGAACATGGGGCCTTTACAGAAGTAATCAAGTTACAATAAAATCATTAGGGTGTGCCCTAATCCAATATTCTTGGTGTCCTTATAAAAAGGGGAAACTGAGGCACAGAGGCAGACATGCCTACACAAAGAAAGTCCTTACGAACATGCAGTCACACAACAGGTGATGCTTTTACAAGCAAAGGAACACAAAAGATTGTCAGCTAACTACTGAAAGCTAGAGGGGAGGCATGGAACAGATTCTCCTTCATAGTCTTCAGAACAACTAACCCTGTCAACAATTTGATAGGGTTCTTCTAGCCTTTAAAACTGTGAGTCAATGATTTCTGCTGGTCAAGCCAAGCAGCGTATGCTACTTTTGGGGGGGCAGGAAACAGATACAAACCCCAAATTATAAATTGGCAAACATCACAAGCAGATAAATTTTAAAAGTAGCCTATACAAAGAGCTAATAAATGTTTTTAAATAATTAAAATTTGCTAATAATTTTTAAATGCATAAATAACACAATTTTCTTTTTCATAAAATAAATCAGCAACTAAAATGCTAAAATTGAATGCTTTTTGGTATATACAAGGGAAGAGATTTTCATTATAAATCAAGAGGCCAAAACCCCCCACAAATGTTCTTACTCTTGACCGGGCATTTTACATTTGTCTAAATAACCCTTTAAGGAAATAGACAAATATATTTGACATTACCTAAAAAAGCAAGTAATTGCAAAATGTGACTGCACAAAAATAGGGAAAAATTCAAAGGGACTACAGTAACTTTATAGGAGGGACTAATTTATACATATTAAAATGATATTAAAATTGTTTTTAAGACTACTGGGGAGGGGTGCCTAGGTGGCTCAGTTGGTTAATGGACTGACTTTGGCTCAGGTCATGATCTCATGTTTTGTGAATTCTGAACCCTGCATCAGGCTCTGTGCTTATAGCTTGGAGCCTGGAGCCTGCTTCAGATTCTGCATCTCCCCTCTTTCTGCCCCTCTTCCCACCCCACTCTCAAAAATAAGTAAACATTTAAAAAATATTTTAAAAATACTACTGGGGGAAACTCATTTTCTTTTAAAAAAGAAAAGCTCCTAATTATATATAAATTCACAATTATAAGTTTTGCTACATAAAACTTCATTTGAAGGAAATAGGTGGAAGTCATTTTTAAATGTGAAAAGTGGCTGTTTTGAGGCACGTGGGGATTATTTTACAGATAAGGAAGCTCCTAAAGCTTCCTCATGAAACCCATATAAAGAAGAAGAATCAAAATAGAAAGTATATTAGTTTCCCAGAGCTGCCATAACAAATTACCATAAATGGGGAGGCTTAAAACAACCAAAATTTATTTACTCACAGTTCTGGAGGTCAGAAGTTCAAAACTAAGGTTTTGGCAGGACCATCCTCCATCTGAAGGCTCTAGGAAAGGGTCCTTCCCTGCCTCTTCCAGCACCTGGTGTTTCCTGACTTTGTTGACTTACGGTCCACTCTGCACCTCCACCTTCACATGGCTTTTCTTCTTGTGTCTGTGTCTTCATCTCTTCTTAGAAGGAAACCATTCACGGGATTCGGGGCCCACTCTCAATCCAAGATAATTTTACCTCAAGATTCTTAACTAATTACGTCTGTAAAGACTCTATTTCCAAATAAGATCACATTCTGAGGTTCCAGATGGACATGGATTTTGATAGGACACTTATCAACCCATTTCTGGAAGGACAAGAAAAAAGGAAAATAATTCTAATAAAAAATGTGGCTATCTTTGCACTAAGAGATTATGCACGATACATTTAACAACAGCTTTATATCAATTTTTTTTTACACTGGTGCAGAATAATTTTAAGTAGGTAAGTTCATAAATCTTAAGTAAATGCACAATAAATACATCAAATATTTTATTTAAATCACTTAATTAAGAAACAGTAGTATGCTAAAACTGGTTCAAAGAGATTTCCAAGCTTCAGGACAGGTGACATTGCTTTCAATATGGCTGAAGTGGGGACAGAAGGGCAGACAAAGGACAGATGTTAACATCAAGGTACTTTGGAGATTTGGTATCTAAAAGTCATAGATGACCTAGAGCTCATCAATGTTTTTCATTCAGAACTCAGTTCTGAGCTCCTGAGTCCAGAAGAAAGCTAAATTACCTTACCTGCCTGGTAACAGGGAGAAAACCTGGGTAGTGAGAAGGTGACTATTTTCACATGGTTGCTAAAAGCCTTGTGCTACAGTGAAATACTGTGTAGCAGGGATTGACAAACTACAGGCCAAATCCAGCCCACTGCCTGCCTCACAGAGGTAGTTCTATTGGAAGGAACATGCACACATGCACACCTGATTCAAAGAGCATTTGTGAAGCTGTGAAGCTTAATATTAACAGGCAATATCAGAATAAGACTATTGATGTAGATACAAAACTGGTTAAATTTCCTAGGGTCCAACTGTAACCTTTGGGATTTTCTATTCCACCAGGCAGAAATTATCTGTACCTCTATAGGATAAAAATCTTGAAGCTCACGTGTGACTTCACTAAATCTCAGGCCTGGAATCAATAGTAAGCAGTGAATTGAACTAAATGCATCCCCCTCATACCTGTATGACACTGAACAATCAGCTGCATAATGAAAAGAAATACACTTTCAAAAAGGGAATATATATTGTGTGCTGAAAATGTGAAAATGTGAATAATTTTAATTATATTAAAAATATAATTATATATCATATATATAATATAATAATATAATATAATAATATATAATATATATAATTATATATATAATATATATTATTATATAATATTATAATAAAAATAGTTCATAATATAGTGAAGAAATAGGACACATTTATTATGCATTTTAAATACATTAATGGTCTCATGTAATTTTAGTAACAAGAGTCTTATGTGATTGCTATGTTAGACTAAAACTCTTGAGATTATTTTGAGTAAAAAAATATATTAAGCATTATTAATTTCTGTTCAACAGGACTAGATCCAAACTCATTTACACATCAGGTCTTTTTGTTTTAAAAAATTCAATTATAACTAAATTTTAAACATCATCTGTATAATTTCTGAATTAACTGAATAAAATTAAAACTATTAATATCATGTGCACAATATTCTTTTGCTGTTATATATATATGTATATTTTTGTATAGTTGTACATATATAACTGTATAATTAAAAAAAAATTTTAATGTTTATCTTTATTTTTGAGACAGAGCATGAACAGGGGAGAAGCAGAGACAGAGGGAGACACAGAATCGGAAGCAGTCTCCAGGCTCTGAGCTGTCAGCACAGAGCCTGACGCAGGGCTCGAACTCATCAACCATGAGATCATGACCTAAGCGGAAGTCGGAGGCTCAACCGACTGAACCACCCAGGAGCCCCTATAACTGTATAATTTTGAAAACTATATGTAGTTTTACAACCATAATGTTTTTTAAATATGGGACAGAATTTTGTAAATTTTTAAGAAGTGTGTATACTCAGTAACACCAAGTAGAAAGTCTATTTTTTTTTAACAACCCAAAGTAGCCATGGAAAGCTTTCAAAATAATCTTAGATACGTTCATGTATTTTGCTAATGGCTACAAGAACTTTTTCAGATGAAAAACGTTAGAATATTTTATTTCCCAAAGAATATTTATGTGATTTTTAAAATAAATACATTTATTTGGATCTATTACAATTGCACCCATACCTAATGCTAATTTTATTTAACCAGATCAGGGTGACATATGCATTGCTTGTCCCTTAAGCAGTTAAGTATCAAGTATGAATCACAGGTAGGGATCCAGAAAGAAGCCCAAAGATTTATTTCAAAGAAATTCACCAAAATATGTGTTGAAAGCATTTTAAAATTTCTAAATATTAACTCCTTTGTTTAAATGCAACTAAATAATAGTTGTATACCTTCTCTGAGCCTGGTATGTGGCTGAATGCATCAGGAGAAACAAAAGTCACACTTTTAGAGCTTTCTGTTTCCCCTACTGAAAACTTCCTATATCCTGAAAGAGCTGGTAAATTGCAATGTCTCCTCTGTACATCAGCCGAAAATTTGTGTTGGTTTCTTTGTTGGCTCATAATCTGAGACAGCCCTACTGATATGTCAGGACTAGTGCATCATCAAGGCTGACATTAAAAAGAATAAAGCACATTCCCCCATGTAGCAAATAATTACAGAATGCCTATGAAGTGCCAGACACATTGATAAGCAAACTGAAGCCAATCCCATTAAGACCTTTATTTCAAGATGCTAGCCTTGATATTGGAGATAAAAATCCTTTCATGTGAAACAATTTGAAAACTGTTAAGGAAAGTACATAACCAAGCACGATTTGTAATCTGGTGCTCAAACACCAGCGCAATCCTTGACATCTTTTCCTCACATTCTGTAGCCAATCCATCAAGAAATCTTGCATGTTCTTCCTTCAAAATATCCCAAATCCAAATGCCTCTCATCATTGCCCTTGTCTGAGCCACCGTGATCTCCAACCTAGCCACAGTAGTAGGTACCTATATAGTCACCCAGCTTCTCTCTTCATCTCTGTACAGCCTATTCTCAATGCAACTCTAACAGTGATCTGCTTAAAATTTAAATTAGGTCACGAAATTCCCCTGATAAAAATCTGCCAGTAACCTCCCATTTCATTCACTATAAAAGCCAATGTCTTTACATCGCCTCCAAACACTACTTAGTCTAAATGAAAAGAGAAGCAAATGGAGCCTGGGCGAGAAGTTTGAATTTCATTTTAAGAGGAATGGGTGGTTGACATGTTTAATTCACAAGGTATGAACGGGGTTACTGAAAAGTCACTTTACCGTGTGGAAAAAGGACTGTGGTGAAGTGTGTTGGTTATTTTCCAAGACTCCTTATCCACTTCCTTTCTAGTCTATCCTTGGAGGTTGATCTTTATAGACAGTGTCAATCAGATCCTCTGGGTTTTTGGATTCCATTAAATTTGGTCAATGGAAGAGTTCAGAGGGTGGAAGGAGAGATAAATCGGGGGAGCTTTTGCCTTCAACAACATACCTGCTGAGCTGAAGTTTGCAGCCCCCTGTTCTTTCCCAAAAACTTAGCTGTACTGGGGGGTAACTGCTGTTAACTGCTCACAACAGGCTCAAGGGACCACTCTCTTGCCTTCCTCCATATGACCTTGGTCTGGCCCAGACATGTTTTCCCATCCCTTGTTGGTTCCTTAAATATATTTATATCTTGTTCTATACCACCTGTTTCCTTCCAGAATCCTGCCAGCTGGTAAGGTGATGAAAGAGGGAACAACAAGGGCAGTGAAGAAGAAAGATGGCTTGGACTAGCACCCTGTCAGCAGAGATAAACATAGATAGGAGTTGTATTTTGAAGGTAGAATTGGAGACTGTTAGAGCTGGACTGTCACTAGGAGATGGGAAAAAGGAATAAAGAAGAAGTCCTTATTTATGTTTGTGCTTGAACTTCCAGCTGGATTGTGGAGTCATGGAAACAGAGAACAACCAAGATGATGGAAAACAATATGGAGAAACAAAATATCAAAAATTCCTTTTTGAAAAGTTGGCAGTGAAGTTGTCTCTTTGGCAATGAACCTGATTAGGAGATTGGATGCCAGGGAGACACTAGGACTACATAAAAGTGTGGAAGTTGTGTGCACTGAGGAAGTGTTTAGTATCAGATACCTGGATAAAGGGGTAACTATAGGAGAAAGAATGGATTTAAGTGAAACAAACACCCAGGGTCTAGGCCTTCCAAAGGTGGGAAACTCAAACACTTAGAAATTGGGTAAAGAAGAAGAAATCAATAAAGATGACTGAGAAATTTGCAGTGTAGTGTGTGTGTGTGTGTGTGTGTGTGTGTGTGTGTGTGTGTGTGTATGCAGCAGACTGGAGTGGGGAGGAAAAAAATTAGAGTGTAGTGCCCCAAAAGCAGAAAGGCTTGAAAGTGATTGCACTGAAAGGAATTTTAGTTTAAGCATGGGGGTAGACTGGAAGTTAAAGTAAACAAAGAGTTTTCATTAACATCCAGTCTAGCTCTTTAGAGGTCTGCTCTGAGAATAAAGAATATCACCCAGTAATAAAATATTCCTTTGTCTGTCTGTACTTATTTATGTTTGATAGCTAAGGATACATTTTTCTTGACACGGTTTAGACAGACTGCGCTTTTCAGGTGATCAAAGCCTTGTCCCAGTCACTGTGCTCACTTATCATTATTCATACCACCTCATCTTAATTGGGTTATATGGCAAAATATGCTGTACAAGCAAAACAACCTGCACACGTGAAAAAGAGATGTTAAAAATAGTATAACAATGAATGTCCTGTCAGCCAAAATCCTACATACAAAGTTTTGAGTATATGTAAAAACCTTTATTTTTTCCATCGACTATCTTTAGAAGTGACTATTCCAAATTTGAATTTACCAAATAAAAGTATACCAGTTATACACCCTCTTCCATTGATGGATTCATTGAAATACTTTGATTAGAAAAAGATTTCCATTGCAATAAGGTAACTACACAGATTATTTTGGAAAAAGAGGCACTTTTATTCTTCAAGAAATCTTTTCTTTTTGAAATTGTATTAAATTGTCCCAAATATTTTTCCATGTTAATACTTCTATTGTTTATTCTGTTGCAAATATTATACATACTAATAAATACAAGAGTTTTATCTCACTTTTAAGATAGAACTATATTGTCAATATAAGTCTGGTAAAAACAAAAGATTTGAGTTTCAAAATGCATTTTTAATTTAATTTTTTTTAAATTAATGTTTATTTTTTGACAGAGACAAAGAGAAGCAGGGGAGGGTAGAGAGAGACGGAGACACAGAATGCGAAGCAGGCTCCATGCTCTCAGCTGTCAGCACAGAGCCCAATGTGGGGTTCGAACTCACAACCTGCATGATCATGACCTGAGCTGAAGCTAGAAGCCCAACCGACTGAACCACGCAGGTGCCCCCATTTTTAATTTTAAACTGGATTTCATTATCAATATGATACCAGATTTTCTTACTAGTTATCTTATTTTGCAGAGGAGATTTCTAAAATGACATTCCTCAAAGTATGGTAAATAAAAACACAATGTACATAAAATCATCTGTGAGCTAGCTGTTTATTCCCATCCCATACTTTAAGACTTTTTGATGTGCCAACTGCCTCAGTCCTTAAAAGAATCAAACAAAATTAGAATGCAAACTAACTGATGAAGATTTTTTATTTAATATGAAAATGAATGCTTTGAGCCAAGACATGGACAGATGGCTAATGTAGTCATTAATGAAAACATGGACTTTTTTTTTTACATTTAGATAAACAACATCCAAAAATAACCCCTATTTACTTAAAGATACCTACAACTCTCAAACTCCCTTCACAGTTTTAAAACTGTATTTAAATAAGTCACAGCATAGACATTAAAGTAGATGTCTTCAACTGGGATATAGATTATTATATTCAAAATAGAACACTGAAATAGAACAAAACCAACTTTTAGAACAAGAACACAAAAACAAGAGATTTAACAACACACATTACCTACTCTCTGGAAAGTCAAATTTTGCTTATGTTACTTTGGATAAAATGAATGGGAAACTGCTTCTTTCTTTGTCAGGAACAATTTTTCTGAGAAAGGGGGCGCTTTTTTTTTTCTTATTTTCTTTTCTGGTTTGACAAACCTCCCATGGAAATGAGAAATAGAAGTAGAGTTTAAAGTAATAAGATATGTGGTTATATTTGAGTAAACACCTCCATAAAAGATCCAGCCTTCATGGATTATATACCTTAATTTTATAAAGTATCAAATTTCCATGGCATGGTTTCAGTTTCCTTAAATAGGGCAAAAATAATTAATTCGTATTACTTGGTATAAATGTAAACTGTGTGGATAGTGGTTATAGTAACTTTTTTTTGAAGAATTCATCAACTTGTACACAAGTTTTGAGGAATTTTCCAGTGTTATCACTTTAGTGACAGAACCTGGAAATGACATCTGCTTGGCATCAGTATTCTATTTATTTTTGAAATCGAAACGTAACTTTATTTGTCTTCTACCATCTATTTAAAATCTTTTCAGTGGAGAAAGTTTTCTCCACCAGAAGAAAAAAACCCTGTAGGACCTATGACTTTTCTGGTGAGTTGGAGGGAATAGAAAATCCTTTGGTCACTTTAAGTTGTAAACAATCTGGACTCAAATTACATTGTCTAGACTCATATATTAAACAATATTTCAATCTGTATTCAAAGAATGGACTTTTCAACCTCCCAGCAAGGGCCTATGGTAGGCAGGCTGCCTGCCTTCAGGGAGAACTATGGAAGGGGCTATCCTGGCTCTCCTTTTTCTAATTTTTTTTGACACATCAGATTTATGGAAACATGACCAGAATACAAAAACAAAAACAATTCTTATACCCCTCACTGAGGTTAAACAAATGTTAAAATAACTATTTTACTGTATCCATCTTCTTCTACTTTGTCTCTATAGAATTTCTTCCTAAATCATTTGAGAATAACTTGCAGCCATCCTGCCTCTTTGTTCTTAAATGCTTCAGGGTCTATTTCCTATGGTGGGAGGAAACTGTTCTCATAGAACTTCAGTATTATTTTCAAAAGCAGGATCATACTATCCATACAACACTACAACCAACCCTACAGCCCATCTTCTGGGTTTGTTAATTGTCACAATAGCATCCTTTATAGCAAACGAAACTCCCAGGTCACATACTGCATTTAGGGGTCATGTTTCTTCAGTCTACATTCAACTTGACAGGTTCCTCAGACCTTCAGTGTGTTTCGAGACATGGGCCGGTAGTTTTGTAAAATGTACTTCATTTGAGCTTGTCTGATGTGGAAACATCCTGAGTCAGATACCTACCTGGCAGGCATCCCACAAACGTGATCCTATGCTCTTAGTGCATTCTATCCAGAAGCACATGCTGATCTGTCCCATGACTGCTGATGTTAATTTTGGTCACTTAGTAAAAGTGGTGTTTGTCAGGTGCGCTATTATGGTACTACTTTTCTTTTTGTAATTAACAAGCATGTCGTGGGAAGATAATCTGAGATTGCGTATCTGTTACTACACAAACTTTCAACTTTTTTACCATCCATTCATGATTCTTCCCTGAATAAGTCATTGTTATAATGTTTGCAAAATGGTGATTTTTACAGTTACATTCTGTCACAGCTATTATTTGGTACTCTAATAGAAGGTTTTTGTCTTCCTTTCTCTCCTCCTCCCTTTCTTCCATCTCTTCCTCCCTCTCTTTCTTTGTGGGCTCATGGATCCTGGTTTTATTTTGTGGGTTTTCTTTAGTATTATTTATTTTGATTTTCTTATATTTAGTGAGAATCCCCTGAAATTAGCTCCAGAATCCTTTTGACATTTTTCATCATTCTTTTAATATTTTGTTGTATTCTGGCAAATTAAAATATTCCATGCTCATCATGAACTTCCTGCTGTGCAGCACTGGAATCTGTTATTTCTCCAAAACGATCTATTTATTATTTTTTTTAATGGAAAAGATGTTTAGAAACCAAGGTCTGAGATCTAGGTGAGATGTGTTAATTGCTACTTGATTGTCATTTCTAGATCCTCTCAGCAGAGCAGAGCAACTGGGAAATACAAACACACATGATGCAAAGGCACACCTGTATCTATTTCTATATTTGTCTATTTAAAAAACATGAGTCATCGGGCACCTGGGTGGCTCAGTTAAGCATTTGACTTTGGCTCAGGTAATGATCTCCCAATTCTTGAGTTTGAACCCCAAGTCGGGCTCTGTGCTGACAGCTCGGAGCCTGGAGCCTGCTTCAGACTCTGTGTCTCCCTCTCTCTCTCTCTGTCCCTTCCCATCTTGTGTTCTCTCTCTCAAAAATAAACGTTAAAAATTAATAAAATAAAAAATATGAGATTTTGTTATCTCCAACTTTAATTCATCACCGCAGAGGGTTCATTCTTTCTCTTTCTGTATATGTAAATTATTTTGCCAACAGTGAGAAACCCATCTCATTATCCACAATATATCTAGTTTGCTCAATCCTAAAATATACAAAACATAGTTCCAGAATTTCTAACCCATGCTTCTAAGAGAAAAAAAAAAAAAAGCCTACCAACTGGATTTCAATGTTTATCCAGAGTTCTTTTGTGTCTTTAACATGGGAATATATTATCTGAATTCTATGTTTAAATTTTTCTAAAGGTTAGTTTTTTTTCTTCTTTGTGTGGTTATGCTGTTCCTTTGTTAATATAGCTCAGTTCATTTGTTTCTGTCTGTATTTCAATTTGGGATTCTTCCCTATTCTTGATTTCACTTATTTTCACTTGTCCATTATGTGAAACATGAACAAGATTCCAAATATCAGATCTGTACAAAGAGGTATAGTCTTGAGAGGTCTTTTCTCCCTTCTTCCTTTCGTCTTTTCTATCCTGTCCTCAACCATCTCCTGCAGATAACCGATCTCATTACTCTATTCTACTTGCCTTGTATTTTATTTTGCACAAATTCGTCACTATGTGCAAAATGTTTTATTTCCTCTTTTCTTACACAAAAATTTTATTATTTTTTATATTATTGTAAAGGTTTTTCTTTCTGTATCTCTATCTCAAGTGTTGCCAAACTATGGCCTGAAGGCCAAATCTGGCCTATTCTTGTAAATGAGATGTTATTGGGACAAAGCTGAGCTCTTTTATTTGTATGTTGTCTGTAGCTACTCCTATACTATAATGACGTAATGAGTAATTGCAGTAGAGAATGTATGGCCTTCAAAACCTAAAATACTTAATATAAGATACTTTATAGAAAAGCCTCCATTCAGTCCTTTAGAGAAAATATCTGGTTATTGTTTTGTACATGAATGCTATAAATTTCTGTGTGTTAACTTTAGATCTTGCTAATTTACTGGCTTTCTTCATAGTCAGAATGAGTTTTAAAAATTCTCTAGGGCTTTCCAGGTACACAATCATATAATCTGTAAACCGAACTATTTCTATTTTGTTCCCCCCCCCCCCCCCCCCAGATAGTCTGCCAATATTTTTCCCCGTTTGTCTAAGGATGTTAACTACTATCTCGGTAAAATGCTGAATAGTAGTGAAGATAGTTCTTGTCATCTCCCCCCCCCCCCCCACTTTTTGTTTTGGAGAGAGAGAGAGTTCCCGAGTGGGGGAAAAGAGCAGAGGCAGAGAGAACCTTAAAGAGGCTTCATGCATGTAGCCTGACATGGGCCTCCATTCCATGACTCTGGGATCATGAACTGAGCCAAGATCAAGAGTTCCGAAGGTCAGCCAACTGAGTCACCCAGATGCCCATCATCTTCTTGATCTTAGTGCAAATACCTCTAGTGCTTCCCTATTAAGACACTAATTTTGGAATTAATACCATTTTAGTTAGGATTTTTTATTTTGTTAAGAAAGTATCACTGGGCTAAGAAACAAACAGGTCAATAAAAAAGAATGCAGAGTTCTGATACAGAAGACCGACACACATAATAAATCAATTTAAAAAAAAAGTGTCGAGGTAATTTGATGGAGAAAGTATATTCTTTGAACAAGTGGTGCTAAAAAAACTGAATATTTGTGTGCAAAAACCATGAACTTTGGCCGTAGTTTCACTTCTCATGCAAAAATTCAAACCTAATTTTAAAACTGTATGTTATGTAGGACACAAAGTAGGAAAAACTATTTGTGACTTTAAAATAGGTAATCATTGGGCCACCTGGGTGGCTCAGTCAGTTAAGTGTCTGACTTCAGCTCAGGTCATGATCCCAGTTTGTGGGTTCAAGCCCCTCATCAGGCTTTGTGCTAACAGCTGAGAGCCTGGAGCTTCCTTCAAATTCTGTGTCTCCCTCCCTCCCTTCCTCTCTCTCTCTCTCTCTCTCTCTCTCTCTCTCTCTCTCAAAAATAAATGTTAAACATTTTTAAAAAGAAAAAGCATAAAATGGGCAAAGACTTCCTAAAAACGACACAAAAATCACAAAGGATAAAAGAAAAATATGAATAAATTACACATCTTAAAAATTTTAAACTATTGCTTTTCAAGTCACTATTCCAAAACAGTGAAAAACCCAAGACTGGAAGAAAATATTTGCAAATGATTTATCTAATAAAGGACTTATATCCAGAATGTTTTTTTTTTTTAATTAATTAATTAATTTATTTTTTAATATATGAAATTTACTGTCAAATTGGTTTCCATACAACACCCAGTGCTCATCCCAAAAGGTGCCCTCCTCAATACCCATCACCCACCCTGCCCTCCCTCCCACCCCCCATCAACCCTCAGTTTGTTCTCAGTTTTTAACAGTCTCTTATGCTTTGGCTCTCTCCCACTCTAACCTCTTTTTTTTTTTTTTTCCCTTCCCCTCCCCCATGGGTTTCTGTTACGTTTCTCAGGATCCACATAAGAGTGAAACCATATGGTATCTGTCTTTCTCTGTATGGCTTATTTCACTTAGCATCACACTCTCCAGTTCCATCCACGTTGCTACAAAAGGCCATATTTCATTCTTTCTCATTGCCACGTAGTATTCCATTGTGTATATAAACCACAATTTCTTTATCCATTCATCAGTTGATGGACATTTAGGCTCTTTCCATAATTTGGCGATTGTTGAGAGTGCTGCTATAAACATTGGGGTACAAGTGCCCCTATGCATCAGTACTCCTGTATCCCTTGGATAAATTCCTAGCAGTGCTATTGCTGGGTCATAGGGTAGGTCTATTTTTAATTTTCTGAGGGACCTCCACACTGCTTTCCAGAGCGGCTGCACCAATTTGCATTCCCACCAACAGTGCAAGAGGGTTCCCGTCTCTCCACATCCTCTCCAGCATCTATAGTCTCCTGATTTCTTCATTTTGGCCACTCTGACTGGCGTGAGGTGGTATCTGAGTGTGGTTTTGATTTGTATTTCCCTGATGAGGAGCGACGTTGAACATCTTTTCATGTGCCTGTTGGCCATCCGGATGTCTTCTTTAGAGAAGTGTCTATTCATGTTTTCTGCCCATTTCTTCACTGGGTTATTTGTTTTTCGGGTGTGGAGTTTGATGAGCTCTTTATAGATTTTGGATACTAGCCCTTTGTCCGATGTGTCATTTGCAAATATCTTTTCCCATTCCGTTGGTTGCCTTTTAGTTTTGTTGGTTGTTTCCTTTGCTGTGCAGAAGCTTTTTATCTTCATAAGGTCCCAGTAATTCACTCTTGCTTTTAATTCCCTTGCCTTTGGGGATGTGCCGAGTAAGAGATTGCTACGGCTGAGGTCAGAGAGGTCTTTTCCTGCTTTCTCCTCTAAGGTTTTGATGGTTTCCTGTCTCACATTCAGGTCCTTTATCCATTTTGAGTTTATTTTTGTGAATGGTGTGAGAAAGTGGTCTAGTTTCAACCTTCTGCATGTTGCTGTCCAGTTCTCCCAGCACCATTTGTTAAAGAGACTGTCTTTTTTCCATTGGATGTTCTTTCCTGCTTTGTCAAAGATGAGTTGGCCATACGTTTGTGGGTCTAGTTCTGGGGTTTCTATTCTATTCCATTGGTCTATGTGTCTGTTTTTGTGCCAATACCATGCTGTCTTGATGATGACAGCTTTGTAGTAGAGGCTAAAGTCTGGGATTGTGATGCCTCCTGCTTTGGTCTTCTTCTTCAAAATTACTTTGGCTATTCGGGGCCTTTTGTGGTTCCATATGAATTTTAGGATTGCTTGTTCTAGTTTCGAGAAGAATGCTGGTGCAATTTTGATTGGGATTGCATTGAATGTGTAGATAGCTTTGGGTAGTATTGACATTTTCACAATATTTATTCTTCCAATCCATGAGCAGGGAATGTCTTTCCATTTCTTTATATCTTCTTCAATTACCTGCATAAACTTTCTATAGTTTTCAGCATACAGATCTTTTACATCTTTGGTTAGATTTATTCCTAGGTATTTTATGCTTCTTGGTGCAATTGTGAATGGGATCAGTTTCTTTATTTGTCTTTCTGTTGCTTCATTGTTAGTGTATAAGAATGCAACTGATTTCTGTACATTGATTTTGTATCCGGCAACTTTGCTGAATTCATGTATCAGTTCTAGCAGACTTTTGGTGGAGTCTATCGGATTTTCCATGTATAATATCATGTCATCTGCAAAAAGCGAAAGCTTGACTTCATCTTTGCCAATTTGGATGCCTTTGATTTCCTTTTGTTGTCTGATTGCTGATGCTAGAACTTCCAGCACTATATTAAACAGCAGCGGTGAGAGTGGGCATCCCTGTCGTGTTCCTGATCTCAGGGAAAAAGCTCTCAGTTTTTCCCCATTGAGGATGATGTTAGCTGTGGGCTTTTCATAAATGGCTTTTATGATCTTTAAGTATGTTCCTTCTATCCCGACTTTCTCAAGGGTTTTTATTAAGAAAGGGTGCTGGATTTTGTCAAAGGCCTTTTCTGCATCGATTGACAGGATCATATGGTTCTTCTCTTTTTTTTTCTTTATGTGATGTATCACGTTGATCGATTTGCGAATGTTGAACCAGCCCTGCATCCCAGGAATGAATCCCACTTGATCATGGTGAATAATTCTTTTTATATGCTGTTGAATTCGATTTGCTAGTATCTTATTGAGAATTTTTGCATCCATATTCATCAGGGATATTGGCCTGTAGTTCTCTTTTTTTCCTGGGTCTCTGTCTGGTTTAGGAATCAAAGTAATACTGGCTTCATAGAATGAGTCTGGAAGTTTTCCTTCCCTTTCTATTTCTTGGAATAGCTTGAGAAGGATAGGTATTATCTCTGCTTTAAACGTCTGGTAGAACTCCCCTGGGAAGCCATCTGGTCCTGGACTCTTATTTGTTGGGAGATTTTTGATAACCGATTCAATTTCTTCACTGGTTATGGGTCTGTTCAAGCTTTCTATTTCCTCCTGATTGAGTTTTGGAAGAATGTGGGTGTTTAGGAATTTGTCCATTTCTTCCAGGTTGTCCAATTTGTTGGCATATAATTTTTCATAGTATTCCCTGATAATTGTTTGTATCTCTGAGGGATTGGTTGTAATAATTCCATTTTCATTCATGATTTTATCTATTTGGGTCATCTCCCTTTTCTTTTTGAGAAGCCTGGCTAGAGGTTTGTCAATTTTGTTTATTTTTTCAAAAAACCAACTCTTGGTTTCGTTGATCTGCTCTACAGTTTTTTTAGATTCTATATTGTTTATTTCTGCTCTGATCTTTATGATTTCTCTTCTTCTGCTGGGTTTAGGCTGCCTTTGCTGTTCTGCTTCTATTTCCTTTAGGTGTGCTGTTAGATTTTGTATTTGGGATTTTTCTTGTTTCTTGAGATAGGCCTGGATTGCAATGTATTTTCCTCTCAGGACTGCCTTCGCTGCGTCCCAAAGCGTTTGGATTGTTGTATTTTCATTTTCGTTTGTTTCCATATATTTTTTAATTTCTTCTCTAATTGCCTGGTTGACCCACTCATTCGTTAGTAGGGTGTTCTTTAACCTCCATGCTTTTGGAGGTTTTCTAGACTTTTTCCTGTGGTTGATTTCAAGCTTCATAGCATTGTGGTCTGAAAGTATGCATGGTATAATTTCAATTCTTGTAAACTTATGAAGGGCTGTTTTGTGACCCAGTATATGATCTATCTTGGAGAATGTTCCATGTGCACTCGAGAAGAAAGTATATTCTGTTGCTTTGGGATGCAGAGTTCTAAATATATCTGTCAAGTCCATCTGATCCAATGTATCATTCAGGGCCCTTGTTTCTTTATTGACTGTGTGTCTAGATGATCTATCCATTTCTGTAAGTGGGGTGTTAAAGTCCCCTGCAATGACCACATTCTTATCAATAAGGTTGCTTATGTTTATGAGTAACTGTTTTATATATCTGGGGGCTCCGGTATTTGGTGCATAGACATTTATAATTGTTAGCTCTTCCTGATGGATAGACCCTGTAATTATTATATAATGCCCTTCTTCATCTCTTGTTACAGCCTTTAATTTAAAGTCTAGTTTGTCTGATATAAGTATGGCTACTCCAGCTTTCTTTTGGCTTCCAGTAGCATGATAAATAGTTCTCCATCCCCTCACTCTCAATCTAAAGGTGTCCTCAGATCTCAAATGAGTCTCTTGTAGACAGCAAATAGATGGGTCTTGTTTTTTTATCCATTCTGATACCCTATGTCTTTTGGTTGGCGCATTTAATCCATTTACATTCAGTGTTATTATAGAAAGATACGGGTTTAGAGTCATTGTGATGTCTGTATGTTTTATGCTTGTAGTGATGTCTCTGGTACTTTGTCTCACAGGATCCCCCTTAGGATCTCTTGTAGGGCTGGTTTCGTGGTGACAAATTCCTTCAGTTTTTGTTTGTTTGGGAAGACCTTTATCTCTCCTTCTATTCTAAATGACAGACTTGCTGGATAAAGGATTCTCGGCTGCATATTTTTTCTGTTTAGCACACTGAAGATATCGTGCCAAGCCTTTCTGGCCTGCCAAGTTTCAAAGGAGAGATCAGTCACGAGTCTTATAGGTCTCCCTTTATATGTGAGGGCACGTTTACCCCTTGCTGCTTTCAGAATTTTCTCTTTATCCTTGTATTTTGCCAGTTTCACTATGATATGTCGTGCAGAAGATCAATTCAAGTTACGTCTGAAGGGAGTTCTCTGTGCCTCTTGGATTTCAATGCCTTTTTCCTTCCCCAGTTCAGGGAAGTTCTCAACTATAATTTCTTCAAGTACCCCTTCAGCACCTTTCCCTCTCTCTTCCTCCTCTGGGATACCAATTATGCGTATATTATTTCTTTTTAGTGTATCACTTAGTTCTCTAATTTTCCCCTCATACTCCTGGATTTTTTTATCTCTCTTTCTTTCAGTTTCCTCTTTCTCCATAACTTTATCTTCTAGTTCACCTATTCTCTCCTCTGCCTCTTCAATCCGAGCCGTCGTGGTTTCCATTTTGTTTTGCATTTCGTTTAAAGCGTTTTTCAGGTCCTCGTGACTGTTCCTTAGTCCCTTGATCTCTGTAGCAAGAGATTCTCTGCTGTCCTGTATACTGTTTTCAAGCCCAGCGATTAATTTTATGACTATTATTCTAAATTCACTTTCTGTTATATTATTTAAATCCTTTTTGATCAGTTCATTAGCTGTTGTTATTTCCTGGAGATTCTTCTGTGGGGAATTCTTCCGTTTGGTCATTTTGGACAGTCCCTGGAGTGGTGAGGACCCGAAGGGCACTTCCCCCGTGCTGTGGTGTATAACTGGAGTTGGTGGGCGGGGCCGCAGTCCGACCTGATGTCTGCCCCCAGCCCCCCGCTGGGGCCACAGTCAGACTGGTGTGTGCCTTCTCTTCCCCTCTCCTAGGGGCGGGATTCACTGTGGCGTGGTGTGGCCCGTCTGGTCTACTTGCACACTGCCAGGCTTGTGGTGCTGGGGAGCTGGCATATTAGCTGGGGTGGGTAGGCAAGGTGCACGGGGGCGGGAGGGGCAGGCTTAGCTCGCTTCTCCTTAGGTGATCCACTTCAGGAGGGGCCCTGTGGCAGCGGGAGGGAGTCAGATCCGCTGCCGGAGGTTTGGCTCCGCAGAAGCACAGAGTTGGGTGTTTGCGCGGAGCGAGCAAGTTCCCTGGCAGGAACTGGTTCTCTTTGGGATTTTGGCTGGGGGATGGGCGGGGGAGATGGCGCTGGCGAGCGCCTTTGTTCCCCGCCAAGCTGAGCTCTGCCGTCCGTCCGGGGGCTCAGCAGCTCTCCCTCCCTTTGTCCTCCAGCCTTCCCGCTTTCTGAGCAGAGCTGTTAACTTCTGACCTCCCAGACGCTAAGTCGCGCTTGCGGAACACAGTCCGTCCGGCCCCTCCGCTTTTGCCAGCCCGACTCGGGGGCTCTGCTTGGCCGGCGAGCCGCCCCTCCGCCCCGGCTCCCTCCCGCCAGTCCGTGGAGCGCGCACCGCCTCGCCGCCCTTCCTACCCTCTTCCGTGGGCCTCTCGTCTGCGCTTGGCTCCGGAGACTCCGTTCTGCTAATCCTCTGGCGGTTTTCTGGGTTCTTTAGGCAGGTGTAGGTGGAATCTAAGTGATCAGCAGGACGCGCGGTGAGCCCAGCGTCCTCCTACGCCGCCATCTTCCGGAACTCCCAGAATGTTCATCTTATAACTCAATATAACAAAACCAAAATAATAAACAGGCAAAGGATCTTCATAAACACTTTACACACGTACACATATAGGCATATGTAAATACAAATGACTGATAAGCACATAAAATGGGTGTTTAATACCAACTCATTAGGGAATGGCAAGTGAAAACCACTATGAGAGTTGCTGTAAAAATGATTGACGATACGAAGTTTTGCCAAGAATATGGAACAAAGAAGCCATGAAGAGCAAACTTTTCCTGTAAAAGACTATATAGCAAAGATTTTAGATTTTATGGCTCTTAGAGCCTGGACGGTAACCACTAAACTCTGCCACTATAGTTCAAAAGTAGGCACAGTCAAGAAATAAATGAACAGGTATGGTTGTGTTGTTAACACATCCTGAAATTCAAATTTCATAAGATTTTTAAAAATCTTGAAATTCAAAATTTCATAAAATTTTAAAGTTATCTCATTCTTTTGATTTTTCCAACAATTAAAACTATAAAAACATTTTATGTTATATAAAAAATATAAAAAGTCAGAAACCAAGACTAGGTATTGTGTGATTCCATTTACATGAAATGTCTAAGGAAGGGAACTAGAGGAAGAGAAAGCAGGTCAGTAATTGCCTAGGGCTACAGGTGGGAACAGGAATTAACAACAAATTGGCATACTGGAATTTCCTGATACAATGTTAGTGTTACTAAACCACATTACAGTAATGAATGACAAGTGTGAATTTATTAAAACTGCTTATTCACAATGCATTAATATGTTATGTAAAATATACCTCAGGATCTTGAAAAAGAGATACCAGTAAGAAAATGAAAAGGCTAGCAACTGACTAGAAGAAAATATTTGCAAAATGTTTAATGAGTAACTTGTATCCAGCATATGTAATCTCATGCTTCAGTAAGACAACTGAATTTAAAAAATAGGCAAAGACTCCACCAAAAAGGACATAAAAAATGACCAGTAAGAAAAAGATGCTAAACATCATTAATCATTATGGAAATGCAAATTGAAACCATAAGGAGAGGTTACTATCACTATACATAATGAGGTTACTATCATGTAACCTTTAGAGTAGTTCATATCAAAATGATGGATACTACCAAATAGTATAGAGGATGTGGAGAAACTTGGACTTTGATGGACTATTGGTATAATTGCAAAAAGCAACAGCCACTTTGAAGGACTATTTGGCAGTTTCTTCTAAAGTTGAACATACACTTAACCTATGACCTAGCAAAATTACTCTTATGTAATGATCCAAGAGAACACAAAAGATATACAGGAGAACACTTATACAAGCAGCTTTATCCATAATAACCCCCAAATTAGAAATAACTCAAATGTTCAAAACGTAAAGAACATATTAACAGGTGTGCTAATTCATACGGTAGAATACTTTGTGGTGTGAAATGAAGTAGCATATAGGCAACATTACATTAAGCAAAAGAAGAAGTCAGAGACAAAAATCTACATACAACAAGATACCACTTACATAAAATTCTAGTAAAATACAGAATTATAGAGACAAAATGCACAGTAATGGTTGCCAGGGCTAAGCGGTACAGTATGGGATTAACTGCAAAGAGACAAAGGAACTTTCTTGTGTGATGGAAATGTACTCTAGCATGAATGTGGTAATGTCACATAACTGTATATACTTATCAAAACTGATCAAATGGCATCCATAAAATTGGCAAACTTTATTGCAAGCTTTGCTTTGAAAACAATGTCCAGCTTTGGCTTTGCTCTGCACATTTTTTTCCAGAAATCTGATGCCTGTTTAATTCTCTTGCTCTTGTAAGGCTATTTGATTATATTCTCTGATAGCCCTGAGAATTTTTTTTAATCTTCAACATCTAATTGTTTTGCTAGAATAGGTCTCAAAGTAGATTACTCTGAATCAGTTTTCACCAGTCCCCTGCAAATCCTGTCAATATGTAGGTTTTGGTCACTTTTTCTTTAGAATTTCTTTTGGATTATAGTTTGAAAACTAAAGTCTGGTCCATTGTTTTGTCATTCTTCATAAGAGACTCCAAATATATAAAAATTGGATTTTCTTTCCTGTCTTCTTTTTCAGCCACATTTTCTCTCACCTTTTTACTTCTTTTCCTATCTCCTCTTCACTACCTTAACTGTTTCCTGTTCTTTTTCCTAAAACTTGTTGTTAGCAGCTTTGAAATACAATTCACATACTGCATAATTTGCCCATTTAAAGTATACAATTCAGGCGCTCCCGGGGGGGCTCAGTCAGTTAAGCATCCAACTTCGGCTCAGGTCATGTTCTCATGGTTCTCATGGTTCTCATGGTCTTCATTCTTTTGTACATGGATATCCAATTATTCCAACCCTATTTGTAGAAAAGACTATTCTTCCCCCCATGGAATTGTCCTAGCCTTAAATAACTTGAAGCTTATACTTACATTTATTCTTCCTTAAGTATCTAGTATCATTGTTTGTTCTCTAATTTTTTTTTCCTGGGTTTGAGTCCCATGTCAGGCTCTGTTCTGACAGCTCAGAGCCTGGAGCCCGATTTGGATGGTCTCCCTCTCTCTGCCCCCTCCCCTGCTCATGCTTTCTCTCTCTGCCTTTCAAAACAAAATAAATGTTAAAAAAAATTTAAGAAAATAAAGTGTACTCTTCAGTGACCTCTAGTATATTCAGAGTCGTACATCCATCGTCACAATTTTAGAACAATTCCATTACTCCAAAAAGAAACCCTGCACACCTTAGTCATCAGTTCCCTGTTTCCCAGACCCAGGTTAACCAATAAACTTTGTCTCTATAGATTTACTTATTCTGGACATTTCCTGTAAGTGCACATGACAGGAAGCCCTTCGTGATTGATTTCTCTTAGCATAGTGATTCCAAGGTTCATCTGTGTTTAGCATGTGTCAATACTTCAATTCTTTTTATTGTTGAATATTCCATTGTAGTAATTTACCTATTTTGTTTATCCATTCATGAGCTGATAGACATTTGTGTTTTCCAGTTTGGGGCTATTGGGAATACTGCAGCTATGAACATTCAGGCACACATTTTTGCACAAACATATACTTTTCATTTCTCTTGGGCTTTATACCCAGAAGAGAAAGTATGTAATAATTCTACATTTAGTCATTTGAGAAACTACCAGACTGTTTCCCAAGTGGCTGAACTATTTTACATTTCCATCACCAGCATATAGGAGTCCTGATTTCTTTGCATCTTTACCAATATTATCCGTATATTTTTTATTACACAGTATCTGAAATGACATCACTGTCCTCTTGATTTGCCAAGTGGCTAGTATTTCTCTAATGGTATATTTTCATGTGTTTACTGAGCATTTGTACATCTTCTTTGAAAAATGTCTGTTCAAGGTCTTCTCCATTTGACTTTTTACTGTTGAACAGAAGTGATTTACAAATGCTGGATATTAAACACATATCAGATACATGATGTACAAATACATTCACTCATCCTGCAGGTTATATTTGCAATCTTTCGATAATGTTCCTTGCTGCATGAAAACGTTCGATTTTGATGATGCCCAGTTCACTAATTTTTCTTTTGTTGACCATGCCTTTGGTATCATATCTAAGAAATCACTGTCTAATCCCAGGTCACAGAGATTTATGCCTATTTTCATCTAAGATTTTTATATATTAGCTCTTGCATTTAAGTCTTTTATCCACTTTGAATTTTTATATGTGGTGCACTATAGGGATCCAACTTCATTCTTTTGTACATGGATATCCAATTATTCCAACCCTATTTGTAGAAAAGACTATTCTTTCCCCCATGGAATTGTCCTAGCCTTAAATAACTTGAAGCTTATACTTACATTTATTCTTCCTTAAGTATCTAGTATCATTGTTTGTTCTCTAATTTTTTTTTCCTGAATTGGAGCAATCCTCATGTCCTCTCATTTCTGTTTCTCCAGTTTTTGAATTTTTGATTTACAAATCTGTATTTTTAAATATACATTCAAGTGTGTGTGTAAAGTTATTTAATTCAGTCTAAAATGTCCTAATTTTCTTCTGCTCTTCAATTTTTTCTTTAGAATTCTCATCAGCTGAATTGTTTGCATTCTCATTTTGTTCTATTATAATTATCTAGACTATATATATATATATATATATATATGCAAGTTATATACACAATTTAATCTTATAAACCACAATAAATCACAGTAGTTCGAAAGTATCCCTTTTTGTCAGTATAGTAGTGTTATTTCTTTACTGATGCCTTTTTTTTTTTTTTTTTGAGAGTGTGTGTGTGCACAAGTACATGCTGGGGAGGGGCAGAGAGACACAGAATTCCACGCAGGGTCTACATTCAGCGCAGAGCCCAACATGGGGCTTGACCTCAAGACTGTGAGATAATGACCTGATCCAAAATCAACAGTCAGCTGCTTCACCGACAGAGCCACCCAGATACCCCAATTATCTTGCTTTAGAAGAATAGTTGGAAGAGAGGCCTGATACAGTTCAATGTGCTTTCATTTTTTTTATAGTATTCTAAAATTTTCCCTGCCTTTCCCCTCACTACTCAGTCTCCACAAGCATCTCTCCCTTTTACCTCTGCTTCTCCCTCTACGTTACCTTTCCAAGACTGCCTCTCTGTGCACAAGGCCTTTTCCTTTGGGCACTACTAACAACTACCAGGATGCTTTCTGGAATCTGAACACCAATTTAGGTGGACTTTCAATGTCCCTCCTTTGGGGGTGAGGGAGAATGTCAATCTTAAGGTGAACACTACTTCATTTCTCTCTCCCATGCACTTTTATTTTTTCCTAAACCATTCTTCTCTGTGGAGGCTGACCCTGGTAGCACAGGTGATGGCTCACTAAGGTGTTTATTTTCCTATAGTAGGTACTTTGAAGTCAGAACCTTCTCCATCTTCTAGACCAGCATATGGGTTTTGGGGAATTCTGTTACTTTTTTTTTTTTTTTTTTTTTTTACTTTTCTCTGTTTTTAAAAGGCTCTGGCATTTTCAGATTGATTCCTGGGCTATTCGGGTACCTCTGCAAATGTGGGATGGGAGACTCCAAGAACACCCAACAGAAAAACTCCTTCAAAAGTTATGAGATTCGAGAGGGCACACAATGCTGGCAGACAGAGCCGTGCAGATCTGCCACAGTAGGGACACTGCCCAGAGCACCCTCCGTGTCTGACTGAGGCTCTCCAAACACTTTAGGGTGGGCCTACTATAGACTTAGAGTACTGACTACTTTAGGCCCTAACAAAATTCTGAACAATCCTCATCACAGTCGAACTTATCCATCAATAAAGCCAATGATTATACCTCTGGCTACAATATGTTCATGCCTCCCTTCTTCAAACCCATAGAAACTACCCGAAGGAAGAAAAAAAACATAGCCCCATATAGTTCCTGCACCTAGCACAATCCTGGATCTTTAAATGAAACATTCTATCCTTCAGGTTTAGATATGGTGACCTATGAACTTCTAAAAATAAATCAAATTTTCTGTTTTTCCATATACTATGCAATAACAGGGGCAACATTTTTTCAATTCATTTTTTAACTTTATTTCTTTTTGAGAGAGACAGAGTGTGAGTGGGGAAGGGGCAGAGAGAAAGGGAGACACAGAATCTGAAGCAGGCTCCAGCTGAGCTGTCAGCACAGAGCCCAACGTGGGACTCAAACTCACAGACCATGAGATCATGACCTGAGCCAAAGTCAGATGCTTAACTGACTAAGTCACCCAGGCACCCTGGGACAACATTTTCAATAAGAGTTCCCAATAGAATAGAGAGACATCTAGCAATGATTATTCAACTGCAAATGGCTTTAATAAGGTTCTAATCAGAAATCTGTTTTCTGTGACTCTTGATCCACCTTCTGGAAGGTTCTTTCTTATTCATTTTTCTCCTTGACGGTTGGGGGGTATGATATTTGGAGGCATACTATTTAGGGTCTCCTGGAAATTTCTTCGTGGGGGCTTCTCGAACTTTCATAACTTGACTCTTGCTAATGCAGAAGTGGAGCCTTCGTGTTGTTTTGATGCTAGGATGAAGGTTTTGTTTTGCTTAGGCTTGTGGTTTCTTTAGCAAACCCATTCTTTGAAGAAAGTAGTAGGTGTTTGCTTTATTAACTTTTAGTTTCTAGTTTCAGTAGGCACAGTGAAAATTTTTCTTAGACATGATTTGCACATCTGATTTATCCTTTTGCTTCCTTATACCATCTCTCCTTTTCACAACATAATTACAGCTGCTTTGAGACCACCACGATGGAACGCTATTCCAGTTACACTGCAATCACCAAGCCCATGTTTTCCTTCTGCATGTTCACTAACAAGTTCTCCCTTCATAGACAGAGAGATTCTAAGAACCATATTTCCACCTCTGCCAATTTTATTAATGAAGTCCTTGGAGTGTTAAATGTCATTGCATAAAAACACTGTTTTCCCTAATAAACAGCCTAAAATAGGGTCATACAGCAAACGGAGTGGCCTATCTTTCACAGCATTTACACACTCTGGAGTTTTAGTTATTCCTGTTTAGCCTTACAAATGTCCTGTCTCCCTACAAAATCTAAGGAGCCTGAGGGAAGGACCCAGCACAGTGCCCTGCACACAGGAAGCCTTCCAGGATTGCACACTTAATTAATGTGTGGACAAATGAGCAAGAATGTACCTCAGTCAAAAAATGGCGTACTGCATTTCATAATTATCGTGTTTCATGCCTGTTACTTTTTCATGGTTCATAAGCATAGTCCTTGCAAAAAAAATGCTAAGAATTCTAACCCATCTTAAAGTTCTACATGTATTTTCTGAATCATTCTGGAACACTTGACATGGAACAGAACACCCTTTCTGTAAAGCTAAGCCATTAAGCTGATATGTAACTTGCCCCACAATCTGCATGGGAAACTCTTTCCAATAGAGTTCAAGAGCCTCCTTAGCTTGCTCCTTCTGGTTTGCCACCTCTCCCTTTAATCTGAGTGGAATAAGAAAGAGTGCTTCACTGTCAACAATAAAAGAATTCTAGGAGTGGCCTTCCTTCATATGGAAAGTTGACAAAAAATACACACACACACACACACACACACACACACACACACACTCTAACTTCACCATTTTCAGGATGTTGTTAGATTTAGTAATAGAGCACACCTAGAAATCCAAACAAGATACCACACTGAAAAATCATACCACTTTTAGAAGGATGTAAATAGCTACTGAGATAGGTTACACTTTAGCAAGTTAAGTGGAACAGAAACATTGATATATTATAAAGTGTAAAGTATCAAAAACATTATCTGGTACATTGTTCTGACACATCTGACCTCAAGACTAAAAGTTTTATAACAAATACAATGTAAATAGGTGATCTTCCAGGACTGCTATTCATGTTTTTAAATACTTTCCATACTAACACACTCTTACTCCACAAAGATGTTACTTAAATTTTATGGACCCATGAAATAGAAAACTAGTTCAAGGTTAAGGAAGTTTGCCTTTTGCAAAAGGACACCAATTCTAGGCATTTAATCCTATTCTGGATGTTATGTTGTCACAGAAAATAGCCAGAAGTGAGAGATGGCAACCCAAAAGCCTTCTGATAAGTATTTCTATCTATACATAAACCTAAGTATTTCAGATACCATACATATAAAATCATATATAATTTATATATTGTGTATATATACATATATACACCTATTACGTGTATTTAATTTCTCAGATATTCTTCTAATCAGAAATATTTATTTGCATAGTAATATTTGCATACTTTTTTAGCAATTCAGATAACTTCTGAAGTGATAGTTTATCAATCATTCACTCCTATGTGTGTTATATTACCTCTAAGTTTTTTGTAGAAAACAGCCCAGAAATAAGTGGAAAAGATGTGTTTACATGTGTGTTTTGTGATGGTGTGCGGTTTTCTAACTGAAGAGCCACTCTCCCCAACAATAGACAAAGAAAGGGTCCATTCTACCAACACGTTCAAGTCATTTCTACATACAGGAAATTCGGGTTGCTCTATGATTTGTATTAAATTGCTTCCTCCATCTGGCTGCCTAGAGTCTGAAGGAGGCTCAAATGATGAAGTAGAAGGACATCACCCCAAGAGGACTTTCAGAGCTAAAATTTCAACCTTGGATTGTGTGCCTAGAGACTTCCACATGGGAGAAAAATAAACTTCTAATTGTTTCAGCCATGGATATTTAAATTTGGGTCACTTGGAGAAAAATCAGATACCAAGTGAAACATCCTGCTCAAGAAAACCCAAGAAGTTTATGACCCTCATTATCTGGTCCCTGGCTACTACTCGGACTCCATGTGTGTCCCATTTCTCCCCACTGTACAACCACCCAGACAGACACTGCTGGCTCAGGCCTTTTGACATCTCCTCGGGCTGTATCAGTTTTCCACTAGAGAATTACAGGGTCCTTTGTTGAAGCTTCTGTCCAAGTATTTTATTAGAGCCGTCTTCCCTGATTTGTATCAAATAGTCATCCTTTCTTGCCCTCCCCCATCTTGATTTTCTTCTGCTTTGTGGTTCTTTCTAGCACTCATCACAATCTAAAATATTATCTACTCATGTGTTTCCTCATTGCCTGCCTCATTTCACTAGGATGTAAGTTTCAGCTCAGAGTGACTATTTAACCATAGCTCTATCTCTATTGCCTTGATCAGTGCAGTAACTTTGTATATTTGAATGAATTAATGTGGGTGTACATCAAACAGAGCATGAGAATACAACACTGAATTGACATTACCCCGTAATTGAAAGCAAAGAGTATTGTAGGGTTCCTGTTTCCAAAAATTATGAAGCTTTGTATGGGGTTTCAGAAAAAAAAACAACCAAGTATCAAAACTGCTTCTTCCTGCCCAACAGCCATGAAAGTTCAATTATTTCCCTGTAAGCAATGCAGCCAACATCAGGAATAATTGATGAATATCAAAAGAGACCACAGAGGAAAAATATCATTGCTAAGGACTAGGCAGCTTCAGGTAGCAGTAGAAAAAAACATTTAAGTCTTTCATCTATTTCAAGTTAATTTGAGTCATGTAAGATGGGAGTTCAATTTCATTGTTTGGTATATGAGTACAAACTTTTCCCACCACAATTTATTAAAGAGACATACAGAAAACAGTTGCTTTCATGTCTATACACTAATAGCAAAATATTTTTAAAAAGAAATAATCTCATTTACAGTACCACTTAAAAAACACAATCCTTAGAAATAATCATAACCCAAGAAGTGAAAGAGCTATCCACTGAAAAGCACAAGACTTTGATGAAAGGAATTGAAGACACAAAATAAATGGAAAGATATTTTGTGCTCATGGATTGGAATAACTAATATTGTTAAAATGTCTATACTTGGCAATATAAAGATTCAGTGTAATGTGTATCATTATTCCAACAGCATTTTCACAGAAATACAGAAAATACTAAAATTTATATGGAACCATAGAAGACTCCAAATAGCAAAAACAATCTTGAGAAAGAAGAACAAAGCTGGAGGCATCATACTTCCTGATTTCAAACTGTATTACAAAGCTACAGTATTATATTACTGACATAAAACCATATAGACCAATAGAACAGAGTCCAGAAATATACCTGTGCATATATGGTAAATTAATTTACAACAAAATAGCCAAGAATATACAACAGGGAAAGTATAGGGTCTTGAATAAATGGTGGTGGAAAAAAAAAATCAGATATTCACATGTGAAAGAATGAAAATGGACTATCGTGCACTATACACAAAAATCAAGTCAAAATTTATGAAAAATTAAATTTATGACCTGAAACCTGTATAGGATCCCTTATACATGTAATCTGAAGAAACCAACAAAGCCCAAACTATAGAAACATAGAAGAAAAGAGAGGGTAATCTCCTTGAAATTGGTCTTGACAATGAATTGTTGGATTTGATACCAAAAGCAAAGGCAACAAAAGGAGAAATAATCAGGAGGGATGACATCAAACTAAGAAGCTTCTGTACATTACAGGAAACCATCAACGTGAAAAGAAATCTAAATGGGACAAAAAAATTGCAAATCATTTATCTGGCAAGGGGTTAATATTTCAGATATATAAAGAACTCAGACAACTTAATAGCAGAAAGACAACCTCATCAAAATATAGGCATAGGGACTGAATAAACACTTTTCTTTCTTTTTTTTTTAATTTTTTTTAACGTTTATTTATTTTTGAGACAGAGAGAGACACAGCATGAACGGGGGAGGGGCAGAGAGAGAGGGAGACACAGAATCGGAAGCAGGCTCCAGGCTCTGAGCCATTAGCCCAGAGCCCGACGCGGGGCTCGAACTCGCGGACTGAGAGATTGTGACCTGAGCTGAAGTCGGACGCTTAACCCACTGAGCCACCCAGGTGCCCCTGAATAAACACTTTTCTTAAGAAAACATACAGGTATGTGAAAAGGGGCTCAACATCACTCGTCAATAGGGAAATCCAAATCAAAACTGCAAGGACATGTCATTTTATACCTGTTCGAATGGCTGTCATCAAAAAGAAATGTTGGCAAGGATGTAGAGAAAAGGGCACTTTTGTGCACTGTTGGTGGTAATATGAATTGGTGCAGCTGCTATGGTAACAGTTTGAAGTTTCCTCAAAAAATTAAACTATGATATGATCCAGTGATCCCACTTCTGGGTATACATCCAAAGGAAATGAAAGCAAGATTATTTGCACCTTCCTGTTTATTGCAATGTTATTTACAATAACCAAGGTAAGGAAACAACCCCAGTGTCCATCAACATATAAAGATGTAGCATATATACAGTGAAGTATCATTCTTTCATGAGTGAGGAAATTTTGCCACTGGTGACAAAATGGACTCTGAGGGTATTATGCTATGTGAAATAATTCAGACAGAGAAAAACAAATACTACATTATATCATTTGTAGATGAAGTTAAAAACACACACAAAGATAAACCAACAAAAACCAAAGTGCAATCTATACTAAGAGTAGTAAAGTGATAGCCGGGGGATGAGGGAAATAGGAAGAAGTCGGTAAAAGGGTGTAAGCTTTCAGCTGCAAGATTAATAAAGTCTAAGGATCTAACATATAACATGGTGACTATAGCTGATGTATTGTATACATGGAAATTACTACAAGAGTAAAAACTTAAATGTTTTCAAACAGGCAATTAATAAAAATCCCCAAACTGGAAATATCATCTAGACTGAAATAAATAAAATGTGGGATAGTCACACAATTGACAACTACAGGACAATAAAATAAATAAATAAATAAATAAATAAATAAATAAATAAATAAATAAATAAAGGAATGAACCTGATCTCACAGTTGTGAGAATGAGACCCACATTGCTCAGCATGGAGCCTGTTGGAGATTCTCTTCTCTCTCTGCCCTTCCTCTGCTCATGGGTGCTCTCTCAAACATTAAAAAAAAAGGAACCACCACTACATGTGAAAACATGCACAAATCTCACAAATTTTACTTTGAACAAAAGAAGCCAGACACAACACATGCACCTCAATGTTTATAGCAGCACTATCAACAATAGCCAAAGTATGGAAAGAGCCCAAATGTCCATTGATGGATCAAGAGATAAAGAAGATGTGGTGTGTACACACATACACACACACAATGGAGTATTACTAAACAATCAAAAAGAATAAAATCTTGGTGCATGTGGGTGGCTCAGTTGGTTAAGCGTCCAACTTCGGCTCAGGTCATCATCTCACAATTCATGAGTTCGAGCCCCACATCGGGCTCTGTGCTGACAGCTCAGAGCCTGGAATCTGCTTCAGAATCTTTGTCCCCCTCTCTCTCTGCCCCATCCCCACTCATATTCTGTCTCCCTCTGTCTTAAAAATAAATACAACTTAAAAAAGAGAATGAGATCTTTCTATTTGCAACTACATGGATGGAACTGGAGGGTATTATGCTAAGTGAAATTAGTCAGAGAAAGACAAATATCATAGGACTTCACTCATATGAGGACTTTAGGACACAGAACAGATAAACATAAGAGAAGGGAAGCAAAAATAATATAAAAACAGGGAGGGGACAAAACATAAGAGACTCTTAAACATGGAGAACAGAGGGTTATTGGAGGAGTTGTGAGAGGGGGGATGGGCTAAATGGGTAAGGGGCTTTAAGTGATCTACTCCTGAAATCACTGTTGTACTATATGCTAACTAACTTGGATGTAAATTTAAATAATAATTAAATAAGAAAAGGAAAAAAAAGAAGCCAGACACAAGAGTACTTATGTGAAATTCAAATACAAGCAAAAATCAATCAATGGTAATAGTAATTGGGGTATTTGGGGTTATTGATTGGGAAATTTAAAAGGGAATGTTCTATAGTAATATTCTATAAATTAACTTGAAAGTACAATTTGCTGAGCTGTATGCTTAACATTTATGCACATTGCTATAGATATTCTTTAATGAAAACTTTTAATTTATGGACAATAAAGTATGTGCTAACTAAAATATGTCCTGTTAATGCTGTGTTCAGGCTAATTTATATTGCCCTAAGTAGTTTCTATCTATATTTCATAAACACTGTCAGTTTCCCCTCTTGCTACCTACTTGCATGTAGGAAATCTTACTAATTTTGATCATTCTGCTATTTCATTAGCCAGTTCTGTTTCCTCTGGGAACTACTTTCCAATTCTGAACAACCCAACAAACACTTAGAGTTGCCCTAATAAAATTTGCCTCAACCAAAGTATCACTTTAAAATTCAAAAGTCCAGGGGTTCCTAGGTGGTTTAGTTGGTTAAGAACCAGACTCTTGATTTTGGCTAAGGTCATGAGCTCATGGTTCCTGAGATGGAGCCTCACATCGGGCTCTGCAGTGACAGCATGGAGCCTGCTTGGGATTCTCCCTCTCCATCCCTCCCTCTCCCCCTCCCTCTCTCTGCCCCTCCCCAGCTTGTGGTCTCTCTTTCACAATAAATAAAAACTTAAAACAAAACAAAAGTTCAAAAATCCAAATCCAAATCAAATGCTTGAATGACCAAGCATTTTTGTGTCAAGAACATGATTTAAATTATAGCAGAAGCAATAATCAAATTCATAGTAAAGTTATGTGATAGAAAATTAATCTAATAATAGTATCTTTTATTCAAGATTAAAATTATCTTGAGTAACTTTATGACTCAAATAATTCCATACCCCAAGGAGCTAAGGAAACCAAGCACAAACTTTTCTTAAAAAATAGTGCTGTGGGGCACCTGGGTGGCCCAGTACATTAAGCATCTGACTTCCACTTAGGTCCTGATCTTAAGGTTGGTGGGTTCAAGCTCAGAGCCTGGAGCCTGCTTCAGATTCCATGTTTCCCTCTCTTCCTGTTTCTTTCCCCACTCACACTCTGTCTTTCTTTCTCTCTCTCTCTCAAAAATAAACATTAAAAAAAAACAAGAAAAAATGAGAGTTTTGTGTGCCTTTTGCCCTTACTTAATTGAAGACAAATATATACAAACTAGAGATAGACTAATACTGTTCAAGGAATTTTTTAAAAAAATACATTTTTGGAGCATACATTAAAATATAATCTACATTTTAAAGCAAAATAGTTGTCAGTCAGATTGGGCTACTGTAACAAAATACCATAGATTGTGTGGCTACAAAATTCAGCAATCTATTTTTCCACAGGTCTTAAAGACTAGAATTCTGATATGAGTGCCCCTATGGTCAAGTTTTCTGCCTTAAAGCTATGCACTTTGGAGAGTGAGAGACCTTCCTCTCCCTCTTCTTCGAAGGCTACCAAACCTATCAGATTAGGATTGCACCCAGCCTCACCTGTCTCCTATAAATCCTATCTCTAAATACAGTTCATGGGGGCAGGGGTAAAGCTTCAATACATATGCATTTTAGAGGGGCATAATTCAATCCATAGCAATAGTCTAGTCATTAAAAGTGGGAGCTCTAGAGTTAGTAATCAAGCAATCAATTTCAAATGTCTGATGTACCACATCTAACTGTGTGGTCTGAAATTCTGAAGATATACTTTTCTCACTTGTAAATTGGATAATAGTACTAAGCTCAGGATTATTGTGATAAATGAACACACAGGATATTTAGAACACTGCATAGCAGATGGTTATTTTTTCAATTGAGATATAATAGATGTATTTTATCAGTTTTAAGTGTACAACACAATGATTTGGGTACATATTGAAAAATGATTACCCTAACGAGTTAACAACCATCTTTACAGTTACATTTTTTTCTTGAGATTTTTTAAGATCTATGTTCTTAGCAACTTCCAAATATGAAATAAAATATTAACTACAGTCACTATACTGTACATTATATTCCAGAACTTTTTTATCCTTTAACCGGAAATTTGTACATTTTAAGCAACTTCACCCATTTCACCTATCCCAAACCCTTACCCTCTGCCACTGGCAACCATCAGTCTGTTCTGAGTTCCTCCGCCCCCACCCCTGCCCCCAAAGATTCCACATGAGATTATATAGTATTTGTATTTCCTTGTCTGACTTATTTAACATAAAACCCTCAAGGGCCATTTGTGTTATTACAAATAGCAGGTTTTCCTTCTTTTTTATAGCTGAATATTCCTATGCGTGTGTATGTGCAAGTACACACACACACACACACACACACACACACACACACACACATTTGCTCTACCCATTTATCCATCAATCAACACTCAAGTTGTTTCCATGTATTGCCTGTTATAAATAATGCTGCAATGAACATGGGGGGGGTACATTTATCTTTGAGATAGATGTAATTTCATTGTCCATATTGAAATTTTTGTGTAGTTGACAATGTTACACTAGTTTTCAGGCATACAAGTCATTCAACAGGTTTATACATTATGCTACGCTTACCAAAAATGTAGCTATAATAGATGGTAATTTAAAAATAAATTTTAGCTATTATTAATACTAGGCTATATCACAAGAATAATTCTCTCCCATAAAGGATAATCTTTCTAAAAACAGATTTGATTAGTCAATGTACTGTTGAGTAGAAATTCGTTTTAAAATATTTCCTTGGAGAAGTACAGGGAAGCTAATGTAGCAGTGGTTCTCAATTTAGTGTCACACCAGCACCATCAGCAACATCTGAAATTTGTTATGCATGCCAATTCTTGAGCTCTACCCCAGACCAGATGAATCAGCTCTCTGGGGGTGAGGCTCAGTAATCAGTGTTTTAACAAGCCTTGCAGGTAATTTTCCTACACACTCTTGTTTGAAACTATTAAAAATGAAAGGCAGGGGCCACTTGGGTGGCTTAGTCGATTAAGATTCTGACTCTTCATTTTAGCTCAGATCTTGATCTCACAGTTCCTGAGTTTGAGCCCCGTGTGGGGCTTCACAATGACAACATGGAGCCTGTTTGGGATTCTCTCTCTGCCCCTGGCTCATGCCTGCTCTCTCTTGCTCTCAAAGTAAGTAAACACAGAAAAAAAAAAAAAAAAAAAAAAAAAAAGAGAGCAGGCTTGTGAAGGAGGCCATCTTCATAAATAGGCAATGTTTGGTGAATTCTTGACATGGAACATTGAGCTTTCTGCTTAGTAATTTGCTTATGTAAATAAATGAAAATGGAGCTTTTGTAGTAAATACAAAAGTAGAAATAGCCTATAAACTAATTGGTGTTTAACTTTATGCCAGTGATGAATAGGAGAAACATAGAAGTCTTCTATAGGCAAATAAAATAAGACAGGTCTATTTAGCATAAAAATTTTTTAAGTTAATCAAAGACAATAGTGTGATTTCTGGTATCTCCCCTGAATTTTTTTTTTTCTGAAAGAGGAAAGGTCATAGGAGGAACTACACTGCTCTAAGATTTATATAAGCCATTCATATTCTAGGCTTAGCCCTCACTTAAGAACAGCCTCATTTAATACAATTGTGAAAAGTACTTGAGAACTAGAAACCACTTGTGCATAATCTCACTTTATCTCTGCATTTGGCTGTGCAAATGAGCCTTGTTTTATTTTAAAGTTGCATCATGCCATTTCATTTGGAGACTTAACATTGATTGACTGCAAGTATTAAATGACAAAGACCTGGCCAGAGTCCAAGCTATCATCCTCACCAACATCTCCAAGGCATTAAAAATGAATAAAAAGCAGTCAAGGCCATGAGTCTGTTGCACCAAATGAGGAGAGGAATTGATAAAAGACTTCAGTGGCCTGAGATCAGCCACAGTTGAACACAGAAGTCAAAAAGAAGTGGTCCATTGTACATGTTAGTCCTACAGAGTTATTGATCAGAAAGCCCCCTCATGGCCCGTGTAACAAGAGGCCTCAGTGTTATCCTCAAATGATGTGGACAAATTTCATCCCCATTAATTCAACTTCAGGATTTATTTTTATTCACTACTTATACCTAATGTAGGGCCATGATAGCCAAAGAACATTGTCCTAGACATTAGGGGTGGGGAACAGATGAGTGAGTGGGAAAAGAGAGGGAAGAAAATTTGGAGAAAAAGATTGAAGATGAGGTAAGTCGACAATACCAACCATTCTTAGTATTTTAGACCATGTGAATGATTTATTTTGTATATTTGTGATAGACCTAACTAATTGAGTACAAATTGAAATACTAGTTACTTTATGTGGTTTCTACCTATTCCAATGATGCTATGCAAAAAGAATCCAAACATAATGCTATGCAGAGGTTATAAAACAACTTGTTAATTTGATAAATAAGATATCAAGCCAAGCACTCTCTATTAGCAAATTATTTCCTTCCAGTGGTGTCTGAGGGACATACAATTGTGTTCCTATAGTATTTCAGTACGTTGCCTACTTGCTTGATATACTATCTTATTGCAATTCACTTGGTGACTTCTTTATAGTGATCATTTAAAGGAATGAGGTATTCCACAAGTGTTTAATTAGTATTTTATAGCAAGTAGAATGGGGGTTAGTGGTTTATCAAAAGTGTATTAGTCAGGAACTAGAATATGGCTTTAAACACATGTGCTTTAAGACAATTGTACCAGTGTCTTGGAGTTATTTTTTTACACTGGTTGGCTTATCCAAACTATCCTAGTACTCAAGTTGAGTCCTTGAAATGTTAGATTTTTTTTTTCCAAACAGATTCACTAACCGTAATTGTCATATATATATATCAAGATGTCTTGCTCTAATTAACAGGCTAGCACAAAAGCATTAGATACTAACTCACAAGAAAGCAATTTATAGTCAAAAATCACTCACAGCCTATCGGTTTACAATAGACCTTTAAATTTTAATTAACTAAGACTTTCTCTAACATACCAAAGGACTTAAAAATAGGTCTTTCAATTTTTAGATATGAAGGAATATTAAATGTCAAGAACAATCCCTTGTGAAACTCAAGTTCCTTTCGAAAATTTTACTATTTAAAATTACTTCCATCGTAGTTAACTGTTTCGTTCCCAAATAAACCCACTTGCTCCTTAACTTTGCAATTCTACCATAAATATTTTCTATTTTGAAAATTTTGATTTCTGCTTTATTATAAAATACCTCTTTAAGCAAAAATTTTACTTCCATTAAAACTGTTAAATGAGGTTTTATCTATAGAAAGCAAAAACACTTGGAGAAAAAGAAGCTGTAATAATTAAATTAGCAATTGATTTGCAGACCATTCTATTTTAGATCACAATAGTCTACAATCGGAAAAATCTTCTCAAATCAATTTGTTTAAAAAAATGAATCCATTTTTCCTTAATAATTTGGCTTTACTGGAAGACTTTACTACTTGGATATACAGTCTTTAATATATACTATACATTCGGGGCACCTGGGTGGCTCAGTCAGTTGAGCGTCTGACTTTGGCTCAGGTCATGATCTCACAGTTTGTGGGTTTGAGCCCCGCATCAGGCTCTGTGCTGACCTCTTGCTTAGAGCCTGGAGCCTGCTTCAGAGTCTCCTTCTCTCTCTGCCCCTCCCCTGCTCACGCTTTGTCTTACTCTGTTTCTCAAAAATAAATAAATGTAAAAAAAATTAAAAATACATACACTATACATTCAACTTTACCTATTTCATATTGCTGCTCATGTTGCCTGTTAGTCTTCAGTCAAGTTTTTAAAAACGATAGCAAGGGGTGCCTGGGTGGCTCAGTCGGTTAAGCCTCAGACTTTTGACTTTGGCTCAGGTCATGATCTCAGGTGAGTCCAAGCCTACATTGGTTCTGTGTTGACAGGGCAGCCTGTTTGGGAGCCTTGCAGAGCATCGTCTTTCTGCCCCTTCCCCACTTGCTCTCTAACTCTCTCTTTCAAAATAAATAGAAATAAACTTTAAAAAATGATAACAAAGTGGTTGTCTATGCAGCTCTGGATTCAGGCTGCCTGGGACTTATTCTTGGTTTCAAGAACTAGCTACAGTCAAGAACAAATTATTTTAGTTTCCTTATCTGTAAAATGGGATTATCAATTACCCAACAGTACGTAACAAGTTACCACAAACCTAGGGCCGACCAGCCTCCATTCTCTTCTGGAGTTTGGAGCCATCGTCACATCTTAATTCAAGTTGTTGGCAGAATTCGGCTTCTTGATGTAAGACCAAAACCTTCAGTTCTGAAGACGACCACTCTCCACAGGCAGTACGCAAACGGCTGCTTGCTTGGAGGCAAGCAGGAGTGCTGCTCTCCTACTTCTGGTCTCTTCTCTCACGTGAAGGATGGAAACTCTTTTAATGGGCTCACCTGATATGATCAGGTCTACCTATCCTATTCTTCCTTCTAACTTAATGTCAACTGATGAGGGATCTTAATTTCACCTGCAACTCCCTTCACTTTTGCCTATTCTTAGTTAGAAGCAAATCATGGGTTCCACCTGTACTCACTGAGAGGGGATTACACACAAAGGTGGACACCTGGGAAAGGAAACTTCAGGAACATCCACATTGGAATAACAACAATACATACCTCTCTGGGTTGATGTTTTCTAAAAAAACATATTTGTATAAAGTACTTAGAATAGGGCATGACACCCAATAAATAATATTACATTTTTTTTTGTCTGATAGTCATTTTTTCTGAGTGACTAAAGTGGTGGTATCTCTGGCAAAGAATATAAGCTGATATGAGAGTGGTATGTTCAATATTTTTCCTGCTGGATATTGAAATGACAAGTGAGGGTTGAGGAGACATAGATAAGTTACTACAAGGGTTATTGTATAGTTTCCACATTTACATTCTCCTCATGGCTTACAATTCTTTTAATGTTTGTTTTAATTCTTTTAAATGTTTATTTTTGAGAGAGAGAGTGCACGTGCGGGGGGAGGGCAGGGAGCGAGGGACAAAGGATCCGAAGTAGACTCTGCTGACAGCAGAGAGCCCAGTGTGGGGTTCGAACTCAAAAACTGTGAGATCATGACCTGATCCAAAGTCAGATGCTTAACTGACTGAACTAACCAGGTGCCCGCTTCCTTATGGCTTTTATGTAGGATCCAGAAATTCCTTCTAGGGAAACAGCTCATATGAATGGCCAATAGTGCTTCAGCTCATATTTCAGCTCATATGAATGGTCAATAGTGCTTCATTAACCAAAGAAAGAGTATTTTAAAAAATGTTTCTGATGATGTCTATCCTCTACATTCCATAGAAACATCTTGTAATCATCCACAGAAATGCTTTATTTCACTGAATCCGATGAGCAGGCTATGGTAGTGTTACTGTTTTTGCTCTTTGCCTTCACTTGAAGCCACATGAGGTGGAGGGAAAGGGAGAGTAGAGAATGACATCCCATGCTACGTGAACTTCGGGTAAATAAAAGTGTTATCTTCCTGAATGTGCTTGGAAAGAAAGTCCTCACTTATTTTCTCTCATGTTACCCAGTTCCCATTGAATCCCTAGAGAGCTCAGAGGAAACTGGAGGTACACCAAAACATAGTCCCTGGTATTTTTTTTAATGTTTTTTTTTTTGTTTGTTTGTTTTGTTTTTTTTTTTTTTACTTTTGAGAAAGAGAGACAGGATCCTAAGCAGGCTCTGCACTCCTGGGTTGAAGTCCAGGCTTAACCACTGAGCCACCCTGGTGTCCCCCTGGTGTTTTTTAGTAACAGCTGGCCCAAGAACTTCACGACTCTTTCTTATGCCTTCTCAGAAAAGCCCAATGGTAAAAGGTAATCCTTAAAAAACAAATTGCAGATAGTTTAATTATTTTAAACTGTAACTATATAGAAAACACATTTTTCTATGTTTTGGTAAGTCATGGACATTTTAACTTACTTTACACAATGTCTCATGGGAATTTCAAGAATATTCTTACTTAAATATGCAACACTAAAACAACTCATATACTTTTTCTGGTATAGAAGTAACTTGTTACCCCCAGGCCCCCCTTTCCCATTTCCCACAAGGCTTCCTTTGCTGAGATTACTTGAGGAGTAACTGGTTTGCCTATGCTGTCAAAGCAATGGATTAGTTTTATATTCTAGCCAAAAATATTCTAAGTTCAGGCTCTAAGTTGCAACACAGGAAAATATGTTGAATTCACAAAGAGAAACTGTTGCATTGATTTTATTTTTCTTGTTTCTCACTGGATTTTTGTGTTATTTCTTAAATCTTATCTCAGGTTTTTTAATCATTCCAGTTTTTTTTTTTCATTACCTAACATCCACTGATAGTTTGGGTTTTCTTTCTTCCTTTTTGATTTTTTTTTCCTTATTATTTTAGAGAGAGAGAGAATGCACAAGTGGGGGAGAGGGGCAGAGTGAGAGAGAGGAGAATCCCAAGTGGTCTCCACACTCAGCATGGAGCCCAACATGTGGCTCGATCCCATGACTCGGAGGGCATGACCTGAGCTGAAATCAAGACTCAGGTGCTCACCTGAGGAGCAACCCTGGTGCCCCGAGTTTTATTTCTTTATTGTGTAATTTTAATAATCATTTTCTTGATTTGATTGTTTCTGGATGTAAGGAAATACTATAAAAGAATTAGTTTGTGTGAACATGCATTCCCTTCTATACACCCACAAAATATTATGTCTATATTTGTGGGATGGGATGTGTGTATGTAACCACCCATGTGGTATATTTTCAGATCTTTTGAGACCACCCTATCTTATATTTACAACTCTCCATCTATTCTTTTATATGTAAAAGTACATAATCAGAGTCTCAGTTTTCAGACTTAAAATGTTTCCACTGATAAGCAGGTCCCAGGTGAGAATTCCAATTGTCCAATTTGCCAATTTGTTTGACGGGCACTTATACACAAATCCTGCAATATTTCTCTGAAATACTTCAGAAGTTACACAAACACACACACACATACAATCTGAAATCTGACTCCTATATTGAGACTGATCATCCTCTAAATCACAGAATCATGGCCGCAGTTTTGCAAAATTTGAAGTCAGTGGAACTGGATTGTAAAGTTCAATAAGTAGAGGAACCTGTGATATGATGCCATTTAATCTATTGCTTTAAAATACTTTGAAAGATCCTATCTGCTTTTCTCTTTTTTGAACTCTTGTTCAGATAAACCAAAAGAAAGGCAGCCATTTTTGCAACTCATGGCTACATGTTTAAGGCAACTAGTAGATTCTTTCCCTTTTTATACTTCGATCAATCCTCTCTGTCTGTACCACTTAGAGACAGAAATGCTTGAAAACAAAAGAAAATAAAACAAAACAACAACAAAACAAGGAGACTGAACTTGGTGGGGATTAGATTGGAACTGGCACATTGCTTCACGGGAGTCAGTCCCTGTAGTGCAGGGTAGATATAGCAGAAAGAGGAAAAGTTTCTAAATACAGCTTACTTCCAGAATTGGAGTTATTTATATACTTCTTTATTTTACTCTAGTGTATCATGATTCTTGAAAATGAAAATATGCGAAGGCCCCATTTTGAACCAACATAGATGCCCAAGATAGCCGTTTAGACACGGAATTTGCTGAGTCAGTACTTTCCCATCTATAAATATTCTAAATTACTACCGTAGATACCAGATATTTTACAAAAGTAAAAAAAAAAATAATAATAATAAAATAAGCATCATTCTGAAAATAGTGAAAAGTAAATATCTGAAAATTGTCTTCTGAAAGAAGCACAAGATAGTTATAGAAAAACACTGGGCACTCTCAGTGGGATTCCAGAAGATATTACTTATTGGTAAAAGTAGATATCCTTAAGAAGTGAAAATGTCAAAATGAGAGGGGGTGGGGAAGTAGGATGAAATAAAAGAAGAGAGGTTTTCAAGGAATAAAAAATACAATGGCATAAATAAAAAATACATAGTATAAATCAAACATACAAGGAGTAAAAAGCATAATTAATGTTATAAAGTGTAAATATTCGATGTGAAAGTCAAAAGTATAAGGTAATGGAAATGGGAAAAGGTGGTATTTATGAAAAACAGAAAATAGTGGCTCAAGTCCAAGCCCTTTCAAATCTTCCCTCCACACCCTCTGGGATTCATGGTCAGTCACTAACATCTTCACTATATGCAGTCCTTACTGAAATTTTTCCTGGGAAATATTAACTAATTAACTAACTAATAACTCATGTTGAGGCTGCTCTTTATTTCATACAACCATGTATCCCGGTGCAGAGAGATAAGCCAAGTTTCTCTTTGTTCCCGACTACCATTTACAAACCATTTTAAGTCTTTTACTTTCATAAATCGGAACTGTTTTGAAAGTCAGGTTCTGCAACTCTGCCATTTGCCATCCCCTCGTACTTGTCATATTTATTTGTACAGGGAAGTGTCTCCTCTCTCACCAGTGTTTCTGAAATTATTTCTCATCATATCAACACTCATTTCAGTCATTTTTTTTTACCTTTCATTTGGCTTTCTAGGTGCTTGTGATAATTTTTTTCATCTCATAATGGCCAAGTGTATGGTCATACCCTTAATTTTCTTAAAGCGACAACTGCCCAACTTCAAAATCACAGTTGGTATTTCTTTTGCTGATTACCCACCTCAATTCTTCCAGTTTGCCCAACCTGGAATCACCATGTCCTTAATCCTTCAAGATGCCAGGAGCACCAATGTATTCACCCAACTGCATTTTCAATGTTAGTAATGCCTCTCATGTCATCTTACCATTCCACTCCACACTCTGCCCACATTCCAAAACTCTTGGCTTTCCATCGACCCAAACTTTTCCCTCCTCTAGTGTCCATTACCCATCCCTTTGTACAAATAAGCAACCGAGTAGCAATTTTTAACGTTTCTTTCCCTCAACTGCCATAGTCAATGCATCAGCAAATCTTGTCAGTCCTACCTCCCAAATATGTCCCCCAATCCATCTACTGCTCTCTCTTGCCTACCATCACCCTGGTGCAAGCCACCATTATGTGTCACCTGAATTGCTGCATGAAACCCCTAACTGGATTTCCTGCATATATTTTTGCCTCTTTATAAACATTCATGACATAGTAACAAGGGCAAATATTTAGAAAATGAAGCCAGAATCACATCTTTCCACTTTTTCAAACTCTTCAGGGGCTTCTCATTTCATACTCTTTCTCCCTATTCGATCCTTTGTGATCCTACCTCTCAGACCTCAGCTCCTACCATGGTATGTCTCATTTACCGTACGTGACATCCTTCATTTGATGGCTTTTGATTTTTATTTCATTTCACTTTATGACTGTATTTCATTTATTTGGACAGTCTACCACACCCTCATGCCTCCATTCAAATGCTACCTTTTCAGAGAGGATTTTTCTTATGACTCTGTTTAAAATTGACCACCTCCTCCCTCTTCTGTCATCATCACTTTCGATCAATTTACCCTATTTCCCTCACCTTGTTTTTCATCTCCTCATGATCGAATGAATGTGAGATCTACTAAAACAAGGATCTTTCTATCTTGTACACGATCATCTCCAACAACTATAATGGTGCCTGCTAAAGACTGGCTGCTATTTAATAAGAAACCAGCAAATTCATAATAGAAAATGCAAGTAAATAAATTGTATAATTAAAACAAAACTTTTCAGAGCTGAAAAATCATCTGAATTTCCAGATTCGAAGTGTCCAAGTATATTAAAAAATCCTTCATATAGTCAGAACAAATTTTTGAAAAATTTGCCAGTAAAAAAAAGACAGAATTGCTCAAGTTTTTCAACTGCAACAATAGGAACTATGGAAAGGGATGGTTGTTACTTCAGGAAGTATATAACCAGCTTAATTTTCTTTCATATGGAATGCTACTGAAAGATACTCTCAGGTATATTATGGCTTAGGATGTTTGCAACCAACTCTTTGGATTAAAAAATAATAATAAAGTAACCTAAAAACAAGGGATAAATTAAAAAATCAGCAACTCAAAATCATTTTTTTATAACTTTAGGAGCTCAGTGGAATACATGTTGTTATGTACATATTAGAGATTTATAAAATATGGCTCAGAGCTTATATTAGCACTTTATCCTTTCCTACAACCTCTTTTGCATACCAGGAATCATGTGTATCATCCCACATGCTTTATTCAAATGAAATACCTTGTTAATCATGATAACCAATTAAAATAATAATTGGTTCTACTCAATTCCAAACTTCAAGTATTTTTGCCATTGTGACACTATGCTGAGTGAGTTGTAAAGTAAAATTAATCTCTTTCTCCCTCTTTCCACAGAAGATGAGATTCATAGAGCTCTACAATGGCAATTTTCATTACCTAAGAACTTAAGTAATAATTTTCATTATCTTTGAATGACCTCCAGCAATAAGTTATTTTTATTTTAACCGGGGAAGACTAATAAATCGTTTTGTGGCAGATGTTGTCATCAACAAGACTTTCTTTATGTCACTTGCTATGTCATTGACTATGAATGTTCCTTCATTAACAATACTAAATGGAAATGATCTTAAACATGTTAAATACATGCAAAGACAAAAGGCTGCAAGGAAATTAACCAACATATTGGTATCCCGACTGAATGAGAAAATTATAAATAATTTCATCTTTAAAATTTTCTGAATTTTTATAATATGACTTGACCATCACTGTGTTTATAATCAGTTGGAAGTCTTTATGTATGGTATATTACACACACACACACACACACACACACACACACAATTTGATCATAAGAAAAATGCATAGCAGTAGACTTGAGAGAAAAGAAACCACAGTATTGATGCTGGTCGTCTCTGGTTGTACACAAAGAGCTGATTTTTTTCTTCCTTTAATGTAATTTTTAAAATTAATTTTCAAAATAAATATGTGTAACTTTAATAAGAATGAATAAACCTTGATTTTAAAATCAAACATATATGAAATATTTATATATATTTTATAAATATATAATTATATATAAATATATATAAATATATATTAATTTTATTAAATATATAATATATAATAAAATCTAAATATACATGCACACACTATTTGATCATTACTAGCTAGAATAATGCAGAGCAAGAAACTTGAGAGAAACAAAAAACCACAGTGGTGCTGTTAGTCATCTCTGGCTGTATACAAAGAGCTCATTTATTTCTTCCTTTTAATGTAATTTTATTTTTTACTGTTTTCAAAATAAATATGTGTTAACTTCATAACATAATGAATAAACCTTGATTTCAAAATCCATGTATTCTCTGGTGGGGGGCGGGGGTGCCCTGGTGGCTCAATCAGTTGAGTCTCTGACTCCTGGTTTCAGCTCAGATCATGATCTCATGGTTCATGGGTTAGAGTCCCCCCGTCGGGCTCTGCCTTAGCAGTGCAGAGCCTGCTTGGGATTCTCTCTCCTCTCTCTGCCCTTCCCCCCACCCTCAAATAAATAAATAAACTTAAAATAAAACAAAATAAAATAAAATCCATGTATTCTCTGGAAAAGTTAACATATCAAGGTGCAATCAGCTGCTTTATATCCCAGTGGGAATAAAGAAGTAAGTACCAGGTTGGTAAAGGTGACAGTGGAGCAGTAGGGAGGGAGAAGATAGGAAGGTAGTGAAAGTGTATTAGGGCACAGGAAGTTTCTATAAAATAGGGATGGGGTTAGGGAAAGAGCTGTAATAAATATTTACATATTTACCATAATCCTTTTCCCCAGAAATACTTTTCTTTGCATACTTTAAACCCAGTCGAGCTATTTACCTACTTTTCAATATTATTTAAGGCTGAATTGACTTTGCTTAAGTCAAAACTACATAAGCTGCAACACTGTTAGATTGATAAAATTGATATGAGAGATAGATTTTACACCAACTCATTAGCTAGTTAATTCATTCCCCAACTATTTATTTAATATCTACTATTAGATGTTACACTGGAGTACAACAAATAAGATAGATGCAGGTTTTAAATACCAGTGCAAACGTGTGAGTAGAGATAGAAAATAAAAGGTGAACACATAATCAAGGTGATTTTAGATATTGATAAATGCTATGAAGAAAATAAAACTGGCTAATATAATAAGGGCAAATGGTGGAAATTAGAACTTGACATGGACATAGGAATCTAGGGGCTATCTACATAACACCTGAGTTAAATGTTTAACAAATACAAGTTTAGTGAGAGTTTGTTGTGTTCAATAATTGTGTTCAGTGAGTTGAAGAATGATAAGAAAAAGTTACTAATCTTTGGGGACCACAATCAAATGGATTCACAGAGCACCAATTTTTGAATGCAATGTTTCTCAAAAGGTGGTCTCCAGACCAGCAGCCTCAGAGCCACCTAGTACTTGTGAGAAACACAATTCCTCAGGTTTTACCCTAGACCTGATGGGTTTGGGAGGTGGCTAAGCTTTTTGTGTTTTAAAAACACTCTCGGCGACGCTGACGCATGCCAACGTTTGAGAACCACTTCTTTATTTCCTACTCTGCTGAATCTGCTAATTAGAACCCATTTTCTAAGCTAACTGGGAATTACTTACAATTTAAATATGTTCCTTTTTCTTCCTCCTAGATTATATAGGACTTCTCAGAAAGTCATGGGTAATCTATATTGGCTCCAATGGTCTAAAAAAGCATAGTCCCTTCCCTGAACGTATAGGAAAGAACACAGACTTCCTTTTACAAATAACTGTACAGTGCCTGAATACCATGGTGCAAGAGAGTCTGTGCAGGAGAGGAAAGTGACCACACATTTTCAGCACACTGGCTGCTCAAAAACAAACAAACAAACAAACAAACAAAAAACAAACAAATATGAAGAATTGTTTTTTATAATGCCCCTAACCAAAAGGAGATTTAGCTCTTTTCTGTTCCTAAGGAAAAACATGGCTTTCTGTATGATGTAGATGCATTGACCTCATGACAAATAGTTTATTCTGTCATTTGTTAGCTTTTGGTGAACAGCTGTGAAAAGGCAAAGAGTAAATGAGAATATAATTTTTACAACCACAAGTAACTATAGCAGAAAAATCACTAAAATGTTGACACGGCAAACTCTCTAATATACAATATTTGTTATATATTGAATATGTATTGCACTTCTTCTGAAGAGATTTCTATATGCTTTCTACTGTTAGGATGGGAATGGGTGCAAATTTGGCTGCTAGTTTTTTTTTTTTCTAACTGTAGAAATTCTCTCTATAACACTTACATGTCAATATGTGTCCATTAATTTTCTGTATCACAAATGAAGTCAGAGTGGTATGCCATTTTCCCCAGTGATATGTCTTACTAATTTAACAAAAGAGAGAGACGAAGGAGGTGGAAGGAGAGAGAGTATGAGGTCATCTCATACTCATCCTGTTAGGTACAAGACCTATTAAAACTTACCTTATCTCAAAGCAAAATGTAATTCAAGTCAAATTATACTTCTCAGTGAAGAAAATAAGGGCCAGTCTAAGATTTTCTTGTTGTATGTTTTAAGATCCTAAATGACATTTAAACTTAAAAGGCTACAAATGCTACAACTATAGGAAATTCTCTTCACCAGACAAAACCACTTCTGCTGAATTTGTAAACCAACCATCTGTGCCCCAGAATAATGCTTTAAAATTTATAAATTAAACTTAGCATCATGCTAGTTTCTTATTCTGTTATTTTCGACATCCAGCTAATTCTGAGATTTCATGTTTCATTCCAGTTTTTAATTTTATACCCACTGTGTTTCCAAGTGGTCTAGAAGAGGACACTTAGCCAGAATTATTGTCGTCTGCCCAACTGATAGGGCTGTCACGGACTTGTTATTACTCTTGGTGAGATCTGTTCTTTCATGTCTAAAACGTGTTTGTGATGAAGCCAAACTAATTACACAATTTCAATCCCAAACTGTTTCAAGTTGCTGATAAATTGAAGTGTAGAGAGTGTACAAGTTTTATTCATTCACTTACACAGATAGGATATACTGCTAATACTACATGAAATATAGTTTAACAAAATGCATAGTCAACCAATAATATACAGATAATAAAAGTCCTTTGACCTTCAAAATATATATAATATATAGAACATTTCATTCCTTTTGGTAAATATGTTTGTGAAAGAATGCATTAGTATATATAGCAGTTTGGGGAAAATTAGCAATTATTATGATTTCCTATTTTATGACATCTAACTGAACTGTCTTGATGTATAAACCTGGAACATAATAGAGAAAACCACAAATTATAAAATATGGAGTTTCTTTAGTAAACACAATAAAGTATTTTTAAAAAATGGTTAATTAAATCTATAATGATTTTAAAAAGAAGGAAGTATAATTAAAATTTGTGTAATGAGGTAAAAATTGTGATAGGTATCTTGTAAAGAAAGGAAATGGAAAACTGGTATCTTACAACAAAGAAAGAGGGATATAGGAAGACAACAACTATAAAATTGAGAACATTATGAACTCATGATTTAAAAAAGAAATGTCATTTGCAGCTCTTCTCACTAAAGTACTCTAATACAATGTCATATTGACTACCTACCATGGTATAACCAAGGCAATCCCATGTGCACCTCTAATACAACTACAAGAGAGAAAACAAGGAGAGAAACTCATTCTATTTCTCACTACAGGGAAAACTCAAGGTGGACCAGGACCATATTGAGAAAAAGCAAGAATCTTTTCACAAGTTTAGAGAAAGGGAATCACCTTTCATAACTACCACTTTCAGATGGTGATGCTAAATGAAAAAAAGAAAAAAAAATATATATATATACATATATACATATGTAAATGGAACAGGTTGAATTTATGAAAAGCCATACATACAAAAGGATACTCAAAATAAGAAAATAAATGCCATGTTTTTAAGCAATTGTTTATAATGCAAAAGAATGGCATTATATATATGTATTATGTATAATTATACTGATTTTTAATATATAACTATACTTATTTTTTAATAAGTGGTAGTATTTGAGTATTCTGTTCTACTATTAAGTACATTTCACTTATAAGGTATAAACCTTTCTCTGTCAATTAAATAAAGGAATAATAAGAGGAAACTCTAAGTTGTAAAGTCCTGTGAAAGAACAGACAGGACTGGCCAACTGAGTAATCACAAGTAAGAACCATGGCTGATCAGCACAATAGGTCACACAATGACCAAATAAAAGAGGGACTAGCAACATGTCCTCAAATGGTGGCTTGGACAAATGTTCTCAAGAAGAGAGGTAATTTTGTACTCAACCTTTTGTTTTCTGGAGGTAAAACCCCTAAATTATTAGTAATGAGATAGTAACTAGTCCAGCCTAATTTTTCAATAGTTACACTAACAGTGTTAATGTAATATGGGCTAAGGAAAATTTCTCAGCATGATTGTAGAAAAGGGAGCAGGATCTGCAAAGCTAAGCCTCAATGGACATATCTGGGCTTACAGAGTCCCTCAGATGAGCAGTGAAGTTATTTAAAAAAAAAAAGTATAAGTGCCTAGCCTGAAGCACTCCTGCTAAGGTTTGGAAAATACAATTAGCTCTATATGCCAACCCAGAATCAATCGATTGGCCAGAACTTGCAACCTCAGCTTCAGTGAGACAATAATCTTTTATTTCTTCCTAGCTTAGAAGATGGCTATAGCTATATCCTAAGGAAAATACAGCAATGTGTTTGATGAAATGACTGTTACCCAAGGAGGCATAAGAAGCAGTTTAAGCATGTTTACCAATAATGAGAATAAAAAAGATCATTAGAAAACAGATCTATATGCACTATACTGATGATTTTTAAATTAGATTAAATAGTAACTAATATCTTTACAATTTTTATTTAAAAAATTTAAACTTTTAAGTGTCTTTTAAGTGACTACAAGGATTAAATCTATTACAGTATGCTTTTAATTTTATTTATTTATTTATTTATTTATTTATTTATTTATTTTGAGAGACAGATACAGAGAAAGAGAGAGTGAGAGTGGGGAGAGGCATAGAGAGAGGAAGAGAGAGAATCCTAAGCAGGCTATACACTATCAGTGCAAAGCCCCATGCAGGGTTTAAACTCATCAACTGTGAGATCATGACCTGAACTGAAATCAAGAGTTGGACTCTTAACTGATTGAGCCACCCAGGAGCCCCGGTATGCTGTTAATTTTAATTACATGTTTGGGAAATCTGATTACAATGTAATCAAGATCTAAATAACTGAAAAATTTTGTCTTCAGCTTATGACAGTTTTCTAAGTGTTTAAGCACTCAGCATAATATCATTTAATAGATATATAATATTAAAATATTGAACATTAAGAAAATTACAAATAAATAAAAGTCATATGGTCCTAGAATAAAAAGCCATATAGACCTGTGGGACAGAATGAAGAGCCCAGGCATACATTCATGCATATATGGTCAACTAATTTTTGACAAGGGCACCAAGATCACACAAAAGGAAAAGAATAGTCTGTTCAGTAAATGATGCTAAGGAATTAAATATCCACATCCTAAACATGTAAATGAACCCCTATTTTACACCACTCAGATGATTAAGTCAAAATGAATCAAAGATTTAAATATAAGACCCAAAACCATACAACTCCTAGAATAAAACATAAGCTCAAACATCCTTGACATTGGTCATGGCAATGATTTCTCAGATAAGATACCAAACATACAGGCAACAAAAGTTAAAATTAGTTAGTGGAATCAGACCAAACTAAAGAACTTATGCACAACAAAGGAAACTGTCAACACACTGATTGGGAGAAAATATTTGCAAACCATATATCTGTTAGGGATTTAATAAAATTTATAAAGAACTCATGTAATTCAACAGAAAAAAAAAGCAAATAACTCAATTAAAAATGGGCAAATACACATTTTTACAAAGAAGACAGATAAATGACCAATAGGTATATGCAAGTTGCCCAACATCAATTATCATCTGAGGAAAACAAATCCAAACTACAATATGATACTACTTCATCCATGTTAGGCTGGCTATAATCAAAAAGACAAGTGGTAACAAATGTTTCTGAGAATGTGGAGAAAAGTGAAACTTTACACACCGATGGTGTGAATATAAATTGATGAAGCCATTATGTAAAATTGTATTATGGTTCCTTAAGCCATATTACATTATTAAAAATTGAGCTATTATATAATCCAGTAATCTCACTCCCGGGTATATATCCTAAGGATTTAAAATCAGTATCTCAAACACTTATCTGCACACCCATGCTCATTACAGCATTATTCATAGCAGTCAAGATATGGAAACAATCTATGTGTCCTATGACAGATGAATGAATAATGAAAATGTGGTATAGAAAAAGATCCTGTGATTTAATGGATAAACATGGATGAAACTCGAGGGAATTATGCTATGGGAAATAAAACAGAGAAAGACAAATTCTGTTTGGTATAAAGATGGAGTCTAAAATATTTTTTAAATGATTTCACAGAAACACAGACCAAATTGGTGGTTGTGGGTACTATGGGGAGGGGGGAATGGGGTGATGGAAGTCAAGGATACAAATAGTTTTAAAATATCTCTCATAGGGTTGATGGGGGGTGGGAGGGAGGGGAGGGTGGGTGATGGGTATTGAGGAGGGCACCTTTTGGGATGAGCACTGGGTGTTGTATGGAAACCAATTTGACAATAAATTTCACATATTAAAAAAAAATCTCTAATAAGACATTGCATAAGAGCCTACTGGACATTCAAGTTAATAAAAATAACACTGACTGAGTACTTGTATGTGCTAGATACTGTTTCCAGTGCCTTGTCATGTCTTCTTTCTCAGTTTACACATATCACAGCACTATGAGTTGATAGTGCTGTATTTTGTAGATGAGCAAACTCTAGCACAAAGAAATTAACTTGCTCTGGGTTATATATCATGCAGTTCCAGGCAGGGCAATTCCACTTGTTTCCAATCTTAATCACCATGATGCAAGGCCTCATAGTCACAGTCATATCTAAGTTGAGTGTCAATTCCCTATAGACCTAACTGTATACGTTCTGCACTTTGGCCAGTCTTTATCAAGATAGGGCATTTACACATGTGAAAAATAGGCATCTTATACTAAGATCTCCCTTAGTGTCTCACACCTCTACTCTGCCGACAGCAAGAAAGCAAGGCTTCATTTAAAATTCAAATCTTTGCGAGGAAATCTCCAAAGAAAATGTGTTTGCCCAATCCCATAATTCATATTTTGAATGACAGTAATAACGTGTGAAATAAACACATGTTGAGTTCAAAATCATTTCAGCACGTTAAAAAATATTTTACCTTCCTTTGAAATACCAAGAAATAGAGAAACATAGGTAGTTCTGAATCGTTTAATGTTCTTTCCAGAATTCAACTCCTTCCATTTAATTTTACTTTTACAATTGCAAAACAAAGTGTAAAGGGATATACAATGAGCCAAGACTATAATTTTGGAAAGGACAAGTTTCACCCTGCTGCTCAGCATCAGCCAAGAGCACAAGTTTCCATTTTATTGTTACAGTCCTGTTGGTGCTTAATGATCAGGTGCGGTTTTCTAGAAAACTAGAAAACATGTTTAAATATTGTTACCTAAATATCTGGACAGCTGTAGGCCAGAGCCATTTTGTTGTCCTTCTAAGTAGAAATGTCCTATTAGAGATCAATGCAAAAGCTGAATGGCTTTAAAATCTAAGCCAGTCTTTTGGACTAAACTAAAGTTTTAGTTTATGGATTTCATAAACTAGTCACTTTAACAGGTATATGCAAATTGCACAGACTTGACCTGAAAGGTGTTCTTGGATGGACGAGGACAGTGGTGTCTATTTCTACTCTTACATTCTCAAATCACCTTCCAGTCCCGGAGAGAAAGACGTCATCCTTCTTTCCAGCATTGCTCTCAAATTCTATTTATGTACCCTGATCTCATCCAGTATCCCTTTTGACCTTCTTTCCTCAATTTCTCCCTCTCTGCATTTTATTAACTTACATAAGGATATATAACCCGCTGTCGGCAAATGTTTTCACACAAATCGAGTCCTCTTAACAATTCTGAAGGTAGAAAGAATGCTAGTCTCCTATATCCTAGATCAGGCTTGATTGTACATTTCCTGTCACTGAACTCTGCAGAGACCAGAAATCAACAGAATGGAAATCTACATCTCTTCTTGGTCTTCCATCTCTAAACCTCATCAAGGTTGTTGTCTGACCGAATCACTGTTGTCTTCTTTTTTTATTGCTATCATAATCTACCAACTTTCTGTACCAGGACATATGGTCTGCACGTGGCCTGGAGTCACCCACTCCTCTTCTGGTCTCATAGTGGTCCAGGGGGATGTCAAAGTCTATGGTGAGGGCTTCTTCAGCAGCCTACCTTAATCTCCAGTGACCATCCTCAGTGCACTTGCATAGTCACACCCTGGACCTTATCACAACTCAAATCTGCTCTACTTCTAAAATCTTTGACTCATATTTGCCTGTCTCTACCAACCTTATAAGTCATTCAGCTGAGGGCCATAGCAGACTCTGCAGTCTCTCAACTACATCATTTATTACAGATCTATCAGCTTTGTTCTTGACTCACTCCCTTTTCCATTCAATCTTGGCCCAACACCCAGATCATTAAACTCCACATCCCTTCTCTATGCACTGTTTTCTGGCCATCACACAAACCTTTTAAAATTTCATCCCCCGAGCAAGCTATGTCCTAGTTATTCATGTTTCTGCTGCAGAAAAGCACCTAATAGGGAGGATGTATGTCACACAAAATTCATGGTTTCTAGCCCAGCTGGATCTCAAAAGCCTCCCGGGAAGCCTCCTAAGCATCACTAAGTAGCACATACTCCTTTCTCCTCAGTTGCTAGTCTCAACTTTTGCGTTTCCCAGAAAACCATTGTTCAGCCACATCCTCCCTCAACCTCAACACATCAACTTGCCTTATATTTAACCAAGAGCATTTAGCTGGAATAAAAATCATTTTCTCCCTTACAAAATTACCTATGTCTACGCTCCTCCTTTTCGCCTAGGTATCTGTCTTAGAAACATGTACACTGCTCCTGTGTGTGTCTCCTTTACTCTCACACAACACTTGTAACACCAGAAGTGTGGGGTTTTATCACACACCAAGCAATTTTATGACACGAGCTGCATGCCTACAATTACACTCAATGCTGACACTATCTACCTGGAAATGGCCTCAGATCTCACAAGTTAAGTAAGGGCTCCGTCCTTTAATACTGTCCCTCCCCCAACTCCAGATGCCAATATCAAGTCTTGGTTGTTATCTGTGCTTCTGGCTGACTCCCTATACATTGAAGGTTTGAATGACTTCCTCATATTTGATTGATTTGGTAGAGTGGCTCAGAGAAAGATTGTACTTACTAGATTACCAGTTGATTATAAAAGGATATAAACAGCCAGATGGCAGAACTGCATAGGACAAGAAATGGGTAAAGTGTGTGGAGCTTCCATGCCCTCTCCAGACACCACTCTTCTGGCACCTGAGATGTTTGCCAACCCAGAAACTCTCCAGATCCCATACTTTGGGGTTTTTATGGAGGCTTCCTTACATAGGCCTAACTGATTGAGTCCTTGGCCATTGGTGACAGAGTCTACTTGCAGCTCCACCCCTGTCACACTGGAGGTAGGGGGAGGGGATGGGACTGAAAATTCCAACTCTCTGATCACAAGGTTGGGTCTCCAGAGAACTTGTCCCATTTTTTTAAATGATTTTTTTAATGTTTATTTATTTTTGAGAGAGAGAGAGAGAGAGAGAGGAAGACACAGAATCCACAACAGGCTCTAGCCTCTGAGCTTTCAGCACAGAGCCTAACTTAGGGCTCAAACTCAGGAACTAGGAGATCATGATCTGAGCCAAAGTCAGACTCAGCCCACTGAGCCACCTAGGTGCCCAGGCACCTAGTAAGTAAGTAAGTAAGGTCTAAAAATCACCTCATTAATGTAACAAAAGACACCTTCATTATGTCTCACCACTTAGGAAAATCAAGGGTTTTAGGACTTCTGTGTCAGAAATGGGGGCAAAGACTATCTATCTATCTATCTATATACTTTTTTTATTATAAATTACAAATTTACACTGAGGAAAAAGATGGTGTGCAGGCAACTTATGAGGAATGTGATCCCAGAGAGCGGGTATGAGGAACAGAGAATGAAATAGGATGAAATAGGAAATAAGGGAAAATTAATGCAAGGATTAACTTTCGACTTGACCACATGGACAAAACAATATTTCTTGGTCACCTGCAATCTTCTCAGAAGCCTTAAAAATTATAACAAGTGTCTATCAAGAAGACAAAAATCAAAATATTTCTTGTTCAGCTCTCATCCCGAGTTGGGCAAGAGTGGTCCCATAGGCAACAGCTCTCTAATATATATCTCTAAATTGTCTCAAGAGTGTCCCACTGAGTGGTCAGTAGTCTACTGAGCATCTCCTCTTAGAATTTCCACGGGCATCTGAGACTCAACATGCCAAAAACCAGCTTGTCATTATGTACTCTCCACTAATAAACACACACAGACACGCACAAACACACACCTGCTCCTGCTATAGCCTCTCCATTATCATCTACCAACCGGCCTAAGCCATAAAATATGAACTCATCCCTGATTCCTCCTTCCTTTTTGATATTTTAATTTCATATTTTACAATTTCCCCTTGAGACTTATCTCCTGAATAGCTTTTAAATTAATTTCTTCCTGGGGTCCACGGGTGGTTCCGTCGGTGGAGCACCTGACTCTTGGTTTCAGTTCAGGTAATATTCCCAGGGTTGTGGGATCAAACCCCACATGGGGCTCTGTGCTGAGTGTGGAGCCTGTTTAAGATTCTCTCTGTCTCTCTCTCTCCCCCTGTCCCTATTCATGCCCTCTCTTTCTAAAAAAATAAAATAAATGAATATCGCCTTTTGTATTCCTACTGCCATTATCTTACTTCAGGTTCTCATTGGTCTTCACTCTGGTTACTCTAATTCCTGCATAACCAATTTCACTGGCTTCTGTCTGATTGCTCTTCAATTACTTCCAATATGAGGCTTTCAAAGTCTAACGCTGAGACCCTGAGACAAAGACTCAGGTGCAGTCAGTTTATTCAGGATGTTATCCCAGAAGGCACAAATGAGGGAGTAGGAAAAGTGAGGGAGGAGAAATTTCATTAAAGAATGCATACTTCGGGGCGCCTGGGTGGCGCAGTCGGTTAAGCGTCCGACTTCAGCCAGGTCACGATCTCGCGGTCCGTGAGTTCGAGCCCCGCGTCAGGCTCTGGGCTGATGGCTCGGAGCCTGGAGCCTGTTTCCGATTCTGTGTCTCCCTCTCTCTCTGCCCCTCCCCCGTTCATGCTCTGTCTCTCTCTGTCCCAAAAATAAATAAAAAATGTTGAAAAAAAAAATTAAAAAAAAAAAGAATGCATACTTCTGTTTTTTTCTTTTTCTAATTACCTCTAGACATTTATTTTAAATGTCACGCTCCTGTGTTCTCACAACACCCTATTCAACTCTGGATTGTTAATCTTAACTCTATAATCTAATTAGTAATTTATTCCTCATCTTCTTCTCTAAATTATTAATCCCCTGAAGACCGTATCCTGATCCTTAACACCGTGTCTGATACACTGGTTGCTTAATTAACACTTCATGAGTAAATAAGTGAATGGATATTTTTATTTTATTTTTATAGATGAGGAAATTAAGACTCAAAAGTAATCAAAGAGTTTGTACAATATCTCAAAGCTTGTAAATTAGACAGCCAGTCCTCACACAGCTTTCCTTTGTTCTCTGTCCAGGGAAGTGGATTGTGCTCAAATTATTATTTCTATTACTGTTACTGCTGCTACTATGGCTATTCTATTTCACCTCCACACACTCTTTTCCTGCTATACATAAACAAGCTAAAGTCTCCTGTAATCTGAGCGAGTTGAAGGTGGTCAGAAAGAATTTCATCTGACCTTGATGTTCTTCTAGGCTACATATTAATCTTAATTTGCTTTTTATTTCCACCTATCCCTAATGTCAGGATTCTAATTTCCTGAAAGTTTCTTTTTTCATTTCCTATGCTTTGGCTCTCAAAATGGTCTTTGATGACAGCCTTGCTAAATAGCCCAGTGGTTTTATGCCTGTGTGTTGCTGTCGTTGGTATATTTCCTTTGCATTTCATTTAACTCTGGTTAACTCTTACCTTTCCTTCCTAAAAGATTGTTTTCTGTCGCCATTAAGGTTCGTCCTCTTCCCACTTTTCCAGCCACCACCCTCTTCCTCCTCTACCATCTAATGCTTCTCCTTTAACTCTGTGCCTTTTCCAAAACTCAGTGCTCAAGCTGCTTTCATCTCATTTCATAGCACAAAATGGATTCCTTAATGGCGATTTCCCCATTTATATTTGCAAACCACACATCATTTCAAAATTCAATGATATATTTACAATTATATAAAGACCATTTTACTGGACATCCTGTTATCAACTTAAACTCAACTTAATTGAGTTTCATTTCTTTCAGCTTTTATTTTACCACTAATTTTGATTCCTATACCAGCCAACAGTCTTGGTTCCATTCTGTCTTTGACCCAAAGCCCTTGTTTGTGCCTTAAATAATTTGATTCTGATAATAATTTGATTTCCCTTGTGTAGGAAACCTTTTTAGAAACTTGTGACAGTCAACTCTTCCTAAATAAATTATTTGTCATTCCTCTGTTCCTAAATTTATACAAGATAACATCCACATTTCTGGACCTGCCACTCTAGGGAGACACATGAAAGCTTGTGATGGACGTGATTTGGGATCTGAAGACGGACCCCCTTATCTCACATCTCAGCTAGAGGTGCAAACTGGACAACGGTGCTCCAACTCCTCTGAATCTCAGTGTTTTCACATGTCGACAGGGATAAGGTACTCCAATTCCTGCACGGACGGCCAGATTAAGTGAGATAAAGTGCATACCTGGCATATAGTAACTATAGCAACTGCTCAATAAATGGTGGTCATTCATTTCTCAAACACAGCTTCCCCTCCAGCAGTCAGGCCTACTCACCATCCTCCAAGTCTGCCTAGCACACCTAGGCACCAGTTCCTTTTCCCACATAATTACCTACACTTTACATGACTGTTCACCTCTTTAAATAATGAAATTCTATTCATTCTTCAAAATTATGATCTCAGTCTAGCTTTGCCTAGAGTACTCACCTTATTTATTTTCACTTGTTTGTTTTTACAGTGAATGGGTTCTCCCTATTCTGATATCATTTAAGAAGTAAACTTATTTTTGTGTTACTCAGTTGACTCACATGAGATTCTGTACTTTGTTGCTCATGGTTCCAGAATAGGCAGTTTGTCTCTCTCTAGCCAGAATCTAAGCTTCTTGAGGACAGGAAGAGGTGTATCTTCTCTTCACTACTTTCTGTACTTTGTACATATTTTACTACTAATTCATTGGTTAATTCATTGAAGTTCATGAACAGGCTATAAACATAGGATGTTTTACTTGTACCCAGGGCACATGTTCATATTTCTGATATGAGCTATGTCAATACATACTTTATATATGTACAGATTGCCAAATTTCTGTAATGTCTTAAGATACTGAGAGACAAATAGCAGTTACTTTTCCTGTGACATAATGTTTCTTAAAAAAAAAAAAACAAACAAACAAACGAAACAAAAACTTTTCCCATAAAATTAGACACAACCACAGATAGAACTGTAACCTTTGCCACCTGTGTTCAGCAAGTATGCGACTCACCTCCTTATTTAAAGCCAGCCAACAGTAGTGTCCACACAAGTAAAACCCATGTGCACACACACTCTCACACGTATAGTCAGAACGAGCTCATGAACAGCAATTAATTTTGGGTCTTCTGTTTTGTCCCAAGGGTTGTCTGTTTGATACTCCCTGCATCTGATCACTAATCAGCCTAAACTGAAAGAGCACCTTTTAAATGCAGGGGAAAATGTAACTGTTGACCATGTTATCCTTTTTCTGTCTCATGGTATTATACTCCAACATATGGCTTGAATATTTATTATAGGCCTCTTTTAGTGCACTTCAGGTTGATCTTACCAGGTATAAAAATGGAAACATCGGGGCGCCTGGGTTGCTTGATCGGTTAAGCGTCCGACTTCGGCTCAGGTCACGATCTCGCGGTCGGTGGGTTCGAGCCCCGCGTCGGGCTCTGTGCTGACAGCTCAGAGCCTGGAGCCTGTTTCAGATTCTGTGTCTCCCTCTCTCTGTGACCCTCCCCCGTTCATGCTCTGTCTCTCTGTCTCAAAAATAAATGTTAAAAAATAAAAATAAAAAAAAATTTAAAAATGCAAACATCATCTGAAGCAGTGAGGAATGTGCTGACAATGGGATACACGTGAATGTCAAATATTATGAATAATTATCTTAGGTTATAGTGTATTTTGCCAGGTTACACTTCTTTAGAGATATTTCTATGGGAATTATTTTAAAGCTGTACAGGGGGCTCTATAAAGTCCCTAAATCTAGTAAATGACACAAAACTAAATTATTTTGCATGGAAATCAACTCCTTTCCATCCAACTTTTTTCCCCTTACATTTTCTAAAAAATGTTATAAAAATAACAATGGTTGATACTTATATAGAGTCTACTCTGCAGTAGGCATTGTTCTATGAGCCCTTCATGTATTAGCACAGTTAATAGTCATTATCATGTTCCTTGTGTCACAAATGAAAAAAGGTTAAATGACATGTCTAATATCATAATGCTATTTATAGTGCCTCAATTTTATTATGTCATATATTTAATAAATATTTAGGAACAGTGACCATGTCTGAGTCATTATCTTCCCATGTATTTTCCCTTTGTCCTGACTCCCCCAATTATTTTTTCTTGTCCGTTTTTATTGATTATCTGTCGGAAGCTCTAAAAATTTTGGAATGTAACATATATATGCACATACATGTGTATATTTGGATGTATGTGGACACACACACAGACACACAGGCATTCCTAAAACAAAATACTCCTACAGCTGATTTCCAAATCAGACAATTTATGTATTTTATTTCCTGCTCCTCCTCACCTGCTACAAATGCTGCAGTCATTGTCATTCTCGCCGCTAGGACATACACAGGTATTAGCTCATGGTGATTCTGTAATGTCCTTCCTTCTCTATTCATTTGAACTCTGTCCCATAGGTCCCAAATCTACTCAAATATTTTAACCCTGATATCCTCTCTCCTCTGAAATCCTGCACTTATTATTCTTATGTGATCACTGCAGGGGCCATAATATGCACTTCTAAATCCCGTGAGGCACTTAACACTGTCTAGGACTTAATAATGAATACCAATTGCTTATTTGATTGATGATTAAGAACAATTGCTTTTTTATTTCCTCATATTTCCATTTAATAAAAGTGCAGCTTAAGAATTATTATTACCATAAGGAATAATTGGAAAGAAAAAATCATGCCCTTGGCCTGTGGTAAATAGAGTTAGCATATCCTTATTAAACACCAAATGAACTTATAATCATTTGTTAAAAGATATTCTGCCAAAATATATATTGAATGAGCAAAATATTTCACTAATGTTATATAATTTCCTCTACATATACTACAGACACTTACTAGGTTTTATAAATGCATTTTACTTTAAAAAAAAAAAAAAAGAATGTTTTCCCAAATTGCTCCTTTACAGGGGATTTGCTTTCCTCTAGGTGAGTCATCTTTTCATAATGATTCATAATCTCCTTTTCCAGAGTCCCTTAAAATCACAATGTCTTTTAAAAGACTAATTTGAGGGGGAAAAGCCTTTAGTACATCTCTCATCATTTGTAAATAGATTCAAAGTGGTTGTTGAGATATGTGAATTTGACTTCAACTTTAGAGATGAAACAATCAAGTGAAAAAACAAAACAAAACAAAACAAAATTTGTGTGCTAATCATCCTACCATGGACGTATCGGTGCCACACCACAGGGTCTTCATGTAAACAGGTTCCGAAAGTACCCTTAGAGGAAGATACTCCAGGACTATTAGAAAGGGAAGAGTTGAAGTTCTTTACATGAGGTACGGAACAAAAGCCAAATACTCCCTTATGCAAAACAGTGTCCAGAACATTTGCTTCTTTGTTGGTACAGTGGCAGGACTATGTTGCTTGTTTCCATTCTTGGCTTGAGTGTTGTGGTATAAAGAGGTTGGCAAACTAAGGTCCACAGGCCAAATTCCTTCCTCTCTCACCTGATTTTGTAAATACAGTTTTATTTTTAACATAGACACATCCATTCATTCTCATAGTATCTTGGCCTCCTCTCAAGGTACAGTGGCAGAGTTGAGTGATTGTGACAGACACCATATGGCCTCCATCTAAAATTTTTACTATCTGTTTCTTACAGAAAAGGTTTGCAAATCTCTAGTCTACACTATATGATTTACAATTCTTATTCTCCCATTTACCTGATAAATACATGCCATCTCTGTCCTTATCAATGGCTTTGAAGAATCTGAAAAAAGGACACTGGAGCTGAAAATGTAATGAGTTAACAAGTAAGTCTTACCAAGCACACATACTTGCTGTTATAATTTCCACTATTATTATATTATCATTGGTGAAGGTTATTGAGCATTTATGGTGTGCCAAACACTTTAGAGGTAGTATCTCATTTATTCCTCACAAATGACTTTGTGACATAGGTACTATGTAATCTCGGTTTTGGAAATGATGAAACTGAAGAGCGGTGAGCTAGGGTAACTTGCCCAAAGAAACAGGCAGAAAAAGGGATAGGGATAGGCAGGACAGGAGTTAGAAACATATCTATTCTCTACAATGCATATTCTCAACCACCATATTCACCACACAACCCCATGGACTAGGGAGGGAAAAAAAGAAATATAGAAGATTTAGCCTCCACCCATCCTTCAACAAGCTTCTAAATGTGTTACAGACAAAACATATACATCATAAAAATCTATATAGAATTTTGGTAGGCACTATTCTCAGAAATTTAAACGTTAATTAATTAATTAATTTAGAGAGGGAGAGAGAGAGAGAGAGCAAACACAAACAGGGGCAAGGCAGAGAGAGAGAGAGAGAGAGAGAGAGAGAGAGAATCCCAAGCGGACTCCACACTGTTAGTACAGAGCGCAGCGTGGGACTTGAACTCACAAACTGTGAGATCATGATATGAGCCAAATCCAGAGCCAGATGCTTAGCTGACTGAGCCACCCAGGTGCCCCTATTCTCAGAAATTTATACTTATTATTCCATTTGATCTTCAAAACAACTTTTTGGACTGAGCTCTATTATCTACCACTTTACAGATGAGGAGAAGAAAGGTTAGGTCACTTGTTCAGGGTCATACAGAAAATAACTGTAGGGTCTCTGTTTAATCAGCCTACATTATTCCATTCTATTGTAAACAAACAATACCCACATAAATGAAGCTTTCAAATGATTTTTAAGTGCCTTACTCTTAAATATGACCAGATATAAGGATATATTGAATATTTAAGGAAACATTCTAACATGGAAACAAGCAAACACAAAGAAACTCATTAAAGAGATCGAAGAAAACTTATAAATACCCATAGATGCTACATTGGAAAATAAGAAAAAGATGTTTTATCTATGAAACACTAATAGAACAACTATTTTTTAAAAGAAAGGATATTCAAAGCATAAGAAATAGGTTTTGGAAAATGAGACTATAAGGGCATAACAAAATCAGAAGAAATAGGGAAAATAAAACAACAAGAACAAAAATAACAACATGGCAATAATAGAAAATGGTAATAATATAGAAAGATTTAAAAATTCAACATATATCAGAAGAGCCAAAATTTTTCAAATGAATAATTTAAGACAATTTTTCAGAACTAAAGGAGGTAAGTTTCTAAAATGAACAGACTCCACTAGCAACCAGCACAATGAATGCAGAAAGACCCACATCAATAAACATCATCATTAAAACAGACAAAACCAGGCATAAACAGAACTCAAACACTTCCAGAGAGAGAAGAAAAGTAGTTCACATTTAAATACTTTACACCAGAACAACTTACGATTTCTCAGTGGCATCAGAAGCTTGAAGAAAATGGAGCAAGGTATTCTTTATTTTTCTACATGAATTATAAATTCTGAGGGCAGAGTTAAAGCTTTCCACTAGGATTTTCATCTTGTCAGTTTCTCTTTGTGCATCTAACAATTTTGCCTTGGCTATTTTCTCTGCTATATAACATTTTATCTTTATTTCTTCATGGTTTATTGTACTCCCCCCCCCCCCGAATATGTACTCTTTCTGTACCTTTTTAATCATTGTATATTGAATTCTTTTTTAATATTAGTAAGGTCTCTGTTCTGCATTTTCATACATCTATCTCTTAGAGCTTTTGCTACTTCATGCGTTCCAACAGTCTGGTTATTTCATTTCATAAAAGGGTCTTATAAATATCGAAGATATTTAAATACATTTAACCATATATATTTCTATCAGTATCAAAAATTTAAGTGTCCATGATGTTCCCAACATGGTCTTCCCAACTCTTACTTTGAAAATGACAAGAACTTTAAATTTCATTATAAAGTTTTTCCATTACTTTCTATTAAAAAATAAGCACACTTTGAAAATTTTTCAGAGCAGTTGAGAAAAAGATCCCATTAATATGTCAGAATAATGATTCTTAAATTAATGAGCATTTATTGTATGTTTGGGAACTTGTTTGGAAGGTGTGGCAATTCTTGCTAAGGAACTATTGTAATAATTTAAAGGAGAGATGATAATTACTTGATCCAAGGCAGAGCAGGGATTGAGAAATGATAAATTGAATAAAAGACTCAAGGAAGTAGAGGTGGGAGGCTGTTAAAGATGTTGGGGCTTTGATGTAGGGTAACTGGAAGATGATAGTAACACTATCCCTGGAAGTGAAACAGAGAAGGTTTGTCTACATATTGATTTGAAGCATCTCAGGAATCAGAACTCCAGAGGTGCAAACAGAAACTCATAATGAGTCAGTCATAATAAAAAATTTCCCCTAGTTCTGCCTTAACCTAGTAGCTGGATTCTATAAATAGCCTTTTACCTAACTGACCCTGTTATCAAGTACCCACCACCTGTAAACCCGTTTCTCTCAGATTTTTCTCCAGTTCCGAAGACTGAGATGCTTTCTCTAATCCCCACAGCTCCGGTGAAAAGCGTCAGTTCCTGTTCATCCTCTAATTTTAACTCCTCATTTCTGTGGATCTCTTCTCTCCTGTTTTAAATCTATTAAAGTTCTTGGATGTGGGTAACAGAAACCAATCCTGGCTAACTTATTCAGTAAAATAATCATATAGGTACCACAAAAACCCCATAGGAAAGCTAGAAAAGCAGCTTTAAACAACTGTTAGAACCCAAGGAAGGATAGATGGTGAGAAACACAGCCCAAGACCATGAAAAGGGTTAAGATTCAGCTTCACCATGATACTGCAGGACTTTCAGGCCACCATGGCAGAGACTTGAAACCACCATTCCAGACATTTGATACCACAAATGTTACTGGGAATAAAATCTAAACTGACTGGCATCATTTTCTCTAGGTTCAAACTCCTTGTCAGGCTGTTCTCTGGCTGTACCTAGGGCAAGTACAAGTACCTGCTCATATATTTGATGTCAGGTATAGAAACAGAGACTGTCACCCCTCTTTGGCCTCTAGTGAGGGAAAGGCATTGCGTCTTATGAAAATACTCAACAAATATTCATTGAGTATGTATCATGTGGGCCAATTCTAGGCACCGGGGTAGAGTGGTATACAAAACAAGATGTCCTTGCCCTCATGGATTTGTAGGATAAAGGAAAAGAAAGTTTCTGGCAGATCTTTGCCTAAGGCTTTTCCCCCCCAATCTTTACGAACTAGTTTCACAAAGATCTAAACTCTAGACAAATGATTAACTGATTTTCTGAAATTTATGTTTCTTTTCCTTAAGAATTTAGGTCTGCAACAGGGTTGGAGATACTATCTAATAATAGATACATCCTAAAAGTTTGAAAAGGTAGCTAAACCTCCATTTTCCTTTACAGCTCTGCGCTTTCAACAAGCTTATCCCTCTCATCTTCCTACTTCATGTCTCCCCCACCCCCAGTCTCATTCTTCTGTGTAACTTGTATGACAATGAAAATTTGTACGAGGCAGTGCTATGTCTCTTGAATCCGTGACAATTTTTTGGTTTAATGTTCACATGCATAGTCAAATCCTCAAATATATTTTTAAAATGTTATTTATTTTGAGAGGGGTAAGGGACAAAGGAGGGGGGAGGGAAAGAGGGAGAGAGAGAGAGAGAGAGAGAGAGAGAGAGAGAGAGAGAGATTGAGAATCCTAAGCAGGCTCTGCGCTGTCAACACAGAGTTCCTATTTGGAGCTTGATCTCACGAACCATGAAATCATGACCTCAGCTGGATGAAGAGTCAAAAGTAGGATACTTAATCGACTGAGCCACCCAGGTGACCCAAATCCTCCAATATTATAAAGCAACTAATCCTTATCTATGTGGGTTCAAATCTAGACCTTCCCACAAGAGAAAATTCCATATTGACTATCTCTCACCCAATTTCTCCATTGGGGGTGGGGGAGAGAAATGCAACTGGCTTATTAATTAATGCAGAACACCCAGATATAAGGGATAAACATGTGAAGTGTTTTATGCGAGTTTCTAATCCCAGTTCCCTGAAGCCCAAATGGGGGAAGCTGAACGTCTTAATTCTGAAGCCTATAATGAGCAATGAAATACCTCACAGAAACAATATGATGAATAGCATCAAGTATAAATTACATCATAGCAACGATACTTCAGGTAACTAAGGCGTAGACAGCTTCACCAGGCTGTGCCCCTAACTAGTATATATGTCTTGTCTGCATGCGGGAAAGTATTCCAACTCCGAAACAACTCAATTTACAAATGAATTTTGGAAAGGCAGTGTTCTACCATGTTATCATTTTTTTGTTCCAAGAATGGTTTTACAGGGGTGCATGAGTGGTTCAGTCAGTTAAGCACTGACTCTTGATTTCGGCCCAGGTCATGATCTCATGGTAGTGTGATCAAGTCCCCAGTTGGGCTCCATGCTCAGAGAGCTTGCCTGGGTCTCTGCCCCAACCCCCTCACTTGCGTGTGTGCGCATGCACATTCACATGCTCTCTTTCTCTCTCAAAATAAATAAATTTTTTAAAAAGATGTGTCTTATAAAAGTTCTCATCCTTACTAAGCTCATAATCATTCCTTTTAAAGATTCACAGGCTTTATGGAGGCACAAATTGAAAAAATATATATAATCAAAACAGTTATAATGTTTTTATTAGTATTAACATTTCTTGGTTCCTCACAGTAAAGAAGGACTGGACTACCAACATCTTCAAAAGGAGAAAACAAGCATTTTCCAGGTCTGGATGTCAACATGACAGCAGAGGCTTAAACTGTGACTCAACCATGTTGCTGAAGAAAATATCTGTCTCCTAGGAAACGTACATGAACCAGAATTCTAACACTCTTTAACTGCCAGAGATGTTTTTATACAACTCGCCAATTACCACCTTGTGGTAAAATTTCACTTTGAAAATCTGCACAAACTACTAAGAAAGAAGGTGAAGCATGAAGCTAATTCACTGATTTACTCAACAAATAATTAAAGAGAGGCAACTCCAGGCTAGGAATTGTTCTCTTAGCCGAGGGCACAGCACTAAAATAATTGACAGATCCCTTGCTTCTCTAGAGCTGACAATCTTAGTTATGGGAGAGCATTGATTAAAGGAAAAATTGCATAGATTATAATGTCATATATTTAGGTCCGTGGCGGGGGTGGGAGGGGAATAAAGCAGATTTCAAGGATAAGGAGCCAGCAGTTGCGGGGAGGGGTGTCACATTAAATATGGTGGACATAGAAGGGGGCTCAGAAGAGATGAAAGTGGAGTGGAGACTCATGCAATGAAGGAGGAACCGAGGGAGTCAGCCAAATAGATATGTCAGGGGACAAGGAGCAGGGCCTGTGAAGCTTTATGGCAGCCACCCGTATGGTGGGTGTGACACTGGGAGATGTTGAGAGCCAGCTGATACAGCTCAAGCTGAGAGAGTAAACAGGAGGGAAGCAGAAACTTCAGCTGTGTAAGTAGAAGACCAGACCATTCAGGGATGTGTAGGCCACATAAGGACTTGGGATTAAATTCTATGGGATAGATATGGGATTGATATGGGATATGAAATGGGGAAATTTCAACAGGGTAGTAAAGAGTCTTTTTTTTAACGTTTACTTTTGAGAGAAAGAGAGGGTGGGTACCCAAGTGGGGAGGGGCAGAGAGAAACGGGGGTGGAGGCTCAGAAGCAGGTTCTGCGCTGACAGCAAAGAGCCTGATGGCGAGCTCGAAATCAAAAACCGCGACATCATGACCTGTGTCGAAATCAGAAGCTCAACAGGATGAGCCCCAGGCGCTTCCGACTTTATTTTAAAATAGACTCTTCAAATGAAGCTATGCGGGGATGTGAAAAACACCTTAAAAAGAATATGATTTATAATGTATGATATCATCTATATGTGGAATCTAAAACAGAGAATAGAGGGTGGTAACCAGAGCTGGCCAGGGGCAGGAGTGGTGGTGGTAAGGGAATTAGGAAAATGTGGGTCAAAGTGTCCAAAGGCCATTAGAAGATGAGTCAGTTCTGGAGATCTGATGTACAGCAGTGAAATTGTAGTCAACAATACTGTATTATATACTTCACTGTTGCTAGGAGACTAGATCTTAAATGTTCTCACCACACACAAAAAAGGAATAATTATATGACATGATGAAAATGTTCGCCAAGGCGATGGTGGTAATTGTAATATATACATCTATCAAAATCAACACGAGGTACACCTTACTTAAATTTACAGAATGTTGTAAGTCAAGTATATGTCATTAAAAAAAAGATGCAAGAATATGCTCTTAGAACAATTTATAATCGGCACATTAAGTGTGTTATCCTTATTTCTGATTGTTCAGTTAATTTTTTATCTCCTCTTTTATAAATTTTTGACAGGAGAGATCCTACAGTTTTCATGATGGTCTATTGATTCCAACAATATTGTTCTTTTTTTTTCAAACTGCCACTGATGTAATTATTTTCTTCCCCAAATTCTCACATCCAAACTCTACTTCTGATTGATTACATTTTAAGTATGCATAGCCGAAAAAATAATCAAAAAATTCTGTTGTGTGAAAAATTTATCTCTAAATCGAATATATCTTATAAATCTTGGTAACAAGGAACATTTTTTTTTTTTTTTGCATTCTAAAAAATGAGAGGGGTATCATTTTGTGGTCTGAGACTGAAAGAATAAAGGATCAAGAGGTAACGAGGAGGTTTTAAAACCTTCAGCCATCTTCTGATTACCATACGTGGGAGGGGAACCTCTATTTTTGTGTAGGATTCACTCATCAGCAGTCAGTTCATCAGGTGGTATCACTGAGAATCTTCCTAGCTTGGCAACCAGGTCAGACTCCTAGGCCTGACTCATTAGCACTAATGAGTCACTGTCAGTCTGCTGTCCGCAGTGGCTACAGCTATTGGTTTAGGGGTGAGCACAGGATCCCAGTCAAGCCTTTTGGAGCAGATCTCAAAGATTATAGAAACCTGAGAGAAAGAATGCTCTCTCTTTCCAATGAACATCTAAGTGTGAGTTTATATGGCTAGACTTGGTGCAATAACTCGGAGCTTCCTGGAGAAAAGAATGAACCAGAAGAATGGAACTAATAAAACTCAAAGAGACAAACCAGGTCTTGGTGTTATTACTTTAAATTTTGACTTGAATTTCACCTGAAGCCATTCTTTCTCTCAATTTTTCCCCTTAGGTGAGCCATAAAATTAATTTTAAGTTAGATTTGGTTTGGTTTTCTGTCACTTGAAACTAAAAATGTGGTAATGAATATATATTGAGTTCAAACAATCTTGAAGTGTGTATGAATGCTAAATTCAATAACATATAACACTAGATATAACTTTATTATCCTAAACAGTAGGCAACATGTCTTCTCACCTGGCAAATGTAAAACTGTAAGTTAACATAAAATAAAATTAGCAAGCTCTGTCCCAACCCACAGAGAAATAGGAACACAGAGACCCAGACTTTGGATAGAGTGCTGGGGCCTGAGCTGGACAGGAGGAAATGAGACTGATACAGTCTTCAGAGCACAGAACCAGGGGAACACCTGAATGCTAGAGCCAAGTAAACAATCCAACAGAAGCATCACATCACAGAGGCCAGTTATTAAGTCAGAGTACAACCAAGAGACAAAAGACCACGAGGACATCCAAACATGAAAAAGGTTTGAAATGGTTATTAAAAAGGTCAGACTTGAAAGGGGTGCTTGATAACTTGGGGATTAGCTGCAGTATAGGTCACCTCTGGAGTCAGCAGAGGTAAAGAGGGAATCATTGAAGGCACTGAATAGACACACATATGCTTGACAAAATAAAATATTCAGTTATGTATCCAGGCCAAGTAAAATATTCAGAATTCAGTAGACCTTCAAATCCCCAAGGCAACATTACTTTGAAAGGAGGAATATCTCCATGTAGAAAAACACTCCCTATTGATGAAATGGTAATTCTCTATGACCTGCAACTGAATCACTGAAAGCAATCAAAGTACAAGATGAAAGTCGTATTTTGCCACTTCTCTCTACCTACCCACTCCCTCCTAACATAAAATGTATTTGGCATTGACTGCTTCACAAAAAAAAATAAAGACATGACTTAAATTTACTGTCAATGCATGTGCGATTAAGGAAAGAGGTGAATATTTTAAAGGTATCGCGACCTGGATAGAACCTGGAAAGTACACTTGCCCCACAGCTACAGCTCAAACTAGTCCCAGACAAAACTGTGAGATGAAAGTCCTTACCGAAGTAGTTCTCAGAGAATATTCCAGACCACCACCAGCAGCAGCAGCACCTAGGCACTCATTAGGCATACCTACTAAATCAAAAACTCCAGGGAGGGGCCTCCCCACGCTGTAGTTTAACAAGACCCCCAGATGATTTTGATTTATACTCAAGTGTATGACCTGCCGTCTTAGCCCAGTCTCCTCTCAGTTGGAGTCAATGAAACCTTTCCTCTCATAACTCAACCATAATCATTTTCTGAGCACATTCTGACCATGGAAGAAAAGTGAGAGAAAAGCTTCTTGCTCTTATAGAAATGTCCTCAAGCATTTAGAAAAGGGGCGGGGGGTGATGGAAATGAAGCATTAACAAATAAAAAAAGGAAATGATGGAAGAAAAAAATTCAAATTTTTCCCCCAGGTATCCTTTTTTTCATAAGAAGCAGTTGTTATTGATAGCCAACCACAGAAGCATTCGGCAATGTGGTTGCCCTATAGATGACTACATTGGGCGAAGATTCAAATGTGCCTTTGTTAACATCTTTTATTTGTTTTTAATTTTAAGCAGAAATTGATTTGAAGTGTGTAATAGCAATTTACACAAGAAAATGAATACTAACTACACTAAAACCACAATACCAGTTGTAGGTAGATTCTTTACATTGGGAGGCATATTATTGGTCATGGATTCTAATCCAGTGTAGAAACCCCTTTTCCAGCATCCATTGTAAGCGATCCAGGTTTCTGGTTGAATATTTTATAGAGAGAAGAGACAGTTTGATTAAGACTAATGATCGGAAATCTTTTTTTTTTTAATTTGAACTTATAAAGCTACCTTGATACACTCTTTTGTCAACAATCTCCCCCATTTTAAGCACCTCTCAAAGCCTGGTCACAAATGGAATTTCCTACAATATGGTATTAAAACAAGGGTCCTGTTTGCATATTTCCTATTGCTTATTCGTTTTGCTTTCATGTAATTTAGCCACAAATGGTCATAACTTTTGAGTGTATGTGTAGCTGCTTGAGGTTGTGGTGTTTTGAAAGTTCTAAGAAATCTCTTGACATTCTCTTTCTTGAAACAATATTTTAGTGCAGCAGCTAGCTAGCCTCATTAAATATGAGATATTAGTCTACTGTGGAATTTCCAGGTAAATAAAAATTTCCCTGTTATTAATAACACTAAAGAGGATGTGGTGCAAAACTTTCACAGCTGGAAATGAGCAGGCCTCTTATAGTGTTCAGAGCTCATCATGGGGGAAGAGACGGACCGATTTGCCTAAGGCATTTTGGAAGAGAAACACTCAAGACCTTTAGTCATGTGCCATTAAGATTCAATTTCAGTGAGAGCTGAGTGAATTCATTCATTCATTAATTCATGCCTTCATTCATTCATCCATCTGAAGGACCAAGTACAGATCTATCTAGGTGCTAGGGACACCGCAATGGACAATGGTCCTGCCTTCGGCTCCTGGCCAAGTCGGCTGTCAGAGGAGAACTCCAACAATGTACTTGAATAGCAGCAAGTCTGACACTGTAAAAACCAAAGTACAAAGTAGGAGAGATTTCATTAGCATCCCAGGCATAGTGGCTGTGTTTTGTGGATACTCACTGTGGAACATCACTGCGGTGCTGGCAGGGGTTGGACCAGCAGGAATATCCCCACTGCTATCAAGAAGCATCATCCCACATACTAGGCCATCCATCAGCTTCCAAGCTGTTTGACAGAAAGGAACTGATGGCAACAATGGATCACTTATTCTTCTGTCTTCCTCGTGTCTGAAAATAGTACTAACCCCCTTTTGGTGGAATATGCTCCTGGATTGTTTTTAATAACGGGAGCTTCAAGAGACATAATGGGTTCACTGCTAATAAATAAACAAAATGTTGAATGACTAACTGAAAAACACTTAAGTTGTCATATATTCATAAAAGCAGATGAATTGGTAAGGGTGATGATAGAGGTGATTACTACATCAATGTGGTATATGTCACTATGCCATGAGCTATGTATATGTTATATCTAACCCTCCCAGCAATTTTGCATGATAGATCATACTTCTCTTTAATTAATAACTTACATAACATCATACAGCTCTCTAACAGAAAATAAATAATGTTATAAACTACCATTGGTATATATTAAAAGCTCAGGGCTTCCTCTTATTAAGCTAAAAGGTTTATATTACAAATAGTGCTGTTAATATTACAAATATTAAATAGAAGCTAGCTAAAAGAAATTAGTCTTTTTTTCAGTGATGTGAGTCTTCATTGTGAAAGCTATTAACATTATAGCAGCATAATAGTACTATATAGAGTTCATATGCTTAAAACAATTTGTAATTCTTTATGTTGATGGGCAGAAGATATCACACTCTCCTCCCAAAAAGGTTTCTCCCATTTCTGTGTCTTAACCAGGAATCTGCAGAAAGCTGAATGGACAAGGGTAATCCATCATTTGCATAATGCCCTTGTTTGTTTCCACCACTTTCTACATTTCTTCTTATTTGTAATGTTTACTGCTCTCTGGAGAAGGAATTTCACCTCTCCCTAGCATTTTTGACAAATGGCTGCTGGGCTTTGGGAGGACACATATACAATTAAAACATAAAGTAGGAAAAGCTTGGAATATCGAAAGACCTCAATAATCCACAAGACTTCCTTGATGTGGTGTAGTCCTGAAATGTCAAAAAGAAGGTAGGACTCTGAAATAACAACATTAGAAGCTTCCCTATGGCTTTTTGTCCCAGTGAGTCTGCTCAAATTTAATTTTTTTGTTAGCATTTATTTATTTTTGAGACAGAGAGTGACAGAGCATGAACGGGGTGGGGGAGGGTTAGTCAGAGAGACAGGGAGACACAGAATCCGAAACAGGCTCCAGGCTCTGAGCTGTGAGCACACAGCCCGACACGGGGCTCGAACTCATGGACCGCAAGATCATGACCTGAGCCGAAGTTGGACACTCAACCGACTGAGCCACCCAGGCACCCCAAGTCTGCTCAAATTTTAGGATATGATTATTGATGAAAATTATAAATGACACAAACAGATCTATATAGAAAGGGAATCATGTGTAAAATTCTTTGGGAAAGATTATTTCCTTGAATTAATCTGGAAACAGAATTGGCTCTCTTCTTATGTTATAGCTGGACATCATTAGGATAACGAGATCCAAAACTCTAAAATTTAGAGACACCTCATTCAACTCCTACTCCAGACCCTAAACAGTCATTACTATGGATAGGCTACTGATGAAAGTTAAAACAACAACAACAACAACAACAACAACAACAAAACCCCTCCAATTTTTGTGCTAGACTATTTTTGAATACATTGTAACTCTTAATTTTTCATTGATATATATTTTTCTCAATATGATGAGACATTGCTGCATCTGTCTGTATTCCACTCTTGTACTAGTGCCTTCTTGTCTCAATCCACCCTTCACTCCCATCAAATAAATCAACAACTTTATATAATGTTGGATTCCAGTTCAAAACATTTTAGGCAAGACCCTCAAGTTACTTCATATTTTATCTGCAAAATAAACTTTATGGGCTTTATGATAGCTGTTTCTTTAGTTTTTCTATCTACTTGTGAGAACACAAATGGACAGTGGTTGAGAATTTTCTAAATTCCAAACACTGCTAGATAACATGGCAGTCAAAGCTATATCATTACATTTCGCATAAAGACTTATTCCAGACTGTAACTGAGAGACTACTAAACTAGACCACTAAAAGTCAAATACTTGGGGTTCCTGGGTGGCTTAGTTGATTAAGCGTCTGACTCTTGATTTCAGCTCATGTTGTGATCTCACAGTTTGTGGGTTCCATCCCTATGTCAGACTCCATGCTGACATTGTGGAGCCTGGTTGGGATTCTTTCTCTCCCTCTCTTTCTTCCCCTACCCTACTCATGCTCTCTGTCTCCCTGTCTCAAAATACATAAACATTATTTTAGGTTCAAAGATCAAATACTGACATCCTTACAGGTAACCTGTATTTCTATAAATTCCAAGAAGACTCAGACCAGCTGGTCTAATTGAAACATGTAACATTAGGATTTTAGGAGGCTTCATCTAAATTTTAGAAAAATGTTTTGCAACCAGTATAATTTAAAATAGCATATTTAGGGGACACCTGGGTGGCTCATTTGGTTAGGCATCCAACTCTTGGTTTTGGCTCGTGTCATGATCTCATGATTTTGGGAGTTCGAGCCCCATATCGAGCTCAGTGCTAGTGGTGTGGAGCCTGCTTGGGATTCTCTCTCTCTCTCTCTCTCTCTCTCTCTGCCCCTCCCCCACTCACACTGTCTCAATCTCTCAAAATAAATAAACTTAAAAAATTAAAAAAATAAAGTATCATATTTATATGCAATGACAACTAATTCTTTTGCAGTGTATTGGTAGGACAAATATATATATATTTTCCATTCTTTCCATAAATATTTGTTGAAAACCAAGTATGTATCAGGCATTGCCTGTGGTTCTGAGGGTACTAAATCAACAAGAAAGACAATGTTCTTGATCTCAAGAAATTTATACACTGTGGGAGGAAAAGTCTAATAAAAATAGATTTAAAAAATTCAGAACAAACAGGGTTGATGGGGGATGGGAGGGAGGGGAGGGTGGGTGATGGGTATAGAGGAGGGCACCTTTTGGGATGAGCGCTGGGTGTTGTATGGAAACCAATTTGACAATAAATTTCATATATTGAAAAAAATTCAGAATATGATGAAGTCTACAAAGGAAATAAAAATGCCTGTCAGTATAATGAGGGGCTGGACCGAGAGTAAGAGCTTACTATGAACAGAAGTGTCAGGGAAGGTCTCTCTCAGGAAGTACGCTTAGCTAAGACCTGATTAAATTTTCCACTTTAAGTATTCAGCTATCATTCAATGTAAACCAAAAACATTTTGGCATTTAAAAAAGTTTAGAAAGAAACTAAGCACAAACGAGGGTGGCAAAACTCAAAGGAAATGAAGGTAATGTAAAAGACACATTTGTGTTATATAATAGTGAAAATTCAGGATTTGTTTTTTAAAGCAGACTTCATTGTATCGATGAACATCCACTGGATGTGATTGAAAGCTCTAGTGAGTAAGTTATTACAGGAAGATACACTCTGTGCACATTAAAATGATGGAAGGTAGATAAAAAGCAGAAGTCTTATTAAAAATCACCTATCTCTATTTTTGCTTGGGATGACCCATATTTTCTGTCCAAATCACCTGCACATAGGAAAATAGGATTTGTCATGCTGGATTAGAGCATCGCCCTATTACATGTGCAATGGCGAGTCCAGCAAGAGTCCAATAGCTATTGCATCATATGAAAGCAAAAATTTCTAAGATGGTTTGTCATACTCTGTGTGCTTTCGACAGGAGCCAAAATTCCATGGGGAGCTCTGACTCATTGGACTTTCATTTTAGATACAAGATATTTTATTCAAGAAATTTAAGACAACTTGTTTTATGAAGTTCTGTGTAAATGTTAATATGGTCACATTTTCTGGCCTCCTTTCTCCTCTTCTAAAATAATTTTCCTTTATTTAACATCTGTACTCAAGTTGGGTGTCAGGGAAGGTGGAGGAGACCTGAAGGTAAAGAACTAGGGAGCTCCCAGAAGTGTGGTTGAGGCAACCACCATATTCATCATTCAGACTGCCCTATAGAGGTTTTCTTTCTGCTTCAAAGAAACCTCTTGAAGTTTATTTTACTCTGTTTTACTGCGATGTATTTTAGTACAAAGGATGCAAAGTGTGATTTACTGTGGTCCATGAGCTCCCAGAAGTGGCTCCATTATCATTCTTTAGAACCTACTCTGGCTGAAATGCCAGAAGATACAGAATGGACCCTACTCATATAAAAAGATGGTTAATTGTGAATAGAATTTTTTTTATGCCTAGTTAGGGATTAAGTCTTATGTCTCTGTGCATGCTAGCCATGCTTGCTTACTTCCATATTTTCTTGCACATTGTAGGCATTCAATACTCTCTATAACAGCCTGTCAAATTTGATTTTTATTTTTTTTAAGTTTTTACTTATTTATTTTTGAGAGGGAGAGAGTGTGGGCAAGGGAGGGGCAGAGAGAGAGGGAGAGAGAGAATCCCAAGCAGGCTCCACTGCCAGCACAGAGTCCAAGTAAGAGCTTGATCTCATGAATCGTGAGGTTGTGACCAGAGCCAAGACCAAGACACTAATGCCTAACAGATTGAGCCACCCAGGCACCCCAAATTCGATTTTTCAATTGAAAAATTGAGGTTGTTTAATAAGAAAACTGGTGTGTTTGATTTTGTTATCTTATAATGAACTTTCTATTCTTCTGTTTTTCTTTTGGCATTTTCCATTCCTATTTACCTTTTTCTATAATGAATTTTCTTTTTTCCCCCTTCTACAGGTTTGTCAGTTATAAAATATATTTCCATATGTTAGCATTAATTTGGTATGTTTAACATATATATTTAAGTCAACAAAATTTAGAAACAGTCAGCATGTTTACCTACAGTCAAAACTATTAGAAGCTTTAACTCATCACCCTTTCTCCCTTATATTCTAATAACTAGTATTTTAGGTTTATCTTGTTTAAATTTAACTTCAAATTAGATACAGTTACTAATTTATATAGTCAGTGTTTGTATTTATTCACATAGATACGAGTTTTGTTCACCATCCTTTCTTGCATTAAAGGCTTTCCTTATGAAATCCGTTTTATTTCTTCTGAGGTATTTCCTTTAGTAAGAGTATGTGGGTAACTAACTCATTTTTGTTTGTCTGAAAATCTTTGTTTTACTCCCATTTTAAACATATTATTTCATTTTATAATACTCTAGCATTTCTAGGTTGTAGGGGTTTTCTCTCATTGTTTTGAAGTTATTATCCCACAGTTTTTTGTTTGTTTGTTTTTAGTTTCTATTATTTAAAGCATATTATTTAGTTATTATTTCTATTATTTATTTAAAGTCATCTGTCTAACTGCTTCTCCTTTGTAGATAATTTGTCTTTTCTCTATGGCAGCCTTTAAGATCTTCTGTTTGTATATGATTTTCTGCATGCTCACTCTGATGCATCTACCTTTGAATGCCCTTGTGTGTATCATGTTTAAAATTTCATAGAGTGCCTGAATCTGAATCTTCAATCAGTTCTGGAATTTTTTGAGCCATTATCACTCTGCATGTTATATTTTTCTACATACACTTCTTCTGGAATTGAGATTAAATAATTGTCGAAATGTTTCGTTCTATTATTAACTTGATTTAACCTCTTTTTAATATCCCATCTCTTTTTCTTAGTATTTTCTTCAGATCTTTCATCCAATTTGTTAATACTTTCTTCAATTGTGTCTAACTTGTTTTTTAACTCATCTACTCTTCTTCATTATGACATAATTATATACTTAATTTGGGGGTATTTTTCAAAACTGTCAGGACAATATTGATAACCTCTATCCTACATCATATATTCAACATTTACCTTTATGTCTTTAAATATTTTAAACATATTTTTTGTGTCTGATTATTTTCTGATATTTATCTAAATTATCTGATTATTATAAATTATTTGAACTTTCTGTTTTACGTTCTCTAACGTACTTGGCTTCTACCCCTTCACAGTCCTTTATAATATAGTCTTAACAACTGCTTGCTCTACCTGTTTCATTGGTCTATATCTTCCCACTTAATTTTAATCTTCTAGTAATTTTTTTCAAATCTTTCATTTACTGATGATACTTATTCTCTTTGCCATTAGGAGCTTATTTCTTTTTGTACATCTATACTTTGTTGAAGAGGATGGAAAGAGTGAAAAGGCAAGTGTTTTTATTCAAACATCTGAAGTGCTCTCTATTTAAATACTATCAAAATGCATCCTATTTAAATGAATTTTACAATGGATTGATCTGCCTTATCACCTATGTAACTGCTTTATATGTTATAAATATGTTTAGTTATCAAATGTTATTATGTGTCTCATGAGTGTTTGTTATGAACACGCATAGCTTCAAAGGATAAGAAAACATCTTCCCCGGATTCTTGTAAATAAAAATTATATTCCATTTTTTCTACGGTATTAAAACACAGTCATTTACTCCTCTGGAATTTTGACTCTTTATCTGTTAAAAGTTAAGCCATATTCTTTTAACTAAATTTTCTCTTAAAAATTTAAATTTTATAAATATTTGAAAAGCTTATATTATATAATCTATTGATGTAAGCATGGGAGGTCATAGATAATTTTTTGATGGTAGTTTTTGTTTTTCCATATTTGAGCTTTTTAGGCAACATAAGTTTTTTCATGTATTTGTTTCTTCTTCATTCCAAGACTATTTGCATGAGGTTAAATGTTTGCCTAATGGTGAACTTGTCAGAGGGGAATCCAGACTGCCTCGTGGTCTGAAGACTGAATAGTGGAAACCATGAGTATAGATAAGTCTTTCATGCAATTCGATATGAAGGAAAGGTGAGAATCAAGAGAATTAAGTGAAAGAGGACATGGAATCAAGCAGGGTTATGGTTTCAGGATGAAACATACTTGAGCATGTCAAAATGCAGATAGTGATTCACTATTAGGGTGAGATTAGAGATGCCAAAGAAGTTGTGACAACATCTAGAATGAGGTTCCAGAGAAGGTTGAAGAAAATGAGATCTAGAGCACAAGTGGATAGTGGAAAGATAAAACTTAGAAGGGGAAATATTTAATTTATTTTCATAAAAATTTAATAGAAATAAATAAGCAAAGGATTGGCGATTAATTGATTGAAGTAGCTGGATACTGCAGGAAGCCTATATCACAGCTCAGTGGCTCAAAATAACTTGTATCTATTTAGTTCACAAATCTGAAAATTAGCTAGGGGTTGGGTGAGATTAAGTTTAAAATCAATTACAAAAGACCACCTGGAAAGCAGAAAATATTTGGAAATTGAGTAATACTTCTAAATAAGCCATGAATCAAAGATGAAAAAAACAAAGGAAATAAATTATTTCAAATGAAATGAAAATGAAAACTCCAGAAAAGGCAAGTGGTGGGATGTATATAAAACTGTTTAAAAGAAAATATATAACCCTGAATGCTTATATTAAAAAAGAAAAAGTTCTAAAATCATAGATTATGCTTTCACCTTAAAGAGCTAGAAAAGAAATTTAAAGTACATCCAAAATACATAGAAGGAAGGAAATAAAGACTGAAAACAAACTACCTAGAAAATAACAATAGAGAAAATTAATGAAACAGGAATTTGTTTCTTAAAGATTAGTAAAATTTATAAGCCTCTGAATAGATTTATCATGAAAAAAGAAAACATACTAGCAAGATATAAATGATACCACTATCAAGACTGAGTGAAGCTACTTGGCCAGAAAGGCCAAAAATATTACAAGGATAATAAGGAAATACCGTGAACCACATTATACCAATAAAATTGATGACCTGAATGAAATGGACAAAGCCTTTGAAAGACACAAATTTCTAAGCTGACACTGAAAGAAATAGAACATATGAATATCCCTGTATTATTGAAGAAATTGGACTGTAATTGAAATTCCCCTCAAAAAGAAAAAAAGAAAACTTAAGTCTGGATGGTCTCACTATTAATTCTATCACAAATCTAAGAAAGCTTTAACAGTTCAAAATTTCTTTCATAAAATAAAAAAAAGAGGCAATGCTTTCCAATGTATTTTATGAGGCTAGCATTACCCTAATACCAAAATCAGATGAAGGCATTATAAGAGAAAGTAATCACAAATCAATACATGTTATTACTCCCCCTTATTGTTCTTGTACCATTTTACTGCTATGGAAAGTATGGCTTAGAGTAACTTGTCTAGGATCAGATAGCTAGTAAGTGACAGATGTGGGGCTAGAACTCAGGAAGCCCTGCTTTTAATAACTAAACCTTTCTGCCTCTAAACGTTGCCAATGTTTTCTCCCAAAAGCAATGATTTCTAGTCCTTATCAGATTCCAGATCTAATGGCCTGTAATATTAGTACCTCTACAAATATCTGGTACGTGATACATTTTGCAAAATAATTGTTGCAATTGGGTATAGAAGTACCCAGGGTTCTCTAAAAACTGGATGTCTTACAATAAATATATGTATAATTTCCATTAAAAATACTAGAATTCTTTTCTTTTAATGTTTATTTACTTATTTTTAGAGAAAGGGAGAGCAGGAGTGTGCATGAGTGGAAGAGGGGCAAAGAGGGAGAGAATCCCAAGCAGGCTCTGCACTGTCAGTGCAAAGCCCAACGCAGGGCTGAACCTCACAAACCACTAACCATGAAATCGTGACCTGAGACAAAACCAACAGTTGGACGCCTAACCAACTGAGCCACCCAGGCACATCTAGCATTCTTTATTTTGGTTACTAGTTTTTGGGCAAGGGAAACAAAAGCAAAAATAAACTTTTGAGAAATCATCAAAATAAAAAGCTTCTGCACAGTGAAGGAAACAATAAAAAAAGTTAAAAGGCAACATACAGAATGGGAGAAGATATTTGCAAATGATTATCTGATAAAGGGATAGTATCCAAAACATATAGCAAACTTATAAAACCCAACTCTCCAAAATGAATAATCCAATTAAAAATGGTCAGAAGACATGAATACACACTTTTGCAAAGAAGATATCCAGATGTCCAGTATACATGAAAAAATGCTCAACATCACAGATCACCAAGGAAATACAAATCAAAATTGCAATGATATATCACTTGGCACCTGTCAGAATGGCTAAAATCAAAAACACAAGAAACAAAGGTGTTGGCCAGGATGTGGAGAAAGGGGAACTCTCTTGCATGTTTGGTGGGAATGCAAACTTCTCCCAACACTCTGGAAAACAGTATGGAGTTTCCTCAAAAAGCTAAAAATAGAACTACACTACAATCCAGCAATTTTGCCACTTGGTATTTACGTAAAGAATACACAAAATACTAATTCAGAGGAATACGTGCACCCCGATGTTTTTAGCAACATTACCTACAATAGCCACATTATGGAACCAATCCAAGTGTGCACTGACTGATGAATGAATAAAGAAGTTGTGATATGTACATATATCTCCACCATAAAAAAGAAAAATCTTGCCATTTGCAATGACATGAATGGAGCTAAAGAGTATTATGCTAAGTGAAATACGTCAGTCAGAGAAAGACAAATAATGATATGACTTCATTCACATATGGACGTTAAGAAATAAAACAAATGAGCAAAGGGAAAAAAGAGAGCGAGCGAGAGAGGGAGGCAAACCAAGAAGCAAACTCTTAAAAGTAGAGAACAAACTGAGGGTTGCTGGAGGGGAGGTGGGGGGGATGAGTGAAATATGTGATGGGGATTAAGGAGAGCACTTGTGATGAGCCCAGGAGCAGGGGGTGGGGGTGGTTATGAAATGTTGAATCACTATATTGTACAACTGAATCTAATATTACAGTGTATGTTAATTGGAGTTTAAATAAAAACTAAAAAAAAAAAATTAAATAAAGGAATTAAAAAAATCACGAAGTCTTAAATGCAAAAATTTTGCCCATTTCTGTAAATTTTTAACAATACTTGGCAAGCATAATAGAAATTAGAGTTGGAGAAAAATTTAAAGAGTGATTAGCTCATCTATTCCATTCAATAATCCCTTCAGGCAATTCCATGACATTTGAAGTGGGTAGTTTTTTTTTTTTAATCACCGTTGATTCTGAAATTTTAATAAATAGTCACAGTTTCAGTCAAAAAATGAAGTTCTGAACTTTCAGATTTATCCTGTGTCTTGAATATGCCAACATGTGTCCTATCCCATGGCCCACACACGTGGAAAATGAGGAAATGGAAGAAGAAAACCTTACATTTGTAAGGGAGATACAATTCATAACACTTTCCATGTCAATTATATTAGTTGATCCTCAGAACTGTGAATGCGCCAGAATGGTTAGTTTCTTCTATTTTCAGAAAAGTAAATAGAAATCCAGAGATATTCAGTAGCTTGCTTGTCTAGGATCACGTAACTAAGAAGGAGCAAAAAGTATGGCAGAACTCAGTCTTTTTAAAGTTAAAATTTTTATTCGGCAATGTATGTCCACCGTCTCCTGATTTGATGTAAGGATTTCTCAGGTTTTTCTTTTCCAAGAAAATAATCTGGGCATGGTTGTAGAGGGCTTATAATTTACATTTTACACACTGAACATGAAGTGAAGTTATCAACAGAGGAAAAGCCTCATTGTAACTGATACTTCTTCACAAACCAGGGCATAGTTACAGAGATGGCAAGTGCCTAAGTATTTGGTGAAGGAGTAATTTCTGGTCACTGCTCTTATATTTAGAAAAAGGCTGATCTGAACTGATGCCTGCTTTACTGCTTCACTTCTGATTTTTAAGGCTAGGAGCCCACTTTTCGGTTTGACTTATGAGTAGTAGGTATGTACTTTCTAACTGCCATGAACAGTGAAGGTACAGATGTCTCCTTTTGCTGTGTTTGTAAAGAAATCAACATACACTAGGAGCATACATGATGGCAAAGAATTCTCTCGATAAGAAGGGGAATAAAATACAAATAACTCTGCTATATCCAGGTGCTTGCGGAATATATTATTCGTATCTTCTACTTGAAGCTAATAGCTTCTGAATAGATTACAAAACAATATTTTAAAAGATAATTTAACAAAAGCTGGCTAGATGAATTTAGTTTTTTTGATACTCAATCCAGTGCAGCTTCTCCTCCCTAATATCACTGGAAGCAAGCTAGGAGAATGTAGTTAGTTACAGCTGACTTTGTGAGAATACTCCCACCAATCAAACAAATGGAGTCTTTTTTTGGAAATACAACCTATTCCAGACATGTGAAACCTTTACCACTGTTGTTGCATTCAAATTAGTAATTTGAAAGCTATAAAGGTTTATTCAATAACTTGATTTAATGGTTCACTAATTATCAAAACGATAAAAATGTATTCATTTTTGTAATAAACGTTTTTGATGACAGTTATATAGAAAGCACTATAAAAGACTCTGAGATGGAGAGGACATCTGTCCCCAAAAGAGTTTACAGAAAAATAAGAGATTTGACAATATCTGTCAATTACCATAACGGGAGACGGGGTATGATTAGAAGGGATGTACAACAGGGGATGGTTCGTGATCAATGGTGAGCAGGGAAGTTTTTCTGGAAGAAATGCCATTTACATAGGATATTGCAAGATAAGCAGCTTTCACTAGGCAACAATCAAAGAGAATTCAAATGGCAGTTAAAAAAAAAAAAAAAAAAGAAGAAGATAGCCTGAGAAAGGTGGACAGCGTAAGGCATTTTGGAAGACTGTAGCATAATAATGCCTGGACGTTTCTTTCTGAGGTAACAAATATACTTGATAACATGTAATATCAAATTATGTAATGAGTTATTAAATGTATGGTTCACATTGAAACATAACATTTTGGCAGGCTTTACTAATTTAAACTAATATCCTGACCCAACATTTTTATGAGCAGGCAATTAAATCTGTACCTGAAAAACAAAATTATAATTTTAATTACAAAGTTTTACTAAAATATTACCTGGCTCACTAGTGATGCTGAGTGTATGAGCAATCAGATACATCAAATCACTGTCTTTCCACCAGTATTGCATTTCTGACAGACATAAAAAGTCACAGCCTGTGAAAGTTCCAATTTCCTCATAATTGCACTCAGATTAGAAGTATTTTAAAGAGGGGTGCCTGGGTGGCTCAGTGGGTTAAGCGGCCAACTTTGGCTCAGGTCATGATCTCGCTGTCCATGAGTTCGAGCCCCGCGTCAGGCTCTGTGCTGACAGCTCAGAGCCTGGAGCCTGTTTCAGATTCTGTTTCTCCCTCTTTCTGACCCTCCCCTGTTCATGCTCTGTCTCTCCCTGTCTCAAAAATAAATAAAACGTTAAAAAAATTAAAAAAAGTATTTCAAAGAAAGCATCAATTTTATAAAGGATAAATGAATATGAATCAAGATGCATTCTGTTTTTGAACTCCACAAAGCAAATATTTATCTTGGTTACAAAGAATCAAAAGTTATGGCCGTTTTCATGGTGAAAATAAATATTCATGTTCCAATTTTAACATTAAATGAAAATTTAAAAAAATTATGAGGAACCATTTCTAGGTATTCAAGGGAACGTAAACTAGTTTAGGTCTGAAACCTCTACTCCATTCCTTTGGTACCTCCTGACTCTGAGGGCACCTCTCCCCCCTCAGCAGCAGCATGAAGCACTGAATCTTGTCCAGGCCTGCCTGGCTCTACATCCCTTTTCTGAACATCCAGTTTATGGATCTGGGCGTCCTACCTCAAGATTCAATATTCTCCCATTCCACTTCTGCCTCTCTTTCCCAACTAGAAGAAAATAGTAATGAGGATTATTATATAGCCTTCACTCTCCTGATTCTGTAAATAAAAATAAGTAAATAAAAATGCCGCGGCCCTCGAAGTCAGCTCCTGGACATAGACAAGGGGTCTATCAGGATTTCTTGAATCTCATTACATGGTCTGAGGTAGACCTACTCTGCCAAGTACAGTCTAAAGAACATTGCTTTTTTTTTATGCTTCCCTAAAATATAGAACCTTCTTTCTCTCTCCTTTGGCACTTGCCATCTATGACTTTTGTATGTACTAAGAGGTCACCTTACCCTTTAAAATGTAAAGCTAGTATGTTTGTCATTCCACATTCAGTGCATGGTCTAAGAAGTCCCTTGTGAAAACTTCTGTGTATTTACCTAAGGCACATTCTCTCACAGGAACTTCTGCCCAGTCTCTGTTTTGGTGAACTTGGAGCTCCGTGAGTGCATCTCAATCTGTTTCCCTCTTTTCAGTCCTGACCCACATGGAAAACTTTGTCACTTTTCCATGATCCCTCTCTTTGCTTTACCCTGCTCAAAAAAAGAAGTTTAAATGATATACCAGCATTTTGTAGGCAGACTTGACTGTTCCAGACCTGCAGGTTGTTCAACCCCCTGCCCTCAGTCCTCTCCTTGCAGCCTTGGATTACCAGAGATCCTCTGGCTCTGCTAGGAAACTCATTCACTTTCCTGTTACCGGGCCCAGTAATTTAGCTCTTGGCCACCTCATCGGGGTAGTAGGGTTTACTTTTGTAGATCCAAAAACCCATTAATGTCTCTTCCTTTAATAGCCAAGAAGAACTGTCAGGGGCATTGCTGGCCCCCTTCCTCCACCAGTCTCTGCACAGGAAAGAGAGCAATAGGGAGATTTATTTTCTCACTGATGAAAATTTTGCCCCTGCTCCCATCTTAGATGGCCGCGAGAGGTAGGGTAAGTTTTGGTTTTAAATAACGTATTCCTCCATTGCACTTGTATGCCAGTTATTTGAGGGAATGTCCATTTTTCTCAAGACAATCCTAGCTCCTTGAAGAAAGAGTGAGGGACTTTGCAACATGCAAGCACCTCACGGCATAACAAGGTGCTTTGCATAGAGTATTTCTTGAGGGGGAATATGAATGCATGGGTAAATGGATGAATAAGGAGAGGATTTTGCAATAGTGCATATACTCAGCGTACACTTAATACTTGATTAGTGGTCTGTGTGAGCAGTAGTTTGTGGGGTGGACAATATCCAATTTGTATGCTGTTCTTATGGTCTGTATGAGCCACTCAGTGAGATCACTTCTTAATATATTTAAATGCTAAATATTTATAGAGAGCCATTAGGAGAAATAATGGACATATAAAATTATACTGAACCCTCATAACATGAAGGATCTAAATAGAGTTCTTTACTTTCTGATGTAGTATAACAAAATGATTAAGTATATGAAAATGAGAATAAAGCAAATCCAGTGCAAATCGTGACCTGTCACATGTAAGCCATGCAACTTTGATAAGTTACTTAACCCCACTTTTCTTACCAGTAAAATGGCTATCATTAAAGAAGAGGTGCCATGAAAATTAAGAGAGAAATAATCAGTATAAAGCACCAGTTCACTTCATGTAGTGTTTCCTATATGATCAGCAAATACAGTAAGTCACGTATAATTGTCGTGACTACTATTATTTGCAAAGAACAGCAATAACCTGACCAGTTGATGATAAAGAACGTGCTATGCATCCATCTGAGAATTTTTTTTTGGCTTCCACTGACAGAACTTACTAATTCTTCTGATTATCTGTAAAGTCAAATGAAATTTTGTAATTGTCCCTCATTCCAATTATTTTCAGCTGTGTTCAAGAGATACAAACTAAACTATATGAGACATCTGTAGTTCAATGAGATCAAAAGAAAAAAATCAAAATATTCTCTTATGTTACTGGCAAAAAAAAAAAAATGTCAGATTAGTCCAAGTGTAATTCAGTCCATGGCACACTTATATATATTTTACTCTAAATTGTGAACAGAAGCCAGTTGTACAGTTCATTGTAGCTTTTATTGCCAACCATTGGGAACATGGATAGGCAAATTATTTCAATGATTCATTTAACTGTCTTAAAATTATATCAGAAAAATGTGAGAACTCTCTTAAGACAATGATATGAAAAAAAAAAAGATTTAATTCAGTGAGTGGGCTGTACTGTGATAATGTGCTGTCCAAAAACTATCGCTGGATTTCAAGATTGCTGTGTAAATTTTCACTGGGACTCAGTCATCTTTTCCCTTTCTGCATTTACGGTTGCCAAAAGCCATGGTGATTAGTATTTGTGGGCCTGATGGAGGTTTCGCTGGTCTGCAGGGTGCTAACTGCCTCCACTTTGTCCCTTTGTATTGAAGTCTTTATCCACAACTGTGTGGACCTCTTAGCTCCATATAAATCCTAAATCCTGTGAGAAATACGACTTCATCAAAGGGCAAACAGGATCCCATGCTGTTCTCTCTCCTCACATTTATGGATAATCAATGTCCATTTCGTTGTGTTTTCTAATGCATGGTGTCTGCCCCATTACATAAAATGAAGAATGTGAATAGTATTTATTAAACTGTTTCTGATTTCATAAAGCTAGAAAGGCAATTTTTAAATGCAGAAAAAGAAATTGGTAATTGCCAATACATATAATTCCTTTCATATCACAAATATATAAAAAGCATATATTCCTAAATAAGTACAATCTTAAGTGTGTCAAATCCCCAGGAAATCTCTGTCAGAGTTAGATGAAAGATGGGAAAGAAGCTATATTTGGAAAGCAGATGAAAACTCCTACAAGCAGTCAGCTGCTTCCTATGAACAGTGTATCTGGGGAAAGACTTCTGTTCTTTTTTGTGAAAAAACAACATTAGGTTTGATTCTTTTCTAGCCTGATTCATGTCCCACCATCCCATAAGGACTTGGTGAAAGGGGAAAAATTCAAGAATAGAGAGATCCAGAACAGGATTTAAGGAAGGGACTATAAAGAATGCGGGAAAAAAATCCTAACAATTAAATAGAAGAAACTGACCTCCCATCATGGCACATGGCATGGCACATGGACAGATGAGAAAGAGAGTGAGTCATAAGATGAGTTCACACATCCCTTTACATGCTCTTCCAATAAGTGTTCATATTTCATACAAACAAACAAGAGAGAGTAAGTGGGAATAGCTAAAACTATGTAGCCTATACATTAACATAGGTTATCTCAGGAGCCAATAGATTTTTATTTGATAATACAGAACGTATTCATGAAGAAATACATCACAGTGTCATGGTTGGTCAACAGGTAGAAATATTTTGGGGTGCCTGGGTGGCTCAATTGATTTAGCATCCAACTTTGGTTCAGGTCATTATCTCACTGCTTGTGGGTTTGAGCCCCGCGTCGGGCTCTGTGCTGACAGCTCACAGCCTGAAGCCTGCTTCCTTAAACAGAAATTACCTGGAGCGAAGTATAATCCTGATATTTTTTTATCTTTGCGACAGAAAAATCAACACATAAAAGATTATTGATTGCGGTTTTGACTTTCTAGTCCAGACCTCAGATCTGAAATCAGATAGCAGTATTTAAAGCAGGTTTGTTTGTTTTAAATATTGTTTAGGTTTGTTCATTTTGAGAGAGATGGGGACAGGGTGAGCAGAGGAGCGGCAGAGAGAGGGAAGAGAGAGAATCCCAAGCAGGCTCTGCGCGATCAGCGTAGAGCCCAATGCGGGGCTCCAACTCTCGAAACTGCGAGATCGTGACCTGAGCTGAAACCAAGAGTTGGACACTTAACAAACCGAGCCACTCAGGAGTCCTTTTTTTTTTTTTTTTTAACATTGTCTAATTACTTTTGCTCCAATCAGTTCTTATATTCAAGCAAATAGTTTCTTTTTTTTTTTTTCTATTTGGAACAGCTCATGTTCTCTTGCCTTAATATAAATTATTTACATTTCAAAACACAATGTAGAGTATCTGCCTGCAGTTTCCTATTATAGCAATTCCTTTTCCTGTTTATTTTTTCTTTGAGAAACAGCCTTTTGTTTTATGCACGATGCAATGCTCAAACCAAAGGTAATTTGTATTACTTTTTGACTCCATATACTCTAAAACTGAGTTCTCAACACAGAGTTCCAATATGATAGGAAAAAATATGTTATTTTCCTTACTTTATAAAAGAAAGAGCACACTAACTCCCAGGAAGGTTAAGTCACTTGCTCAAAAGCATGTAGCAGGGAGGAGAATATAATTTATCATCCCTAAACTAGTATTTTATGAAATCTCATTTCCTCTTAACTCTTGAAGGCATTATATTTACAGCACTATCATTCTGGGTCCTTTTGTTCCTTCTGTAATAATTATTTTTGATCCATACCTATGATAAACATTTAAGAATGGCATATTAGACCAATCTCATAGAAGAGGCAAAATTAATATACAATATATATCTCCTTAGTAGAATAGGGGGAAGTTCCTTGTAGTACGGTACAGTTGAAGACATACAAATCACCTTGGCATCCTGTAAATGTCCAGCTTGTAAAACCAATATAATTAATGAAAAGGTATGCATTTACAGAGTATTAAAAGAAGTAAAAAAATAATGGTCAGATTACAACATAGTTCAACATGCAACCATCTTTAAGAATGCCTTATTTCTTTGTGTTGTTCCAGGGCTCTTAGTTTCTGACAACAGAATCCACCTTAGCTAGTTTAAGCAGTAAGGCATCTATAGAGCTATACTGAACCATCACAAAGAATCATTAGGAACATCAGAAACATCTACTACAGACCTGACCTGAGCAGATTGCTTCAGACTCTAATGATGGCGCAACAATTTTGATTCTGCTATAATTGAAATTTTTAATTTAAGATGCTGCGTATTACCCACTTCCAGCCCCAGAAACACCATGCTTAACAGGCTCGATTAGGAACTCGTCACTCTGTCGACCCCAGAAACAACCATCTGATTCTACTACCTAAGCCAGCAAAGGACATTTTCCACTTCGAGTCTGTTTGTTCACCGAACCCAATTACAAACCAAAGGTCAGGGAGATTTTGTCTCATTGGAGGAAACTATATCATCTGTCTCACACTAATGGGAAGGGAAGCTGAGGAATATAAGTTTGTGCATTCTACCTTGAGAAGGCAGCATTCAATAAGGCTATCAAAATGTGAGGAAAATGTTTAAAAGACTTTTGACAAATGGTCCTTTACAACTGTGCAAAAATACTGCTCTCATTTGTAGATGTATATAGAATAGGAAGAAAAAATTAAGTACTAACCATCTACTAAGTTTTTGCATGTAGATTACCCATAGCCCATTGGCTGTCAAATCTTCCCTTAGCAAGAAATTCTGAAGCAAGCTTTATTTTAAAATTGTAAAAGGTGTTCATATGTTTTAGTTGTAGTTATTTCAGAGAGTAATCAAAGGAGACTTCTAAACTTAACGTTCTTCAAAGCGTCAAAGTATCTCTGGAATTAGTCGAAACAAATCTGTTTGACAGGGATATGGTTAATGAGGCATATTGCTTTCTCAGCTTTCACAGTTGCACTTTTGTTAGGCTTAAGGTACAGTGCTAAACTTTATTTGCTTTCCTTCACTATAGACTTCTAAGCTTGCACATTTTTGGGGGGGTAAAAGTTTTTTATTTTTTTTTATTTTTTTTAACGTTTACTTATTTTTGAGACAGGGAGAGACAGAGCATGAACAGGGGAGGGTCAGAGAGAGGGAGACAAAGAATCTGAAGCAGGCTCCAGGCTCTGAGCCGTCAGCACAGAGCCCAGCGTGGGGCTAGAACTCACGGACCGCGAGATCATGACCTGAGCCAAAGTCGGCCGCTTAACCTACTGAGCCACCCAGGCTCCCCAGAGTTTTTTAATGTATATTTCTTTATTTTGAAAGGGATATAGAGAGGGAGGGGCAGAGACAGAAGGAGAGAAAGAATCCCAAGCAGGTTCCACGCTGTCAGCGTAGAGCCTGACATGGGGCTCAAACTCACAAACCATAAGATCACAACCTGAACTGATATCAGGAGTTGGACGCTTAACCAACTAAGCCACCCGTGTACCCCTCTGTGTTTTTTAATGTTTATTTATTTATTTTGAGAGAAAGAGAGAGAGTAAGCAATTTTTTTTTTTTTTACTTTAACAAACTGCTATTTCCAAGTAGTTTGTTTTGGAAGATATTCTTCATCAATGAAGAGATGTTATTTTGCCTTACTAATTAATCTAATCTGTGATCTATTTTCTCTCTCTCCTACATGTTGGTTTGAACACATAAAGTTGAATAATCAGGGATGCCTGAGTGCCTCAGTAGGTTAAGCATCTGACTCTTGGTTTCAGCTCAGGTCATAATCTCATGGTTCATGAGATCCAGCCCTGCCAGTGGGCTCCATGCTCAGCATAGTTTCTCTTAGTAGTCTCTCTCTGTCTCTCTCTCTCTCTCTCCCCCTCTCCCTGTCTCTCTCTATGCCCATCCCCCATTTGTGTTCTCTCTCTCTCTCAAAATAAATAAATATTTTTAAAAATAAATAAAGTTAAATAATGAGGGAAAGGGGAGAATATTACTATCCAGATACTATCAACCATGGGATCATACCAGCAAAATCTTGTTTTGCTAGGAGGTCTGCCTTGTCTAACTGGCAGAGTATGTTTCCTGAGTTGCTCGTTTGTACTTTTGGATGCTAGTTTCATTCCATTATTACATGAATAACATTGGACAAATCATTTAAATTTTGTTATATTTTTCTAGGGCAGTAAAAGCTAAAGCTGATATGCGTGACTTTTGCTTCCCAAGAATGTTGGTAAGATGGAATCGATAGCATGAGCACATGTTCTGTGTTCTTTTCAAGGAATGTATAAGACAAATACTGAACTGTGATCACCTTTGGGTTGGAAAAGAAGGTCCATTCTTCCGTGTTTCTGTCGACCCTGCATCCTCCCTCTTTTCCTGGGTAACGGCATTCATCCTTGTCTTTGAGGATATCATCTTTCATGCTTCATATATTTCTGAAGGGGTTACCAAAGACAGAATCTCATTGCCGTGGTCAGGGGTGTGAACATATACTTCAGGCCAAGTTTATTACATTTTTTTTTCTAGTTCCATGACTCTACTCATCCATCCAAAGGTTTGAGACATAACTAAAGCCAAGTCAATGTGAGCCTCTCCCTGAGATTGTTGTATGCTGGGGGAGACTGTCTCTTTCTTCTAGGGCAACGGTTCTCTCCAAACGTCAGTAAACTTCAGGATCACCTGGAGGGTATATTAAGACACAGATTGAGGATGGGGAGTGCAGGTCCAGGGTTTCTGAGTCAGTAGGTCTAGGATGTGACTTGACATTTGCAGTTCTAATAAGTTTCCAGGTGTTGCTGATGCTACTAGTTCCAGGGAAACGTTTTTGAGAACCACTCCCCTGGGATCACTAAGATGCTGTGAGCCTAAAACTACTAATGATCAATTCCTCTGCTACACGGATAAAGTCTGTTCACTTTTTTGGCATGTACTGAGGCCAAAGCTTATAGAGGTGGAGGAAAAGAAAGCAAAGAAGACACGAGATAGAAAGAGAATGGTGATGGGGCGCCTGGGTGGCGCAGTCGGTTAGGCGTCCGACTTCAGCCAGGTCACGATCTCGCGGTCCGTGAGTTCGAGCCCCGCGTCGGGCTCTGGGCTGATGGCTCGGAGCCTGGAGCCTGTTTCCGATTCTGTGTCTCCCTCTCTCTCTGCCTCTCCCCCGTTCATGCTCTGTCTCTCTCTGTCCCAAAAATAAATAAAAAACGTTGAAAAAAAAAAAAAAAAAAAAGGAAAGAGAATGGTGAGGTCACCACTTAGGCTCTGGATCCAGTTGACCCAATACCTGGTTCCATCTCTACTTTTCCCAGTGATGTAAATAATTAAGTGTCTTGTCTAGGTTGTTCTAATTTGCGCTGACATTCTAGTTTTTGAAGATAAACAAAAATTCATATTCCCTTGGTTTCCAAAAAATAAAAGGAAATTTAATTTGGTAAGATCATTTAATGACACAAGTTAATTTAAGTAAAGCTCTGGAAAAATGTATGGCACTGAGGCCCTGTTTGACTATGCAGGAAAAAAATGTTCAGGCAGCTTTCTATATTATAATATTTTGTACCAAAGTTTTTCAAGTAGGTTTGCCACTTCATGTGTCATATGCTGGAATATATTAGATAGTCCACAGGATCAGTGCACCCCTGATTGGTTTCTTAAGAAATAGATACACGTAATTATTTTGAATTACCATTAAAGATGATATTTAATTTCAGCACAGCTTTTTCTCTGATCAACATTCTCAGTTGGGTTTTGAAATAGTTCATCAACAGAGTTCAAATTATAATAATATAGGGGCAACATAATATTTCACTCACTCACAAACACACTTCTAGGGCTCTCACTTGGAAAATACCCAAAAGGAGGGGAGAATCTATCATTTTTTGCATATTTGCCCTCTCCATTTTACTAATTCTTGAATGACTCCCATCTGAATCTATTCAGAAGTTTAAATTCCTTTCCAAAAATAAAAGTAGAAGGGCATAAGAGAGTGGTGCAGGGAAGGTGCAGAAGAATTTTGATCATACTGCTAGGTAATTAACACAATAAGCAATGCCTTCTTTGCATGAGCTCTCAATCGCCCTACAGAGCCAAAATCAAAGACTTTTCATCTTTTATTTTGCCCCCATTTCTAAGGATCTTTTCTTTACACTTTACTGAAAAGTCCTCCATTTCTCATTAATGCTTTGAGTACAAAGCCAGCTCGGGTGATGATATAATTTTTTCCAAGTCTAAATTAGGTTTCATACAGAGCATTACAAAGTCAAAAGGCAGAACTCATGCTGCTCTGCTATTTTACCTAGGGTTTATACAAACTAAGAAGCATGGAGTTTCAGAAGTTTGCTTTTTTATTTTCTTTTCCTTTTTTAAATCAAATTTTTGTAGTTAACTTAGCATTTGTTAGAGCAAAAATAGCACAAGTGGTCAGTTTTGACTATTTTTATCATTAGACTGTTTTTCCTGCATAGATTACAAAGAATACATAGACTTTCATTCAATAGAGAATATTTGTGTATGTGGCCAAGGAAAGCCATCTAAATTTTAGCAAAAACCTTCTGTGTATTTGCATCATATGAGACTCTACTAAATTCCACCATGTGCTATTAAAACCCACTTTTTATTGGTTTCTTGTTGTTCTGGGGTTTTGATTAAATAAAATCATCTCATTCTACAGACATTGCTGGTACTAAACTTGGCCATATACTGGAATGCGCATCAGAATTTTGCATCAGTTCTTTAACATTCAGTGCTTTAAAATGTTGGCCATTCATCAGCAAACATATATGAAATATCCGTTTAGAATTAACATTATATTAAAAACAGTTGAGGATATAAAAGTTTCCCTTTCAAGAAAGTTCCAATCAACAATGAAAACAATATACACTATACATGCAAACACACACAGGCACACACACACACACACACACACACACACACACATACGTACACATATATACATAAAGCACATTTTTAGTACTTTTGTGATACTGTTTAATTTTTACTCAATTGTCCATCCAATATATGGGTAAATAATGTAATATTAATCAATTCTTTGTACACAATCATTTCTATTTCAAAATCAGTTGATTATTTTTCTCTTTCCTGATTGCTTTCTGGAAACTAACTAATTCCTAGGACTCATTTAGTCTGCCTTGGAGCATTGTATGGTAGGGGGATGGGGAGAAAGGTATTTAGACCTCATCATCTGTATCTGTTCATCCTGGCATATGCTGAAATGATGCTCATTCTCTTATCTGGTCTCAGGCAGAATCATCCCTCAGTCTTTTGATATGTCCATCTCACTGTCAGTCTCCAGTCTATTCTCATTTTGTCTGATTCATCCAAACTTAGAGGCCACTTTTACTAACTTCTCTTGCCTGTAAATGGGACAGGGAGTCTTTCAGTCTCTCCTATGTCACTCCAGGACTGTGGAGTGGCCAGTAAATGTGGCCATACCAATTTAACAAAACCGAACGTCAACTCTTGGTTTTATGTCATTGCCTGCTTTTCCTCATTCCTCCACAGCTCAGTGAGTGACACCACTATCAATCCAATTGATTGAAAATCCAATTGATTTTCCTCCAGGAAAAACCTAGAGGTCTTGCCTAATGACATACCTAACTCTTCTTTCTTTCTACTTCTCCTTATTTCCCAGTCTTTAGTTTCTGCCCTGAACTGAGCCTCTATTACTTCTCACCAGGACTACTGCGATAGCTTGTTTACTGGTTCTCCTTCCTTGTCTTTAGTTGTCTCCAGCCCATTCCCACAGAGCAGTTAAAGTGATAATAGTTGCTCAGTGATTTCCCACTGCACTGAGAATAACGTTCAACCTCTTTGCAGAGGCCTCCACCAATCCACATGAATTTGTCCTCTGCTACGTTACCAAAATTATGCTGGTCCATCCCCCATCACAACCCACCCCACTCCACACTCTGCCTCCCCTCCAAAAAGTTTTCTATGTATGCCCACACTGTCGGGTGGGTCCTCCTTCCTCTGTTTCCATTACTTTTCCTCATTGAAGCCTGTTTTCTTTATGGTCCTTAAATGGTAAGCATATTTGCTGTTTTTTGTTTGTTTGTTTATCTGTTTTCTCACTAGATGATAAAAACCATGTCCATTTTCTTCATCCCTATGTGACTAGGACTGTTCTCAACACTCTGCAATAAAGTAGGCCCTCAAAAGTATCTGTTGAAGTACGTACCAGATGGGCTGATGCAGAAGAATCACACTCAGCAAATTAACATTCTTCCTTCAAAGCAGTATTTCAAGGACAAATTCAAGAAATCCTGGAGAGTCACTCTGAAAATCCCTGAGGTTTAATTTTGTTGAGTAACCCAAAACTTGAGAGTCATTCTAGAATCTCCTCTCTCCCTCACTCACCACACTGGTCCTCAGTCAAGATCCTTAAACATTTTGCAGACCTGGACATTTCTCTTCTCTACTTCCCTAGTCTGAACTATTGCCATCTTTAGCCCCACGCTTCACAGTGGACTGCTGACCAGTGTTCTTGTCCCTAGTCTTGCCCTCCTCAAATCCACTCTCCAAACAGCAGTTAGGGTGACTTTTTAAATCTTGTAACATCCCCCCCCCCCAACACACACACAAATTGTTTTGGGAATAAAGGCAAAACTCCATAACATAATTTTTACAGCCCTTTACAGTCTGCTTGCTGTCTTCATTTCTGGAAGCCTCGATGCTGGTCTCTCTCACCCACTTACAAAGCACCACTACTGGACTTCTTTGACATAACTCCTCCCTCCAGCCCTGCCTAAAACGTAATTATTTGCCATGTAGGCCTACTTTCTCTGGCCTACTCCTACTTTTCCTTCAGGTATCAACCTAAACATTCCTCTTGAAGACACCTTCACCAACACTAAATTCTTTTTTTTTTTAATATGCAATTTATTGGCAAATTGGTTTCCATACAACAAACAGTGCTCATCTCAACAGGTGCCCTCCTCAATGCCCATCACCCACGCTCCCCTCCCTCCCACCCCCCATCAAACCTCAGTTTGTTCTCAGTTTTTATGAGTCTCTTATGTTTTGGCTCCCTCCCTCTCTAAGCTTTTTTTTTTTTCCTTTCCCTCCCCACTGGTTTTCTGTTAAGTTTCTCAGGATCCACATAACAGTGAAAACATATGGTATATGTCTTTCTCTGTATGACTTATTTCACTTAGCATAACACTCTCCAGTTCCGTCCACAATGTTACAAAAAGCCAGATTTCATTCTGTTTCATTTCTAAGTAGTATTCCATTGTATGTATAAACCACAACTTCTTTATCCATTCATCAGCTGATGGACATTTAGGCTCTTTCCATAATTTGGCTATTGAAAGTGCTGCTATAAACATTGGGGTACAAGTGCCCCTCTGCATCAGCACTCCTGTATCCCTTGGGAAACACCAACACTAAATTCTACTAGTTTCTCCTGCTACAGCCCCTGGTCATGTAGAATTTTCCATCAAAATACTCCTCAGAATGTATTATAATTATTTATTTAACGTCTATTGCTTTCGTGACAGAATGAAATCTGACTTTTTGCCCAAAATATCCCTAGTACCTGGCAGAGTCTAACACAGAGCAGGCCCTCAATAAATTTCTATTTAAATAATAAACTCCCAGACTTAAACATGAAAGAACCCCTACCTTCAATGTTCCAAAAAGCCTGTGTACATGCGTGCATATACGTGTGTGCGCATGTGTGTGCTCTCACCATAGGAGACATCACAATATGGAAACCACTGGCAACAAATGAATGTTGAGGCCATCCTCCCTACAGCAGCAAGCCCTGAGAATCCCGGAAAATGGATACTTCCATTTCCATCTCCTCAAATAACATCATATGTATTTACTTACAAACTCTATCTGGCAATTAAAACCCTCCTCCCCTCACCACACACACACAAACACACACACACAAACGCACACACACATGCAAACACACACACACACACACACACACCTCCCACTCCCACCCTACTCCTGTCCCAGGTAATCTTTGGAAGATAACTTGAAAATTGGCAGAGATTTAATTCTGCCTTTTTAGAGGCCTACACACACAGTATCCATGGATCCCAGATTTTCTGGAACAGTCATAATGTCTAATAGACTATTTCATTACCTCGCTAAGTGCACTTGTAACTGGGCATTCTGATGGCTGGTTCAGAGAATACAGACACTGGACTTACAAACAATTACTCTGAAGGCAAGCTGCCTACTCTTAGCCACCTGCGGGATTGGCTCTTCAGGAGTGAGAAAACAGCTTCAAAGATATGGGGAGATCTGTGTTCTCTCCCCTCTGCCTTCCTGGTATCTGGCAACATGTTAGGACACAAAGAAAGACACTCTGTGATTAAAGGAGATATAACCTATGCCCCCTTTACATTGTATCTTCTTGAGCTGCATAGAACACCTACTAAAGTAAGAGACTGTATGAATAGCACTTATTCTACCACTCAGTCCATAGCAAAGGCTCAAATGAATGTTAGTAGGATTAATATATTAACGGTTGAATATGAAAAAATAAAATAATAGAGATTTGTAACTTCCCAAAGCTCTTAAAGCTACTTTACCTGATAATTTATTTCACAGGTGCCTGTCAACACTACATTAAAATAGGAAAAATGCTATTCTTATTTTCAACTAGTAAGTACATCATCTTAATCATTCTATAATCCTTTTAAGTAGTGTTCATATGCATAACAATATGTAAAGTATTCTGACAAGTAACCAAAATGGATTTTTTTTCAACCATGGACTTATTTCAATTTCAAATTAATATTTATTTCAAAGAAAGATATGTCATGTTAATTCATTAATCAAAAACATAGATTAGACAGAGTTGGTCAAATGCTAAAGAGATTATAAATGGCAATTATCAATAGTAATTGCAGTGATAAGAATAAAGTTTCCTTCCTTTGAGTAAATATCTCTTTTCTTTACTGAGAACTTACCTGGGAGCTCAACATACCAAATAAAAGAAAAATACCTTAAAGGGAGATATAACATATTACAAAATCTGAAACTGACTTTTAAATGCCAAAGTCATTTACATCTTGGCTGCCTTTCTTGCTATTTTATTTTCTTTGTCACTGTAGGAAACTAGTGGGCTAAGGAGGGAATGATCTATAGCTTGTACTTCTTGAAAAAGAGGTTATCACCTGAAAATCGAGAACTAACACGTAATAGCCTGCGCATGGAGAATGATTCTCCCTGGGAACACGGCTTTCATGAGTAAATGTATCTGTGAAGTAACCTGTTGTGAGTTTTCTAGTTTCAAATATATATTAGAATCTAAATGAGTAAAACATGTTTCTTGCAACACAAGTTACCTCAGTGAAGCTAGTTATCAAGTCACAGTGTTGATATTATGCTATAAAATTATTTCTGCATTACATTTGTAAACTCACTGAATAGAGATGATCTTAGATAGTACATGAGAAATAAAATATAATTGGTGTTGATGCAATTTTTCTCACATTTGATTATCTAAAAAATATGTTTTATTTATTTATGTATTTATATATTTATATAAAGTTTATTTATTTTGTGAGAGAGAGAGAGACAGAGTAAGCTTGGGAGGTGCAGAGAGACAGAGGGAGAGAGAGAATCCTAAGCAGGCTCCACACTGTTAGCCCTGCAGGGCTTAAACCCATGAACCATGAGATCATGACCTGAGCCAAAGTCAGATGCTTAACTGAGACACTCAGGTACCCCAAAAATGTGTTTTCTTTTAAAACAAGCAATTATAAACAGTTAAAGGAAGCAATGATTATACTGAGAGGCATCATTTAGAGAGCACCGTACTTAATAAATACTTAAATTAGAATACAAGAAAAGCTCAAAATTAAAAAACTAAAAATCCAATCTAAGAAGATACAAAATAGTTATAAATTTTAAAAACTTTATAAATGCAAATAATTAGGAAGAAGACAATAAAGATGAGAGCAGTCATTAATTAAACAGAAAACAAAGGCACAGAAGAGAATACAATCAAACCAAAATTTGTTTCTTTGAAAAGGAAAATGAAACAGACAAGTCTCTGATAAACTTGTTTAAGAAAGTAAGAGAAAGAGAGATGCATAAATTAAAGAATGAATAATATTAGGAAGGAAAAGTAAGAAGTAAATGAAGATCTGGAGAGATTAAAATATTAATAATATGAATAATATAAACTAATATATTCCAACAATACAAAAACATGAAATACATATACATGTATACACACATACATATATATACACATATACATTTATTACTTGTATTTGCTACAAATATATTTTTCTCATTTGTCTTGTCTGTTTCCTTTATATATTGTTTATTTATGGAAGCAGTGTTCTAACTTTCATGTAGCAAAATGAAGCAAACTTATTAATTTCATGGTTAATGCTTTCTGTGTCTTACCAACTATTTGTTCTTAAGTCACTTTGTTATGTATATTATACATATTTATTATATATATCGCCATCATATTTATATTCATATATTATATTCATCATATATAACATAAATATGTTATTTATACAGATATATATTATATAATTATATAAGTTACATGATATATATTAATATAATTTTATACAAATTATATAAATATGTAAATTTGTGTATATGTATATATGAAAATTAAGTGACTCAAGATCAAATAGATCATAAGACACAGAAAGCATTAACCATGAAATGAGTAAGTTTGCTTCATTTTGCTACATGAAATTTAGAACACTGCTCACCAAAAGACAGGATAAGGAAGTGAACAGACAAGGCAAATAATTCAAAACACTGAGTACATAAGGAACTAAACTTCACTGCATTCAAAAAGATTTTCTATGTTTAATGAGTTAAGAAACGATTTGTGGTAAACCAAAAGAAAGTTATACACTTTCTAAAGAAAAAAATGTTAATGATTTTTGTAAATAGAAACAAAACCTCCTCAAAATATTATATATATAATATATATAAATTTTAAAAAAATTGGTCAGTAAAAATTATTTACTCCAGCCACTGTGCTAGGGCTGGGAATTACATGAGTTTGTTCCATGCCCTCCGGGAAATGATACTGTAGTGGGGGATACAGGGAAGTAAAGCAGGAATGACAAAGTAGAATAAGTAAAAAGCAGATTTGTTCCAAAACGATGCTTTCGATGTTCATTCACTTAATAATTCACTTAGCAAACATCTGTTGTATATAATCTGTGTTTGTACTGTTCACAGGAATACTGAGGAATAAGACATAGTCTTTACCTTAGAGCAACTTATAGTTTACTGGATATCATCTTACCAAACTCTTGTGATGATCAACATACACAAAATATGTTCTTAAAATTGGAAGATTTAACATTTATGCTTTTGTTATTCCAAAGAAAGTTGTAGGTCAATGACTTGTACAGTTTTGATATCCCTGATGCAAGGATTTAAGTACTGCAAAGTATGACCCAGTTGTGAGAATAATTATGGCATATACTAAAAGAAAGCCACCTACTAACGCTGACCTATAAAGTAGGGGTAATCAAGAGGGAATCTAGCTTTGTAAGATTTGACTGACCTGAAGAAAAAGTGAGCAGTCTAGAAAGATGATGGCTCTTAGTCATTAACCAGAAGTCTATGGGTCCCCTTGGTGGCTGAGTCCATTGAGTGACTGACTCCTGATTTCGGCTCAGGTCATAATCTCACAACTGTGGGATCCAGCCCCACACTGGGCTCTGCGTTGAGTGTGGAGTCTGCTTGAAATTCTCTCTCTCTCCCCGCACCCCCCGCTCAGCTCCTCCCCCATGTGTGCTCCGTATCCTGATGGCTATTTGATTTGTAAGAACTCTCATGTACAAAGCTGAGCTAAGGGAAGGATGCCATATGCTGATATCTGAAAAGAACTCGTTTTTAATTATCACTATATAAATTAGCATTATATTCCATTTATATACCATTCTCTCTAAAAAAAATCATCATCTATAACTTATACAGTGGAGGATTGGAATTATTGGTAGCTTAGATTCTAAGATTCCTTCTACCATAATTATCATAAGGGTAATGATGATATTGGTGATGATAATAGCTATCATCTATTTACAAGTGACTCCATGACAGGAATCACACAAAATACTTTGCACATACTCTCAATTATGGCTCATGACAGCAAGGGTTATAAGTATTTACAACTCCACTTTAAAGATTCAAAAACTGAGTCTCAATGACTATAATTTGTTGACAGGGGGCTTCCAGCATCTATCTTACTGCCCTGCAGAGGAAATGTCCCTGGAAAGAAGCCATATGGAGTCAAACAGAGCTGAGACCTTGAGAAAAAGACAGATTGCTAATGGAATCATTTAAACACCTGGAACCAACCATGTGTAAAGCTAGATCCCCCTCTTGGTCACCTTCATTTCATAGGTCAATGTCATTCCTTTCTGGCCTAAGCTAGTTGGACTCAGGGTTCTGTACCATACTATCAAATGAGGTCTAGTATGAAGAGTTGGACATTCATAACCTTCTTGAGATGTATCCCTCACAGACAATAATTTTTGTCCTTCACTGGGTAAGTGTAGGAAATCTTTGTAAGGATCACTGGAATCTTGGGCTGTCCTTAAAACACGCTTCATTGAAGCACAGTTTTCTCACATATTTTAGTGATATTAATACACCACAATCTTGGGCTTTCTATACCAGTGCACTGTCATAAGACATTTCAGACTGGCTCAGACCTAAGGTACACCCAGCCTAAGACTGATTTCTGAGAGCAGCACCAAAGCTGATTTGTAGATAAAGGTAAATGTTCCATCAGGGCGCCTGGGTGGCTCAGTCGGTTAAGCGTCTGACTTTGGCTCAGGTCATGATCTCGTGGTTCATGAGTTCAAGCCCCGCGTTTGGCTCTGTGCTGACAGCTCAGAGCCTGGAGCCTGTTTCAGATTCTGTGTCTCCCTCTCTCTCTCTCTCTGACTCTCCCCTGCTCATGCTCTGTCTCTCTCTGTCTCAAAAATAAATAAACGTTAAAAAAATTGTTTAAATGTTCCTGCCATATTAATACTCAGAGATTAGGGTATACCAATTTCTCCCTAAAAGCTGATTGTGGAACTTATCATTCAAAACTGTATTTAGGTCGGTGTCTGCCAAAGTTCATTTTGTGAAAAGAGTCATTTGTGAGATAAGACAGGGCAGGAACTGTCCCTGAGTCTGTGGTCATATGTGGAGCCACTGTATCTAAGTATACTTGTTGGTCACTGCAGAAGAGTACCTGGCCAAGGTGAATGAGGACTGAATCCAGGTACTGCTTTGCCAGACTTTACAGTGGCCTGTGAACTGTGAATCTTTAAAATGGTGGCTATAATGCAAGATGAATCTTAAATTCTATGCAACTAGACAGACACTTATTCCCCTTACGATCTCAGAAGAAACAAAAACAGCTTGTTTTTACAGGGGTGGTGGTTACAGAGAGGGGACAGAAGATAGAGGGAAGAGTATTGCCAGCCACTCTTTTTCTAAATAATGGGAGTTTTACTGGTGGTGTCTCAGGAGAAATCGCCCTCTATTGGATATATCTGTCAATGACTTTTTAATTATTTCTATCAGATATGGTAGCAAAGTGATGTTCAATATTGTTCATGGCTTAAGATAGAAAAGCTTTCTCCCTTCATTCAATCATCCATTCTTGATAGCATTAGACTTTTTTTTTTCTTTTCCACCTTCCTTGACTTTTCTGGGGAGGGAATGTCTGTGTGCCCTTTCTGATTTGGTGGCACCTGACAGACTAATGCTTTTCTCTCTTGAAACATTTCATAAAATGGCAGTTTGTGAGATAAAACTCACTTTTTCCTCCTTTTTGTTTATTTTGAAAATGGAATCAACTTCCACCCAAAGAAAAATAAGTGTCTTGAGATCAGATTACCATAATCGTAGACAATGACGTTAAAACAACATACAAAGTCCCCAGAAATTACTGGGAAGAAAATGGGAATTTTTCCCTATAGGGAATATAGCATATTCCCTAGAGGTCAAAGAGTTTAACAACAACAAGAACAACAACAACAAAAGCACATAGCATCAAGCATTTCAGTACTTAAGATACATGTGTTAACAGAGGAACTGAGTTCATGAGCTAATCAATCACTGGGAAACTGTTCTTTACGTAATCTTAATTTCCATATCTATATGGAACTAATCAAATATGTATTTTTTGTGTTTATCTTCTTATTTGTCCTTTGCCTTTATTCTCTTCTGCATCTGGTAAAGGGTAAAATCTGGCCCTGACAGCTTAGTTTAGTTTCATAACCTCCTGTAACGGTTATCTTTCAGCAGCATCAGCCAGTGAGAGGCAATGATGACAGTTTGGAAGGTGTGAGCAAGGGATATGCCTCAGTGTTCATCGCCCTTCCTTTCTGTCTAAGGTGGCAAACGGGCAATTCCATGTCTTTTCATAACTTCCCCTCCCATCGTACTGGTCAGTCATGTTTCCATTTGCCAGCAAGAAAACCAGCCCCTAGATTCCAGTAGTCACTGCTTGACTTTCTTCCTTCGGGGGATGATGACAGCTTCCCACTGTTGTTCATCTTGGACTGGTTCACCATCCTCTATTGTCTTCTCTGCTCCTCCATTGCCTATGTAACCAATTCCTTTCATTATATTCCTTCTGTTAAAAACACTTACAAGAATTTCCCTTTCTTTTCAGGTGAATACCAAATTTAATTCCATTTTATGCTTCTTTTTTCACTTTATGCCTTAAGACAATTTGTGAATATGTATTTTAAAACCTGGGGAAGCCTTCTCATTGTTTACAATAGAACGAGATAAGACTCAAACATTGTAAAGCAGGACAAGGCATGAGCTCTATCTTCAAAGTCTTTCCCACTTCTTTCTTGAGTACGTTTCCTAATGACACCCAAAGAAAAAAGCATTATTCAACTGGGTGGAGAGAGCAAGTTTTAATTCAATGTGCCATATTGGAACGATCTCCTCTTTTTCCAGGAAACACTATACACAATAGCAAGTTTCAACTGGAACCCACAAAAAGTGTGTAAATGGCACAAACTTCTGATTGAACAGGAAGAAAACAAGGTCATAGTGCTCACAGTGTTATCCAATCTGAGATATATTGTTCTGGATGAGTTAAGTAATCTTTATGAACAATGTTTCCCTCATATACTCTTAACACAAAACAAAAAGACTACATATATACAAATATGGTACATATGGTACATATACAAATATGCACCAAACGTGAGGTCTTTCTCATTGCTTATTCCAAGCTGAGGCAAGTAGGTATACCCATGGGCCTAGAAAGCCACAGTAAAGGAGAAACCATCCAGTCATCAATCAAATCAATTCTGCAAATAGTCCCAACAATTGGTGAAATACTATGCCAACCACTATTTTCTGAAGGTTGATTCAGGGCCTTTGGATAATAAAGAGAGCCAAACATGCTCTTTAAAGTTATAAAAATGAGGGGCCCCTGGATGGTTCAGTTGGTTAAACATCCAGCTTCAGCTCAGGTCATGATCTCACAGCTCGTGAGTTCAAGCCCCGCATCGGGCTCTGTGCTGACAGCTCAGAGCCTGGAGATTGCTTCAGATTCTGTGTCTCCCTCTCTCTCTGTTCCTGCCCCACTCACATTCTCTCTCTCTCTCTCTCTCTCTCTCTCTCTCTCTCTCAAAAATAAACATTTAAAAAAAATTTTTTTAAGTTGTAAAAACGAGAAGAAGCATCACTCAGAGAACGACACTGACTCCACAAACCTCAGGAATAGTATTTTCCTTGTCTCACCGGTGTGCTTCTGTCCCAACTAGTCTTGGCCTCTTCTTTAGATCTTAGTCTTACTGCTGGAAAAACATATCTTGTGTCTTCCTATGGGGCTTACTATTGTGATATTTTCTTTTTTTTTTCTTCAAATCTCTGGGATTAATTTCATTATCAATTGGGATCCTCAGAAAGGTGGTAAATTCTAAAACAGCACAATCTAGGCCTATAATCTAGACTCACAAACCACAATGAGAAAATCAATTCCAACAACTTTTATCCATTTACCTAACAGGGAAAAGGTTGTATCAACACATTCCCGTAGGTGTTTTTACTAGCGAGGTTAGTCATCTGGCATTGTAATGCATTGTCATTTGTTATTTCCTTAGTCTTTATCATCTGAAGAATGTTTTAAAATGTGTTAACACCTGTGGCAGAGACACATCACCTCACCTGTGCCATTTCAGTGGCCATCAGCCTGACATCCAACACCAGAACTGCTTTTCTTTGCCTGTTGGTTTTTCTCTTAACTGCACAACCTGCCAGACCAGACCAACCAGGAAATTCATGGCCTTGTGGAGCAGTGCTCAACCAACACACATCCTTCCTGGGTGAGATCAGAACACATTACCTGTGGTACCATCTGCTTGGTAACATAGCCTTTGTTGTCTGCCTTCGGTGATCCTACATCACTACCCACTCTCTTCAGTGTTCCCTTCCCTGCTCTAATTATATGCACTCAAACCTTTGCCTCAGGGGCTGCTTCTAGAGGAATCCAAACAGAGACAAAACCAGATTATTTCTCAGCCCACTGGGGTAAATTTGGCCAATCCTAACAAGGGGAATCAGTCCTGTGGGTATAATCTAGGGGGGAACTACATGCATAGAACTGCTTCTGATGAAGCTGCAATGATTAATGGAGAAAGAATCCGCAGCTACACTCACCGTTCTGTGCTCTGCTTCCTTACATTTTCAACTTGTATGGCTTATCTAATCAGGACACCTTTGGGCACAAAAGCACAGAAAAGTTCCACAATGAAAATTCAGATGACAGAGTGTCCAGAAGTTGAAGACCATGGATAGCCCACCGTTGTAATAATAATTGGCCATGCTCACTTACTGATCAGCTTTGCTTTTTCATTTATGAGTTTGCCATTTAAGATGCCAGTGAATTATTAAAAGATTTTATCCTTTCCCAACCGTTATGAGGATGCTATTTTTGTTTCTCTGACTATAGAGAACTAAAATAAAAATTAGATGCAAATTAGTGCCAATTTAGCTTACTTTTTAGAATCTCGAGTACTGAACTGTGAAATGGTTGTGATAAAAGTCTATTTATTCTTTCTGACTCATGGCATCAGGTTGCTGTTTTCAGGGGTAAATATGTTATATTTCCAAATACAGCTTTGCAACTCGTTTTAAATAGACCTTATACAAAGTGTACTGTCTTCTAAAATTGTGTGTGTGTGTGTGTGTGTGTGTGTGTGTGTGTGTGTTAACACTCTACTTCCATTGTTAGCCTCTAAGATTTCCCATTACTTAACCAGTGATGGGGTTCAGGCCAGAATATACTACTTTGACATACAGATTACTTTGAATTAAAGTTGTTTGAGAATAGCCAGTACAATGACACTCCTCTCTGTCCCCCTGAAAAAAGCAAATTAATCTCCTATGTGAAAAATACCCTCTTGAACCAGGAAATAAACAGACATTCTGATCACCAGGGATGGGATATTCAGGGCTGAGCAAATGATGTGAACAAGGTCTGTTTAGTTTCTTCACTAATTAGTACCCAAACTTAGGTTTCTTTGTCTTGTCAATTCTTCAGAAATTTATGTACGTACGTATGTATGTATGTATGTATGTATGTATTTATATTGTCTAAGAGGTATAAAAGCTGCCTGCTTCAGTCCCCTGTTTGAGTCTCATATTCTTATGGGGCCCCTGTATATACATAATTCCATTTGTTTTTCTGTTGCTCTGTCCTTTTTAATTTAATTAGTACACCAACCAAAAGAACCAAGAGAGGAGGTGTGAATTTTCCCTCCCAGACACCAACTTCTTTAGAGCACAGGCCATTACACAGTATAATGAGTAAACTACCATAAAGAATAGTTATTTCCTATGGAGAGTTACTTTCCTTTTTAGCTAAGATTGCAAGTTAGGTTAAGACAAATGAAAAGAAACAAAATGTTAGCTTTTTGAGAGAAACAATTAATCTATTTCCATTGCTTTTGGCAAATTATCAGCAAGATTTGAATAAAGACAGCACTATTTGCCTGAAAACAAAATCATGAAAATGGTAAATTGGTATTTCCATTGCTTTTTTTGGTCTGAAATCCTCATTTGTTAAAGACAGAAACTACTTCATTTCTACAAAGGAATACCATGAACTTTTAAGACAAGCACTATTGGGGCGCCTGGGTGGCGCAGTCGGTTAAGCGTCCGACTTCAGCCAGGTCACGATCTCGCGGTCCGTGAGTTCGAGCCCCGCGTCAGGCTCTGGGCTGATGGCTCGGAGCCTGGAGCCTGTTTCCGATTCTGTGTGTCCCTCTCTCTCTGCCCCTCCCCCGTTCATGCTCTGTCTCTCTCTGTCCCAAAAAAATAAATAAAAAGCGTTGAAAAAAAAAAATTTAAAAAAAAAAAAAATAATAAAAAAAAAATAAAAAAAAAGACAAGCACTATTACACTTTTGTGAACTATCAAAGTCAAAAAGAATACTATCTTGAGAGGAAGAAAAAGACAGCCAGAGAACCGTAAAGCCATTTAGCTACTCTGCTGTCCTCTGTTAGTGTTTTTATATACTTAGTGATATGAAGGAAGCAGAAGCAGGGAGCCTGGGGTGAAACAAGAAAATAGGCACATTATAATAACAATGTGGAGAGACAAAGATTCCACTGTCACAGAGAACCTTACTTTGCTTAATTTCAATTTGAGGGGTTACTTAAGTGCACGGCCTTATGGAAATTTAATGATATGTTATGGTTCATCTGAACTTGTCAGTTGGCCCCAAGCTGCGATAATCAACTTTTCAATGTCAGATTCATTTACTCCTCGAAGAATCCTGAAATAGCCATTCTCTCCCCATGACTTTCCCCAGGAATTGGCAGCAATCTGCAGAAAAGAGAGAGAGAGAGAGAGAGAGAGAGAGAGAGAGAGAGAGAAGATGAATATCATAGTTGGATATTTAATCCTGACTATAAAAACACAAGGAACTCATGTAGCTTTAAATACTTTTGACTTATTATAGATCACAATTATTAAGAGCCTAAATATTTTCTAAATAAGAATAAAACAGTTATACTATTTATCAGTTACTTTAATATGCATGCACACTCAAGTTCACAATAACTAGACTTGGTATAAAACCTCTCAGTTCCCATGCGTATAATGGTAACATATATTTGTAATGCCATATCAAAAGATGTCAGACAAGCTGCAATTATAGTGTCTCCTATGTGATTTGCTCTGTGCTAAGCACCAGGGGAACAAAGATAAATAATATCTTATTCTGTGTTCAGGGAGCTTAAGCTAAACTAATGAAGGACAACAACATAAGCCAAGTACTTGGGTAGAACTATGCACAGGGTGCAACTGAAGACAGCTGAGGGCCATCTCATTTATTTGGGTGGTTCAGAAAAGTCATCATGGAAGAAGTGCTATATGTGATCCATATTAAAACCTGGGAACAAATGAACCAGATAAAAACAGGAGGAAAGGAGATTCAGGTAAAGGAAAACAGTAAAAGCATAAACAACAGCAAAGCATGGAGCAGCATGAAGCCCTGAAATGAAGCAATGAAATTATTGTAATTAGATCATAAAACAGAAGCAGGCTGGTGGGTTATGAGGCTGAAAGGGAGTTAAGGAAATACATACTGAGAAAATAATGGTGAAAATGATGACAAGGTCTTAAGGTACTTCCAGTAGGAGAGCAAGGTGGACAAATTTATATTTTGATGATATTACTCCATGTGATATGAGAAGGATGGATTTAAGAGGGTAAACACAAGAGGCAGGGAGACTAGCTAGTAAACTAGCCACTAAGTCTGATGTCTTAACAGGGGCGGGAGGACTAGGAAGAGAAATAGAGAAAGTATTTGAGAAATATTCAGGAAGTAAATTCAATAAGAATTAAACATTTTCTTTCTACTTTTATTTTTTATTTTAAAATATGAGATTAACTAAAAAGTTAGACTAGGTCCAGAATGTCTCCTGGGGTTTAGAGCTCGCCTGAATAAGTGTTTGGGGTAGGGGGTGAAAAACATTAATGGAGTATATAACGATTAACCTGAAGACTGGAAGGGAGTTAGTCCCTAAGTAAATGTAGCAGAAAAAGCCCTGAAGGATGTATTCCCAAAAGTGGGATTACTGGATCATATGGTAATTCTATTTTTTAACTTTCTGAGGGAACTCCAAATTGTTTTCCATAGTGGCCACACCAATTTCCATTCCCATCAACAGTGCATGAGTGTTCCTTTTTCCCCACATCCTCGCTAACACTTGTTTTCTCCCGTCTTTTTGATATTAGCTATTCTAACAGGTGAGAAGTAATATTTCATTGTGGTTTTAATTTTCATTTCCCTGATGACTAATGATATTGAATACATTTTCACCTATCTATTGGCCATTTGTATTATTTCAGGGAGAAATTGTCTATTCATTTATTTTGCCCATTTTTAGTTGGATTATGTGTGGTTTTTGCTATTAAGTTGCATGAGTTCCTATATATATATTTTGGATAGTAACCCCATATCAGATAGATGGTTTGCAAATGTTTCCTCCCATTGGTTGCCTTTTTAGTTTACTTACTGTTTTGCTAGGCAGAAGCCCTTGTTCCACTTGTTGATTTTTGCTTTTATCTTTGCATCTTTGGTGTCATATCCAAACAATCTTTGCAAGGATCAACATCAAGGAGATTTTCCCCTGTGCTTTCTTCCTGTATCTTTGTAATTTCTAGTCTTACATTTAAGTCTTTCATCCATTTTGAGTTCATTTTTATGAGTGGAGTACAATAGGGTTTCAATTCCATTCTTCTGCATATGGTTAAACACCTTTCTCAACACCAGTTATTGAAAAGACTATCCTTTCTCCATTGCCTCTTCTTGGTCTTTTTGTCAAATATCAGTTGATTATATGTAAGTGGGTTTTTTCCTGGGCTCTTGATCTTGTTCTATTGGTCCGTGTGTCTATTCTTATGCCAGTAATGTACTGTTTTGACTATTAAAATTTTGAAGTAAAATTTGAAATCAAAATTTGTGATGCCTCCAGTAATCTTTCTCAGGATTACTTTGGCAGTTCAGAGTCTCTTGTGGCTCCAAACAACTTTTAGGATATTTTTCATTTTTGTAAAAATTGTCATTGGAAATTTGATAGGGATTGCATTGAATTTATAGATGGTTTTGGGTAGTATGGACATTTTAACAATATTAATTCTTTTGATCCATGAACATGGGATATCATTTCATTATTTGTGTCTTCTTTAATTTCTTTTATCAATTTCTTATAATTTTTTATTATACAGATCTTTCACATCCTTGGTTAAGTGCATACTAATACATATTTTTTATTTTATCATAAATGAAACATTTTTTAGAATAGTTCACCATTAGCATATAAAAATACAACTGATTTTTGTATGTTGATTTTGTATCCTTCCACTTTGTTGATTTATTACTTCTAATAGTTTTTTTGATGGAGTCTTTAGGATTTTATATATATATGATCATATCATCTGCAAAGAGAGACAGCTTATTTCTTCTATTCTGATTTGGATGCCTTTTGTTTCTTTCTCTTGTCTAATTGCTCTTTCTAGGACTTCCAGTACTATCTTGAATAGGATAAGAGTGGACATCTTTGTTTTGTTCCTGATCATAGGGTGAATGCTTTCAATCTTTCACTATTGAATATGATATTTACTCTGTGTTTATCACATATGGCCTTTATTATGTTGAGGTATATTCCTTCTAAACCAAATTTTTGAGATTTTTTAATCAGTAAAGAATGTGAATTTTGTCAAATGCTTTGTCTATATCTATTGACATGATCATATAATTTTTATCTTTCATTTTATTAATGTAATGTATCACACTTATTGATTTGCTTATGCCAAACCATACTTACACCCCAGGCATGAATCCTTTTGTTCACAATTATGATCACTTTAATGTACTGTTGAATTCAGTTTGCTAGTACTATTTGGGGGGGGGGGACTTTTGAATCTTTATTCATCAGGGATATTTTATTTTCTTGTAGTGACCTTTTCTGGCTTTGGTATCAGGGTAATGCTGGCCTTGTAAAAAGAGTTTCAGAGGGTTCCCTCCTCTTCAAATTTTTGAAAAAGTTTGAGAAGGATTTGGTGTTAATTTTTTAAATGTTTGCATTTAAATTCCAGTTAGTTAACATACAATTTAATACCAGTTTCAGGTATACAATATAGTGATCCAAAACTTTGATACAACACCTGGTGCTCATCACAAGTGCACTCCTTAATCCCCATCACCTATTTTCCCATCACCCCATCCGCCTCCCCTCTGATAACTATCAGTTTGTTCTCTATAGTTAAGAGTCTGTTTCTTAGTTTGCTCCCTCCCTTTTTCCCCTTTGCTCATTTGTTTTGTTTTTTAAATTCTACACATGAGTAAAATGATATGGTATTTGTCTTTCTCTGGCTGACTTTTTCCTTATCATAATACTCCCTAGCTATAAAGCAAATGGCAAGAATTCATTCTTTTTTCATGGTTAATATTCCATTACACATATATAGCACATATTTTTTATCTATTTATTGATGGACACTGGGCTGTTTCCATAATTTGGCTATTGTAGATAATGCTGCTATAAATATTGGGGTTCATGTATCCCTTTGAATTAGTATTTTTGTATTCTTTAGGTAAATACCTAGTAGTGTAATTGCTGGATCACAGGGTAGTTCTATTTTTAACTTTTGAGAAGTCTCCATACTGTTTTCCCGAGTAGCTGCACCAGTTTGAATTCCCACCAAACAGTACAAGAGGGTTCCCGTTTCTCCACATCCTCACCAACATTTGTTGTTTCTTGTGTTGTTGATTTTAGCCATTCTGATGGTGTGAAGTGATATTTGATGGTAGTTTTTTTGGTTTACAGTTCCATAATGACTAGTGCTATTGAGCACGTTTCATGTACCTGTTGGCCATTTTTATATCTTCTTTGGAACTAAGCGTATTCAGATTCTTTGCTTGTTTTTAATCTCATTATTTGTTTTCTTGCTACTGAATTGTATGAGTTCCTTAAATATTTTGGGTATTAACCCCTTGTCGAATACATAATTTACAAGTAATTTCTCCATTCCAGGTTGACTTTTATTGTTACTTTTGGTTTTGTTTTTGTCTTGCTGTGTGGAAGCTTTCTAGTTTGATGTAATCCACTTGTTTATTTTTGTTTTTGCCACTTGTGCTTTTGGTGTCCTATCCTGGAAGTCATTGCAAAGATCAATGTTAAGGAGTGATTCCCTGTTGTCTTCACAGTTTCAGGTCTTACACTTAAATCTTTAACCCATTTTGTGTTAATCTTTGTAAATGGTGTGAAAAAGGGGTCCACTTTCATTCTTTTGCTTGTGAATACACTTTTCTCAACATCATTTATTAAAGATATCCTTTCCCCAGCCAGCCATCAGTTAGGCTATTTTTTCTGAGGTTAACCTATCATTTAAAAAGCTCTACCATTTTTAAATTTTCCTTTTTATCATTTACTTTCAATTGTTTTATTATTAAATGCCTGGGCATAGTTTTTTTGTTTTTTGTTTTTTGTTTTTTGGTTTTTTTTTTATTTCTCCTTCCTGGAGTTTATTGAGCTCTCTGAATTTTTGGGTTCATGTCCTTCAGTTTTGGAAAACTATTGGCTATTAAGTTGTTAAATATCGGGGCGCCTGGGTGGCTCAGTCGGTTAAGGGTCCGACTTCAGCTCAGGTCATGATCTCGCGGTCCGTGAGTTCGAGCCCCGCATTGGGCTCTGTGCTGACAGCTCAGAGCCTGGAGCTTGTTTCCGATTCTATGTCTCCCTCCCTCTCTGACCCTCCCCCGTTCACGCTCTGTCTCTCTCTGTCTCAAAAATAAACGTTAAAAAAAATTAAATAAATAAATAAATAAATATTGATTTTGACTCATTCTCTCCCTCTCTCTCTCTCTCTTTCTCTCTCTCTCTTAATCCTTCTGAGAATACAATTACACGTCTGTTAAACTGTTGATTGTGTCCTACCCTTTGTATTCACATTGTTCTGTATTTCCTTCTTTCATTGTTTTTCTCTATGTACTACAAATTTCATTGACTTTTATTTAAGATCACTAATTCTGTTTACCATTTAACCCATCCAGCAAGTTCTTAATTTCAAACATTGCACTCACAAATTCAATAATCCATTTATATATATATATATTTAAGTCCTTTGTTAAAAGTCTCCATCTTTCATGGGGCACCTGCATAGCTCAATCAGTTAAGCAGCTGACTTCAACTCAGGTCATGATCTTGTGGTTTGTAAGTTTGGGCCCCATGTTGGGCTCTGCACTGACAGCTTGGAGACTGGAGCCTTCTTTGGATTCTGTGTCTTCCTCTATCTCCACCCCTCCACTGCTCACACTCCGTCTTTCTGTCTCTCAAAAAATGAATATTAATTTTTTTAAGTCTCCATCTTTCATCCATATTTTTAAAATGATTTTTACAATGGCTCTTTTAAAGCCAACATCTAAAGTATTATCTATTGATAGTTTTTCCCCTTAGTTATTGGTTACATTTTTCTCCTTCACATATTTCAGAATTTTTAAATGTAAGCTGGACATGTTGTCCTAATAATTATAGATTGACCTGGGTATTATTTTCCTAAGAAGTTTAGCCCTTTCTTCTCCTAAAGAGATATGGTGAGGAATTAATCACCTCAATTTGTGCAGAAACTGAGTCAGGTCAGGGCTGGAGATAAGCTTTTGTTAAACTCATTCCACTCCTGGTTTTCTTCCTATATTTGGGGTTTATGCCTATGATGTGTGTGTTTCAGGCTCTCTTCCAGTGGGACTCCTACTACAATATCTTCAAGGCTGCAGATTTCACTCTGCCTTCTCATTCCCCTCCTTAGCTACTCACACTGTTCTAGCAACTTATTAAATATTCCATGGAAAGAGATGGCTTTGTGTTTGGGGTTCATCTAAATTCTAATTCAGCTGGATTTTCTATCTCCCAGAGGTATCTCTCTCTCTCTCTCTCTCTCTCTCTCTCTCTCTCTCTCTCTCTCTCCCCTCTTATTTGAAATGTAACCTTCAGCTTAAACCCAGACCTACCGAATGTTCACAGTATGGAAAATTGTCCCCATATTCAGCTCTCTCTTTTCTATAAAAATATGGTTTGGCATCTGTCTTTCTCTATGTTTTCACTCTTACGTGGTTCCTGAGAAACTTAACAGGAACCCATGGGGGAGGGGAAGGAAAAAAAAAGAGGTTAGAGTGGGAGAGATCCAAAGCATAAGAGATTCTTAAAAAATGAGAACAAACTGAGGGCTGATGGGGGGTGGGAGGGAGGGGAGGGTGGGTGATGGGTATTGAAGAGGGCATCTTTTGGGATGAGCACTGGGTGTTGTATGGAAACCAATTTGACAATAAATTTCATATATTTAAAAAAAAATAAAAATAAAATAAAAATATGGTTTGGAAAATTAATTCTGATACTATTTTCAACTTATTTAGTGGTATATATGGCTTATTGTTATGTATTAAATTTTACTCAGTAGTGGAAGTCATCTCTTTTTAAAATTTTAATTTACTATATCATAGGCCTACATGTAAATATTTTAAAATGTTCATATATAATTGTGGGGCAATAAAACTTTTCTGAACTTCTCAGTGCCCTTGCAAAAAAAACCTCTAATCTACTGGTACACAAAGGGTGTATATGATATAGAGACACAGAATATTTGCTTTCACTTCTGCCAGAAATATTTTATCTTCACATTCAATGAGAATAAGATCTGTAGCCATTTGTCTAGTTAATTGATCTGATCCAAAAGGGTAATAAAACTTCTCTTATCTCCCCAAGAGGGCCAAAGAGTCAGAGACCAGACAAGGTCTTAAATTAAGCCCCATGGTGCCAGAAGTACTGGAATATTATCTCTCTTGGTTTTTACATGTTAAAAAAGGATGAAGTTCAGCATTTGGAGACATTATCTGTATTCATCTGACCCTTGCAAAGACATATTTTATTCCTAAGGGAAAGGGTAAGAACATAGGACCCTTTCCATCTCATTTTAATAGAATATTTTTTTTTGTTCCTTGCAGAAAAGGAGGAGATTGCCTGTCTCCACTATATAAATGGAGAAAATCCATTGTTCTCTGTCCCTCATTTATGAGGTATCAGCTGCTACTTGTATGGAAAAACATTGTTGCCTCTTATCACTGCCAGACTGAAGTGTGAGGACTTATGTGGTGACATCTGGCTACTGATCTGGATGTAAGCATCAGTAAAGTACTCTTTTCTTCTGACCCATGTTTCTTAATTCAAGTAGGATAACATCTCAGACCCTTCATAATTCTAGCAAAACAGTAGTACTAAGTAAGAATTTCATATTTTAATTAACCCAAATATTAATTTTTATATAAAATGAAAACTATTTTAGTGACCTGACTAATTTTTCCTGATTGCATAGATCAATGTTATTCATTCAGTCAAGCAACAAGCATTGCGTAGATACCCATTATGTATCAGTCACTCTGCTCTGTCCTTTGGATACAGTAGTTAGTAAGGCAGACACAATACTGGCCCAAGATGAGGATACAGTTAGGTGGAGAAAATATTAACTAAAATGTTCAATTTAATAAAATATGATAATTTTTAAATTTGATTCTTATATTCCTACCACTGATATTAATCAATTTATCTAAAAGAGTCACAGCAGAAAGGAATCCTGATTTTATGCCCATGAAATAGTTTTCTTAGAAAATTTTAGATAAGTAGTAAGTTCAGAATTGATAGGAATTGCAACAAAAGTAATCTAAAAGGATGGCATGCATGTATGTGTTGAATATATGAGAATGAGCGAGTATATGTGCATTTGTGTATGTCTGTGTGTGTGTGTGTCTGTGTATGCATGCATGTGCATGTTTGTGTACACCATCCATGAGGCTCTAGGGAGGAAATGATGAGGTTGAAGGTGAGAGGGTCACAGAAAGTTGTTTGTTTGTTTGTTTGTTTGCACTTTCATTCATATTCACTCCACAAATAGCTATCAGGTGTGTCAGGTGCTAAATGCTAAAAACTGTTGTGAATTCAATACATTAACCAAATTATTTGTTTTTGCCTGTAAATATTATATTATTATGATACTGAATAACTGTTTAAACTCATTTAGTAGTAATCCTATATAGAAACTTAATTGTAGGCATTCAAACAACATATCCCCTTTCACAAATTATGAATTTTAACTATGTAGCATTAATGTTAATTATTGGCTACTGCAAATTTTCTTTTCTTGAAGATAATGATATTTAAGAAAGTTAAGGTTATTTTAAGTTTATTTATTTTGAGACAGAGAGCACGTGAGCGAGAGCAGGGGAGGGGCAGAGAGAGAGAGAGAGGAAGAGAGAATCCCACACAGGCTCCACACTGTCAGTACAAAGCCCAATGCAGGGCTCAAACTCACCAATCATGAGATCATGACCTGAACTGAAATCAAGAGTCAGATGCTTAACTGACTGAGCCACCCAGGCGCTCCAAGAAATCTCAGTTTAAATACAAAGAAGCATCATTCTACTTAAAAGCAAAATACTTCGATTTGTCAACAAGACAAATATAAGAGGTGACCACATATGAGTCACTGTGATGACTATCACTCCTAATATTTAGGTCTATAAGTTATAATATGCTCTCTACTGTATATATTCAAATTCGAATTTCATAATAATTACCATTACCTATTCATTCTATTTCTGCCTTTTTGCAGAAATTAAAATTAAAATGCATATAATATAAGGACCTGGAACAATTCATCAAAGTTCATTGTAATTAATTGGATATTTGAGATAATATGTTCCAGTCCTCTTTAAAATGTTTCTTATGTGTAACCTTCTATTAATTTTTATACTAGACATTGTTTCTTTCTCAGTGAAGGAACATGTATTTGTTATAATTGGCAAAAGCAAAAATAAAGCACTTTACCACTATGAGAAATATGTATACTTTATATCAGTACCTAATATTGATACTAACATTACAAAGGCACCATCCATAGCAAAAATAATGTGAGAACACAAAACTGACATATGATAGAAGTCTAGCCATTACTTTAACATGGATGAAAACAAAACAAAATGTTTTCCTGTTGATTCTTGCTTTGAAGAAAAAACACTTTTTCTTCTTCTATAATGTGAAATAAGAGGAACTGAGGAAAACTGTTACTTTAATACAAATGATTATAAAGAATTTTCTGCCGGAGAAAATACCATTATTACAAGTAATATCACTGTAACTTAGAGTGACTAAATAACACAAACCAGGAGGTAGAGACACAGATGATTCTAAAATAGTCACATCACAGTAGAAATGCAGTTGGAAAGAGGCACCTACCCAGAATTTTTCTTTCCGTCCTTGTGCCCCTTTCAGTGTGCCCCATCTACAGATAATAATAAAAACATATTGACATGGTTAAAAATATTTGATTTGCATTTTGATAAAATGTTTCCATCTTGTTTTACTATGGAAGTGCCATCATTGTCCTACAAAAATGTGGCTGCACAGTTTTCATTTTTACCATAACCTTATTTACTTGCTCACAATATATTCCTCTATGTCCAAATGGCTTAAAATCATACTCATTTGTCAAAGAAAATAAACTGTAGGACAACTGGGGCATGGAGGTTTTTAAAGTATTTAAAGATGTCTCCCCTTCACATCTAGCTCCCTGAAACTCTACTCTAAATGGCATAAACTAAAAATCTCCAAGATGGCCAACAAGCATAATATAAATACAGATGAATGTCCTCAATAAAATAATTTTTCATGAAATATGTATGTGTGTGTCTTATTTTATAAAATGGGTAGGTACCTAATGTGGACTTTCTGTTCACACATGTAGGTATGGAAAGCCAATGTTTTACTCCTAGCACTGGTCCATTTTCAGTGTGGCATGTAACAACCCACAAAGAATCCAAACTTCCCAAATATCTCATGTTTTCTCTTGACTAAATCCAGTGATGGAGATGTTAGTAACATGTTCCGTCTACTAATGACATAACAAGACTTGTCTGATATCACAAAGTGGGAGGTGTTAGGCACAGGCTCCAAATCCCATGTTCTCCTTCATGTTATATTTCTCTCTAATGCATGTTTCTCTCTAATAAATGTACAGTCCCCAACTGCAGCATGTCCTGAACAGCAACAGTGGTATGTGGAGGAACCATGTGGACTACCATGTTCATGTGCTCTGATGGATTGTGAGACTACAATTCTGCCCACATACAGCCCTGCCAGTCCATCTCTAGTAGTCCAGATCTCAACATCAGAGTTCCTTAAAGTTAAATCCCTGTATCCTATATCTGGAAGAGATACACATCCATTCAAATATTTTCAACATGTCCATTTGCCAGAAAGCTGCTTTTAATAGGGTACAGAATAAAATGATGGCACCATAGCACAGAGGTATTGCCTTAAGAAAGCAGGTTTATGGTGGAGATCATGGCATTCAAGAAAATACATTAGTGCATTTAGATCATTTGACACAAAAAAGGAGGGGGAAAAATGATGTGGAAGTTGGGATAACACTGAAGAACAAATTTCCTTCATTTTTTTTCCGATCGAGGCTAGGAGTGTTCATTGCCCTGGTCCCCATCTCTCTCTTGGTTTTCTGCTACACACAGGGATAGTAGACTGGAATAGTTTAAGCTTTCAAATATTCTGGGCAGTTTAATGGGTAAGTTCAAGCTAGTTTAATTCTGAAAAACATTTTGCAGGGGTTTTTTTTAATTAATTTTTAAAATTTTTTAATTATTTTAAGAGAGATAGAGAACAAGCAGGAGAGGGGCACAGAGAGAGGGAAAGACAGAATCTCAAGCAAGCTCCACACTGTCAGCCCAGAGACCAACGCAGGGTCTGAATTCACAAACCATGAGATCATGTCCTGAGCTGAAGAGTCGGACGCTTAACTGACTGAGCCACTCAGGTGCCCCTATTCTGCAGTTTTAAAATTGTATTTACATGCTTGTAACTTTTGTATAAAAAGCTATCACGAGGGGCGCCTGGGTGGCTCAGTCGGTTGGGCGTCCGACTTCAGCTCAGGTCACCATCTCGCGGTCCGTTGAGTTCGAGCCCCGTGTCGGGCTCTGGGCTGATGGCTCGGAACCTGGAGCCTGCTTCCGATTCTGTGTCTCTCTCTCTCTCTGCCCCTCCCCCGTTCATGCTCTGTCTCTCTCTGTCTCAAAAATAAATAAAATGTTAAAAAAAAATTAAAAAAAAAAAAGCTATCACCAGTGAAAATTATAAGTGCCTCCAGATCTTCAAAGGTCATTCCCGTACTTCAAGGAGTAGGTCATATCTGAAACTTCAAGTTGCCCATTTTCTACTCATTCATCGTAACTATCCTAACAATTTCAGAAAGCATTTACCTCAATCAAACTTCCTTCCAGGTGCTCCGGCTACTAGTTACTTTAGCTATTTACATAAAATACAAGAAAAAATTAGATGTATCTAAGGACATCTAAGATGTATCTCTCCAAAATAAAACAGGCAGGAGAGGAATCCCATATCTGAGATTCCACCAAATACGGTGAGAAGTTCAGGGCACTTTGGTTTGAGGAAAGATAGAGCCTTCTAAGAAAGCAAGCCCAAGCAAAAAAGAGGTATCCAGACAGGACAAGCTTGATCCAGTAATTAAGCCGTGATCAAGAAACAGTAGGAGTTGGGGCATCTGGGTGGCTCAGTCAGTTAAGTGTCCTACTTGGGCTGAAGTCATGATCTCATGGTTCATGGGTTCAAGCCCCACACTGACAGCTGGGAGCCTGGAGTCTGCTTTGGATTCTGTGTCTCCCTCTCTCTCTCTCTCTCTCTCTGCCCCTCCCTCACGTGTGCTCTCTCTCTCTCTCAAAAATAAATAAAGAAACATTAAAAAAAAGGCAGGAGGAACAATTGAAAGGATAATTCTCTGTCACTCAGATCTGTCCAAGCTCAGCTCTCACACTGGATTCAGGTAAATTTAAAAACCAGAGACGGCTACTGCACTACAGATACATATTGCATAAAACACACTAAATACCACTCAGAAGGGAATACCCAAATGTGTCCTTCCCCTTTTCTAAGATCTTTCTAACTTCTTGGGCTCCAACGCATTGACGACTGTGCGTGGGAAGACAAAGTAGTCCTCAACAGAGGGAGGTAAAAAGACACACAAGAATAATATGCCCTAAGATGAGTACTGCGTTTGTTATCTAGTCCATTTCAGAGGCCCCTTCACACTCCCAGAACTACTGAGACACTGGGGACAGAAAATTGACAAATGCACGTGGGGTTAAGATTTAGCAAAATAATAACTACACATAATTCCACTACCAACAGATCAGAGACTAAATTTAAGCAAACAGAACATTTTCTCAAAAGGGAGAAGACACTTAAGAATGTAATTGTTTGGGGGCGCCTGGGTGGCTCAGTCGGTTAAGCGTCCGACTTCGGCTCAGGTCATGATCTTGCGGTTCGTGAGTTCAAGCCCCGTGTCAGGCTCTGTGCTGATGGCTCAGAGCCTGGAGCCTGTTTCAGATTCTGTGTCTCCCTCTCTCCCTTACCCTCCCCTGTTCGTGCTGTCTCTCTCTGTCTCAAAAATAAGTAAATGTTAAAAAAAATTAAAATTAAAAAAAATAATGTAATTGTTTGTCTTATTCTAGTATCACCAAACAAATCAAGAGTCGGACGCTTAACTGACTGAGCCACCCAGGCTAAACTCAAGTAAACTACCTCAGTTTAGAGACATCTAAGAAATACAAATGACTATTTTAACTTTTGTTCAATGGCTCGTGTTTTTCATACATTCCCTACATTTTGTTGAGATTATCTAAATAATATTTTCAATGATATAATAGACAGCAATAATTCTTGTTTTGCAAATCTATCAATGTCTTGGGGTTGCTATACGCCTCAGGAAACACTACTGCTTGTTACAACTTTACAGGCATTAGTTAAAATACTTTTGTAGCTCAGAGAGAATGCCAACATTCAGAGTATTACAAACATTCTCAAAATGGACAGAGAAGAAAATGAAGTCTTGAAATAGAGGCGAGAGAGGAAGAAGAAAGGAAGGCCGCTGACTTTCAGAGTTTCAGAAACTAGGATGCTTGTGAAAGGAAATTATATACAAAAGATACTAACCATTATGCAAAATTCAGATAAAGAGAAAATATCACACCTCACCAAGGAAGCTATTGTACAGTTCCCTATGTTACAGCCTCTATGTCAAGTGACAAGCAAGGTCCATCCATCACTGGGTCTAATGTTTGCACTGCAAATTTCAGTTATCTTTTCTTGCCTGTATCTTTTTTACACAGTTTCTAAGATGGTAATCAACCCATAAAGTCGCAGTGGGGTATTACAGAGAAATACACCTATGGGTTGTTTTCTAAATATCTCATGGCCTCTGAAAGGCTGGGAAAGATCACTTTGCCCTAGGAGAATTCCCACTACTATCATAGCAAGTTCATGTAATTAAAACCTTTACCCAAACAAAAATAAAGGTTAATTAGTACAAAGCAAGAAGACTACTTATATTGTTCATTTATAGGAGAGAGTTCCTCTCTTCTTGGTCTATGAAGGGCATTTCTCTCTCTCTCTCTCTCTCTCTCTCTCTCTCTCTCTCTCTCTCTCTCTCTCTCTCTCTCTCCCTCTCTCTCTTTCTCTCTGTATATATGTATATGTATATAGTTACAGTTATATTTCTGAATTGTGGTACTAGACTTTGGCTTGCCATTATACCAGTAGGCTGAAATTTCTAGAAATAGTATTTATTTTCACAGATATCCTCTTGTAAACCAATGGCTATCTTTGAGGACATAAGGGTCTTCATTACATTCATACAGACTCTAAATTATTTATACTCTTCTTTATTCAGTTATACAATTTCATTTTAAGGACTATTCATAAACATTTTAGTTAGACCAGGACCATAACCTTAATCTGTTGAGAATGTTTCCTTAACCCTGCTAATTTAAAACAAATTATACAATAGGGTCACAAGTTTCAAAGATCTTGATAGTAGCTTTTCTTCAAAAACTTCTACTTCACATGAACTTTAGATTGTTCTTTTGCATTTTTCTACCCCATTAAGTTAAACTGTTCCAATTATTTAATACCCATTAATACTTCTTTTCTCACAAACTTTAGTGACATCTGGAAAAATGCTACTATTGAGAAAAATCTGGCCAACTATTGTACTGCATTTGTTGAGGACGCCTGAGAATGGATGGTGAGTCTATGTTTACATTTCTCACTTCAAGCATGTGATCATTTAAGCTCTTCCTGTTGTATTCATCTTATTTGCCCACTTTTAGATAGCTCTGGAAATACTACTTTTTGCCTAATATCAAGAGTCTTTCTGGAGAGACCATAAATTCTGTGGAGTGAAACTTAAAACCCATTAAAGAATGATGTAAAATTTTGTATCGCTCAGGTACTAATGTTATGAATTTCATTATACATGTTCTCTTTAACAAGGATTTTGTTCTTTTCAGATAACTGTGCTAATCAATACTACATTTTCTGAAAACCATATTTTAAGCTATTTCTAGATACTAAAATTATTGGACCTGAATAACTACTATAACTACTTTGAATAGGATTTTAAATCATAGTCTTGCTGTTGCTGTTGCTGTTGTTGTTGCTGTTGTTGTTTGTCCCTTGGTTTTGGTTGATTTTTTTGTTTGAGGGCCATACATTCAGTGGTGGTCATATTGGATATGGTAACTAAGAGAGCCGAAGGTACAAATTTCTTAAAGTAATATGTATATTCCCATAAATATCTCTTTCAAAAAAAAAAAAACACAGGGTGTCTTGTGTACTTCATCCACTTATTTCTGCCTTTATTCAGCAAACTATTGTGTAGTACAAAGAAGATATATCTGTTGCCTTCAAGAAGCTGACAATCTAATGAGAGTGATTGTTTCAATTATTTAAGACCCATTGATACTTCTTTTCTCTAAAAATTGAGTGATACCTGGGAAAATGCTTGTTTTGAAAAAATCTGGGCTGCTGTCATAACACGTTCCCTGAGGATGTCTGAGACCTATTGGCTTCCAGTACGGAATGAGAAATATATCTAATGGGAGGCAAATAAAACATAAGTAGAAAATAATTTGAACCCAAAATTCATTTGAATCCATAATTGCTGCTTTTATAAAAGCATGTTTTATTTTTATTTTTCTACTGGTTGCAGACATAGAAATTAGCTGTCTGCAGAAGGCAAAGACAGCTCCCTTCACAGAACTGAGTAGAAATTCTTGAGGTACAAATGGAAGTGTAGAGTTTTAGGCACAGTAAGTGCAAAGTCAAGCAAGAGCCAGTAAAACTTCATCTTAGCCTATTCTAAGAGCAGCACTTAGTCCTGTGGGACTGGAGAACAGTGAAGGGAGCAGCAGGAAATCAAGTTAGGAAAGCACATTTATCTCAGGCCATCATGAGAACTCATAACCACCAACCTTAGCATTTATAAAGTTGGGGCCAAGAGTCATTCTAATATGGTAATGACATTATCCAGATAGTCTTTCAGAGAGACAACTGTGGTGTTAGCATGGAGATAGATTCCAGAGGAAGGAAGGCAGCATTAGATGAATGTTGGTCATTAATGCAAGATATAATGAAATTCTGAATGTGAATGTAAGATCCATAAATGAAATATTGTTCATTCTTTTAACCCCTGTATCTCCAACACCTAGAACAGTGACTGACATTCAGAGTCAACCCTAAATATATATTTGTTGAGCAAGTGAATTGAACTACACTGGCAGCAAGTGAATTGACGTGAATTGAATGAACAGGAGGACACATATTCAAGAGCTATTTTGTAGATAAAAGTGGTGGATACTATTATGCTAAGTGAAACAAGTCAGTCAGAGAAAGACAAATACCACAGGATTTCACTCATATGTGGAATTGAAGAAACAAAACAAACGAACATAGGGGTAAAAAGTAGAGAAGCAAACCAAGACTCTTAGCTATAGGGAAGAAACAGATGGGGAGGTGGGCCAGGGTTATGGGGGAGGGTAGATTAAATAGGTGATGGGGATTAAGGAGGGCACTTGTGACAAGCACCGGGCGTTGTAGGTAAGTGATGAATCACTGAATTGTACACCTGAAAATAATAGTACACTGTGTGTTAACTAACTGGAATTTAAACAAAAACTTTAAAAAAGTGATGGAATTTGTTGGCCAGTTCATATTGATAGGGAGAAGACAGAGTCAAGATTAACTCTAGGATTTCAACGTTGAATGAACAGGTGCATCCAAAGTGTTGTTATGTGCACTTCACATTGCACAGAGATGTGTTCCTGATGATCAGGTCAACGTGTCATTGCCTAAGACTGTAATTACAGAGTGGCTTCATCTACTTTTGAGTTCTCTCTACTTACAGTGATTCTGCATATTAACCTTTAAATGCATGACTTTTCAGGGCTTCTGACAGGTAAAATAGTGTAAGAACCAAAGAAAGCTTATTATATAAAGAAATTGTGAAAGAGCCTTTCTAAAGATTGTGGAATTCTTCTCTGAGAATATTATCTCTTAACTCACATGTCAAGATCACCTCTGTTCAAGAATCAAGTTGTTTAAAGCAGATCTAACATTCATCTAAGAATCTGGAGTTGCAAGGAAAAAAAAAAGTTTTATTTTATATTGATGGTAGGTGTAATACACTGTAGCAGAATCATCTAGACCGAAATGTTGCAATGCATCTGACAATTTACCACTTCTGGGATCCCAGCCCAGTCTATTCTGGGCCCAGTAGACTGACAATAGGAATTCAAATTCATGTTTTCTGGGCAGACCAATTCTGTATTAGTGATTATAGATCCACACAGATAAAAAAGAAAGTTTTGGACAGTGAATGTGTAAAGAAATCTTATGCAGTACATCCTACTAGAACAGGAAATTTAGGAGGAAAACAGGGAACAAATATATAAGAGAGCCTGATATGGAACACTTCTTATTAAGGAAATGAAAGTCAGATAGGATATAAGTATAAAAAAACCCACCAGATGAGCCTCAAACCAGTAACAATGATATGACTACTCTGGATATAGAATTTTGTTTTTAAAGGTGAGATTGTAGATAGATAGACTCTCAGCTCCCTTTACACAAACATTTGGAAGATTAGTACAGTAAGAATGAGGCAAAGATAAGCAGACTTTTGTTGCCTTATGAATGTTCTACCAGAGACACTTTGTAACTTCATTCAGAAAAATACTCATGCCTAGTGAGTATAGCAATGTTGAACAAGATAGAGAGATTTAGGGGGTACTAATTAATGCTAGCTCAAAGATGAAACAAAATAGATTGTACAGGAAAGCAAAATCAGATGAGGGCATTCCCCATCTCCCTTCATTTTCTACTGAAGCAAAATTAAGTCAAGTCAGGTTTACTCAATCTAAGATCAGATACTTTTATTGATATGTTCTGCCAAGGGACTACCAATTTTGTCATAGTTTGGAGAAGCAGATGGAGATTTGTGAAAAATCAAATATTTTTTGCATGAAAATGTCAGAGATGATTGTGCATTCCTAATATTAATTAATCATTTTACCAATACTATTTACTGAGTTGCTGATATATTGCTTATCCTATTCTATCCTGATATTTCAGGAAGCAAAAATATTGTAAGTATAATACCACACATAATTTGACCTATAAAAAGGAGTATAGAAGAAAATAACAACACAGTTGTGCCCAGATATGCTCTGGTCATAATGGTCTGCTGGGGTACTAAGAGAATGAAAGCCCTGTATATAATATATTGACAGAATACAGGTAAAGATGTTCACAATCATGTGAAATGTCCTTAGGAGAGAGAGTACAAGATCAAAACTATCCATCATCAACAATGACAATTAACTAGGGTAGTATCTTATGAAGATATACTTCAAGGGAAAACTTCAGTCCTTTAGATGTTAGGAATAGAAATGGTTGATCTTCTCATAAAATCTCAGCACTTAAGGAGACTCGGAGATTATAGTATAATCCAGGCTATGACTCAAGCTAAATTTGACCCACTGCCTGTTTCATAAATAAAATTTTATGGGAAAAATAAAGCTCATTTATTTACATATTATCTCTGTGAGCTAATGGCAGAGTTGAGTTGTCAAGACCAAAAGGCACAAAGAATTAATCTGACTCTCCTCCAATTTCTTTTTTTTAAACTTTATGCATTTAATTTGAGAGGCAGAGAGAGGGAGAGAGAGAGAGAGAGAGGGGCAGAGAGAGAGGGAGAGAGAGAGAATCGCAAGCAGACTCCCTGCTGTCAGTGTGGAGCTGGGCATGGGGCTCAATCCCACAAACCAGAGATCATGACCTGAGCTGAAATCAAGAGTTAGACACTTCACCAACTGAGCCATCCAGGTGCCCCTCCACTCCAATTTCTTTGCTTCATAGGTAAAGTAACTAAGGCTTAAGGAGGTTAAGTAACATTTCAAGCTATACAGAAAGTGAATAAATTGGTACAAGCACAACTAATAACACAAGCAATAAACAATAGGACTAGCAGAAGACAGAAATGGGTGGAATCATTTACAGTTGAAATGAGAGAAGGCATACAGGCCTTGAATAGCTTGTAGATAATGCCAAGAGAAAAGGAGGAGAGGCCTGAGAAAAGAGCATGAAATAACGCCTAGAGCTACTCCGTGCGCATTCAAAGAGGTATCACGAAAGGTTTGGAAGGAGGAGGATTGTAAACAACCATAAAAAGGTAAAACTGGTGATGGTGAATAAAGATAGATTAAAATGGAAAAGTATAGGGTTGAAGGCACAAAGAACAGTTTGGCCATTATAACAATAATCCAGTCAATGTTGTGTTCATCATACCTAACCATCTCACTTGTATCCTGAAATTTAATGAATATAATCATAACAATAATGGGGATGGAAAATAATATTTACTGCATTCATTTGAGGCTCAAAATAAATCATCAAACCTGTCACTTAATATCACAAGTAGTATTCATTCAGAAATTTATATTTAAATTTATATTTCTGCAACCTTTCCCTTTTTATTGTAATGTAGACTTGGCCTGACTTTCTTTTTAGTCTTACTAAAGTAGTCTGTTATATCCTACATGTTTCTGTTTAGAGAAGACATTGTAAATTGCCATAGCAACACATGCCTTTTAAAAAAACCTGCCAATCCATTCATTCATCAGAATTGTCATATGTATCATATTCCTGGAACACAGGATAAAATCTTGATCCTAGATTCTGAAGAGGTAAGCGTTTAATAATTTGCTTTCTAAAAATTACAGTGATTACCCTGAAAGTGCTCTCTTTTTCAAGGAACAACTGTTCCATACTCCAGCTGACAGAAAGAAGTCAGAAGCCACTGTACTTCCTATTCCTGATATCCCCTCCCCCACCACACATCTCTAGAAATCCATAAACATTTATTTTACTTAACCTCCATGTAAATTCTGTCACATTTGAAATTTTGAGGCGAACACCTACCAAAGAAGGTATTAGTTTATAAAACAAAATCACAAAAAAGAATTGAAGCTAAATTTAGAAGGAAGCACTCTACTGGGGGCTAGTAAAATGCCATCACATAGGCCCCCCAAGCTCGAAGTATCCGCAGACATTAACACTCATTCACCAAGAAGGTAAAGTATACTTTCCCGATTACTAAAAGCCATTCTCAGCCCTGGCATAACCCATTGCCCCAGTTCTTCATAAATCTAATAAATTGCCTATAATCATTTCCCTCAATGGAACCATTTGTTTATATACTGTCTTTCCTTCATGTTTACTAACAAAGAAATTATTCTTTCCAAGCATGCTGATTTTACACAATCCAATAGAGTTAAAGGGTCTGTGACCAAACTCCTACTACTTATATGGCCTTCTTGGTACAAAAACAATCATATTATCTAAGGCCATGACACTTTTATCACATTTACCAACGAAATTAATCATTTGCTCTTACAATCACATTTCTCCTTCCCATCTCATCCTTATTCACCTACTTGTGTTTCCCAAGTAAACTGGATCAAAAAAATTTTCTTAATAATAAATTGAAATAATAAGTGTAAAGGGGTATATCATAGATAAGTACTCATTAATGCCATACTTAAATCAGCTCCAAATTATAGTTTCTAAAAATAACTCTGAAAACAGGTTCAGAGTAATAAAAAAAAGAAAAGTATGAACTTAAAAAAAATTAAACAAAGTATGAAGTGAGTAGTTGACTAGGTGGCACACAGGCTGTGTCATATTTAATCCTGTCTTTTGATTAAATTATTGTCCAATGTAATCGATGAGCAAACAGATGTATAGAGATTAAGTAACTTGCCAGATATCACCCAAAGAGAAGGACAGCATTAGCATTTGTATCTAAACTTGACTCCAAAACACAGTTCTTTATGCTCTGTAGCATTACCCCCACAAACTGTACTGAAGCAAAAATTATTTTAGAGACCTTTATGTGTCTATGTGAGTATGGGTGTGTGTGTGTGTGTGTGTGTGTGTGTGTGTGTGTGTACATATACAATGTAATATATGTTTTATTTTTTTTAGTGTTTATTTATTTTTGAAGGAGAGAGACAGAGCATGAGCAGGGGTCAGGCAGAGAGAGAGGGAGACACAGAATCTGAAGCAGGCTCCAGGCTCTGAGCTGTCAGCACAGAGCCTGATGCAAGACTTGAACTCACAAACCACGAGATCACAACCTGAGCCTAACCTGGAGCTTAACTGACTGAGCCACCCCAGCACCCCTATTATATATGTTTTATAAACCATGTTCTTATGTATGTCAAGTGAGCTTTCTAAGAATTTATTTATTTTATTTTATTTTTTTTTACATTTATTTATTTTTGAGAGAGAAAGAGAGAGACTGAGTGCAAGCTGGGGAGGGGTAGAGAGAGAGGGAGACACAGAATCTGAAGCAGGCTCTGAGCTGTCCTCACAGAGTGCAACACAGGGCTGGAATTCATGAACCGTGAGATCATAACCTTAGCTGAAGTCCCACACTTAACAAACTGAGCCACCCAGGCACCCCTCTAAGAATTCTTTTTAAAACAATGCTCCTACCATGCCTGCACCTAAATAAGAATTGGGCTTTTTTTTTTTTTTTTGGCTACTGTTGTTTTGTTTTTAAAAAGGTCAGTTTGTAGTAATAGCAGTTATAGAGTAGAATGGACCTGGTCAGTGTTTGAGATGTCAAATCAATGAGACACCAATGTCAAACAAGAGAAAACAAATGGAGCACAAACAGTTCTGTCACTTTGATTCAGTACTGACATACAAAGGCAACACGATTCAATCAGGACTGAAAATAGAAGAAAAATAAAACTCATTTATCAGTTTCACCATCCCCAGGTCCCTTTCTACAGAACCTCCCAGTGGTGTTTTTGAATGATTGATTGATAGTTTTCATCGTTGCACCAAATTAGTAGGTCTTATTTTTATTTTACTTATTAAGGCTCTTCATGTTATTCATATCATTATCCTCAGCATCTAGCCAGGTGTCTAGTAAATAATCATTGCACAATAAAATTGGTATAAATGTTCAGTTAAGAATCAATGTGGGAGGGGCACCTGGGTGGCTCAGTTGATAAAGCACCCGACTTTGCCTCCAGTAATGATCTTGCAGTTGGTGAATTCGAGCCCCACATTGGGGTCTATGCTGACAGCACAGACAGCCTGTTTTGGATTCTGTGTATCCCTCTCTTTTTGTCCCTCCCTTGCTTGCTCTGTGACTCTGTCTCTCTCTCAAAAATAAATAAACATTAAAATGTTTTATTAAAAAAACTTAAAAAAAAAAAGAATCCATGTGGGAGGCATTTTTAAGTAATTCAAATAATTACACTTTTTTTCAAAAAGTTAAAATATTCTTGGAAGCCATTCAATATAATAGCCAAAGGATTCTTTTAGCCTTTGTATAATCTTAACTAATTAGGGGTTTTAATCATCAAGTTTAATTCACATACAATTAAAAAAAAAACATATATGAATGCTAAGTAAACCCACATAGGAGAAGTCAAATCTGGCAGCACTTAAGATGGAGATCAAAAATATTTTAATGTGATTTGCACCTGCAATTATAATCATGGACACAAATGCAAAGATTTAGCAAGAAGAACCAACCGCTATTTATTCTTTCTTTTTCTGAAGACTATGATATCACCAAGCCCAAAGGGCATTTTTCAGTATCTGTTTTCTGTAACCTCTAAACATTTTATACTATTAACCATTCCTGCCTTCTTGGAACATTCTCTTCCCCAGGTGTGTGTGATAGCTAGCTTGGTCCCCCATCTCATGATTTCTGCCTAGTCTCCTTGACTAGCCCCTCCTTCTCTATTTCACCTTGAAATACTGGAGTTACTCAGGTTTTGATCTGCAACCCTTCTATCCCTTCCCACGGTTTCAGCTACCATCTAAATGCTAGTCATTTTCAATGGCTTCTCTATGAGTTCATAAAATCTATGGTTTCACTCCAGAAATACACATCATTGCTTATTTCACCTTTCCATTTCAATGTCTCCAGAAATCTCGAATTCAGTAATCTAAGTTGAATTCTTGATCCTTCTTCTGTTTCCAATAAATGGAGCATCTGTGCAATCTCTTCCTCTTGAAGGTTACTTGGGACTTGTTTGTGACACCTACCTCTCCAATCAACATCCATTTCAACAAATTACCAAGTCTTGCCAATTGTACAAAAAAGATATATCTCACACTCATTGATTCATATTTAGAACTACCAACCCAGTCCAAGCTACCATTATTTCTTGATCAGAGCTTCTGACATTAATTTCCTAAATGATCTTCCTGTTTCACCTTCAACCCCATAATTTCATTCTCTAAGCATCACATATAGTGACCTTTTTTAAAAAATGCAAATTTTGGAATTTTCCTGTTGAAAGCCCTTGAAAATAACTTCTCTAAAGCTTCAGGTGAGGTTCAAAAGTCTAACCATAACTACAAGGCTCTGCAATCTTTGTTCTATACCTACTTGTGTATGTAAAGACTTGTCTTTCAACTGCATTATCCATATTTGTGTTTATCCTAAGCCATTCCTAGAAATTCCCAAAAGACATAAGGATGGTGACTAAGAGGAGATAGTGAAGCAAAACATTTGAGGCAACATAATCCTTAAAAGAAAGTGTAATAATTGGCTGTAGAGCAGGAACATTTATCCAGTAGTGATGAACACCGATAGGCACTTAGCACCATGTCCCATATTGGTGCGGTAGAGCTTGAGCAGAAGCGTCAACATAACACAACAATGGAGCAAGGAGCTGCACATGTCAACCTGTACTTCAATTCAGAATACAGACTGGGGATTGTACCAGAGACGAAGATAGTGAGTGAGGCGAAGAGTGACCTACGACCCTGTCTGTTGGCAACCACAGAGTCTGGATAGATTTCTTTTAGTTCATGGAGAAGGTAAAAGGGAAAAATTACGTGAGAGCAAACACATATTCATGGTATATAAAACATTATCCTATGCTCTTAGAAAAAAGACAATACCTCAGAAAAATTATTAACTAAGAGAACTCTCTTATGCAATTGAATTTGTATTCTCAGTGGATTGAAAGAAAATTTGGCTTTTATCCACTGATGACATGAGACATATGGGTAACAAGATAAATAAAGTGTAAGTATTATGAACAAGTTAAAAGGAAAGCAGGTAAGACAAGGAAACTAGTTTCAATAGCATATTTCACACGTGAGTCTAAGGTTATGGTGAGTCAGAACTGATTCTTCAGGAAAATAAAATAAAGGTATAAAGTGTTCATTTGATAAAACTTCACACAATGCTCCATGGTATCTTGAAACAAGACACCAGAACTTCAGCAAATATTGTTGTTTTCCTCAGCAAGTATTTTACGACAGTTTTCCTGATAATTTATTATGCTTTTTACTTTATATAAATTTGATGGTTGAGGACTCCATTTTTATAAGATTAATATTTAATTCTGTTACTTAAAAAAATTTGTTGGTTTTGATTTCACACTTTATGAAATTGGGTAACTTCTCCTTTATTATCTTTTTCTTCACACTCGAATGATTCAACTTTGTGTATAATTTTATTTTAAGAATTCCATATAATAACTTTTTGAAAAAAAGCATAAACATATATAGGAAGCTCTCTATATATTATATAAGTAAATATAAACATAAATATAATCCACTGTTTTTGAGCCAAAATATCAGAATCTTGTTATTAAAATGCTTTTTTAGTTATACATCTTTTGAGAATATTTTTAACTGTATAAAGGGTAGGATTATGCTGTTGAGTTCATGTATGTGAAACATTAGAACAGGGCCAATAATTTAAACACTAGAAAAAACAGTTAGCAACAACTATAACTATTTTGCCAGCATAATATTATGATAATCAATTCACCAAACTCAAAGAGTTAATTTTATGGAAAAAATATCAATTTAATCAAAGAGTTGAAAGCCAGATTAAGTAAATGAATGTAAGATACACTAGTAAAGGTATAAAATAATTATTACCCCCCAAATAGCTTTAGAATCAGATAGTTTTAAGGAAAAGTTTCCTTATATTTATCTCCAGAAGTTTGAAAGTTGCTGAGAATCATCCAATTTATTTTATGAGACTATGGTAATGTTACCAAAATCTGAAAAGGTGATAATATAAAACAAACTTTATTTTTGGTTTCTTGATAACTAAAATTGTAAAACTTGAAATAAAATGCTAACAAATCATGCACATTGGTTTATAAAGCCTATGAGCATTCTAGAATAAATTCTAGAAATATAACTGGTTAACTTCATAAATTCGTTGATAGAATATAACATTACATCTATTGAAAAGCATTCACTTATCTCAACATATATTAACAATTTCTAATACATTTTTAAAACTCATTATGATCAAAAGTATTTTTTTAAAAGTAATCTCTAACCCAATGTAGGGCTTAAACTCAAGACCCTGAGATCAAGAATTGTATGCTCTACAGGCTGAGCCAGTCAGGCACCCCTAACCAAAACTTTTAAAACTCAGGATAGAAAGATGCTTCCTGGCTTTAAAAACAAAAACAAAACAAAACAAAACAAAACAAAACACCCTGATCTTTATTCAAGAACCAACACATAAAGATTTAACTTCAGAAGTATTTAATTTAAAGGAAATAAAAAATGGCGAGTCCTCTATCCAAGCTAGAGAGTTCTCGAAATCCTGGACAATTTAATACACATGAAATAAGCTTTTTTTTTGAGTCAGTTTGATGTGCACAATAGAATACTTTCTGTATCTATCAGTACACCAAAGCTAATTTCCTTTCCAAATTTCACTAGTTTTCTCTATTACCTAATATAATCTTTTTTTCACACGAAAATCAAGGGTTTTTAACTGTTATTCAAAAAATGTAAATCCATGTTCTGCCCAGGTTTCCCCCAAGAAAATCAAGGAATAGTATTTAATCAGATGTCTTTGCTAGAACCCAAGAAACCTCCAATTATATTTCTAACACATAAAAGATATTTTACCTAATTTTCTCTAAAACTTTTGTATCTTTTAGGAAAGTAAAAGTATTTACTTTTAGGAAAGTAAAAGTATTTATAGAAACCAAGTAGTATCACTGAAGCTAATATTTTCAATGAAATTCATCCAAATTTTGGAAAACATCAAATTGCACAATGTAATTCCACATTCCATTCCCCAGCAAAATTCATTCTGAAGTCAATTACCAAGTAGCAATTGGGAGGGGCCTGGGTGGCCCAGTGGGTTAAGCCTCCAGCTCTCGATTTTGGCTGAGGTCATAATCTCACAGTTTGTGAGATCAAGCCCCATGTTGGGATTCTCTTGCTCTCCCTCTGTCTCTGCCCCTTTCCTGCTCTCTCTCTCTCTCTCTCTCTCTCAAAAAAAAAAAAATAATAATAAAATAAAATAAATAAATAATAAACAAATAAACTTTAAAAAGAAATAGCAATCGTGGCTTTGCTTGAGAAATCTTGAAATAAACTTGCGCAATGTTATATTATAATGCATAAATTTAACATTTTTGAAAGCATTAGAAAAGGAACATTGAGTCAGTTTTTAAAGAATTTTTTAGGGGCGCCTGGGTGGCGCAGTCGGTTAAGCGTCCGACTTCAGCCAGGTCACGATCTCGCGGTCCGTGAGTTCGAGCCCCGCGTCGGGCTCTGGGCTGATGGCTCGGAGCCTGGAGCCTGTTTCCGATTCTGTGTCTCTCTCTCTCTCTGCCCCTCCCCCGTTCATGCTCTGTCTCTCTGTCCCAAAAATAAAAAAAAAAATAAAAAAAAAATAAAAAAAGTTGAAAAAAAAAAATTAAAAAAAAATAAAATAAAATAAAGAATTTTTTAGATGATTTCACTTGTTTATTATGTGCATGATGGTTTTATTTTCCATATAATCAGGTAAATTTCTCAGATGAGAAGTTCATCTTTCATTCACAAGGGAGGAATCTGAATAACATAATTTGAGAGTGTCATTTAAAGATTTTAACCTATTTCAGGGGTGCCTGGGTGGCTCAGTTGGTTAAGCGTCTGACTTCAGCTCAGGTCATGATCTCACAGCTGGTGAGTTTGAGCCCCGCGTCAGGCTAAAGCCTGCTGCTGACAGCTTAGAGCCTGCAGCCTGCTTTGGATTCTGTGTCTTTCTCTCTTTCTGCCCCTCCCCTGCTCCTTCTCTGTCTCTCTCTGTCTGTCAAAAATAAATAAACATTAAGAAAATTTTTTAATAAAAATATAAAAATTTTAACCTATTTCAAAATGTTATAGATTTGGGGCAAAGTATAGCAAATTTAAAAAGTCATTACAATATATATATATCCATTTACAAATATAGCCCAAATGATTCCTACTTTTGATATTATTCACTAATAGTAGTTAACATTTATTAAATGCTTTCAGATACCAAGTGTACAAATACTGCATCCACGTCTCATTTATTCCTCACAAACACCCTTTTATCCTCAGCTTCTAAAAGGCTAAATAGAGCTAAACAAATGTCAGTCCTATGATTCAGATGTGCCTGACTTCAACACACATACTCTTAACACTATGCTGTGTCCCAGTAGTTTATCAAAGAAGATTAGTATTGAAGTGGCTTGAACTTAGGGTTGGTTCTGCAGCTAACCAGCATGTAATCTCTGGAAAATCTATATCCCTATGTCCTCTTCTTTTACATTAGGTTATTTTGTATATAAAATCCATGGTCTTTTGTAGATCTTAGATGGACAAAATATTTTAAGTTTGGAAATTAGTAAATTCTTTAGTCAGTTTAATCAAATTATTATTTTAACATTTCTTTTATTTTTAACCTTACGTACTATTGAAATACTTAAGGGGCGCCTGGGTGGCTCAGTCAGTTTAGCATCTGACTCCTGATATTGGCTCAGGTCATGATCTCATGGTTCATGAGTTAGAGCCTGCACTGGGCTTTGTGCTGATAGCACGGAGCCTGCTTGGGATTCTCTCTTTCCCTCTTTCTCTATGTCCTTCCCCCACTTGCATGCTCTCTCTCTCTTTCTGTCTCTCTCTCACTCCCCCTCTCCTTTTCCCTCTCCTTCTCTTTCAAAATAAACTTTTGATAAATAAATAATTCAACCTGGGGAATATAAGTGAAATAGAATAACAGCTTAGCAGCCAAATAGCCTCATCTCTGAAAGTTGCATTTATGAAATATATGAAAATCTCAGGATATATAGAAGAGAAAAAAGGAATATTATAAAAACAAAATTCTTGAAGAATAGCATTTCCCTAAAGAAAAATAAATACAGGGTTCTTAATAATAGCCTTTAAAAAGTAAAAACAAGCAAACCTATGCTATATTCTTTATAAATAAAACAAGTTCTAATTTAAGATGCTCTGAGGTTTGTTTTTTTTTTATCTCATTGGAAAAAATAAACAGGAAAAATAACTGGGTAAATATTGAAAAAATGAGATCAATGAAGCAATGCAAACACCATCTGGTATTAAAATAAACTGGTAGATGTTGAATAATAGAAGATGAGTATTTTGAACAGCACAACCTATATAAGCAATTTATATAAGAATTTGATAAGCAATAAAAATACATTATAAAGAGTAAAGAAGAAGTGGGTAGTTCATTACATGGCCTTGATATTTTTAGCTCAGAGTTTGGAGGAGAAAAAATTAAATCGTCACCATACATCATTTACCTAAATATCTTTCAGGTATGTTTTTCACTTAATTAATTTAAAAACCATTTTTTTAAATTTTTTTCTTTTACATTTATTTATTCTTTGAGAGACATAGAGAGACAGAGCACAAGTTGGGGAGGGGCAGAGAGAGAAGGATACACAGAATCCAAAGCAGGCTCCAGGCTCTGAGCTGTCAGCACAGAGCCTGACGCGGGGCTCAAACTCACAAACCGTGAGATCATGACCTGAGCTGAAGTCGGACGCCCAACCAACTGAGCCACCCAGGCGCCCCTAAAAATAAAACTTTAAAGGGGTAGAATAAAAGCTAAAAGTATTGTCCAGGTCAAAACCATTAAATATAAATTTCTAAAAGCCAACAATAAACCTGAGTTTAGTCAATAATGTAAAAGGATCAATGCTTTCAATGCATGACGAGCTCATACACATTCAGATTTTAAAAAATTAAGACTATTAGAAAAAATGAATAAAGGGCAAGAGTAAAGAGTTCACAGGGAAATGCAAAGGGACAATTTATTTATTCACTTTTATTTTAAGGTCATTTCCTACTTTGCTCCTCACTTGTGCTATCTCCAATGAACCTGCCTCCCCCTGGGTGAGGCTCCCTTCCTCTGTGCTCCTCTGTACTTTCCTGTTCCATTCATTTCAGAACCAATGCACTTACAGGTGCATAACCAATAACTTATGGTTACAGGAATGTCTCCACCACTGGACTGTAAACACTTGAAGGTCAGCCAAGTGTATGTATGTATTTCCTAGAGCTCAGCTTGGCCATAGAGTGCAAAGAAAGAAAGATTACTTTTCCTTTTTAAACCCTGTTTTAAATCCCATTGAAATCCCATTTCTTTTCTCTGGCGTTGCTGCTCTCAAATCTATCTCATCTCAGAGTAGAATGACTCAGAACTAAGATGCTAAACTGAACTGTTTGTAAATGTGAAAGACTTATCTTAGTCTCTGTACTGGGAACACCATTTCACAGGATATGGGGTGTAGAGATGTCACATAGACACTTTTGGGAAATTTTATTGTAAAGGAAGCAATGTTGCTGAAACTGAAAAGACACGTAAATTAACATAGAGATAATGGTGGAATGTGAAACAAACTCAGAGGGTGAAGCAGTCAGAGCCAGGCTGGGCTTCTTGGGATAAGTAAGAAACTTTATGATTTTTTTTTCTAAAGTTTATTTTTATTTATTTTGAGGGTGAGAGAGAGAACAAGCAGGGGAGGGGTAGAGGAGAAGGAGACAGCCAAAATCCCAAGCAGGCTCCGTGCTGTCAGCATAGAGCCAGACGCGGACCTCGAATCCATGGACCATGAGATCATCAACTAAGCTGAAATCAAGAGTCGGATGCTTAACCAACTGAGCCGCCCAGGTGCCCCAAGAAAATTTATGGTTAAATAGAATGACCCTCTCATTTGGCTACATTTTAGTCTTATATTTTTACTGGATTCCTCCTTGTTCTACACTCAACCCATATTAAAGTCCTTCCAATTCCTTAAATATTCTCACTGTGAGATTATTCATTTGCTACCTACTTTTCCTGAAACATGATCTTCCCTTCCCATATACTTTTAGTAACCCCCACTTGCTCTACAGAAGGAGCTACCTCTTCCAGGGAGTCTTCTCTGGCCTCTGAATTGGGAGCTATGAGCCTTCCTATATGATGCACATCCTCACTACTCAATATAAATTCCTATCCTATTTCCATCTCTACACTTAAGACACTGTGTGTTAGCACCTGCTTCTCTCTCCTCTCTCTTTCTCTCTCAATTTACTTGAGGACAGGGCAGTATATAATTGGTATTTGTATTCTTAATGCCGTTAACACGGCACCTGACACATATTACAGACTTAAAAAAAGTTTCTTGTTGAAAAATCAAGCAGAAGTCTTTATGTACAGATTAAATATGTGTGGTCAAAGTAAGTGAGGTTAGGAAAAAAGGATACATTTATTTTTATCCTAAGAAAATTTTTAGTAATGGGGCACCTGGCTGGCCCAGTCAGTAGACCATGAGACTCTTGATATTGGGGTTTTAAGTTCGAGCTTCACATTGGGTGTAGAGATTACTTAAAAAATAAAAACTTAAAACAAGAGAGAAGTTTTAGTAAAATAAAATATAGCAATTGCTTCAGAAAACCTATGTGGTAAAAATACATCGAATGAATCTTGGCACTGGACTTTCCTTGTAGTATTGGTAGGATATTCTTATTGAAGCCAAAAGGAACTGAAAGTTTTGTTTTGTTTTGTTTTGTTTTGTTTTAACATTCTGTCTCTGACTTCTGGTAGAATAGAATGATAATTCTCATCTCATAAAGATTTTTAAGTATGAGGGTTATGCAATAGTACTACTTTAGTGATTATGGGTAAAGTTGGTACCAAATACATGTATTAATTTATTCAATATGAAGCAGTGATTGTCAAAATTTTTCAATGAATATTTTCTAAAAACAGAACACAAAATCACAGAGGGTCTGGCAGATGTGGACGACATCAGCTCTCCACAAACTCAGAATTTGTGCCTTTGGTTTTTTCTTTTCTTTAAGATTTATGAAAATTTGGAATTCTATTCCAAAATATAACTCTATTTATTCTGATATTAAAATGTTCCTGTCATTTTTTTTACAGTCTTCAGCCATTTTTGCAGTCAGGGGGAGCCATGTGAATGAGTTCTAGCCAAAGAAGCGTGAATGAAGTGATAAGTGTCAATACTAAGCCAAGGCTTTAAGTAAATATAAGAAGCCCTCCTCATGTTCTTCATTTTCCATCAGCTGAATAAGATCACATGTGACCCTAAGAGATGGCAGAGTGACAACGTGTAGAGAGCTTGGGCCCCGAGACCATGTGGAAGAGAGCTACACAGAAACTGGGATCACCCATCTCGAACTATTATGTGAACAAGAAATTTTGAACATCTATTTGTTGCAACAACTACTGTTATTCAAACCAGTAGCCCCCCCCACCAAAAAAAACAAAAAACAAAAAAGAACTAAGCATTTGGCAGTTCAAAGATATCCTAACCCCCAAATGAAATGTTTTTTTTTGTCTATACTAATTATCACATATTTATTTGGATTTTTGAAATAAGTGCTGTTGAAATGTTCTTTCAACTGTCTTAGACTTTGCCATGCATTAAAAACCTCTAATTAAAACATCTGCTCAGAATTTCTCAATTTGCCATAGGTTAAAGCAAGAAAATTCAGGCTTAATATTTAGTTTTTATTCAGAAAGGAAGAGGCAAAAAAAAAAAAAAGGAAGGATGAATGGGGAAAAACGAGTGGTGGCCCCCCTAAAGCTATGTCAAATAATTTGTAATAGCACTAAATAATGCTCATGGAATCCTTATTATTTATGATATGCATAGAATATATGGAAAAATGCTCACAGAATCTTGTTATTTATGATATGTATAGAAAATATGGAAAAATATACTAGAAACCTCACTCTGAAACATTTTTATACTTTCCTATATGGCAAGTATCTTTGACTGGATGGAGGGATCAGTGGATGGACAGCTATATATAAATCAAAGGCTTATTACTACAAAGTAGACAATCATTATTAACATAATTAGTCACCAACATAAAAATTATGACTTTTAATTACCCTTTAACACTGTATTCATAATCTGTAAAATATTATTGCCTTACTGTTACATGGTAATATTTTTTCTCATAAATAATGATTTAAAAATCTAAAAGAATAAATTAGAGAATCATAAAAATCACTGAAATTAAAATCATCATGACCTCTCATCCCGATTTTTCTATTTTCTCCAAGTCCATCAACCCTCCCTTTTCATCGGTCTTAAGTCTTCTGCCGTTTGACCCATACTTAGGTCAATACTCATACCTAAATCCCTTGTTTTTTTCTGACTCTTCATTCATTATACTCATCTGGAAAACTGCCCATACTGAATGAATTCAACTATCTGTTTCTCCCTGCAAACACTTAGCTGACTACAACTGCAGTAACATACACGAGAGGGCTGAAGGGTACCGTTATCAATGTGTAGTGATTTCTTCAGGTTCCTCTGGGCAACTGCTTCTCCTAAACATTTAGAAGACCATTGCCATATATCACCATTCTATACCTCAAATGTCTGATAATGTGACCCTTCTACCACCTCTTCCCTCTACAGATAAACTTACCTTCTACATCCTGGAGATAAATAAAAAATTTAGAAAGGATAATTTTATAGGAATTTTGCTCAACTTACCACTATCTTAAACGTTAAAACAGTTTCATCTAATTTCAGATTCTCTGCCTTCTTTCCTCATGTAAGAGGGTTGCCACCCAGTCTCTTTCTAAGACCAATCTCTTCACTTACTCTGGATTCGAATTCTTACAGCTTTATAGCTTTCTTGGATATATTTAAACAAACAAACAAACAAACAAAAGGATTAAAAAATGTGCTGGCCTCTCCTTTTCTTTCTTTGTAGATGCATCATTTTCTAGCCAGTCATTAAATATTGGATTTTCCCATGGTGTAATCTTAATCAATCTTTGCTTTTTTTCTTATTCTGTTTAGTCTCATCCATCTTTAAACCTTATCTCTCCTATGACATTGAGATCAGTATATCTGCTTCTCTGATGCCTATCTGCATATTTATATCTTAAAGACACCTCAAAATCATCAGGCCCAATAGTGAACTCCTTCCTCATCTCACTCTCCATGTTCTATTACAAAACTATCACACCTGCCATCTTTTCTCCCTAAATCCTTCTTTTTTTCCTTAATTTCTTAATGTTTGTTTATTTTTCAGAGAGAGAGACAGAGTGTGAGCAGGAGAGGGGCAGAGAGAGAGGGTGACACAGAATTCAAAGCAGATTCCAGGCTCTGAGCTGTCAGCACAGAGCCCCCAATGCAGGGCTCAAACTCTCGGACCATGACTCGGATCATGACTCTCGGGTCATGAGATCATGACCTGAGCCGAGGTCAGACACTTAACCAACTGAGCCACCCAGACGTCCCTTTCTTTAAGTATTTCTTGATCCATTCATGTCTCTTCAACTCCTCCACCATCTTACCACCTTACTATTTAAAACACTTCAGTGACTTCCCACTGCTCAAGATCCTTAACCAAATTCTTAACATACTTGACTACATTCTGTAAAGTGGGCTACAAATCCCTGCCTTCTGCGACTCAGCAAACATGATGCTCTTTGTATTTATATAACATTTTGCATCTTTCTGAATGTAGAGTCTTTTTACAAGTTGCCCCTTAGCCTGGATCTATTCAGCCCATACATCTCAGTTCATACATTTCTGCCTCAGGGACATTTCTCAGATCTTCAAGTCTATTTCAAGCATTGTAAGTTCTCTTACCACTCTCTACCCTGTCTTTGTAAAATCTATCATATGGGTTTTTCTTTAATATCTGGTTGTAGTGTGAAGACAAGGAGTGTTTGTTTGTTTTTTAGTTTTTCTCACCATGTGTCCTATTCAGCACAGAATCAGGAACAACAATATTTATTGACTATATAGAAACAAGAAATTTATTTATTTATTTTTTTTTAATTTTTTTTTTCAACATTTTTTAGAAACAAGAAATTTAGAAAGCATTCTATTTGTACCCAGTTTAAGTCATATAATGAATTTGCATTAAAGTTTACAGACAGCTCTGACTTGATTTTTTTTGATGATTCACTCAAACCAGATGTCTTCACAGTTATGTATGGGAGATATGCCCAATTTCTATCATTTTGCCTAATTTCTTACACGTTCAATTTAATTTAAAAAAATTTGAAGTTATCATTGACAATCTACTCACAAACCACCTTTGTTATTCTTCAATCTATTCTTCTTGGACTGTTGCTGTGTTTGCTTTTCTTCCAGCTACCATTTCGCACTAGTTTGTTTCCTTTCTCTCTGGGTTACTATATAATATTTTTAAGTAAAAAAGTTGATATGACTTTTTAATTTAAGCATAATTAACAGAGTTACATTAGTTTCGGATGTACAGTATGATTCAACATTTCTATACATTACTCAGTGCTCATACACTAAGTGTATTCTCAATCCCCTTTATCTATATCACCTGTCCCACACCAAGCTCTCCTCTGGTAACCACCAGTTTGTTCCCTGTATTTCAGAGTTTGGTTCTTGTTTGTCTCTGTTTCCTTTTTTTCTTTCTTAAATTCCACATATGAGTGAAACCATATGGTATTTCTCTTTCTCTGTCTGACTTACTTCACTTAGTGTTTTACCCCTAAGATCCATCCAAGTTGTTACAAATGAGAAGACCTCAAAAAACAAAAACAAAAATCAATGACACCAAATACACACACACACACACACACACACACACACACACTCACACACACACACACAATGTTTAGCACCAAAACACTTTTTTTTTTTTGCCTAATAGCTAAATGTCAATTAGTAGACTATAAGTTTAATGAGGTTCAGGATCTGTGTCTACTGATATATCACTAGCACATAAAACAATTCTTAGAACATTCAGATAATCAATAAATATTTGTTGAATAAATGAACTTTCACCTAAGACATTATTGAACAATGGCAAAATACATCCTAGAATTATTTTATCCTTCTCTTTTGGTGACATATAGACCACTGTATCCTCGTGAAAATTCTTTCCCATAGCAGGATGACAATATGAGGAAAAGTCAATGTTTATCCCAATAATTTCCTTTAATTTTCTAAAGTTTATAACTCCTGGATATTTTTAAAATTTTAGTTCTAGTAGTGATTCTTGAGATCATATGTAAATGTGTTAACTACACTACTTTATCAACCTCTGACTGAGGGATTAAAGAAAGCTCAGGACCTTTGATAGACAGAGACATAAGATAGTGTAATGATATGTAGATGTGGAATAAGATCATAATATAAAGAACATTGGCCACGATAAAAAAATCTCAAATACTACACACACACACACACACACCCCACATTTTAACACCTCTAAAGTTGAAATACATCTAACAATCAGTGGGTTTCTTAGTTTAAGTGGTAATATTTTCTTCTTCGTATTGGTGTATAAATAATGCCATATCTCAAAACACATGGCATTTTTTTTTCAATTAAGTCCTTTTACAACATAGTATCCATAATGGGGGTGAACAAATGTTTCGGAAAGGGAAGAGAGAGGAGTTAAATAAGATTATAAGGAGCAAAGGAAGGCATTACAAGTGTTTTTCTATCTACCACAATTCTGTGTTTATATGTATGGAAATACATAGCTTTTATTACCATATGCTAAAGTCAATCATGAATATGTCTACTTCATTCCTTAAACTCCTTAAGAGCAGGACTATGTGTTAATCCTCCTTGTATTCCCTAGAGCTGGGCACTTGATAGAAGTTTAAATTCATTTGTTCAAGTAAGTTAAATCTAATAGCTTTGTCTTCTACAGAAAGGGCAGCAAATAGAATTTGTTGTGATAAATTTGTAAGGTACTTCATAGGAGAATATTAAGCTCTCTGATAAGGAACATTAACTTACTTGGGCTATTTGATTACTCTCTAATTCACTGATGCATTAATTTTCTGAATGCAGTAATTACCGTCAGGAATTACTAATGGAGAAATGAATTAAAATCTACTGTTCCAGGGCACCTAACAATGCCCAGGTGACCTGAAATATTTCCAAAAAATAAACATATTCTCCAAAAGCAATTTGCCTACCGGAAGAATAAGCCTTGCTAATTGCCACACATGTGAGGGAAATTTACAAAGGTCTCCATTTCCTAGGAGTTTATAAAAGTGAACACATTACTGCAACTGACATACTGAACATGGAAGATACACAAACAGTGTCTGTGTAATTAAATATAAACACATTTATATCTTGTTCAACCCCAGCATGAATGAATTTAAGAGTAGAGTGAAGAAAACATGACCAGCATGGCTAAAATAGGGAGTACAGATGATAAGTCATCAGCTCCAATAAATCAACAAAGGCTCTGCATCAATGTTGGCATTTTCAGAGTTCTCTAAATGAGAATAAACATCATTTCAATCACCAAATATGTGCTAGGAAAATTTTTCCAAATCAAGAACATTACTAGAAAAGACAAAAATTAATAATGAAAATACATAGGAAAGGGAGGTTTTGAAGGAATATGACTTTCAAACTAAAGGCAAACGGAACTCAAGCAAAGCTGAATTTCTAGTTATAGTGGAAGTGCAAAGGCATTTGTATGTCATTTGCCTTCCTGAAAACTCATACATCAATTAGGAATGAAAAAACAAAGTAGACAAAATAGACTTTTAAATATCAGTACCTACTTTCTATCTTTAGTGAGCCAAAGAGCTATAATCCCAAATAGCAATTTTGAGTAATAATGAAAAATACATTTTTTTCTGTACCCAAACTAGAGTAGATACTGAGTAACAACCCTTGCCACTACTCTCCCGTTCGTCTCCAGACCTTCACAAGTACATTTTCCCCTTAAAAGTATGCCAGGCAGTCCAGAAATACCTCTCAAGATCTTTATAATGAGGGCCATGAGCAGGCCATGGAGATCACACTTCAGTCCCTTCCCACTAGACCCATAGAAAGTCAGCTCAACAAGAAATCACACTGGAAGCTCAATGGGCTGCTGAAGTCCTGGGCAAACCGCCAGAGACAATGGTTGAAAGATGGAGCCAGATGAAACAAAAATAAAGTCAAAGAGTAGCATATGGCAGCAAAGATATTCACAAGGGATTTATTCTGAGTCCCACCAAACTCTCTGGGCTGTGGACTAAGGACAGAGTTGATCTGACGAGCGTGGGCCCAAGAATTACAAACTTCAGGTTAAAGCAGAGGAGTGCCTCAGCTCGTTCCTGCAACTTCCCCTCACTCTATTTCTCAACAAAGACCTGCTTCATTTAAAGATGAGGCCTGAACAAGAACTAGCGTTGAACATATGGTAAAAATATTCATTCTTTGGATAGGAAAACCATTAAATGCATGATGGGTCAGCAGTGGATTAGGTGGTTTGACAACACTGATGAATAATATAGGCACCTCCTCTCACAGAGTTTCATGAAAGGGGAGACAGAGATCACAATGAACATCAAAAGCTGGTTAAGTTAAATAGTAGATGAGAAAGTGATCATTGTTATTAAAAAAATAAATACATTAGGGAAAGGGTATCAGAAGTGCTAAAGGAGAGGGCAGGTAGCAGCAATGAATAGGACAGTCAGGAAGCCACACTGAGAGGATGAGATCTAAGCAAAGAGTAGATGGTGACATGGAAACGATAGAAAGCATTTTAGGCAGAGGGAGAGAGATGGGGTGTGGATTCCTGAAACATTAAAGGATACCAGATCAGGAAGAACAAGATACAGATTAACAGAAATTGAGACCAGAAAGTTGAGGGGGGTGTTGGCAGGCAGATGGGGGAGTCCTCAGATCAGGTAGACCTTTGTAAAGACCTTGGCTTTTACTCTGTGGGAACTGAGAAAATTACAGAGTTTTGAGAAATGGAGTGACAAGATCTAATGTTCTAAAAGGAACATTTCTCTGTTGAGAATAGACTATTGAGGGCAAAGGTAAGTGCAGGGAGACCCATGTATAAGATAATGAGTAATGGTGGTTCAGGCAAGGGTGGGGGTAGTTCAGACAATGAAAATTGGTTGGATTCTAGATGTAAGTTGGAACATCCAACAGAGTTTCTGAAATTTGAAGTGAGTTGCAAGGAAAGGAATAAAAGATAATTTCAAGGGTTCCAAAGTTTCCAGCCAGAGCATATGGAAAGATGTCATTGTCATCAGTAGATGACAGATGACGATAGATGATAGATACTGTTCAGAAAGTAGAAAGGGGAAGATTGGGAGTTCAGTATTGGAAGGGCTGAATTTGAATCATTTATTAGGAATCTAGGTGGGGGTGTCAAGTAGACCATGGAATGTATGAATCTGGAGTTCAGGAGAGAGATCTGGACTGGAGAGAAAAAAAGGGAAAATTGCTTCTGCATATTGTTGAATAGTGGAGAGGGCCTGGGGTCTACAATACAGCAAGAGGGATTGAGGTAGGAGCATTTTCTATGTAAGAAGTGGGAAGAAAGAGTGGAAGGAAAGCTATGTGGGTGTGTGGTATCTGTGATACTGGGGGTTGTTCTCGGATTGCTTTAATCTTTTTGGTGAAATAGAATTCAGGGTTATGGGCTAAGAACACAAGGATGTAGGAATTGGGAATTCAAGAAAAAAGGAAAAGTTTTGAGATAATCAACCGAAGGGAGGGGCAATAAACAGAACAGGAATCCAGAATATGATTGTCTGGTAGTATTAAATAACAAAATACCTGATACAAATTAAATTCAAGGACAGAAAAGCCATCATAAAAAATATGTGCTTATCATTGATTCTATTAACATACAACAAAGTTTAAACAACCATTAATAGTATGATTTCAGAGCAGAATGTAAATTCTATAATCCTGCAATATGTAAAAATAATAAGACTACTAATAAATATAAGATGTACGAGAGCAAGAGAGATGGGGAGAAGTATAAGAATGATAAATTTCCTGGGTGCCTGGGTGGCTTAGTCGGTTAGACATCCAACTTTTGATTTTGGCTCACATCACGATCTCACGGTTCATGAGATTGAACCCTATGGCAGGCTCTGTACTAAACATGGAGCCTGCTTAGGATTCTTTCCTTCTCTCCCCCCCTCTACCCCTTTCCCCCAAGCTCGCTCGCTCGCTCTCTCTCTCTCTCTCTCTCTCTCAAAAAAGAAAAAATTAAAAATTTCCTCATTTTGTTAATAACAGATATAATCCTAAATTGAAATGTGTAATTAAAAATGAATTATTGGGGCGCCTGGGTGGCGCAGTCGGTTAAGCGTCCGACTTCAGCCAGGTCACGATCTCGCGGTCCGTGAGTTCGAGCCCCGCGTCAGGCTCTGAGCTGATGGCTCGGAGCCTGGAGCCTGTTTCCGATTCTGTGTCTCCCTCTCTCTCTGCCCCTCCCCTGTTCATGCTCTGTCTCTCTCTGTCCCAAAAAATAAATAAAAAACGTTGAAAAAAAAATTTAAAAAAAAAAATGAATTATTGCTCCAATCTGTAATTCTCTTAACATATATTTTTTCTTAAGTGTAAATGGTTCTTTTAGGAACTAGCATTTCTTGTGTTGAAGTACCAAAAAGTCTCATTTCATTAAATTCAAGAAAAAGTAACCTGAATATTAGTATTTTTAATTTTTTAATGTTTATTTATTTTTGAGACAGAGAGAGAGCATGAGCAGGGAAGAGGTAGAGAGACACAGAATCTGAAGCGCGGCTTGAACTCATGAGCTGTGAGATCATGACCTGAGCCAAAGTCTGATGCCCAACCAACTGATCCACCCAGGCACCCAGGCCCCTGAATATTAGTATTTTTAAGTGTCATTATCCTATATTGTCTATTTTTGTTTGTCTCTCTTTTCATCAACACAGAGAGAAACAGAGAATTACTTGACATGCTCCTCACCAAACGTTAATAGTGAGATTAATCTAATTTGGGAGGATTTTTTTTTACTGTCTTCTTTTTAGGTAATACATTTTTTATCATATATATACTGTATAATAATTTAATGAGCATGTATGCATTTTTTAAAAATTTTATTTTAGAGAGCCAACTAAAACACCCAGAAGCCCCTGTATTTTACCTTTTTTTAAAATGTTTATCTTTGAGAGAGAGAGCACAATTGGGGGAGGTGCAGAGAGAGGGGAATAGAGGATCCAGAGTGGGCTCCATGCTGACAGCAGAGTCCAATGCGGGGCTCAAATTTACCAACCGTGAGATCATGACCTGAGCCAAAGTCCGATGCTCAACCAACTGAGCCACCCAGTTGCCCCTATTTTTTAAGTGACTTTTGAAAGGCAAACACCTTGTTCCATATAACCTAAAATGTAGGGTAATCAGAAACTATCTTACCCTCGAAAGAAGAGCAGTGTTGAGTGACCAAAACTATACAGAATAATCTATTAAAATGGAAAAGCAAAACAGCCAGGATTTAAAGGGATACTGAGAAATGCATTCATATATGTTGCTAATGAATACTCTAGCAATGTTTCATTTGTCATAAAATTTTAAGAACTTCCCTATCTCATTTTCTTCTGATAGACATTTAATTACCTAGCCACCTCTCTCCCTGTGTGTGTGTGTGTGTGTGTGTGTGTGTGTGTGTACACATATACATATACATATACATATACATATACATATACATATACATACACACACCTAGGAGGAACATAAAAATATTCCAAACTCTCAAGAAAAGTTACCTCTGGATGGTGAAATTATCGTTACATTTTCCCAACTGTAGTTTCTCAATATCCTATATTAACATGAAATGCCATATATTTCAATTCTAATATACACATATTTTCACATCCTGGAAATCAAGACAAGTCATAAAATTAGTAGTAGCTTAGATTCAAAGAAATATGGTAACTTTATAATTGAAATATAAGAGTATTTAAAATGAAGGAGAGATGACAAAGAGACATCACAGAAGATAACTTGTCTACAGTCCTTAGAGTTGACTCAGAATATTTGAAAGATCAGTAAGAAGGAGGTGGTGATTTGGTTGTAGCTCAGGTTGTTTTTGTGCAAGCTTAAACAAATTTAGAGAGGAAGAACATGTTCAACAGGAATAAAGTCATTTACTATGATGGCAAAATGAGAAACGTGAGGGTTTGGATGGAAATGAAAGAAAAAGACACAAAAACCTTTCCTGTAGTATTTCATTTGAATTGGAGTGAGACATTAGGAGAAAGAGCTTAAAGATGGGGCAGAGTCAGAATGAGTTGGAGAAGACACTGGGGAAAGTGGCCTCAGATGACCACACTCTCCTTTTGACTAGGGTCCATTTGTGAAATTACTTACTCTTGAAATGCAACCAAATTTTGAAGTTATTTCTTGCCCTGGTGGAGATGAATATATTTTACTCTCAAACTGGTGAGTGTAATTTCTACAATTCTCACATAAATATAAAAAATAATTTTGGGGGTGCCTGGGTGGCTCAGTGGGTCAAGCATTCAACTCTTGATTGGGCCATGATCTCACAGTTTGCAAGTTTGAGCCCCATGTGGGGGTTCTGCACTGACAGTGCAGAGCCTGATTGAGATTCTCTCTGTCTCCCTTTCTCTCTTCCCCTCCTCCACGCTCTCTTTCCTTCTCTCTCTCTCTCTCTCTCAAAATAAGTAAATAAACTTAAAAAATAATTTTGTACTGAATTAAAGGTGACCCTATTCTTTCTGTTTAATCGTTACCATTTGTAATTCCATCTAAAACCATCTCCCCAAATTCTAATATACTTTGGATTTGTACCCTTCCTTTGCTTATGCCATATACAGAATTCATTCCAATAATATATTTTCCTTGCCCTTAAAACAGATCTTTAGAACACGCTCACAAGTGAGAGACAGGAAATGGTCATCTTTACCCCCTGAGTGACCCCTTAATTGGACTTTAAAATAACAAGTAAATAGTGCCAAGGTTTGGATAATTTTTAATTTGTATGGAAACCTCTCATACCAAGGTGAATTCTGGTACCTGTATGCACTATATACACTTATTTTCAGTTTCATTTTCCAAAAGCATTAAATGAAGATTTTTAAGGAATTGTCTTACCCAGTGAGTTTGACGGCATGTGTCTGAAGCTTTCGATATTTTCCTGATTCTTCATTTGCTTTTTTGGTAATATGTCTATATATCCCTGTCTTATAATGGAAGAAATCCTCATGGACTTGCATTATGGCTAAAATAAAACCCAACAAAATAAATGCAACAGTTTGACACAATTCTCTTTAAAAACCTCTAAAATTCTCACAGAACAATCAGTGGTTCAATTGCCATGAGAGTCTAAAGAAGAAACTTTGCAATTCAGCCTAATTTTCTTTCGTACTTAGTTTAATTGCTGCAGTATTTTTTTTTGGTTCTCTTATAAAAACAGCTTTTAGCTATTTAGAATATTACTTAAGTACACATTCTACCTTTAAAACACCATCTATTCCTAATTGACAGAAGCACTATTACCAGGAATTGAGACCCTTGCAGGCAAGCCCCCCTACACTTGGCTAGTGATTGCTGTTTCTCCATGAACTTGGGGCTTCACCAGGAGCCTCTTAAAACTCCAATTAACCTGGCAGTGAAGGGTGAACCCAGCAAACAGGGCTTAAAGTAATTGTCCTTAATCCCTGCAAGTAAATACAAACCTTTCCTTGGTGAGTTTGAATAAAAAGCAAACCCTTGGCAAAAGAATGCTCTGACAAGATTTCATCCTCCCGGCTCTGAAGAGCTAAGCCACTGTTGTATTTTTTTAGAAAGTAAGAGCTTATACTTGATAAAGCTCTCCTTCATTCCCTCGCTTAGATTACTTCTTTTCTGTATCACGCGCTGCTTTGTTGAATGGCTAGGATAATTTAGGGTGAAGGCGTTAAAGTTTTAGAAGACATGCACTGAAAATATTTTTAGTTGGGACTAGATAAGCATATGTTGATAAGTGCACAATGCTTGTCTGTATTAGTTTGACATGCTTTTTAAATAAAATAAAAACTAAGGTCACAGGCATTTGATAGATCTTAAAATGAAGCTTTAACTCCAAAGTCAAATATAACTTTTTAATGTTCCACCTTTTATTTCTTTTTTTAATGTTTCATACCTTTCCTGATGCTGTTTAAATATTCTCAAAAGCAGTTAACTCTTTTTTATCTGCTTTACAATACTTTCCCATAGGATTTTAAGAATTTATGTAACTGTACTTAATGCAGATCTTCTTTAGTTCTCTTTTCAGCACCTAAAATTACTTGCAATTCTATAGATTTTAGAGGGCTGCACACAGTATTATTTATTCAGCATTCTATTGCGTTTTACATTCTTTTGTAGTGAGAGAGGAGAAAATGAGGCAACATGTTGCATGTACAGCAAGATGAGTCAACCAGCATTTATCTAAATGTGAAGATACTGCCAGGGGTTTTTCCCTTCTAGAGAACCATTGACCCCTTCAGCTCTTCTCAACTCTGCCTAAGCACCATGAAAAAATATACACTTCATTGCTAAAAAAAAGAGTGCCAAGCGAAGTAGCATGGGTGAGAGATCATGATCAACTTGAGGGTGGCTCCTTCCTTCAGACTTGATAAACCCATAAAGACATGACTGTATGTTACTGTAGTGCAATTCCACTTTGGGAAAACTGCGGCCAACTTTAGCACACAGAATTATAACAAGGTATGAGCGCAGGAAGGAGTCCACATTGATTCAGCTCTATCTTCCGCTCCTGACTCAGGCTGGCAGGAGGAAGGGTCTTGACAAACATTTGTTGAATGACTGTGGAATAATTTGGATTTCAACTTCACTGTTTTCAGATTTTTATTTTTGATTCTTACTTTTGATCATTTTTGATTCATATGTGAAATTCATGAACATTAACGTACTTGAGCCTTAAAAAACAAACCTAAGTTGTTCTCAATTTTAAAGAATTATGCTCCAGGGGCGCCTGGGTGGCGCAGTCGGTTAAGCGTCCGACTTCAGCCAGGTCACGATCTCGCGGTCCGTGAGTTCGAGCCCCGCGTCAGGCTCTGGGCTGATGGCTCGGAGCCTGGATCCTGTTTCCGATTCTGTGTCTCCCTCTCTCTCTGCCCCTCCCCCGTTCATGCTCTGTCTCTCTCTGTCCCAAAAATAAATAAAAAATGTTGAAAAAAAAAATTAAAAAAAAAAAAAAAAAAAAAAAAAAAGAATTATGCTCCAAATTTCTTCTGACTGATTAAAAGAGAGAGAAACTGGAAACATTACTACAATGATCTGAAGATAAAGAGAGCTTAAATAACTTGCCCCAAATCATTTAAGGAGCAAAGGTCAAAGGTGGAATTTTGTATTCAGCCTTGAGTTCTAATGCCTGTGCTCCTTTTAAATTTGTCACAAGAACTCACCTTAATGAAGCATGCATGTAAATCATACATGAATCTCCCACTCTTATAACAGTCAATAAAAGTTACATAATTACAAGGAAAAACAATTCTCTTCATTCGTTTCATGTTTTGTGTAAGGTCTCAGGATTTTTCGACTTAAATTCAGGACATGTTTAGTGGAAGCTCTGGCTTCCCAATAAATGTTAAGTGGTGATAATGATCAGTAATAATTCTTCCAAAATAACTTTGAAACCCATGGTTCCTGCTAGATGTTGAACCAATACTAATTAGGTCAGCATTCAGGAAAACAAAAGCAGGTGCTGGCCAATAATTCCTTAAGTATATATCAAATGTTTTAATTTAACTTTGGTTAATTTAAATTTATTTGATTCATTCCACTGCACTGATAATACATTTTGGGCCCTTCATGTGTTCACAACCTGAAATTCCATTGTAGGCCTCGCTAGGTTTGTCCTTCCATGCATTTCCAGGCAATGTTTAGCACAGGGAACATGCTCTATAAACTTATCTTCATCCATTGCAGTGATGCAAAATGAAATAGATAAGCAGAGGAACTATGTCTCGGAGATGATATCTTAAAAATCAAAGTCAATATAAAGTCAGGGTATTATTTTCTTATTTACTGTTAATTTACTATCCCTAACACATTTACAAAATTGATCAAAACAGAAGGCATGTTATAAAACACAAAAGCACACTGGCTTCTTTGATTTCTTTTGGCTTTATAGAAAAAGGAAAGTATTTATATTTTTTTCTACTGCTAATTCTTAATTTTTTTTTCCAATCCATTACCTAACCCCTTTAACATGAAGATGGGAAAATTTCTAATACTTAATACTTAAATATGACTGAATAATTAAGTGAGCTCTGCCACTAAGCATTTCATGTTTGACTGCCTGTTTGCCTGTTTGGTCCATGATCCCTTTTGGAAAGACTTAGCAGACTTTCATGAAATGTGCCACTAGTATTTAGAAATTCAATTTATGAATGTGTCTATCTTCTTAAAATGAAATGGCAAATAATGAAGTCATTTGGTGAGCATATATCCTATAATTGCACTGATCTTAGAACTGTTGAAACTTTATGAACACTCTAAAAGTAAAAAATTTCTTTTATTTAGCTCCTTTTACATGAAATAAAATGTAATGCTGTTTATTAAAGAAAGAAATAAGACACAACCATATTTCATCCAAGCTTACCTTGAACTGGTCCATTTTGCATGATTTCTTTCATTATCTCAGTTTCCTAGAAGGAGAAACATCATTGAACATCATTATTGTTATCAGAGCATACTAAACCTACTATTTGGTGTATAATGTTAGATATTATGTAATCAATTTAAGAATTCTACAATCCAGTGTGCCTTAACCACTTATAATTTACTCTTAATCATGGCTTGAAATACTCACATGTGAAATACCACTTTGATCAAGTTGCTAAAGACAAGATGCACCCATGTGTTTTACTGACTTTCACCAATAATATTTTCACCAATACTAATTTTTAATTGTTATTTGAAATAATAACTTTTGTGGTCACAAATAAGAAATAATTAATTAAAACCATGTTTTATCAGTTTATCCATTATTTTGATCACAGGAACAACCTCAGGTGATTGTTTAGTGAGGTACCTCAGTGTAGGTTAGTATATAAATATTTCTACGTTGTTACTAAGTGCTGTGTAATGCAGCACCTAGTAAGAACGCAGGTCATTCATTTACTCTTTAATTCATTCATATATGCACATTGGTCACAGAGTATATACCAAAAACTGGAACAGAAACAAATATTGACCCTTGTCCTCAAAGGATTTACATTTTGGTGGAGTAGATGGAGAATAGCACAACTAATTGCATTATGATATAATAAGTTACATTACAGAGATAAGCACAAAGTTCCTAGGGGTGCAAATGAAAAGGGAAATTAATGTTATGTAGGAGTTAATAAAAGTTCACAGAGAAGATGAAGTTTTGACCTGGGCCTTGACACATGTGTGGGCTTTTACCAGATGGAAACACGTGGGATACCCACTTGGGTCAGAGGAATGATCGTGCAGCTAAGAAGGAAGCATGAGAGAGCATGATGTATTTATGGAGTGGACAGTAATCCTATTTATCAAGAGCATTAGGAGCAGGTGTAGGGGTAGATGCTGGCAGGACAGAGTGTGTAAAGGATTCGGTCAGAACCGAATCATGGAAGACCTATATGCCATTATAAGAATACCGAACCGTAGGGTCGCCTGAATGGCTCAGACAGTTAAGCATCCGACTCTTGATTTCATCTCAGGTCATATCTGACGGTTCATGATATCTAGCCCCTCGTCAGGCTCTGCACTGATGGTGCAGGAGCCTGCTTGGGATTCTCTCTCAGCACCTCCCCCACTCTCACTTTCTCTCTCTCTCAAAATAAATAAATAAATAAACTTTGTCTTAAAAAAAAAAAAAAAAAAGAATACCAAACTTATTCTGCAAGTAACTAGAAGCCACTGAAGGTTCAGATATTCTGAAAGTGAGCAAGTCTGGGTAAGACTGATATGATGGAGTTAAATTTGTCCGGGCTTTCAACATGAAAAACTAGAATCTAAGGGAGTCATGTTCCCATTTTGGCTGTACCTACTTCAATCATTTTGTGGAGTAAGGCAAAGGATTGATACAATGAGCTACTGCCACAAAAAAGTCACTGAAAAAAAGGTATGATTTAGCTCTTATTTGTCAAGTATGGAAATATAAATCATATAATCATTCATGCTGCTAATATTACAAAGATCAGAAATCTGAGAGTCTTTAATGGACACTTTAAGAATATAAAAAATTATCCCTCGAAACATAGCATCATTTTAGAATATAATAGTTTTTAAATAGTTTTAATAACAGCAGAGCTATATATTTTTGAGAAAGTTAACCATTGTTAATTCTTGCCATTTAGACTTACATTGGAAGAGACTCTGTATGGGGGAGAACATTGGTAGATCCTGTTTGATTTCTCAATGTTGTTGGGACATGGCTTTGTGGCATGCCGTTTTCCCCGCCCATCAGACCTACTCGCCATGGCACAACCATGATTGGTAGCATTTTGGTTCTTGAAAAGTGGATAGCATGCATGGGATACCAGTCTATGAGGAATAAGCAAAGAAGTGAAAGTAGTACTTAGGAAAATGCCCTAATATCGAATCTATGCACAAGTTTACTTAATTAAATATTTATAAATTTTCCAGAAGTTTACTAAGTTACATGTGTAACTTTCAATGGGTTGATTAAATCTAATACACCAGTTCAATATATTACACTCTTCCCTGCTCCCTCATTTTTCTTTATTACAATTTTAAAAGTCTTGTTTCAACCTACTTTAATAAATAATTTATCTATGGTATAGAATTTCCTGAAAATGAAAAGTGACTGTCAATAAAATCTATGGTAATATTCATACAGGAAAGGCTTCTTCATTCTGAATATTTAGTTATAATGTAGAAGAGCCAAACTTAATATGAAAAAAACCAAGGATTTTATTATGTTGAGATGGGGTATTTTGATGAATTATGTAAGTTTCAGAGTTAAAGCTGTTTTGTTTCTGTTTTTGCTTTTACATTTTTATGAAGTTATAAACACCTTCTCATAAGATCTAAATTATGTTTATGTGGTTCATTTTGGGAGAAATACTATATAGTAAGTAGAAAGTTATCAGATGCATACATTGTACAAAAGATAAAGAAAATAATTTTTATTTCTGATTTTGAAATTGAACATAGTAAAAAGCAAAAATTATTTGATACCAAAGCTATGTAATTTATTGAATATAGAAGAAGATCATAAGGAAAATAATAAAATTGCTTTTATACATATTTAGCTTGAATTAGCCATAGAAGTATCAAATATGATTGCTTCAAAAAAATTCAGTAGTGTTCAACAGAGTAAGAGAATGTGAGCAAGGAACATGATGAAAGGAAAGCTGTTAAAGAACGCTTAAAAAATTCTTGCATAATATGTATTACTTTGGGATAATAAGTGCCATGGATTGAATTGTGTCACCCCCAATTCATGTGTTAAAGCCCTAATTCTAAGGTGATGGTATTTGGAGGGGGCCTTTGGGAGATAACTAGCTTTAAATGAAACAATGAGGTGGTGCCCTGACACTGGCTTTAGTGCCCTTATAAGAAGAGGAAGAGATATTGGTGCTCTCTTTCTGCCATTTGAAGACGCAAAAAGGCAAGTTAGGAAGAGGTTTTCTCACCACGACTAGATAAGCTAATATCTTGATCTTGGACTTCTCAGCCTCCAGAACTGTGAGAAATAAATGGTTGTTGTTCAAGCTTCCCAGTCTATGGTATTTTGTTATGGTAACCTAAGCAGACCAATACAGTAAGATTTAGTTTGGTCTCAAAGTTCATTTATGTTTGGAAGCTTCTAAAGGGTGTTAATTTTTGCCACAGTGTAAAACAGAAGCCAATCAAGCACCACTGTACCAAAAGGTATCAGTCCAAGTTGTCCATTCGAAGCACCACCTTATTAAGCAACATGCATGAAAAATTTTTAAAGAAATTTATTGCCACCCATCAATATCTGACACCCACACTTTCATACTACCTGACTGGTCTAGAGCAAACCGAGAGCACTCAGTGGATGATAAAAATACAGGTGAGCAATACATATGTACACTACTCGTTATCAGCTGCAGTGTCCTTACCTTGATAACTTGGGTTTTAAGTAGATTAGCCCTTGTGCAGCAGATATCAGATTACATGAGATACATAAAAAACAACCTGCCTTTCCTCATTAAATGGGATGGTAACCCAACGATAAATTACTAATTTTATTCATCTCGTTCTTAATCTAATTTTTCTCTGGCATTACCCATCTACCTGGGTAAATGAAGACTCGGCAGAGGTATGAGCAATATCAACTACTCTATTCCCGTGGGGACTCAGTAAAGCCATTTGGCTCAGAGCAACCAGGAGACAATGCTTCCTTGAATCCTTCTATTCATTTGGCCAGGAAATATATACATTCTTCAAGTAATGGCTTCCAATAGCTTATAATCTTAGTAGACACCAAATACAGTGTATATTTAAATGTAATACAGGCATTTATATACGTGTAGCACATATGTTTTTTGGTAAAATCTTAACATTCATTTGTTTCCTTCTTTTAACTCCGAACAGAACTCAGAAGAATACTACAAACATATGTTGGGCAGCTATTTACCCACGTTTTCTCAGGAACCACCAAGCCCTATCGATGCTTCCACTATTGCATCCGTGACGGTTCTTGGGACAGCAAGAGATCAAATTCTGAGGGGATAGATTAGCTGTGTATCGACCTTTGGACTGAATTGCTATTCGGTCAGCTGCCACACCTGTTTCAAACAGAATAGTGATTAATATTCAAAGGGCATATGACATTTTTAATAATTTACATAGCCTTTTTTTTTTGAATCCTAGTTGCCAGAGCTTTATATAATTTAAAATTAAGGCCAATGTCCTTAATATATCATGCATACCAGCAAAGTCAACAGGGTCATAATTTTGGTCATAATTTTTATCCAGTTGTGGTATTGCTCAATCGTCTTATTAAATTCAAAGACTTTTCTAGTTCCTTGTTCTTTTCTAGTTCGTTGTTCCTTTCACGTTCTATATACTTATGAATTTTTCATTAAGGAATCTTTCAAGTATAACTCCTTGAGGGCAAGAATCACATCTCAGTTACATTTTTATCTCCTGTACCTCATGTACAGTCATGGATAAATATATAACTTTTGAAATGAGTGAAACTAAACTGAGGAAATCAGAAAAGCTTATAGAAATATTAACTGGAAATTCATCGATATTAATATGATATATTGGAATGAATTGAATCCTTGGTTTTTAAACTGGTATCCATGTTAACCACTTGGGAAACCATTCATAAACTAATCCATACTTATATAAATCTTATACAATATCTAAAAACTACAGAGCATAATTCACCTTATTTATACATGGTATAAATTTATATCAATATAAAATTCTCTAGCATGGTTGTGGCTAATCAGTTCATTCCTTTTCCCAACATATTACTGGCTGCCTGCTAGGTGATAGGCACTGAACTAAGTATAGAAATTACAGTGATGAACAAAAATCATAATGATACCCTCATAGAATAATAGGCTAGGGAAATTAATCCACCATTGGATAAAATGATAATCCATTATCATTTCAATTATGTTACCTCGATAAACTAATAAGAATGACAAGATCATGAGAAAATTGGGATGGGTGCCATTTTGGTACAAATTTTTGTTGTTCTTGGATGGCTGGTATAGTTTGTTCTTGATATTTAAACTTACTTTTATTTAAAGGCAACAATGCCATAGGCTTTCTTCTATCCATCCAATGTTTTCAGGAGATGTTATAGCTTTTGCTCATCAAACTTGTCCATATAATGGAATTTCTCAAGGTGCTAATTTAGAATTATCCTAAAATAATTCATTTTTAAAAAATTCACTTACATATGTATTTCTGTATGTACGTGGTTTTTATGTAACTATAGCATATGTATAATTCTGTAATGCAATTGCTGGCACATTTTAAATGCTCAATATCTGTCCAATCTATAACCTCCTACTTCCTTCTCGATTCCCATCTCTTACTGTGTTGGGATAAATTTCATAAGAGAAAATGACATTCTACTATCACCTCTGCTATTCTCAAGGAAATAATTCCCTATTTCATTGAAGAAAATAGAAATTTTCTGATGCTTTGACTTTCAGTACAGGGCTCAGAATCAAATGTAAACTTGAAAATATTAGTGTAACTATTCTCCAGTTCAAAGAACACTTTGACAACAGTAGTCAAGGAGTCAGTAACCTGGCTTCCAGGATCATTTCTGAGATTGGGTAGGTCATTTTATCTATTTGTGCCTATTTTATAAAACCAGAGTCTTGAAAAATGTGACCTCTAAGATTCCTTCTAGCCCTATGAATCTGTAGATTTCAACTCAAGGATAAATATTTTGAATTCCAATTGGACACAGTATGTTCCTCTTATACAGACATTTCTGAACCTCAGTGAATGTTTAGTACAAATTAACTTGAAATAGTTAAAATAAGTCAGACTTAAGAATGGCTCAGTTCAGCAAATTGTTTTCCACCTCTTTGTGAAAACTTTTATTGGCCTTTACCCGTGAGACACCCTATCATTTGACCTGCTTATTTTACTCTCTCTCTACATTTGCTCTGTGACAGGTATCACCCCTGCCATTCCAAACTCCTTCACCACTTCAGCTTCTGAATCTTGCTTGAATTTTGTTGGTTGCATAACTATTGTTTCATATGTGTTTATTTTTAAATATCTTATTTATTCCATTTTATAGTTTTTAGATTCTTTGCAAAAACACGTTTTTATTGTAACTATATTTTCTGTCATAATTTTCTAGATCTTTAAGAGAACCTAGTTTACTCTTTGCTATGCTTAACACACTCAAAACAATAAATAAACAAATAATATGTGCCTGATTTGTCATACTGAATACACAGGATATAAAACCATTGCATCTGAAACCACAAAAGTGTTGAAAACCCTCTTCCTGGTATTTTGGTATATTAGGAAGGGGGACAAATCCAGAGTTAGCCCTGACCTGCGCCCATCTCTGGGGATGTGACTAGGGGACACCAAAATACACCATTCAAATCAGCCTAGCAAGTTGCTGTCACTATCTAACCACCAATATCTTTTCTAAGACATCTTCAGAAATTCCAGTGTAACTTAAATTTAAAGCAAAATTCTTACACATCACCTAAGAGGTGTAATACATGAACCACATGAACATAAAATGATAAAATATTTATATTATTAAATATTTTTCCACCCATGTGAAACAAGTCTCAAATAGGTCCTCCATGCGGATCCCTAACAAGCAAGGACAAATATCAGAAATCCAGGGAGCATTTGTTCTAGAGTAGGAAGTAGCATAGACTTAACAGATGGAGCCACTCCAGAGGTAAGCCTGGCGAAAGGCATCATTTCTAAAACAAATTAGCTGATACTATGAAGCAGTGATATGTGGACCAATTTATCAGTACTTTTCTGTCCCAAGGAGTATGACCCTTCAGAGCTGACTTCTCTAAGAGCCTATGCTCTTATTTTACAATGCTTTTACAATTCTTGGAATCATCTTCAAAGCCTAGAACATAGTTTTATAAAGATCTTTGATAGTAGCCAACCAACATCATGTTAGGCTTATGTTATTTGCTGGAATCTAACCAACACTCCTTTGAGGATAATTTAGAGACTAAATCTTGAAATTAACCTGAGTATTGATTTACTGGACTTGTGAACTTATATGAAAGTAGCTATAAAAGAAGTATTCCTTACACTTTTGAAGTAACAGCAATATTAATTTGGAAACTACTCTTATCAATTTAGAGTCAGAAGTTACAAATTTGCTTTTATCTCAAATGAGATAAAACCTATTTAATCCATTATTATTTTGTTCTGAAGTGTTTCCTTACATCAAAGTAGTTTAATAATTAAGCATATTATTGCAAATTGTATAAAGAGAAAAGAATAGGAGAATTACATAGGTATGTGCAAGTTCATATTAATATTACCCATAACACTATGAATAAAGAGGTATCTTCTACTCTTATCATGTGGATTTAACTCTCAAAGGACAAACAAGTTTTGGAAACTTTTCTTTGTTGTTCGTTTGATTTATTCTCCATTTAAAATTATACCCTAAAAATCAAGACCAATTTTCAGAGTGAAAATGGATATTTATATAATTTTCAGGTTGCTTTCTCTGGTCAGAATAAAACTTTATTTAAATTGACCAAATGTTAACATTTAAATATTCTAAATTTAAAAATCTTTTAACTACTGTCCCAGAATCTTGAATCAAATGGAGAATTAGAATGAAGTAATCAAAATGACTTTATTACTTGCAGTAGAAAATGCCCATGATGCAGCACAATTTTTTTGATCCAATGGGCCATGAGTCCATCCAGGCCATTTATAAGAAGCAATAAAAAACTCCGGAAGGTCAGTTGTTGCAGGTAAAGAAGCCTAAGGAAGAGAGGCAGACGTGTCAGATTTCTTCAAATGTATCCCAATAATCATTTTAAGAAAATGACATGAACTTTTATAACATTTATCATTATTTTTTTTAATTTTGTACATTCACGTTTTCTGAATGACACCCCTGAAAAGCATTAGTAATGTGGCATTTCTATTTCATAGATGTTTAAAAATTAATTCAATGCAGGGAATCCGAACATAGTGCAAAATCATAAGAACAAAGATGTAGAATTTTTCTGGGTTACCATGCAGAGCAATAATTTTGGCCAATGTTTCTTCTTCTTGAATCAGAGTTTGAGTCACTCATATGAAAGATGCATGGTGTTATTTAAATTTGACTTCATAAATAACATTTACCTTTAGGTCTCTTTTATGTTGGAGAGTGTGACTCTGTATGAAATTAATTTTGAAACAATGCATATGTGGCAATGTACTTGGAGCCCTAAGGCACACCAATTTTACACAAGACATTAAGAAGCAAAACTGGGATGAATTGGTTGACATTTATAAAATCCTTGAAGATTGAAAGGGTTTCAGAAAGTGTGGAATGCCAAATGTACAATACCATTGTTTCTTCAGAGCCCATGTTCGAGTCCTGACAGAGTCGATTTCAGCTGCTGTCTTTCCAAGAATGTAAATTAAATGTTATACCTTGCTCTGTTCAAGTCACTCAAAGAAAATCTCAAACACAATACCCTGTTTTTTTCCCCAAACTTTCTAAAGAGTGATAACCTTCACTTGAAAAATAATGACTCAAACCAAATAAGGATTTATTAATTTTTATCACTTAAGCATACACACACATTCACACACATTTTTGATAGTGCTTTAAAGTTTTCAAAGTGTTCTAACAATCAGTATTTTATCTTCGCAATAGCTCTAAGTTGTATAACCATGGCAAATAATTTTTATTCTATTTTATCAATTAAGAGACAAACTTCCAAAAGTTAAATGACATGCTAAAATTAAATAAGAAATATCCCTGAAACTAGATTCAGGTTTTGGAATTTAGAACTAAGCTCCATTTATCATTTCCTTACTTTATCAGAAATATATTGATATTTTGAAAGAGAAATAAAATGTTTATAAAAGCTAAAATTTTACCTATTTAAAAGTTTTATAATTGTGCATTGCATTCAGCAAGTCAGGTTACTGATCCAAGATCTTGCAAACAAAATTACTTCTGACAAGTATATAATTGCTTCAAAGACTAAAGAAAGATTTGGAATTTACATGTCGGCCTAAAAAGGTACCCATCCAAAATATTTATAAACTTGAATTTTGATTAGAGAGTTCAGTTTTGATTTAAAGAAACTACTATCACCTGATAAGAAAGTTATTAAATCTTGAGTTCCATTACTAAAAATATTATTTAGATGATGGAAGAAAAGTACAGAAAATGCCAAGCAGATCACAGTAGAGTGTCTGCATGATACCTTTAAGAGAAGTATCATGGAAATCCAGGTGATGTTAGATCCTTATACCATTAGACTGACCACACTGCAGAAACCTAGAGTTGAAGCTCAATCAATTTATGCTCTGAATAGAGAGTTCCAGAGATAGAGCTTCAGTCTCCAAAAGAGTCTTTCTAACTAAAATGGAAATATACCTATCTTATTAATTACTAATACTTCCCAATTTTATTATCATTGGCTCATCAATGAGCTCTTAAACATTTATAATACTAAGTTGTCTCAAGTTTTCAGAAAAATAGGTGCAGTGTGAGTTGTTACTTTACCACTTCAGAATTACAATTTAATAACATAGCTAGGACATTTCCCCTCTACTCTGTTAAGGCAATATACAACCATTACATTGAACACATTTCAGCCTGGTTGAATTATTTAGAATTTGACTTCCATATTCCAAAGCCTACCAGAATTCTTTGCACACAGGAGGTATTCAATAAATACCTCATAATAATGAGGAGATATAGATCTAACTGGTGGATTTCATCTCTTAAAAAATGATTTTCCTCTTTAGGCACATTAAGTTAAATTATAAATACCAGTCTGCTTTTATTGCTTTTACAATTTATTGCTTTAAAAAATACTGGTCGGGGGTTAAGATAGTGGAGTAGTATAGGGGCCCCGAGTTTGTCTCATCCCTGAAACACAGCTAGATGAACATCAAACCATTTTGACCACCCTGGAAATAGATCTAAGGATTAATGCAACAATCTGCATAACTTGAGCCAGAGCTTGGCAGGTACATGGTTGTGGAGAGGTGAAGGAGGAAGACCTGTGAAGGGTAGGGAGCCCTTTTCATGGAGAGAGGACAGAGAGAGAGAAAGAGAAAGGGAGAGAATAAAGCACAACAGGATCATGCAAGAAAAGCACTCCCACCAAAAGTATCTGGTGAGAAAGAGAGAAAGAGTAAAAACACTTTCAGTGGACTGAACAAGAAACTTGTTCCCCAAAACCTTTGGGAGAAAGAAGAGAGTTTCAATAGCACCAGGATTCTATAAACAGTGGAGTGCAGAGTCTGAAGGTTCAGATTTCAGTGCCTGGTGATGCTCTGGTGAGGAAGCAGGGCTAATCCCCAGTAGCAGGCAGCAGGGACTGAGGGGTCCATGTGCCACACAGCGAGAAGCGGTTTCCCTGCTTGGAGTGCATTTAGTAGAGGCCATATGGCCTTCCCACTAGCAAAATTCCCAGTGGACCCTGGAGAGAAGCCACATTTACTGACACTGGAACAAAGATGCCAGAGGGCACCAAAACCAAACCACAGAGGGCTGTGTGGGGTGATTTACCATAAACCTCTGCTGCTGTGCCATCGTGCAAACATTTTCTGAGACAAGCCAACACCAGCCACTGCTCAGTGAGGACTTTCCCCAGAGAATTTGCATGCATCCAAACCACAGGGGTCTCTAAAGTGTGGAGTTTTGACACGCCATCTAAGATAAAACTCTGGAGAGAGGTGCAGGCAGACAGCTTGGACATGGATAGGGGAGAAGTGGGATAGACGGAGGCCTGAGACAAAGGAGGGGTGCCTGATCGCAGGTCAGTGAAGGTGTGGCATTCCTGCACCAAGAGTAAGGAACTGGGTGAAGCCATTTTCACCTCTAGCGTGTGAATACACACAGGGATTGACCCCAATAAGCTATGCAGTGTCATCAAGTGGAAAAGGGAGCTGTTACACCAAGCCCTGCCCATCTGTGGTACATCCCCCAAAAGACCAGGACAAATCCCTTCCACCTGCTGATTAGTCTACAGACTATAGTGTGCTTCAAAGTTTCATTTCTAGGGGAAATGATGTAACTGCATTCAGTTTTCATTCTGTCTGCTGGCTCCTTTATTTATTCGTTTTCTTCACTTCTGTTTTTGCTCAGGTTGTTTTCTTTTTTCTTTCTTTTCTTTCCCTTTCTTGGATACCAAAAGAAAAAAAATTATTTTTATGTTCTTATTTTTTAATTGTTTTATTCTATTTTACTTTCTTTATTTTATTTTATCCTATTTTAGTACTTAATTTTTTTTTTAATTTTAACTAGGTTTTTCCTTTCTCTTTTTTCTCTGTTCTGTCAAGTTGCTCTCAACAAGCAGACCAAAACACACCTAGGATCTTGCATCCTTTATTTGATTTATTTGTGTTTTTTTTTAATTTTTAAATTTTAATTTTATTATTTTTTTCTTCCTCCAAAGTGAAAAGATGGAGGAATTCACCCCAAAAGAAAGAACAGGAAGGGGGCATCTGGGTGGCTGAGTTGGTTAAGCATCCAACTTCAGCTCAGGTCATGATCTCGCAGATTGTGGGTTTGAGCCCTGTGCCAGGCTCCATGCTGATTGTTCAGAGACTGGAGCCTGCTTCAAATTCTCCCTCTTTCTCTGCCCATCCCCCCATTTCTATCTCTCTATCAAAAATAAATAAACATTTAAAAAAAAAAGAAAGAACAGGAAGAAATGACAGCCATGTATTTAATCAATACTGATATAAGTAAGAAGTCTGAATTGGAATTTAAAACCACAATTATAAGAGTACTAGCTAGAGTTAAAAAAAGCATAGATGACACCAGAGAATCCCTTTCTTTGGAGATAAAAGAACTACAAGCTAGTCATGCCAAAATTAAACATGCTGTAACCAAGATTCAATCTCTAATGGATGCCATGACAGCAAGGATGGCAAAATAGAGCAGTTAGTCAGTGATATAGAAGATGAAATTATGGAAAATAATGAAGCAGAAAAGAGGGAAACAAAGGAAAAAGATCAATATACAAGACTTAGAGAACACAGTGACTTATTAAAAATGAATAGCATTTGAATCATAGGAGTCCCAGAGAAGACAGAGAGAGAAAAAGGGGGAAAAGGTTTACATGAGCAAACTATAGCTGGAAACTTTCCTAATCAGGAAAAGGGTACAGACATCAAAATCCAAGGAGCACAGAGAACTCCCATTAGATTCAACAAAAACTAACCATCATCAAGGCATATCATAATCAAATCCACAAAATACACAGACAAGGAAAGAATTACAAAGGCAGCAAGGGAAAAAAGTCCTCAACCTACAAGGGAAGACAGATAAGGTTTGCAGCAGACCTATCCACAGAAACTTGGCAGGCCAGAAAGGAGTGGCAGGATGTATTCAACGTGCTGAATCAGAAAAATATGCAGCCAAGAATTCTTTATCCAACAAGGCTGTCATTCAGAATAGAAGGAAAGATAGAGTTTCCCAAACAAAAATTAAAGAAGTTCATGACCACTAAACTAGCCCTGCAAGAAATTTTAAGGGGAACTCTTTGAATGGAGAAAAACAAAACAAGACAAACACCAGAAGACTAGAAAGGACCAGAGAACCAACTCTACAGGTGACACAATGGCACTAAATTCATATCTTTGAATAATCACTCTGAATGTAAATGCACTAAATGTTCCAATCAAAAGACATAGAGTATCAGGATGGATAAAAAAAAAAAACAAAAACGACAACAATGACAAAAAACAAAAAAAAACACAACCTGTCTGTATGCTGCCCACAAAAGACTCATTTTAGACATAAAGACACCTGCAGATTGAAAGTAAGGGGATGCAGAGCCATCTATCATGCTAACGGATGTCAAAAGAAAGCTGGAGTAGCCATACTTATATCAGAAAAACTAGACTTTAGAATAAAGACTGTAATAAAAGATGAAGAAGGGCATTATATCATAATTAAGAGGTCTATCCACCAAGAAGATCTAACAATTGTAAATATTTATGCACCCAACTTGATAGCATGCAAATATATAAATCAATTAATCACAAACATAAAGAAACTCATTGACATTAATACCATAATAGTAGGGGACTTCAATACCCCACTTACTACAACGAACAGATCATCTAGGCAGAAAATCAACAAAGATATAATGTCTTTGAATGACACACTGGACCAGATGGACTTAACAGATATATTTAGAACATTCCATCCTAAAGCAGCAGAATGCACATTTTTCTCAAGTGCACATGAAACATTCTCCAGAATAGATCACATACTGGGTCACAAATCAGCCCTCAACAAGTACAAAAAAGATCAATATCGTACCATGCGTATTTTCAGACCATAATGCTATGAAACTTGAAATCAACCACAAGCAAAAAAAAATTGGAAAGACCATAAATACTTGGAGATTAAAGACATCCTACTAAAGAACGAATAGGTTAGCCAAGAAATTAAAGAGGAAATTAAAAAGTACATGGAAGCCAATGAAAACAAGAACACAGCAGTCTGAAACCTCTGGTGTGAAGCAAAGGCAGTCATAAAAGGGAAGTATATAGCAATCTAGGCCTTCCTAAAGAAGGAATAAAGGTCTCAAATACACAATCTAATGTTACACCTAATGGAGCCGGGAAAAGAACAACAAATAAAGCCCAAAACCAGAAGAAGAAGGGACATAATGATTAGAACAGAAATCAATGATATCGAAATCAAATAAAAGAAAAAAACAGTAGGACACATCCATAAAAACAGGAGCTTGTTCATTGAAGGAATTAACAAAATTGATAAACCCCTAGCCAGACTGGTCAAAAAGGAAAAGGAAAGGACCCAAATAAATTAAATCACAAATGAAAGGGGAGAGATCACAACCAACACCAAAGAAATACAAACAATAATAAGAAACTATTATAAGCAATAATATGACAACAAATTGGGCAATCTGAAAGAAATGGACAAATTCCTAGAAACATATAAACTACTAAAATTGAAATAGGAAGAAGTAGAAAATGTGAAGAGACACATAACCAGTAAAGAAATTGAACCAGTAATCAAAAATCTCCCACCAAACAAGAGTTCAGGGTTTGATAGCTTTCCAGGGGAATTCTACCAAACATTTTAAGAAGAGTTAACACCTATTCATTTGAAACTGTTCCAAAAAATATAAAAGGAAGGAAAACTTCCAAAGTCATTCTATGAGACAGGCATTACTTTGATTCCAAAACCAGTCAAAGACTCCACTAAAAAGGAGAATTACAGACCAATTTCCCTCATGCACATATTTGCAAAAATTCTTACCAAGATACTAGCAAATAAAATCCAACAATACATTAAAAGAATTATTCACCACAATCAAGTGGGATTTATTCCTGGGCTGCAAAGGTGATTCAATATCAACAAATCAATCAACGTGATACATCACATTAATAAAAGAATTAATGCTTCTTTCTGCTTCTTTTTCAACAGAAGCAGAAAAAGCATTTGACAAAATACAGCATCCTTTCTTTGTAAAAATCCTCAAGAAGTTAGGGATAGAAGGAATAAACCTCAAGATCAGAAAGGCCATATACAAAAGACCTTCAGCTAATATCCTCCTCAATGGGCAAATACTGTGAGCTTCCTGATAGGTCAGGAACACGACAGCGATGTTCACTCTCACCACTGTTGCTCAACATATTGTTGGAAGTCCTAGCCTCAGCAATCAGACAACAAAAAGAAAGAAAAGGCATCCATATCATAGAGGAAGAAATTACACTTTCACTCTTCACAGATGACATGATACTCTACATGGAAAACCCAAAAGACTCCACCAAAAAACTGCTAGAACTGATACATGAATTCAGCAAAGTCACCAGATACAAAATCAATGTATAGAAATTGGTTGCATTTCTACATATCGGTAATGAAGCAGGAGAAAATCAAGAAATCAATCCAATTTACAATTGTACCAAAAACCATAAAATACCTAGCAATAAAGTAACCAAAGAGATAAAAGATCTGTACCCTGAAAACAATAGAAAGCTCATGAAAGAATCTGAAGAAGACACAAAGAAATGGGAAAGAATTCAATGCTCATAGATAGGAAGAACAAATATTGTTAAAGTGTCTATACAACCAAAGCAATCTATACATTCAATGCAACACCAGCATTCTTCACAGAACTAGAAAAAACAATTCTAAAAATTTGTATGGAATCAGAAAAGACTCCAAATGGGCAAAGTAATGTTGAAAAAAAGAACCAAACCTGGAAGCATCACAATCTGGACTTCAAGCTGTATTACAAAGCTGTAATTATTCAGACAGTATGGTACTTGCACAAAAACAGACAAACATATCAATGGAACAAAATAGAAAAACCAGAAATGGAGCCACAAACATATGGTCAACTAATCTTTGACAAAGCAGGAAAGAATATCCAATGGGAAAAAGACAGTCTCTTCAGCAAATGGTGTTGGGAAAACTGGACAGTGACATGCATAAGAATGAACCTGGACCACTTTCTTACACCATACACAAAAATAAACTCAAAATAAATGAGAGACTTAAGTGTGAGACAGAAAACCATCAAATCCTAAAGAAGAAAACAGGTAACAACCTCTTTGACCTAGGCCACAGCAACTTCTTACTAGACATGTCTCCAGAGGCAAGAGAAACAAAAGCAAAAATGAACTATTGGGACAAATCTTCTGCAAGACAAAACCTTCTGCACAGTAAAGGAAACAATCAACAAAACTAAAAGGCAACCAAAGGAATGGGGGAAGATATTTTCAAATGACATATCAGATAAAGGGTTAATATCCAAAATCTGTACAGAACTTATCAAACTCAATATCCCCAAAAAACCAAATAATTCAGTGAAAAAATGGGCAAAAGACATGAACAGACACTTTTCCAAAGAAGACATCTAGATGGCTAACAGACACATGAAAAGATGCTCATCATCTCATCACTCATCATCAGGGAAATACAACATCACTCATCATCAGGGAAATACAAATCAAAATCACAATGAGATGCTACCTCATACCTGTAGGATGGCTAAAATTAACAACTTGGGAAACGAACAAGTGTTGGCAAGGAGGCAGAGAAAGGGGAACACTTTTTCACTCCTGGTGGGAATGCAAACTGGTACAGCCACTCTGGAGAACAATATGGAGGTTCCTCAAAAAATTAAAAATAAAACTACCCTATGACCCAGCAATTGCACTACTTGGTATTTATCCAAAGGATACAAAAATGCATATTTGAAGAGGCACATTCACTCCGATGTTTATAGCAGCACTATCAAAAATAGCCAAAGTATGGAAAGAGCCCAAATGTCCATTGACTGATGAATGAATAAAGAAGATATGGGGTGTACGGGGTGTGTGTGTGTGTGTGTGTGTGTATACTGTATATACATATATATATACATACACATACAATGGAATATTAGTTGGCGATCAAAAAGAATGAAATCTTGCCATTTGCAACAACATGAATGGAACTAGAATGTATTATAATAAGCAAGATAAGTCAGAGAAAGATAAATATCACATGATTTCACTCATACATGGAATTTAAGAAACAAAATAGATGAATACGGGTGCCTGGGTGGCTCAGTCCATTAAGCGTCCAATTCTTGGTTTCAGTTCAGGTCATGCTCTCATGGTTTGGAGTTCAAGATCCATGCCAGGCTCTGTGCTGACAGCATTGAGCCTGCTTGGGAGTCTCTCCCCGCCACTTTCTCTCTGCCCCACCCCCACTTGCGCTCTCTCTCTCTCTCTCACTCAAAATAAATAAACAAACATTAAAAAAAACTTTAAAAAGAAAAGAAACAAAACAGATGAACATAGGGGAAGGGAAGGAAAAATAAGATAAAAACAGAGAAGGAGTCAAGCCAGAAGAGACTCACAAATACAGAGAACAAACTGAGGGGTGCAGGAGGGTGCTGGGTGGGGGGATGGGCTAAATAGGTGATGGACATTAAGGGGGGGCACTTGTTAGGATGAGCACTGGATGTCATATGTAAGTGATGAATCACTAAATCTGCTCCTGAAACCATTATTACACTCTATGTTAACTACCTTGGATTTGAATAAAATTTTAAGATAATACTAATTGTCAATCTTCCTCAATAAAATAAGGCAATAGAGAAATAACAAGCAAAATGACATTTTTATTGAAAACATATTTACCAACCCACTAAGCCAGATCCAATTCATAAAGCTCACCTATTGGATCTTTCAGAAATTTATCACTTATTTACTATTGCTTTTCCAAAGAATAAGCCAGTAGGCTTTGAAGATCAACAGGCAAATACTATCTTACAATTTTATTTGCCTTATGATATCAGCTAATCTGATATAATAAACAAAAAGCAAATTTTTTATCCCATTATTCCATGATTATTGCATGTCTGTGATGTAAAAGTGTTTTTAAGGGCTTATAAACTAAGGTAGGCATCAGAGAATAATAACTTTTAGGAATTGATAATAGAGGTTGAGCTTTAACAAATGCTAATTTTTTTGTTAAAGGATGCTTAATAAAGCAAAAAAAGCAAGACTATCAGCTGTGAGTGACAGAAATTTCAAAGTGACAGTGGCTTAAATAAGATAGAAATTTATTTTTAAAAATATTTACACTTTTGCAAGTGGGCATTTTTAAATTTTTTAACTGTAATGATGAAAAAGTTTCGGTCATAATATAGCCATTTTTTAAATTAACATTAGTCAAATTTGAAGTTAAATTTGAACGGTCTCCCTGCTTCAATATTTCTATTTAAAGTTAAAAATTAAAGATCTTGTGAACAAATACAAAAGTCAAATGCAATGGTGAACACTGGAGAATTTTTTATAGTATTTCCTGCATTTAACTGAATCAAAATCTCTGAAAGAGTAATGCAAACATAATCACAGACCAGCTTGAGAACACTCTAGTCAAATTCTAGACATTCTGGACATTCTTACTAGAAGCCCATATCTCTACAATATCCACTATGTGAGTTACTGCCTCTATTTCTGGCACTTTCCTCCACTTAAATTTGGATAATCAGAGTGATCTGAGAATCAAAAGAAGGCAACAGAGAATATCATTTTGTTCTGACCTTCACAATCCAAGGCCATGAATACCAAGAAATTTCCTCTAAACTATTTGATGTTGGAGAGGATAGGCAAATTTTCTGGTTGCTAACAGCAAAATGAATTTTTCAACTTTAGCAATATTTGTCATCAGTCCTTTAACTCTGGAAGAATTAGCTTGGATATTTCTCTAGTTTCTATTTATACGGTAATTTATTTAGTGATCTACTTATAAATATCAGTATTCCATGATAACACTATGGAGGTAGTGCTAATTCTCCAATCCTCCCCCTTTCCATAGGATTCCCTTCATTCAGAGAAATAACAACTTTAGAGGTGCCTGAGTGATTCAGTCGGTTAAGCGTCCAACTTTGGTTCAGGTCATGATCTCACATCTGTGGGTTCAAGCTTCACATTGGGGCTCTGTGCTGACATCTCAGAGCCTGGAGCCTGCTTCGGATTCTGTGCCTCCCTCTCTCTCTGCCCTTCCCCTGCTCATGCTCGCTCTCTCTCTCTGTCTCTCTCTCTCTCTCTCTCAAAAATAAACATTAAAAAATTTTTAAAAAGAAAAAGAAATAACAGTTTTAGCTCATCACGTGCAGGTCACAAAAATGACTGCCTTCCCTAGCCCCCGTTGGCTTCTAGGCATGTCCCCTTACTAAGTTCTGTCCTTATGGGATATAAGCCTAAGAGTCATCGGCAGTTTCTGAGAATTTTCTTTCAGAGATAAATGATACTTCACTTTTACTTCTTTTTATTGCTCTTTTTTATTTTCCTGCTAGCAGAAATTAGACATGGAGAAGCCTTCTTGAATGATTACATGGCCTTGGATAGAAACACTCTGGAAAACAGAACAAGAAAGAAGAAGCCTGGGTATCCAACACCATGGAGTGCAATTCTAGAGGAAGACCACCCATTTCCAGATTTGCTGGTGATAGGTCAATTTCCATGATATTTAAGCCACTATCCTTTTGAATTTTTGTCATTCTCAGATGAGTTTAATCATAATTATAATAGCACACATAACAGACATTAAAGTTGCCACAACAGTCCCATATTTCACTGAAGCCAGGACATTATCAAATGTAAGAAGCATCCCAATTTCAGAGGTGCAAAAAAGTGAAGAAAATAAGCATCTAGAAATTGATGAACTATGATACTTCCTAAAATGAGTTTCTTAGAACACTAATTCTGGGGAATTGTAATAGATAATTATAAAAGAAGGAGTTGGTTAATCTAACAGTTCTGAGAAACACCGGTTTTGAAAATTAAATAGATTTTTTTCTCATTACTTTTTTTTTACAAGCTACCTAAGTGCTGTGAGACTCTAGGAAATGGAAATAACATGCATGATGTTAAATGCCCATGACCCAATGCAAAGTATTTTATCTTATTTCATTTCATTTCACATCATTTTGCTTGTGAAGCAGAGCAAAGAACGTGCTCTGGGAAGAAGCACAGAATGGACTAGATAACCCAGGTTTGAGGGTAACCCAGAGAGCAGGTGCTTGCTCTACCAACACACCAGATCGCCTCAGGAATCTACTCTTGTGACAGCACCAAATATTTATTCACAAGGAGGGAGAAATAAATTTTCACATTTCTTTTTGGAGAGCTGCCTTGCAGTGATCAATTCAGCCTCCCAATGTTGTTCGAGTCACATTCAATTATATCACAGTGTTACACACCAGATTGTAACTAGCACAGAAAAATAAAACTGAGAACTAAAAACTCAAAAACTGACTTGAGAGATAAGACACTCATTCTACCACAAGTTCAGCTGAATAAGGAGAGAGGCAGTATGCGTATTTTCTAAAGTTTCTCGAAGGCTGTGGGGTTCCATTCTGAGACGGAGGGAAAGGAAGGAGACATAAGCACATGCTTTGGTGCTCTTTGAATTTTAAAACTCTTAATTTGGAGACAGAAAGAACTGGCATCCTAATCTGTCCCAGGCTCTTTACCTACATAGATGAGATGATTCTGAGATGAACTGACGAAAATATACACGTAAACAGACTCCACCAGATAGATATCTGGCCGTGCCCCTCTTATGCAGCATCACTGACACCTGCATTTTACAGTTATTATTCAAGCCTGATGCCATTTGCCTATATTCATGTATGTGGGAGCTAACCATCATTTTTATGGGGCAAATGTTCATTTTTGTTTAAAATTATGGAAAGAACAAAAACATGTAACTCTGTTCTTCATGTTTCTAGATAGTGTTTCATTTTCTACAGAGGTTTCTGTTCACACAGGTGACAAACACTTCTGGAATCAAGTAGATTATTTTTAATGAAATAAAAAATTTCTATAGCCTATGAAGGGTTAAAAGCTACACTTCATTATATTCACTTTGATTTTTTTGCAAAGGTAATTCTCATCCCTCCAGTACTTGCTGTTGTTGAATATATTTCAGACAGGAAAAAACAAATTCCTCCTGTTATAACGAATCACTTAGAGAAATAAATCCAGTCAGTTAATACTGTGTTTTAGCTAGAATGGTCAGGTATCCAGATGATTAAGTAAATTTTCATTTCTCATTTCAGTGATTGGTGGCTTTAAAAGTTACTATATAAAATATTATTTTACTTTTAACTTCCAACAAACCATAGAGAAAGACATCGTTTTTCCTTTATTATTAATACCAACTAAAATACACCAAAATCATTTATATTGAATGACTGAGAAAAGATGTTATACTAGTAAGGTATAAGGTTCACAAAAAATTTTTTTAAACATCTATCATAACTTGGTTAACTTTATTGTTCTCCCTGGGGAATCAACAACAACAAAACTATTTAAAATTTTTTTGAACTATGCCAAGTATACAAATGAACTCTCAATTTCCCCATTTCTGTCTGAAAATACTATTTTTAAATCAAAATATTTGTAATATTTATAATAGAATATAATGCAATGAAGCTTCTTGAAGTTATCTCCCAAATTCAAAAGCACTTGGACATTATGTCTAGAAAAACAATCAGGTACAAAGCTGATGATTAGATCATATCAGATTAGATTAGATTTAATTTGACTTGATTTGATTTGATTTAGGAGCATAGTAGAAAAATTTTCAGGTTCGCCAGAAATATGTAAAGTCCAATAGGGCCAATATTTCCAGAACTATACCTTTTCTTTATGAAATAAAAATCTCCAAGTGATGAAGTTTTGGATAACTTTTTCTTATGAAATTGACCCTACTCTTCTCCCATGGTTAAACTAAAGGAGAAAGAACAACTTTATACAGTATAGAATAACATTTCTGTTATATATGCAATATAGTATATAATAACTACTTCTCTTTCAGAATTCATGGCTTCTTACAACTGTTATGAGCAAGGTAGTACTGCTGTCATTATTTCAAAGAGGAGAAAATGGAGACAATAAGTGAAGGAGCCAGATTGAGACCCAAGTACACTGGCTCCAAAGCTCATGTTCATCATGTTTGGTGTATGGAATGGTGCCCACATGGGTAAACACACTGGCTTACTCGTGCCTATTAACAGACTTCAATAGTGATGTTTCTGCTGGCTCAAAAGGACCTCAGCCATTGCCAGCTTTGCATATAGTCATAATAGCTGGTTGTTTCCATTGTTTGCTTTCTGAGACACTGAGAAAGTTCTAATTTATCCCTAAATGTACTTCTCCTCTAGTGTGAATTTTCAGAAGGAAAATATAATGCACAATTTCACAAATTTATTTGACCACAGATGGGACATCTTTTAACTTATTGTTTTAAAGTTTATTTATTTATTTTGAGAGAGAAAGAGGTGGGGAGGGGCAGAGAGAGAATCCCAAGCAGGCTCTGCACTGACAGTGCAGGGATGGAACTCACAAACCACCAGATCATGACCTGAGCTGAGATCAAGTCAGATGCTTGGGGTGCCTGGGTGGTTCAGTTGGTTAAATGTCTGACTTGGGCTCAGGTCACGATCTCACCGTTTGTGAGTTCAAGCCCCACATCGAACTCTGGGCTGACAGCCTGGAGCCTGCTTCAGAATCTGTGCCTCCTTCTCTCTCTGCCCCTTCCCCACTTGCTCTCTCTCTCTCTCTCTCTCTCTCTCTCTCTCAAAAATAAGCATTAAAAATTAAAAAAAAAAAAAAAGAGTCAGATGCTTAACCATCTGAGCCACCCAAATGCCACCAGATGGTACATCTTTACTCCCAATCTTGGAAGATTGGTGGTCCGTGGAACAAATGTCAAGAAATATTGAAATAAGGGTCAAGCTGTGTCACAGCCTGCTTTATACTACAAGGAGACAAAAGACTCAATGGGCAGAATTTGAAGTTCTTGTGGGGAGCTTTCTGATGGCCAGCTTCCAATCAGTCACATTGTGATTCTATTCATACAACATACACAGCTTCAATGGACTGCCAGAGAATTGTTGATTCATCTAATCGTTCATAAAATTTTTAGCGTAGAACCATTATGAACAGAACTGTTCCATCAAGGTATTGCTTTGAACAATACCAATCTAAGAAAAACATCAAGAAAAAAAAAATAAAAATATGCATGCATTCACCAGCCAGCTTTTGTTGACCTGACATCAAACATAATTAATTCTAATGTGGGTGAAGTGAGTCTTTCTCAACATCAAGGAGTTGTATGGTCTAAACTGCCTTCTTTCTTTCCCTTTTTCACTTCCTCCCATCTACTCTGACTGTACCCAGAGAAAACAGTAAGTTTATGTTTTCTTCTGTCTGTCCTCACTTAAGATTGCCATCCAGGAAGGGCTCCCTAAAACCCTGAAGCTAACTTTTTCCAATCCTACACTCTCAACATCTTTTTATTCTTCATTGTTACTAACCACACTCTACAAATATTCATTTGAATTGAATAAGCTCCTATAGATTAAACAAATTTTGCATATTTATGTGATCATGGAACACTCTGCACAATGCCTACTGGCATTTCTCTAACTCGTGCTCAGCAGACACATTATGGGAATAGTGGATTAAACCAAGGAATGAAACCAGGAATCCAGCCAGGGAACAGAAGAGCCTTCCCAGAAACCAGGAATGACTCATTGCTCATCTGTTCCACCCTGGAAAAAGAATTTTATAAACCCTAACTCTCATTCAGGTAAAACTGTCAAGGAAAGGAAGTTTTGGGAGTGGGGATGCAGTGGAGTTTCTTACTAAAATCATTCGCACTATTGGCAACTGCCTACTCTAGCTCTACCCATAGATCATCCTATGTTGAAAATGATATTAAAAAGTATATATCTGGGAAAGGTAGTGGGGGGGGGAAGTTATCCAGAAGCATATCCACAAAGAAAAAAATTCAATTCATTGTACTCAGAGGCAGGTTGATGTCTTGAGGTATTTTCTAGGTAGTCACCAGACTGAGAATCGACATATTTTGTAGCTCTTTCTGTAGCAACCAATTCAACTCAGTTCACTTCCTAGAAGTACTTGTTATATTTCTGATTTTCTTCCATATCCATATATTAGGACACTTCCAACACTTGGAAACTTTTTGAAAGGCCCTCAGTCCTCAAGCTACTACACCCTAGAAATAAGAAGCTATTTCCTTACCTTACATCATGAGTGGGTAATGGAACTCTTACAGATCAGCCAGATTTTCCTTATTGCTTTCCTGGAATAAGCTGGCAACTGTGTTCCATTAATTCAGAGCATTGGGCAATTTTAATTCTCCCAAAGTACTAATCATTAAGATTTTTCATGTAAATATCTCCACAACGATTTTTATGCAAACAAATCCCCAGCAACTAATAAATGAATTAGAATTAGATTTCCTTTTCTATACTGTGGTGAGTGGCAACTTGGGAAAGGAACACAACTCATGTCTAGAATATAAAATATTCCAAGTTGCAAAAATTAAATCTTAAAAAGGAAATGTTAGAAATAATACAGAGAAAATGTATATAGACACCCAAATGAGTATTTGACTGACTGGAGCCCTTAATAAAAGCAAGCGATAAAACAATCCTTATAAAAGGAATGAATTTATTCTTTCTTGAATAATACTGCCTCTTTTTTTTCCCCAGATGGTGATAAATTAAAAAAAAAAAGCAGCCAGAAAAAAAATAAATAACACTTCCAACTGATCATAGAATTAGGTCACTAAAAACCATGAATCTGAGCCACATCTCTAAATATTTTGTATCTTACTCATTCTAGGAAAGATCCAAAAGTATCTCTACAGCTGATCATTTCATCAAGTTAGCTCTGCTTTTTGTTATTTTGAACCTGAGCTGGCCAAAGCTAACTGATTCTACTGGAACGTTAAGAGACAATTTGGGAGCCCAGATATTTTAAGATGGCCTGTCTCTGCAATTTAAGTAATTCTGTGGTGGCTTTTCACTTCTCCCAATCTCAGTGTGACTTAACCTCCCTCAATCTTACTTTTCTTCTCTTTAAAATGTAGATAATCATAGTACCCACCTCATCAAGCTGCTGAGGAAATTAGAGGAGATAACGTATGATAGCGTTTCTAAGAGCGTTTAACACACGACTACTCAATACATGGTGGCTATTTTGATCTTTTCTGATGTTGGTTATAATTTAGTAGAACGCATTTGTGGAATTTGAATTGGTATAGGAACTCAGGGGACCACATCTCTTGAAAGCAAAGTACATTAAATGCTTCATGAGAAACCTGTGGATTTACACCTCATCCAATGGCAAACAACAGCCCTGCTCACTCCGGAGACACAGAGCTTCCAGGCAGCCAGGACCTGAAGCCTGCACTGCACTGAAGCCTCCAGCCACTTAGGAGCACCTCTCAGCCCAGGGCAGTCGTACAGGCCTTTGAATACAGTCAACATCTCAGCTGGAAAGTATGTGTGCTCCACACAACACACATCTGGTAGTCGATCTGCAGTTCTACGAGTTAGAGGTCTGTGACCCTGGAGACCTAGAAGCCTCTTATATAAGATACCTATTATCAGATGACAACATCTCTTAAAAATGAAGGGGAAAGCCAATACAATAGTGCAAAGTGTAAGAGTGTAGGAAATGCAGCAATTTCACGAAGGAGTTTGTGAGGTCATCTGGCAAAATTTGAAGGTGCTCCTGTAGTGGAAATTTTGAGGATGCACCTTTACAAATTACCATAACATACATGTCTGCAGTTACTGCCATTTACCTTAGCCTCATGTGATAATGGCTAGCCCCAAGACAGCAGAACTCTGTTTTGATGAATTCAAAAGATATCTGTGTTTACTGAAAAAAAGAAAAATATGGACAACTAATGCCTTGCTTGAGCACTGGGTCACTTAATGACTAATAATCTGAAATATGAAATTCTATGAAATCATTAGTGTGCAAATGAATACACGATCATTGTTAAAGGCAGGAGACTTTCTCTATTAGACATTGGTGAATGTTCAGAGTTCACACGAAACTTCTGAGGAAGGTGACAACCATTTTGGTAAAGATTTTCTATTTTTATGACAAAATTTAACTCTGAAAGCTCAAAATTCATGATTTTAGTTATTTAAAAAATCTTCAAATGCACATGCAAACATGCCTGTACAAACACATATATACTTGAATCAAACAGAGAACACTTACTGTCACTTCATTCATACTCAGAAGCATAGGACTAGGTGGCAGGGTGCCAAGACGATACTTGAAACCTTCTTCTAAAGTCATTCCCCAGAATTGGCTGTAGTTCTGGGCTGTCCATCTGCATTCCAAATGAAAGAGAAAAATTGGTACAGGTAATGTAATATCACTTTTATAAATACATGTTTGCTTATATTTCTGAAATTACATAACATCAGAACTATTACTGTAAGCTAGATATCCTTTATATAAAGAATGCATTATTGCTTTCTCTTATAGTAAAACATATAAGGCATTTCTTAAATTATGTCTATTTCAATAGATTTTCATGACTTAGATGAGGAACCTAAGGCTATATCAATATACACTAAATTTAAGAATATGAATCTTTACATATCATATGGGATTAAGTGGCAAAAACCAATATATACAGTTTCATTTAAATGTCATAAAATGAATTTTAGGAAGAAACCTGAAGGGTGCCTATGTGGCTCAGTCGGTAAGGTGTCTAAATCTTGATTTCAGCTCAGGTCATGATTTCGCTGTTCATGGGATCAGATCAAGATCTGTGCTGGTACCATGAAGCCTGCTTAGGATTCTCTCTTCCTCTCTCTTGGTCTCCACCCCCTCTCTCTCAAAATAAATAAATAAACATCAAAATAAAGAAGCTTGGATGTACAGAAATGTACTTATAGATTAAACAAGGTAATTGTTTTATACATAATTTATATTTAAAAATAATTTGACCATGTAAAAGGAAGTATCCATGAAAAATTGAGGATAAAATAATTATGCTTAAAAACATACTTCAGTGCTTATTAATTTTATTAAATATTTTATTTAAATACAGAAATATTCTATCATATATTAAAGAATTAATTTGTATAAGTGCTCAATAATCTTCATTATTATTAATGATGGTATAAATTCAAATGATATGAAATTAAATAGCAAAAAGTACTTATTTTTTTAGAGACAATGTTTGTGCCCTTTTATAGGAAAAGAAGCTTTGTTTTCAAAATCTAACATTGAAATTTAAATTCAACAAAAAAATTTATTTTTAAGGGTCATTTTATTTTATTTTATTTTATTTTATTATTTTATTTTTTGAGAGAGCAAGAGACAGCATGAGCAGGGGAAGGACAGAGAAAGAGAGGGAGGCACAGAATCCAAAGCAGGCTCTAGGCTCTGAGCTGTCGGCACAGAGCCCAACGCGGGGCCAAACTCATGAACTATGAGTCAGGACCTGAGTTAAAGTTGGCTGCTTGACCAACTGAGCCATCCAGGCACTCCTCAACAAAAACTTTCTTTAGAGATGAAAGGAGATGAGAAAGATGATAGTAATTTAGTCATTGCTTGTTTGAATTATTTACAACTTGAGGACAATATATTTTCAGTAGTTAAATCAAACTAAATTCAATCCTATTGTGCTAATTACCAAAATTGCTTATAATGTGATATACTATCATGCATGATGGAAAATACAACTCGATGTTCAGTAATATGTCTACCAAGTTAATGCTCTTTTTAAATCTGTTAATAAAACCTTAAGCAACTGTGAGCCACAAGCTTATTTATTTTTTTATAATTTTTATTTAGATTCTAGTTCGTTAACATATAATATAATATTGATTTCAGGAGTAGGATTTAATGATTCATTACTTGCATTTAACACCCAGTGCTCATCACAGCAAGTGCCCTCCTTAATACATTGCCCATTTAGCCCATCCCCCCACCCATCTCCCTCCATCAACCCTCTGTTCTCTATCATTAAAAGTCTTTTATGGTTTGTTTCCCTCTCTCTTTTTTTCCTCCCTCCCCATATGTTCATCTGTTTTGCCTCTTAAATTCCACATATAAGTGAAATCATATATTTGTCTTTCTCTGACTTATTTTTGCCTGGCATAATACCCTCTAGTTCCACCCACGTTGTTGCAAATGGCAAGATGTCATTCCTTTTGATGTCTGAGTGGTATTCCATTGTACATATGTGTCACATTTTTTTTTTGCCCATTCATTAGGGCAAAAAACATTGCGAACACTTGGTAAGCCACAATTTTAGAGTGCAATCTCCACCACCAAAGGAAATCTTTGACTATGTTAGATACTGCCCCACATTTAAGAGACCATTAGGACCAGCCATAGACAAAACCATGACATCAGTAAAGTATGTTTTTGGTGCCCTACAACTGGTAGTTTTCAAATATTCAGATACATTTGTGGTCATTTAATTAATTACTCAATTTCATGAGCAGGGATTGTTATTTTAAAAAATAAATAGAATACAGGAGAAATAATGGGAAATATTAGTTTATTGCACATAGTGAGGGTAAGTACTATTTTTATATATGTAAGTGTGTGCATGTATAGCATTTGTTTGTACGGGTATGCATGTGCACATGTATGCATATTAAATCACAAAGTTAAATGTACTTTTTCCTGTGAATTATGCTCAAAACAGTGTGAAAAGACTACTATTCTATTCCATCCTCTTTGATCTAGACTCATAACTTTTCCTTCAATCCAATTTAGCATTTACTGAACATTCTTAGTTTATCTTATTCTTAGAGCTTAGTAATAAGTAAATTTCTCTCCAGGAGCTCAGACCCTAAAAAGACTGCAACGATAGAAATGACTTCAGTATGTGTCATTTATTAGCAGTATGTCAAGGTATGATCAGAGTAGAGGATTCAAATACAACTCTGCCTGAAGGAATTGGCTTTTTTTTTTTTTTTTTTTTTTTTACAGAAAGTGACTTTCGTGCCCAGTCTGGAAGGATGAGAATGAGTTTGATGAGCAGGTTTCAAAGAGGACATTTATTCTTAAAAAAAAGGCAAAGTATACAGGTTTGAAACTGGGTAGCACATTTAGCAAAGAGCAGATATGTTTAATGTTAAGCCTATAGAAGGGCCTAGAGAGACAGAAACGGGAAAGATTGTAAAAAATAAGGTAGTAAAGCAGTATTTGGGCCAGAATGTTACTTTTGTCAAGGAGTATAATGATATTCTATGAGCAATGGAGTATCATTGAGGATTTTTTTAAAAGTGAATAGCAGAATCAAAGCTTTGACTTAGAGGGATAACCATGAAGGTATAAAGGATTGGTTTCAGTTTGATGAGACTGAAACAGAAAAATCAGGTCATCTCAAATGAGGCCTGATAAAAAATTGCACTTAAGGGGTTCCTGGGTGGCTCAGTTGGTGAAGCATCCAACTTTTGATTTCGGCTCAGGTCATGATCTCATGGTTCATGGGTTTGAGCCTCACTGGGCTCTGTGCTGATAGCAAGGAGCCTACATGGGATTCTCTCTCTCTCTCTCTCTCTCTCTCTCTCCCTCTCTCTCTCACTCTCTCTCTGCCTCTCCTCCACTCACACTCTCTCTCTTGCTCTCTCAAAATTAACATACTTAAAAATTTTTTTAACTATGTAAAAAATATAAATGCACTAGAATATAGCAGAGGGGCAGAGAACACAAATATCTTAAAGAAACCATGAATGCAGATATTATGAGAGACTAGTGACTGCCAGTGAAGAGGAAAGAAGAATCAAACTAATTTCTGATTTTCTGGCTTGGATGACAAGGCAGAGGGGAATCCAGTCACCAAGGACAGGTGGAAGTGGTAAATCCTTTTGGTTTGGGGTATGTTGATTTGAGAAACTATTGAAAAATCAAAGGTAACTTATCCAAAAAACTAAATTTTCAATTCATAAAAAAAAATCAAGCTTAGAGATGTGGTAGATCATAAAGGGTCACAAATAATTTGTGATTTTTTTCAAGAAGTGGATCTATTTCCCCAACATTTGAATATGGGCAGGCATAGGGACTTGCTATGCCCAACAGAAGGCAAGAGAGTTGATTCTGTACAACTTGCAAACTTAGGCCTGAAAAGCAGTCAGCTTCCCCTTGTGCCCTGTTTGAACCCTGGCATTATGTAGAGAGGCCACGGCTAGCCTGCTGGAGACACACAGGCCCAGCGACAGCCAGCACCAACCACCAGGCAGGGGAATGAGGCCATCTTCCACAGCTGGGCCCCAGTGGAGGCTCCATATGCCTGTAGACATATGAGTAACTGTGGCAGAGATCAGGAGAAGAGCCTCAGCTAAGTCCGTCCCAAGTTCCCGAAGGGAACAAGTGAAAAAGTCATGGTTTTAAGCTGTTAAATTCTGGAGTGGTTTGCTGTACTACATCAGATAATTGAAAGTTATCTATCTCCCTTTGTTCCACTAACTTGCTGATTATTATACCTGTACTAATTTGGCACTTACATACGGCCCTATCTTTAGAAATCCTTTCACAAACTGATGACATGTTGACTCCTCACCTAGACTGTAAATCCTTGTAAGACAGAAATTATTTATTTGTATCATCAGCAGTGCCCCCAAAAGAAACACATTTTGCTAATATTAATTGATTGCATTGAAAAAATAACACAGGGAATAAGTACGCACTCAAGTAGCTTATGTAGAATGAATAAAGACTTGGATCTAAAACACCACCAAGATGAGAAAAAAATAAGTATTTTAAGGCAAAGAGAGTATATATTTGCATGTAGGCTATTTTGAAAACCACTTAGTAAGTGTTGAATAATAGGATTCTCATTTCACACATGAAAACAACTTGAACATCAGGAACAGAAAAAAATCTGAGTGCCAGAACTTTTATTTGATTTTTTTTAAATATTTATATATTTTTGAGAGAGAGGGATAGCATGAGTGGGGGAGGAGTAGAGAACAGGAGGGAGACAGAGAATCCAAAGCAGGCTCCAGGCTCAGAGCTGTGAGCACAGAGCCCGACGCGGGGCTTGAACTCTCGAGCCGCGAGATCATGACCTGAGCTGAAGTCTGACACTTAACAGACTGAGCCACCCAAGTGCCAGAGAAGCTTTTAAATTCAAGGACTCCCCCTGCCATTTTTTCTCCTCTGGTAGTAATTTTAGTTTCACTCCTTTTCTTCATAGCTTGTCTCTTTTATCAACTTTTGTTCTTTGGACAATGGATGTGTCCTTTCACTCCAATTATACTTCACTTTTTGTCCTTTTAAGGTCATCTGTGTTTGCTACAAAAGGGAAGCCCAGGCCTCCTAACTAGTCCTCGAGTTATCTCACAGTGAACAAATGATAGAAAAAGAATTCTCTTCCTACCAGCTTCTGTATCTTATGTGTATTTTCCACATTGCCTTTGACTGTGGTTCCCGGTGAGTTCTGTGATGGTGGAAAGGCAGGCTGCTGCTGATGTCTTCTTGGAAATATGTGCTCAATAGGCCAAGCATTTGAATTATTTTAAGAAGGCAATTCAGATCATTTTTTATGATGACACACACTCTTATGTTGTTTTAGTGATTTAAGTATCACTTAGCCACAGAAAATTATATTTTCCCTAGAAATACTTAAAATGTCATATTATCACCTAAAATATTGGTTAAACACATGTACACACACACACACACACAGGAATTGAGCACGGTTGAAGAGTAACAATGTCAAAAAAACTGTAACTTTCTAAATTTCATGTCTTCCAAGAAGATATATGGGGTACGTTGAAATTCAGTGTCATCACTGTGTTGGGAAATATCTGTCCTGTCGTCTCATTCGGGGAAACTGATACTTCTAAGTTTTAAAATTGTATTTCAGGATTTAATCATTTTTATAGTTCCTTGATAATAGATCTTCTTATGTGAAGTCCTTTCCAGAATGTGGAAAATGTTACTAAGGGAATATAGAGATTTGATCAATGGCAATGGAGAAATCCTGAGGTGGACACCACCCAGCTATCTCTCTTCCTTTCAGCTGAGTAAAGAAAACCAGTGTTAACACTGACATCATAATTCCCTCTATGTAAACAGAGAAGCCACCTAATTTATTAATCTTTCAGAGAGCATCAAACCATTATTTCCTATGTTTAAGCATCAGTGAGCCTTATGTTTACTCTATTAGCAAAGTAAAATGGCTCAACTTGTCTTGTGATTCAACTATAAGTGAAATTGGCTACAGAGCTCATGTCAGTGAAATTGTATAGATGACTGGTTATTTGGGGAATCATCAAGATTGAATATTGACCTCTTACATTCTGATTCTCCCAGGCTGATTGGCTGGGTCAGGACAGCACCAGAGGGAGATATATGGTTTATAAGAATAAATCAATGTTTTGCCTTCTTCCTAATTTTACCCAAATACTTATCCAAACCAAAGCTTCCTCTACTCCCCTCATTCACACCACGACACTGCTCCTTCCTAGACAATTTATGACCCTGTTCTATATTTCTTTGTGCGTTTTAATTTTTAACTATTTAAGATCTAACTACATGCATTCCACTCTTACATGTCTTTCTATTTCTCTTCCCATTTTTCTCCCACTCTTTCTTTTGAAATAGTGACCATTTTTAGAAGTAAATGATAAGAAATACATTGTTTGAAACCTGAGAAGTAACTGAGACTGCCAAAATCTAGAAAGCAAGATTTTTCTCACCCATAGTCTCCTTTATTGACACGTTCAATTAGTTCTGGTTGAACAAGGCATACAAGCTGGGAACATTTCCATTGCTGTCCTGAGCATGTGCTGCAAAGATACAAAAATCACAAAAGTGGCCTACCCTTTATGGAGTACATTTATAAAATGAGTAACCAGAATTGTACATTGTTAAGGCATAAAACATATTCTTGATTAATGATAGCCACATGCCTATTTGATTCTTGACAAAAATAAAATAATAATACATGCATTAGCTACCACTCAATATACTCTTAACTTCTGCCCTAGGCAATTAATAAATGAAATGACCACACAGTCAATGAATTTTGAAAACATAAGATAATTTAGACAGTAGATTCAGTGTATTTGTATTCGGAAACTTTCTGTGGAATAATCATTTCAAGGCAGCCTGTTTTTATATGTTGTTACTGTGATCAAAGAAACACGATTGGCCTCTAGCATATCTTGCCTGTAGAATGCTTATAATTAAGAGGTAAATTTAATGCAGGCCTGCTGTATAATAAAGGCCACTGTCATGAACAACAAACTATGGCATTCAAAGACATATCTGTGGTTAGATGTTTCAACATTCATTAAAATGAAACATGCTTATATAAAGCTACAGATATGTGATATCCTAGGACATATGATTCTATCTGTATTTAAATATCAGTTTTATTTCACAATACTCCTTTTATTTGAAGAAAACATACACCAACAGTAGAATTCAGTTGTGTGCCACTTAAATTCATTACCAGGAATTGCAGTTTTCCTTAATTACTGATCCTTCTTCATAAGGTTGGCCATCTCTGAGGCAACCTGTTAACATAACATGTAAACAAATGAAAATTCTAAATGGAATAATAAAGTGCATTAGCACAAGTAACCTAAAATTCAGTTTAGTTTCTCAAATATGCAAAAATACTTGGTGCCAACCTGATGAAAATTCACATCTGGTTTGTGTCAAGGTTTACGTATAGAATTTTTCTAAGCTTGTTTCCATGACCTTTTATCTTTAAAACTGCACAGTATGTTTCAACAAAGGGTTTATAAAGCATGAAAACTAGATTAAAAAACAGAATTAATTACTAACCACACTGAAAAAATAATGTGTTTAAATAGGTGAGCAATAAAACAGCACTTGAATAAATTTAAGGCATTTCTCATTTAAAATTATAAACAAGTCTCAAGTGAATATGACTAATCATGTATGACAAGGTTAAGGAGCTCAGAGTTTTGGACCAAAATGTGAAATTGTTTCATTGAATTCACCCTTTAAAGATAAATTCTATTTTTTTGTTCAGGATTTGGATCAGGAAAAAAGTTCATGACCCAGTAAGATTGTAGCCATTTGCGTTCCAAATCCACACGTTTCTCAGTTAACTAAAACTAGTTGTTAACTAGTTTACCAGATTATATAAACTACTCAAAAGAGATAAATGGTATATTATCATTATATGAAAAGCTTCAATAAGATAAGGTGAAATTAGTACCTGGGTTAACAAAGTAACCAGTGGCCTGTGAGGAAATAGGGAATTCACGCGAGAGTAGAACCTTAGAAGCAAGAGAAAAAGTATTTCATAAGCAGGGGTGGTCAGCTATGTGAAGTACCACTGAGAGGTCAAGAAAAGGAGAACAGGCACGTGAATGTTGCATTTGACAATGTGAAAGTCTTTGACCCTGCCAAGAGGGATTTTGGTGAAGTAGCAAGGAATGGCATCCTGTGGGAATGGATTGAATAGAGACTTGGAAGTCAGGAAGCAGATGTTTCTTTTAGCTATTTTACCATTAAAGAAAAAAGAAAAAAAGGAAATGAGACAGATGCTAGTTAAGAACATGGAGCCAAGGGAGGGCTTTTTCAAAGCTGGGAACTAGAAAAAACATATTTTGTGAATTGATCGTTGATCCAAGAAAGAAGGAGGTGAAAATGATGCTTTAGGAGAGAAAGAGAGAAAGAGAGGGAGAGAGAGGGGATTTTACTAGTGAAGATCTTGAAAAGACAAGACAGGACAGGATTCAGAGCTCAAGAGGAGGAACCGACTCAGTGTAGGCAGTAACCCAGAGGGAGGGAGGTTGAAATTTAGGATGATGGAGATGAGAGAATTACCAGTGGCTTTATTTTCTCAATGACACGTGTATGCAGCACCTCAGAGTGAGTTAATCAAATTGGTTACCCACAGAACATCTCGACAAAAGAAAAAAAAAAGCCAATGACTGTTGAAATTAATAGAGTTTTGCAACTGAACAGTCATTAATCCAAAATAAGGCAAATCAGACATTTGGAGAGTGAAATAATTGGCCCACTGATTAAAAAAAAAAGATGATATGATGTCTGTAATTTATTTTAATATTCATCATAATGCATTATAATATCTGCACTGGTCTAAACCTCATTTTAGGGAAGGCAGTTACTTGCTCCAATCAGGAATCCACATCCCAGGCATGGACACTAGCATTCACCCTGAAAGGCCAGACTCCAGGGCAGCTGCTACAAGTGCTTCCATTATCCATTTTTGGATGCACACTAGAGTATCAGTGTAACGAACATCAGAAATGGGCTTTCATTGGTAAAATTAGTGGCTTTGAATCAACATGATGGATATAAGTAATCAGCTGTTGTTGATTAAATTAATAGTATTGAATTTATGCAGATTAACTAAAATATTTAAAAATCATACCCCACTCTTATACCCAACAGTGTATATGTTTCTCTTAAGGTCAAAAGCCTTTACTAATAGACCTGGTGCCACCCTAAGATTGATCTTTAAAAAGTTCTACACTTCCAGCCACTGGGTAGGAGGCATTCTCATTCCTTGACACCCACTGTAAAGGTAACAGAATCCTACTGCTATTATTATACTGCTTATATTATATTATGATATACTGCTGTTATTATCACATGTTCCTCCAATAAGTTATTCAAGTGAGGAAGATGTGGGAACCTCTTAAGGACAGGGTCTTGAGACTTCATGAAGCTTACACAGGTTGCATGAATTGGTCTATGTCTGCTTACCAATACAGATTTTTGTAACTACCAGTATATGGCAGAATTTGGACTGTGACTTCTCTTCATTACAATGTGGTTAAGGAGCAAACAGCCCTTATCCAATTCAGATGTGTCAGTGGCTTACACACATTTTTTTTACCAATATGAACATAAAAGTTAATCAAATTAACTTAGGTCTGTTTACAACAGATGGTATACTAGACTCTTTCTCTAAGATATGCTACACCAGAAGATTCATCTGAAAAATCCATTTTGGTTCTTTTTCAAACTCTTACCACTTTTTTTTTCCTGTATTTGACATTGAAACCCTGTAATTACTAGGAGTTACTATCAGAGAAGGGGGAAAAGAAAACACACACACACACACACACACACACACACAGAAGAGAGATATTTACCAGTATGCCCTAATCCAGTTTATACAAAAAGGACATATTTACTTTTATAACTCTTAAGATATTGTACATAGTTTTAAGTCACTGGTTGAAAAAGAGCTCCTGGGACAGTTGCAGTATAAAGAACTAGATATAACACCATGTAATTAGATAACTGAAAAATAGTATTTAGTATATCAGTGAATGAACAACTTAGCATCTCAGAGGAAAGTCACATTATACATGCACAAATTGGTATAAATAATATACCACTGTGTTTTTATTTTAATTTTATACGATTTTTAATATTGTGTAGTGCTATTTTCTTTCAACCAGCTACTTTCACAAGATAAAACAAAAGAAAACAAATTACCTTCATAGAAGTATAGTCTAATGTGAACTTTTTACTACTAAATAAAAATGATTAATTGCTTCCCTTCATAACAAATGGAATAAAAACTATACCTGGAATATAAATTCTACCTAAATCATAATGCTAAATTAAAGCTGTAGCAGAATTCTAGCTCTCCAGCAAAAATGGACATTGACGGAGCAGTCATCATCTCTATCCTCACAACAAAGCTCCTTTCCTAAATGAGCTACATGTTTCATATAAGCTAAAATACACTGTAGCGCATCAAAAGCACTACAGCTTATACGTAATATTGAGACTCAACACCCATGAGGCCACCCCTATTCCCACTTAACATCTTTCAATGAGTCCTCACAACAGAATAAAATCTCAAATCTTTAATGTAGCCTATACATCTTGGCATAATCTGACCTCTACTTGCCTCTCAAACCTCATCTCATGTCACCTCCAAACCTCCGCTAACCATTACTCTCCAGAAATGGTGGCCTCATTCCAGTTCCTGGACCAAGCCAAGCTCCTTGTTCTCTGATCCACAACACATTTCTGTCAGTATTCCTTGAAATCAGCTCACTTCTCCTCACTCCTGGAGTCTCTGTTAAATGTCTTCCCTCACTGCCACTCTCCTCAGGCTGATGTTGTATTTTACATATTAATGTTGCATTCTCATATATTTCACAGAACCCTAAATATTTCCTTCAGAGAATTTATCACAATTTACAATGGTATAGTGAATCTTACCCTCTCCCTGGCAACGTGACTGCCATTTAAAGAGAGTAAGATCTTGCCTTTTTCTTCCCCATTGTGGTCCCTGCACTAAGTACGGTGCCTGGCATAGTGAAGATATTCTAGAATAATTTTTTTATGAATGACTAGAGTCACCATTCTTGGTAAAGGATCTGCCACTTTTTTAGGCTAAAATAAATACTTGATGTTTTCTGAGCTGTACATTGGTAGAGGCAAAGGTCTTGTCTAAATGATAGTTCTGTGGAAATTTTAACCTATTACATACATGTTTTACCAGCAAACTCACATCACTGAGAATGCAGGCAATAGCATCCGAAATTTGAAATAAGGACACCAAATCCTAGTTGATCCTAAATTGTCTTCAACTGTAATTTCTAGTCACCATAACTCTGCATTTCTGCTGAGGAGCTTTGATGTGATGGGCAACAACAACAACAAAATAAGGCTTTATTTAAGTATAAAAAGTGTGTTGCTTTGTGTTTTGTTGCAAATCTTGGATATATTGATTGCTCAGCATCTATAACCATTTTCCTATAATTAGACCAATATAGTACCTACCATCATCCCTCTTATGAGTTATTTGCAGTTATGCACTCAATCTTCGACTTTTACACTTATTCTATATGAAGTTCTCCTTTGTTTCAATGGTGTAAAAATTCCCACATTAGCAAAACAAAACAAAATAGAAATACACATGAAAGTCTATTTGGTATTACTTAGGCAGGTAGCTGACTTGACTTTGTTTTTGCACTGGTTTTACTGGCATTGCTATACCACAGGTTCTAATGCTAAGAGGTCCATTGGTTTTGTGACATAATAAGCAAAATGTTACACAAATCTGCCAATGACCAGGCCTGTGACCATGAGATCCCCTAAAAGGTTACACACAAAAACACTTCAGAGCTTAAGAGTCCTTTTGTCAAAACATTTTAGAAAGACAGACAGACAGACAGACAGAAAGAGTTTTAAGTAACCTTTATATACACTGAGTCAGTATTCACAACATGATTCAGACCAGCATTCATGGCCATCACACCAGAACTTTCTTGAAGGTGCTAGTACAATGCGGTATCTTGCATCTAAACCAAAGCACTTTAACATTTGAAAGGAAATTTATTTAATCATAATATTCATTTTTCACTTCATCTTAAAAAAGGGAGGAAGACAGGAAAGAAGAAGAGGTAAAGAGAGTTGGACAGATCTTGTAATGAACTAGGAGACTGCTTAAACACATTCCCAAAGCCTACCTTCCGGATACCAAGGTTTTGTGTGAGGAGGCCATTCTTTCTCTTCATGGCAAAATGACTTGTAATCAGGACAGCAATCAGAATTTTCCCTTTCACAGAATTTATCACAGTAACACAGTGCATTTGCCTCATGGAACTGAGTGGCACAGTCATCATCTCTATCCTTACAACAACGAAAATTTCTACAGTATTGTCCTTTGAAAGTGGATCTTTTGAATCGAGGACTTTCCAAAATGGTGTGATTCCTAGTGAAATCAGCTCCTTCTCTTTGAGATAAATACTGTTTCTCCATCCAAATTTCTGTGGTAAGATAGGAAAAGATTAAGATCTTATATCCGGTCCACATTCTCTAGAGGTCAGGTAGGGCTCCCACTTTGTATTATATCCAATACTCTTGGCTTTGGGGCTTCTCCTTGGAGCCTGAATTCTAATTATCAAGACAACTCAGCCTGAATCCTGAAATGGATCCTTTACTTGAACTGAGTATACTTCTTGTAGTTAAACATTAAACAAGAATTTCAATATTTGCCCAAGATAATGTAAGTGTTAAAAATAGATCCTTGTCATTTCTTCAGTTAAAAATGTGTAGTATTTTATATGACACAAAAAATATCCATCACCATAAAAATAAATACATAAAATCTTATCATAGATGAAATACATCAAATATTGCTTGCCTTCAAAAAAAAATCTAGATTCTTAAATCAGAAACCTCTCTGGAATACACATGGCCCAAATTATAGCTGCAATAACCACTGGCAAGGTATAGGAAATTGGAAAGTCAAAAACACAATTATTCATTTCACCTACTTGCACTGCAACTAAAATACAGGCTTTCATGAGGCTGCCTGCTAGGATCTGTCATATCAGTAACAGTTGCTCTAAATCATGCCGTCACACACTGGCTTGATTTCCCATCTGTAGCCCATTTACCTACCAGAAGCATTTTGATTTCAAGGTTTAGTGGAGCCTAATTCAGCTAGAAATTCCCTGAGGGTGACCTTAGTTCTTTCCACCCAGGTTCCTACTTGGCATTGGTGTAGGAACCTGCAGTACCTGGAAGACGTGTTATAGTCAAGAAAAGTCAATCTCTATGCTGCTTAAAAAAAAGAACGAAAGAAAAAGAAGAAGAAAGAAAAAAAGAAACTGCCAGGAGAGGGAGTCATGAAGGGAACCCAAAGGTCAAGATGTCTTTAGTGTTTCTGTAGAGCTGTGCATTTACAGTGGGTTTTGTTATGCTGTGTTTATTCATTAACTACAATAGCTCTCTTTGGATTTGGGATAAGTAACCAGTGGACGATGATTCAGCACAAGTGGCTGGATGGCCTAGCAGAAAGGACTTGTCTTGACAATCAGGAAACCTGGACTATGGTCCCTGGCTACTGTTTAATTGGCTTTATGACTTTGGGTTCACAATTTCCTTCTCTGGTCCTCAGTTATTTTCCTATAAAACAAGGATCTTCTCCAAAGCGAATTCATCATTCCAACTCTTCAGACTTGTTCCCTGACTTTGCCCCATAAATTATACAATTCGCACAACATTCACTCATATTTTCTTGCCCCTTCCTCTCTGGCTATAAACTAGTGTAAGTCCCTTTATGTTTTTTGCTTCAAATTTACATGATCTTGGCATCACTCTCCATAATCACTCTCATATCCCAAAATGAGTCACCAAACTACAGCAAAATTCTGTCAACGTTCTCACCACATGTGACCAATGGACCCCCTAACTTCCAATTCCCATACACCTGTGTCATTAGCATACATGAATCTTCTGCAGCATTTGACACTATATTACAAACTGGAGCCTAAGAGACTAATAATGGAGTTCAAATCTTGTGTCACCACACTAGCAGCACGTCTTTGGCTTAATCTCTCTATGCCTCAGTTTCCTCACCTGTAAAATTTGTATTTAAATTGTCATGTGGGTGGCAGATTTAAATGAAATAATACCCAAAGTATCTGGCACAATCACACATGCTAAATAAATGAAACCCACCATTAATAAGTATATTGTCTGCCTAGGAACTCTTTTCTCCCTTAACCTCGTTCTTTCCTGACTCTCCTCCCATTATTTATAAGGCTTTATAGCTGCTTACTCTTGAATTCCCTTTCCTTTTCAGTGATGATATAAATTTATTTTTGAGTGAGACAGCCTAAGTGGGGGAGGGTCAGAGAGAGGGACAGATGATCTGAAGTGGACTCTGTACTTCCACACAGAGCGCGATGTGAGGCTCGAACTCACAAATGGTGAGTTCATGACCTGGGCCAAAGTCAGACGCTCAACTGACTGAGCCACACAGTGCCTCTTCAGTGTTGATTTAAACTATGTGTTCATCAATGTTCTCAATTCTTTTCTTCTCTAGTCCTCATACCTCATCTTCCCTCAAACAATTCCAAAACCAAATGAACCTAAAAGCCATGGGCTATAAGACCTTCTACAAGATGGACCTCTACCTTTGCTGTCTCTCTGGCTCAATTTATATCACTTTACCCCTTGTTCATCTTCATCCAAATGATCACACTATCCTTGCCATTCCTCAACATGTGGACCACACTCCTATCTTAGGATTTCTACACTTGTGTTTCTCTCTCTGCCTAAAACATGCTTAGCAGATATCCACTTGGCACCATTGCTCACCTCTTTCAAGTATTTTTTTCAGATGATAGCTTTTCAGAAAAACCTTGCCAACACTGTCTAAAATGACACTTTCTCAAGGCGCCTGAGTGGCTCAGTCGGTTAAGCAACTTTGACTCAGGTAATGATCTCACGGTCGTGGGTTGGAGCCCCTCGTTGGACTCTGTGCTGACAGCTCAGAGCCTGGAGCCTGCTTCAGATTCTGTGTGTGTGGGTCTCTCTCTGTCCCTCCCCCACCCATGGTCTCTCGCTCTCTGTCTCTCAAAAATGAATAAACATTAAAAAAAATAAAATAAAATAAAATGACACTTTGTCTCCAGCCCTCGCATTCAATATCCCCATTCTCTGTGCTTAACACTAATATACTATAATTTAATTCACTGATCTTATTTTCTGTATTTTCCCTCCAGAATGTTAAGTTCTACAAAAATCACAGAATTTTTATTTATCTGTAATTTGCCTGTTAACTGTCTTATCTCTAGCATTTTGTGCTTGACACATATTAGGCACTCAGTAAATATTTATCCAATAAGTCAATGAATCCTACAATGTGCTTTTTCTGCCCTTGTCACACATCTACTGAGTATTGTTGGAGATGATCAAGGGCCCATAGAATTGGTGCCACTACACATTTTTGTATTGTTGTCTCAGCTAAGCTCTTAAATACTATTCATATTTCCCTAACCTATCTCCCTTAGTGGCCATTACAAACCTTACTTTCCTAACTTACTAGAGATCATCATTTTCTAGGGATGACCTCCTCTCTGAGGTTACCAAGAAAACAAAGAGAAAAAATGTTCATCACACACCTTCCTATAATCAAACCCATAAACCTATCTATATTTTCAGCCATCTTTCCCATCTTCCTTCCAGACTCATAACATAAAGTATCATCCTGTTCTTAGGCAATTCTTCCACCTATAATTTTTAGTCTGCTGCCTTTATCTTATTCCTTCCCTTATCTCTTGGTTTCTATACATCAACCTGTCTATCATCCAATTCCTTAAATTTGTTAGTAGGATTGTATCATACATTGTTTTCACTCTGCCCATATTCCTATCATCCTTACCATTTTAGGACAAGAGAGCTGACATTCCCACTATATGAGTTAATGGCCACAGCCCACTCCTTCCCCACCACCCCACTGCATAACAAGTCAGAAGTAACAAAGAATTAATACCCTCGGTGTGACCCAGAAGCAATCTCTAAACAATGCCTAGAGGAGTTGGTGTATAAGCACCCTACTTTCCTCACTCTTTGGAAGAGTTATCTCTGATATCTACATGTATATAGCCCTCCTCCTAAGGCAAGAGTGGGAGTTCCATAATCAGAAGAGATGGATGGTGGCTCCTTAACTTTTTCTTTATAGCATATGGCTAAATAACTGTACTTTACCACCATCTGGTGAGTCTATCTAACAGAATTATAATATCTTGCTTTTACCAACCCATCTTCTCTATGTTGACAAAAGCTTTAAAATATCTCTGCAAAGTAACTTCACACTGAAAGAACATATTTGACACAAGTTCTATTACCAATGTATTCTTTTAGACCAGTGGTTCCAACAGGGGTAACTTTGCCTCCCAGGAGAAGTTTAACAGTTTCTAAAGATAGTTTCTACTGACCTGACTGAAGAGGTTCCACAAACATCCAATGGGTAGAGGCTAGGGATGCTGCTGAACATCTTAGAATGCACAGGACTGAACCCCCAACAAAGAATTGTCTGACCAAAACCATCAATAATGACACCATTGATAAACACATATTGTTTATCACATTTACAGATATTGTTGCAGGATTTTTTAACCTCAATACCCAGGGTTCAGTGTCTCGCCACTTTGGAGAATGGACACAAAATGAGCAGCAGGCAAAAGTTTATTAGAATGTAAGATCAGAAAGTAAGAATAGTATGAAAGCTCTTTATAAAGAGGGGGCATTGGAAGGTGAATACCCACGACTATAGGCAAGGGCTTTTGTTTTATAAGGTTCTGGCAACCCCTTCATTCCCTTCCCCCTTGATCCTTCTCAGGTTCTACCCTGACTGGATGGATAACTCTGGGTACTGGGTTGTTCCTTCTTGATTGGCTCTACTCCATTGTGTGAGGAGTTAGACTGGTCATTCTGTTCCTCATGTAACATAAGTTTTATGGTTTCCTTTTTTAGTTAGATATTTTGATTGCCAAATTCCTGAGGGTAACCTGAGGGGGAATAGCTGGTATCTGTTACATTCTTAAGAGGGACTTTATGCCTGAGATGGTTTGTTTTGGTCAGATGCTCCCAGCATTGTTCCAAAATATGTGTTTTTCCCCACCCAGGGTCCCCAGGTCCTAACCTTTCCCTCTCTTCCTCCTGAATCCTATATTTTCCTATCATAATATTACAAAAAATTTTCAGAGAACAGGAAATCAGAAAAAGTAAAATTATTATGTTTACTTGCAATTTGGATTGATATAAATGTTGATCATTTGGACCTCAAATAAATGGCCACTTTGAGATAACAGCTAATGACAGCAGTATATATATAGAGACAGGTGTTATATTATATATATATATATATAACATATATATATATATATTATATATATATATATATATATAACATATATATATATATATATATATATATAGAGAGAGAGAGAGAGAGGTGTTATTTCAAAATTTTGGGTTCAGTGTGTGTGTAACTAGAAAGGTTAGAGTCCACAATGCCACATCCTCTTCCAACTTGACCATTATCCTTGGATGAGCTATATTTTAGATAAGAAAAGTGCCACATTCCTTCTTGTGATTTTTATAACCTCCATTGCACAAAGAAGAATGGAGAGAATCAGAACCTTCTGATTTTTCCTTGGGAATAATGAAGTAAATCAAATAACTTTCTTAACACAAGATCTTGGATATTGTGAAAATGGCCTGGACACTGGAAATTTTAGTTATTTTCATAAATGAAAGTTTGCAGGTATGCTTAAATCCATGAAATACAAACTTGAATGGGAGAGGGGAAGAAAGGGGAGGAGAGACAGAGAACAGAAAGGGGGCTTGCTGAAAATAATTTATCTTATTGGCTTAAATTCTATCATTAGATATTTATTCCTGTGAATTATGGATCTGTCCAGTGGTATTAATGCTCTTTGGTGAAGTGCTTAAGTAACATTAACTCCTCTTTGAGGGTTTGGGGCTTGAACCCTTCACCTTGATAAGAGACCTAGATGGTCTCATGAGGGACTGGTGAGGATGTAAGAAAGGGTAGAGATAAGACTTGCTAAAAATGAAGTGTTCTTTCTTCACACATTGGGCCATCAATGAATTATTACCGTCTTTTTATTTCTACTCCACTGAGTTCATTTAAATTTTAGAATAAAGGATTTCAAAGAAACAGAAAGAAAACTTCTGACTACAAGGTACAGTTGTCTTTGGATCAGGCTGTGAGACATATTGGAGGATTTGACACATTATAATTACCATATACATTTAGTATACATATATATGTCTGTATAAAACACAATGCATATTGTATGTTAGTGTATGCACACAATTTCTTTGATCCTTGCAACCATCCTTAATGGCAGCAGTTATAATTATTACCCTTACAATAGTTTATTTTTATTTTTATTTTTTAGAATGTGAGTGGGGGAGAGGGGCAGAGAGAGAAAGAGAGAGAGAGACAGAGAATCTTAAGCAGGCTCCATGCTCAGTGCAGAGCCTGAAGTGGGGCTCTATCCCACAAGTCTGAGATCATGACATGAGTTGAAATTGAGTCTGACACTCAACCAGCTGAGCCGCCCAGGCACCCCCCTGCCCCATATTAGTTTTTAATACATGAAGGCCTGAGGCTCAAGTGACTATGCAAGGCACACAGCCAGTGATGGAGTGTTTGACTCCAAGCTCAGTGCATATTTCCCTGCCCTATCCAGCCTTTCTGTCTAAATGTTCACCTTGTCTAAATCCTGGAGAAAGTATGTGAGGGAGTAAAGATCTAGGGAAGGATCATAGGGCTTCTCACTGATTGAATGTCCATTGTAAAAACACTCAAGTGAAACTCCACTCTTCTGTGAAGTTTACCTATTAATGCAGATTTGGTCTGTAATGATACATTACTAAGAACACTGAAAAGAATGAAAAATGTAGCAGATCCATGAAATGGAAAAGAGGATCTTGCAATAGGTCCCCAACTGACTCTAGGCCCAAATCCAGGCTTTAGAAATTTTGCTCAAAACCTTCTAACCTTTTACAGTAATTAAATACGCTTACTTTTCTCTTGCTGTTTACTTTTTTGAAAAATAGCAATTTTAACATCCTTTTCCGTTTTTTTTTTTTAATTTTCAAACATAGAATTGTATTTGCAGATTAAGATAGCTAGAGAGGATATTTTATGTAGACCATCAGGCACCAAAGGAAACCTCTAATGAGCCATGAGATACATCCATTTGGGCCTGGAAGCAAGAGAGAGAGAAGTCCTGATGAAGGCCTTATTTTACTCCCCACCACGTCTGGTTCAAGACCTCCTACATAGGTTATGTTGCCAGTTCTTTGTCTTGATGTGGACAAGAGAGGAGCCATCCGAACCTTATAATGACCAGACCCAAAAATAAACTTAAAAAAAAAAAAAAAGGAAAAATGAAGGAAAATGCATGAAGGCAAAGGGGATAGTAAGAAACTACAATGGAAAAAAAGCTAACAGGGAAAAAAAAGTTATTAGATGAAGAAGTTGTGCATGTGAGTAAAAACAAATTTTTCTTTCACATAAAAACTCTAATTTCAATATATTTAAACAGGAAACAATGGAGAATACTAAAAACTACCTCTAGAACTAATAAAACATTAAAGTTTTATTTCACAATAGGCATTTAAAACACATAGGCCTGATCATTCTCTTAGTGCACTTCTAGCTGTGTAGCTTTGAGGAAAGGCAGTTATATTCACTCACTCTCTTAAAAAAAATATATGTTGAACTCCAAATGTATTCTAGATATAGCTAAATTCTGCAAATGCAGATTAATAAAACCTAATCCCAATACTTAAAGAACAACCCAGTATTGCCAGGGAAGCTAACTTGTTCAAACAAACAAACATTTATTGCAGTGAGACTTGTTAAGTGTTATAGGGACATAAAGAGGATTTAATGAGAGTAAAAAGAAGGTAGTGGTCAATCCTTCCAGGTAGAATTAGGCAAGACAATACTGAGGAAATTACAGTTCAGGGGAGTCTTAAAGAGCAAGTAGGGATATCTGTCATGTAAAGTGTTTCAAAATTATAGACTGAGAAACAGAAAACACATGATATATTTGAAAAACTGGTAGGGGCCAGATCATTTTAGACCTTGAATGACAAGAATTTACTAAGCATAGACTTCACTTTAAAAATGAAAGGGGATAGGAGTCAGTTGTTTTTGCTCACCCAACAATTCATAAAGTAACAGTGTAAACTTTCCTTTGGAGATCTGCTCTTCTCCCATTCCATGTAGTCCTGGTGAAACCATCAGTCTTTTTTAACTTCACCACCTCCCAGAGGTCTCCAACGATGTAAGCTGAGCCAGTCACTTTCTCCTAAGAATTTGAATTTTGACTGGAGTGGTGGTATATAGGCCAGATGGAACTGAGCCATTCAGATACTGAGACTCCCCAAACTGCCCATGAATTACTAAGATCCCTGATCAGTTTTTCCTTAATTTCTGTTAATATCACTATCCTTCAAAAATCCTTTTGGGGGAACTTTAACCAGTCATTGTCTGACACTTGTAAATAAAGAATCCTTGCAATAGGAAGTTATTCCAGATCCATAACAAGACAAAGATGTAGCCAGGATAGCATTTTTGGTAGATAATTATGTTAGAATAGAAGTTGGATCGGATGAGGGTGGCATTGAAGGCTGGGAGATTAGTCCGGAAACTACCATAGTCATCTGGGCAAAAGATCATGGGAACTTGCCCTTGAGAAATGGTTCTGAAATAGAAAGTAAATAAGAGACATATAAAGGAGCTAATGCTTATAAATTATCTAAATGTATATGGGAATAAAGTAATAGGGGTTGTCTAGCATGAGTTTCAGATTTCTGGTGTAAATGACCAGATAGTAGCATTAGCTATAGAAGAAGCAGTTTCGGGCAAAGTTTAGCTCAGTTTGCAAGTTACTGTTTGATTTTCTGATGAGTTATCCAGATGAAGATGTCTAATGAGGCGCTGGCTTCCATCTTTGCTAAGTGTCATTCTGGAGGTCATCAACATACAGTTGATGGTCAAAGTCATGAAAGTGAATGACATCACCTATCGTCAGGCAGGGCTGAAGCATGACTCTGTAAGATATTTGAATAGTCTAAATGTGTTTGTAAACAATTTTATTTTAGAACTTCATGGACCCCACTAAAAGTTTCCTTAATCACTTTTTTTTTCATGAACTATAAGAAATTCCAAATGTCCCTGATGCATTTTTATGAGACATCATGGTAGATGAGAATGATTCTTAGCTTTGGATTCGAGTCAGAATGAAATTGAAATTCCTTACCAGACATTGGTCAAATTCTTATAATTTTGCTTAACTCAAATATCAAAATAGTAATCTTACAAAGGTGCTTTGAGGATTAAATAAAATGATCTATAAGAGTAGTGTAATCATGCAGAAGCTCCTTTACTTGCAAAGAATTAGGTTGCACAACGTTGATCTTAGGTCAATGTGTTTAAAATCCAAAGAGACTCGAAGGTTTTAGTTTGCAGTCCTAGACACATTTCCCTAAAATAACTTAAAACTAAACATAATCTTACCTTCTTTGCCAATATATATATTCAATTGGAAATCTTTTTCAAAATATGACTATTGAATCTATATGAAAATATGTCAATAAGATGAACCACTTTCATGATGATCTGTACACAGGTGAAAGAAAATTTATTAGCATATGGCAATAGTATTTACTGCCTCATCACTGGTTTTAAATTGTGAAATTTGAAGGAGCTTCAAGCCTGTAGAATCTCTACCAGCTTGCGGGGATCATCCTAACTTTACAACAGAGTACGCTCAATGCTTAAAGCCCTTTCATTTACAAATCCATGGCCTCACTTCTGAACTCCTAACTCAGTAGTTTGCATGTTGGTTGCAGATTACAGTCACCTGGAAAGTAAAAATTATAAAGAATAAAAGCAAGCCAGTCTGAAGGTCTTATCCTGAGAAATTATGATGGGAGATAGGGTCAGGCTGAAAAACAACTGCTGGAGCCATATGCCCAAACACTGTTCCATTTTTTTCAATCACTTTTCCTAATCTCTTGTCTATTAATTTCAATGGTACAGACACAGGGCTTTCAAGTATTTTATGATTTGTGATACATCCTTTGGATTCATCCTTAACTGAAAAATGAGTCATTTCATACACTTATGCAATACTTATCGATCTCTTTATCACTTTTAATTTATAAAAATTATATCTACTTTCCATCCCATCATGAATTTTCTTTTTGGCACTTATTTTGCATTTATCTGCTATGATGGGGTTAATCATGATCATAAATTATCTCAAAACTAACACATGCAAGGCAGACTTCCTGTCTAGGATTCAAGAAATACAATGACTAACATGACCTAACATTACTACCTCCCCCATCTATTGGTGGTGGGTTCTTTTAATTGCAGCATAATTTTGTTCACATAATAAGAGCCCATAAATTGAAAATTTATAAGTAGAAAAGCTCTTGTACCAGATACAAACAGGCACTCCATATATATTAGTTTCCTCTCTAAATTATTTTCTTGCTCTGCCCCTCCCTTTCCTATCATTCACTTTTGGATAATAAATGCACAAGGCAGATCTTGTCTAATCTCTGAATTCTAATCTCTGGTGAGCTATTAATATTCAGCAACTGTATTTCTTCCCTTTGTAGAATGGAAGAGAGTTTGCATTCATGAGCGAGGATCCTCAGGGTATTCACATCCCATTTACTCACAGAGACAGCGATAACGACCCATTCAAAAAGCATGATGTTTAATCAGAACAGAATGACGAAAATGACATGAAACATGGAGTGAGATAGATGTGTGTGGGTTGAGAAAGGGATGATGGTTCCAGACAAGGACAGGGCTCCTTTTTTTTCCCCCCATCAGAAAGAGGTAACTTTTGGTGCGTTATTCCAGGGTTGGATCTTTCCTCCACACCATGAGGCAGGAACCACTTCTGACTGGAAAAGCTGAGTCATTCTGAGCAGCTGCTCTAGCGAAGACCAGAAGAGGGGGAAGGAAAGTGTTTCCATGATCGCAAACAAAAGGCAAAATGGAAACTAACACATCTTTCTAAAATGTTTCAAAGCTCCAAGGATGGGAGGGAAGGAAGGAAGGAAGGAAGGAAGGAAGGAAGGAAGGAAGGAAGGGAGGGAGGGAGGGAGGGAGGGAGGGAGGGAGGGGAACACATCTCTTACGGCAATATAGAGGGATATACATAACACATGTGAAATGACTTCATTTAAAACAGTGTGGTCAAGAAAAGAAATTGTGGGATTTGGAATCAAAGAAAACCAAACCTGAGCTCCAGCTTTGGCCGTTATATTTTGTTCCATTCCTTTTACAGGTCACTTAATCTTCCTGTGACTCAATTTTTCAGTGAAATGATAATAAATATAAATATAAAATATAAATATAAAAAACGTAGGTTATCTGTGTCAGGGACATCAACAGTTTAGTCCACATTTAGGGTGAACCAAGCAGAAACGACTTCGTTTCTTCCACTCTTGCAACATGGTGCAAATCTCATGCACGTACATTTTTGCTGCTGAACTCAGAGTCATTTTAGCATCTAGTGACTAATGTTAAGCAGGAATGAAATGTACATATGAACAATAATAGGCAAGAGTTCAAGAACAGTGCGGGCTGAATTTATAGCAGATCTGGTCTTATATTTCTATCCCCCCAAAGCAAAAAAAAAAAAAAAAAATCGGTAGCATTATAAAGCCTATTCCAATCATATAAAATTTACATTACCAAAAACCTCTCATAGCTTCTGTGTCTAAAATAGCAACATTCAGATGAATTTATAGTTGTCAACAGCAATGTATTGGTACTTATTTAACATTTGTGCAACCAAAGGATCCCTTTAGATAATTTTTCAAAACAACTTCTAATTGGACTTTGAGACATCACTTCAAGGAAGATAGAAACTGATTGCGGGTTTTTAATGATAATTGTTTGGCTTGCTTGCTCTGCTATGAAGTTGACTCTTCTACTTACATTCAAGCACGGCACCCTGATGCCTACGGTATGATGAAGTAGGAAAAAAACAGCTGTATAATGTATGATGATAATGAGATTGGCTTATATAATAAATGTAATTTTAAAAGTAAAGGATAAAGTTTTCTGGAATTCCATTGCTTTCTAAAAGGAACCAAAAAGACCATGCAGAGGAAAATAATATGCTCAGATCATTTTAGATTGCAGTGTTTAAGAATCTCATCCCTCACATTACTTCATTTATTGGCTATTGTGCCTTTCAAAATCTGTTTCTCCAGCATAGATTTTGCTTCAAATGCCTTGTCCACACTTTAACTGCATATTGGACATGTCTACTTAAATATTTCTCAGTTATCTTGAACCCAACATCGTAATTTTTTAAGTTTATTTATTTTGAGAGAGACAGAGACAGTGCAAGTGGGGGAGGACCAAAGAGAGAGGGAGAGAGAGAGAATCCCAAGCAGGTTTCACCTGCTAGCACAGAGTTCAATGCAGGGCTCAAACTCATGAAACCGTAAGATCATAACCTGAGCCCAAACCAAGAGTCAGACATTTATCTGACTGAGCTACCCAGTCGCCCCTTGGACTCAACATTTTAAAAACTCAATTTGCATTCTGCCTTATCCACTCCCCTGTGTGTCCCCTGCCACACACACACACACACACACACACACACCATGACACAGGTGAACTGGGTGTTGCAGTATTTGTCAGGACAGACTAGCCTTATTCTGTGAGTACAAACAGCCTCCAAATCTCAGAAGCATACCACTGTAAAGTTTATCGCCAGCTCACACAAGATCCTTCTCTCTTGACTGGGCAACAATCCAAAGCAGCTGTCCTCCATGGAGTGATTCAGGGGTCTCAGCTGCGTTGATTATGTGGCTCAATCATCTCAACATATGGCCCTCCTGCTTCTCACCAAAGAGGAATTAAAAGACGAGAGAATGGCACAGGGGTTTCCATTGCCTCATCCTGGAAATAGCATACATCGCTTCCATCCATATTTCCTTAGCCAGAGATAGTTACATGGTCCCTCTCTATTGCGAGGCTGTGGCCAAATATAGATGTTGGCGTGTCAGAAAGAAGGAATAGGGCATGAACACCACATGGCATTGTCTTTAGCCAAATTTCCTAGTTTGGATTCCCAGGTCAGAAACTATGGTTTCATCTATCTTTCTCCATCACCCCCACATTCCATCAATCAATAAGTATGCACCATTAATTCCGCTTTCTCTTTAATTCTGCTTTCTCTGTATCTCCTGAATCAGTTCACTTTTCTTCCCACCTGCACTTTATAAATCCAAACTCTCCTCAGGTCTCTCTCTGATGACTGCGACAACTTCCTTGCAGACCTCCCCATATTCAGGATTCTCTCTCAAATCAATTCTCTACACAGCTGCCATAGTGATCTTTTTCAAATGCAAACATGATTGTATACACTTAAGCTCCTGCTTAAAACCTTTCCATAGCTCCCTGTTTCTTTAAAAAAAAGAAAAAAAAAAAAAAAGAAAGTGCCCAAATCTGTAAACATGATTTCTAAGGCCCTGCATTACCTGGTCAGTGGCTTACTTCTCTAAATTCAGCTTTTGCGAACATACCCTTTGTAGTGATGTGCCGCCCAGGCTCCCCCTTCAACTCTGAGGCACTTATTTCTCCAAATACTGAAATGTTGCCAACTGATAGCTCACAGCTGAAACCCTTTTCCAGAAATTGTTTTCCACCAAAGGAAGATGCCTCACCCAAAGTTACGCCTTCATCTTTGTGGCAACCTTTATCCAAGGTCAATGGAGAATGCAAAAGCCCTCCCCTTGCTTCAATTTGTGACTAATTTAAAGAGCCATCCCAGTTCCAGTAGTCACTAACGGACAGCCTGAGATTTCTGCCTTAACTGCTCATGATTCAGCTTCTCCCACCTCTACCCACCCCTCCCCCAACTCCCTGACATGTGTTGTCAATTAAAAGCATTGCTCCTTAACCTCCTATACAGACATCTCTGTCCTAGAGTCTGTTTCCTGCAGAACTTAAAACATGCCTCAAACTCTGTGCTGCAACCATTTGATATTCAGTACCAGGGCGTCTGGTGGCTCAGTCGTTCAAGCCTTCAACTTTAGCTGAAATTATGATCTCAAGGTTTGTGAATTCGAGCCCTACATCAAGCTCTGTGTTGATGGCTCAGAGCCTGGAGCCTGCTTCATATTCTGTGTCTCCCTCTCTCTCTGCTCCTCCCCACTCATGCTCTCTCTCTCTGTGTCTCAAAAATAAATAAATATTGAAATGCAGCACCAAGAATATGTTCTTCCTTGTAGACCTTTGCTCATGTGGTGTCTGAGACCTGGAATGCCAATCCCAGCTCCCTAATTTTTCCCAAATAATTCCTACTTATCCTTAAAGACTTGGCCATCACATCGTGTCAACAAAGAACATTCCATCTACAAAGAAGTCCTCTTGTCAAGTCCATATTAGGGACTACATATATATCTTCCCTCTGCAAAACCCTACTCTCAGATATAAAATGACATCGAGTTTTAGGCGACGTGATGGACCTACCATAAAAACCTGAGATCCCAGTTATTTGGCTCTGGCCTTGAAGCCCAGAATACATAGGTTGTTTGTTTGTTTGTTTGTTTGTTTGTTTGTTTTGTTCTGGTGTGTCCCTTACAGCTCTCCAGGATCATTAGCACCTCCTATTAATCTGGGAACCTCTGAATCCCCTGAACTCTGCAGTGGGCCTTGGGGAGATGGAGTTCTGCCTGGATTCCTTCTGTAGCCACCTCCACCCAATCACTTACAGACCATGTGGCAACAAGCTGAAGGTTAGGATTCTTCAGAATCTTCAGCTTTGCCCATGTTACATCTTTCCCTTTTCTTCTCTCACTGACCTCAAGGTCAGGGGCTGACTCACTACATCCTCCCAAACGTGCTGAGACCTCTCTGCCCCTGGCATAGAGAATCTACCTTTTCAATCCAATCTTTCATTTACCTCTTGGTTCGTAAGGAAAGGATAAAGTAATTCAGATAATGATTTCCTCTCTTATGATCTGTTACAGAGCTACTAACTTCCAAAAAGGGTCAAGAAAGTCAACTATAAAATTTAAGACTAATCAGTGGCCTCTTTTCTAAGCAATACCCTCCTTTTCATTCCCCTGAGCAGGAAGTCTGTAGCTCAGCTTGATGTGGGGGAAGGCTGCAGGAAACACACACACACACACACACACACACACACACACACTTAGAAATAATATGAAAATGTGGGGGTTTAATATTTGCCAAGAATTACCCCCCCCATCACATCTATTCATGTGTCTGCCACTCCAGAGTGTTTCCTGTCAGCTGTAAGTATTTTTATTTGTCTTTGCAAATTCAGTGACTAATATAGTGCACAGCACATGGCAGGTGGTCAAACATTATTTGTTGAAAGACGTTCAGAGTATCTCTACCTCCAAGTGCGGGTCTATTATGTATGATGCTTCTCTTGTCCCAAAGACCTCCATCTGTTTATCTTTTTAAACTCTCGCCTCTATTCTCTTTTAATTTCAGTAAAATTCATCCTCTGTGGACAACGTCTCCTCCGTTTTCACCAGCAATCCACACATTTGAATATACAGTGTAACAAAAGTAGGCTAGATCTTTGTACATATGTGAACACACTGTTAATTTTTAGCACTGGTTTACACTTGTGGCATATATTTTATGTACTTATTTTTGATATTTATTATTTATTTTTTCATTTTCTTCAACTATTGCATCAGAGTTTCCATTCGACTCTAAACTGCTAAAGATAGAAAATTAAATTTTCTTCTTTTGTATCATCTGTCTGTGGTATAAATTTTTTGAAGTTTATTTATTTTGAAAGAGAGAGAGCGAGGCAGAGGGAGCAGGGGAGGGGCAGAGAGAGAGGGATAGACAGAATACCAAACAGGCTTCCCACTGCCAGCATGGAGCCCACAGTGGTGCTCGAACTCACGAATCATGAGTTCACAACCCAAGCTGGAATCAAGAGTGGGACACTTAACCAACTGAGCCACCCAGGTGCACTGGTATAATTTTTTTTAAGTTTATTTATTTATTTTGAGAGAAAGACAGAGAAAGAGAGAAGACACAAGCAGAGGAGGGACAGAGAGAGAGGGAATCAGAAAATCCCAAGCAGGCTCCATGCTATCAGCATGGAGCCCGACGTGCAGCTCAGTTTCATCAAGTATGAGATCATGACCTAAGCCAAAATCAAGAGTTGGAGGCTTAACAGATGGAACCACCCAGGTGACCCTAATTTTTTTTAAGTTTAAAATCTAATGTTAACCAGCACACAGAAATATATATGTATGGGGATTAGACTTCAGAATTATAAATAACTTCCAGACATTTATTTCAATTAGGTACTGAGGTATGCAAGAATTCTTAACCCTGGCTAAGACTACATAGTTGTAATAATAAAATTAATAACAAATATTGATTGAGTTATGACTTACTATAAGCCTGTCTACTATTTATTTATTTATCTATGTAGAGCACAAGTAAGCAGAAAAGGGGCAGGGAGAAAGGGAGAGAGAGAATCCCAAGCAGGCTCTGTGCTGACAGATGTTTGATGCAGGGCTCAAACTCACGAACCGGGAGATCATGACCTGAGCTGAAACCTAGAGTCAGAAGCTTAACCCACTAAGCCACCCAGGTGCCCTGAGCCACTCTACTTATTAAGAATACTACCTCATAGCATCTTAGAAGATTACTATTGTAGACGGTCCCATTTTACAGGTGAGTTGAAATAACGTGTCCAAAAGAACACAGTTGCTAAGTGTCAAAATCATAATTCAAACTAAGACAGGGTGGTCCAGAATTCATACTTTTACTGCAGTACAACACCAGCTACTTTCTGCATATCTGAGTGACCTGTTATTACTATGAAACACTCTTTCTACTCTTTCTATCATGTTAGTTTTCTAACATGAGAGAAGGGTTATGGTTGTCACACACTATGGTTGCTTAAATGGATCCTAAGAATATAGTACTTGAGCTCCATTTAGAGTCTTCTGCTTTAAACCTAGGCAAATTCTTCTTAGGGCATGCTTTAACAGAACTTTCCACAAAGCATTCCAATTTACTCCTAACCTCAATCCTTAATAAGTCTAAGCTAAGCTAAAGTGCACTGGAAAACCTGATTTGAACATCACTAGAACCATACTTACTAGGAGTAAAGAATGATGCTGGAAAAATACACAATGAAATCTACAAAAAGGTACCCTTTGTCTCTAGGTGTGCAGTGGCCACCCAGACTAGCAGGCTGTGTTTTAATATCTTATCAGTCAGTTTCACTTCTTTTAGTTACAAGTAACAGAATTCAACTTGAACTAGTTTAAGCAAAAATAAAGACATTCATTAGAAGGGTGCGTGGAGAGCTTATGCAGGCAGGGAGCCAGGTAGCCCTTTGGAAGTCAATGGAACTGGTGACTAGGAGGCTAGAAGCAATTCAGATGAACTATTTTCATCTCTGTTTCTTTCCATGCATTGCCTTCTTTTGACTCTCACTGCAAATCACATTTTTGTTGTTTTATTTACCTATATCCACTGTGAGAAACAGCTCGGAAAACTTTTGAGATTGTTCGATATCTAGCCACCACATCTCTGGAGAAGTTGATTGATCTGGCCTGAGACGTGTACCCATCATGACCAATTAAATATGGACTGAGCTAGGTTCTTGAGTGGGGGTTTCATTTCTGTACAGTCAAATGGTGACCTGTGGACATCATCATAACACATGTATGCACACCACAGCTCCCACAATAACTGTGTAGTGAGTCAGTGTACAAGGGTTGGGGAATTCCTAGAAAGGAGGGTATGAGATAGTAAATTAATAGGTGTTCCGCTCAAACAGGGAAAAGGAAAGTACACCTATAATTCTCAAACATGCCTAGGTATGTTGTAGATATTGGAGGTGTAAAAGAAGAATGATATTCTAAAGCAAAACTTCAAACACCATTTTCCTGAGCATGAATGAGCATTTACGTAGGGTTCCTCTTCCTTCACTTGGGCTACTCTCTTAATGCAGAATTTGGCTGAGTATGAGTAAGGCCCGATTAAAAACAAAGGATAAAGACTTCTACTGGGGCTTGTTCTTAGTAATGTTATTAGTAATATAAAGAAAGGCACAGAAAACCAGTCTTAATCCTCAAACAACACTAAAAAGTATTCTGTAATATCTCCATTTAGTAGATGTGAAAACAGAGACTCAGACACACAGTAACTTCCCCAAAATCTAATAAGTAAAAAAAGAGAATTTAAATGCAGTCCAGACTTAGCCCAAAGACTGTCCTTCTGCTTTGATTGTTTTGACCACAGAAATGCACTGTAGAATGTAAAAGGGGGAAAAAAAACTCAAGCTCTGAAGAATTTTGGGGAGAAAGTATAAAATACAAATAATATAATAAATCATATGGGGGAAGAAAATATCAGCATCTGAGCAAAGAAGGAGAGGGGGGAAAGCCCTGAGATAATAAGGCTCATGAAGTAGAACTTCAAAAGCAAGAGTGACCAGATGGGTAACTGTGTGTAGTGTTGGAACCTCTAAGACATACTTATTCAGAAATTCCATTAAACAGTGCCTAGGAAAATAACGTAATATAACACAAGACTTGGACAGCTTGGTTAATGAATAGTTTCTAGTGAACTTTGAAGCTTGGACCACAGTTCCCTGAGCCTACTGGACAGGGTTAACAACTTCATACAATCATTTATGTTTAGCAAAATGTAGTTAGTACATATTAATCAGATAATTTCAGAGTATAAATTCCAGGAAGGTTCTGAGGTGTCACTTGATAAGGGAGGGGTGGAATACTCACTTCACAGACAAGGCAACTGAGGCCCAAGTCGAGCCAGTGAGTTGGCCACACTCACACCAAGAATCAGAGGTACAGTGTCCTAACTTCTACCCAGTCCACCAAGAAGAGGTCTCTGTGAGAGGACGGAGACAGGCTGTCAAGTATTCGGAGACAAGCCCAAACCACAATCAGGGCTGAGCCTAAGGCAGGACAAGAGTGTCCCCAAATAGAGGGCAAGACTGTGCCAGCAGGGGTGGGACCCCTGGATTTGTGAGCCTTCATGTGGCCTGAGGGGACTTCCCTCAAATTAGCCTCCTGAGTTTAAGCAAGCTATTAAAATACAATTCAGCCTCTAAATGTACTTAGACTTTATGAAATTGTCATGTTCAACTTTTGTTCAGTTCTGAGAATAGTCTAATGTTCTTATATTGGTAAAAAAAAAATTGAAGCTTTCAATTTACCAAGGGCAATCTTTCTCAATACAAATTGTTGCCATGTACCCATCCAGACTCTCAAGTCCCTCCAGTGGTAAAACTTGTTACAACAACCCTCACTTTTGAGACGTTTTTAATGTTTGTTTCTTTGTTTGTTTGGTTGTTTGTTTGTTTGTTTTGAGAGAGAGAGAACAAGTGTGGTAGAGATTGAGAGAGAGAGAGGGAGACAGAGAATCCCAAGAAGTTTCCATGCTGTCAGAACGAAGCCAGACACAGGACTCGATCTTACATGACCTGAGCAGAAATCAAGAGTCAGATTCTTAACAAACTGAGCCACCCAGGTGCCCTCTTCTGAACCTTTTAATGATACAATAAAACATGACTGTGTGAACTCCCTCACTCTGGCACTAATCCAGCCCTCTGGTTCCACATTGAACAAGTCTAGATATATAGGTACACCTCAGAGATACTGCAGATTCAATTCCAGACCACTGTTAATGAAGCAAATATCACAATTAAGTGAGTCAAATAAATTTTTTGGTTTCCCAGTGAATATAAAAGTTGTATTTATACTGTATCTATTAAGTATGCAATAGCCTTATGTCTGAAAACAATGTACATACCTTAGTTTAAAAATACCTTATTGCTAAAAAATTCCAAACATCATCTGAGTTTTCAGCAAGTCATATTTTTTGTTTGCTGGTGGAGGGTCTTGCCTTGATTTTGATAGCTACTGACTGATCAGGGTGGTGATTGCTAAAGACTATGATGGCTGCTGTAATGTATTAATATAAAATAACATTGAGTGGGGGGTGCCTTGGTGGTTCAGTCGGTTAAGCATCCAACTCCTGATTTCGGCTCAGGTCATGATCTCATGGTTGGTGAGATTGAGCCCCCCCCCCCCCATCAGGCTCTGTGCTGAGTGTAGAGCCTGATTGGGATTCTCTGTGTCCTCTCACTCTGCCCTTTGCCCACCAGCATTCTTCCTCTGTCTCTCAAAATAAATAAAAAATAATCATTTTATTTAAAAAAATAAACAAAATAATAGTGAAGTTTGCCGTATCGATTAACTCTATGTTTCAGGAATGATTTCTCTGTAGCATGTCATGTTGTTTGATAGCATTGTCCCTACAGTGAAAATTATTTTAATATTGGAATCAACCCTGTCAAGCCCCACCTACTGCTTTATCAGCTAAGTTTAGGTACTATTCTAAATACTTAGCTCTCAACAATCTTCTTGGCACCTTCACCAGGACTATATTCCGTCTCAAGATACCGCTTTCTTTGCTCACCCATAGAAAGCAACTCTGTATCCACTCAAGTTTCATCAAGAGCTTGCAACAATTCAGGCACATCTTCAGGCTCCACTTCCAATCCTAGTTCTCTTGCTGTTTCTACCAAATCTGCACTTACTTCCTCCATAGAAGTCTGAACCCCTCAAAGCCATCCATGATGGTTGGAATCCACTTTTTCCAAACTCCTGTTAGTTTTGATATTTTTACCTCTGCCCATGAATCACAAATGTTCTTAATGACATCTAGAATGGTGAATCCTTTCCAGAAGTTTTTCAATTAATTTGCCCAGATACATAAGAGAAATCACTATCTATGGCAGCTACATCCTTACAAAATATATTTCTTAAATAGTAAGACTTGACGGGTGCCTGGGTGGCTCAGTCGGTTAAGTGTCCGACTTCGGCTCAGGTCATGATCTTGTGGTCCGTGAGTTCGAGCCCCGCATCAGGCTCTGTGCTGACAGCTCAGAGCCTGGAGCCTGTTTCAGATTCTGTGTCTCCCTCTCTCTCTGACCCTCCCCTGTTCCTGCCCTGTCTCTCTCTGTCTCAAAAATAAATAAACGTTAAAAAAAAACTAAAAAAGACTTGAAAGGCAAAATTACTCCTTGACCCATGGGCTGCAGAATGCGGTGTTAGCAGACATGAAAATAGTATTAATCTCATTGTACATTTTCATAAGAGCTCTTGGATAACCAGGTATATAGTCAATGAGTGGTGATATTTTGAAAGAAATCTTTTTTTTTTCTTTCTGAGTATTAGTCTCAGTAGTATAATTTCAATATCAAGTAAACCATGTCATAAACACATGTGCTGTCATTCAGGCTTTGTTGTTCCATTTATAGAGCACAAGAAAAGTAGATCTAGCATAACTCTTAAGAGCCCTAGGATTTTTGCAAATGGTCAATGAGCACTGACTTCAACCTAAAGTCATCAGCTGCATTAGCTCCTAACAAGGGAGTCGGTCTGTCCTTGGAAGCTTTGAAGCCAGGCATTGACTTCTCCTCTCTAGCTATGTAAGTACTAGATGGAACCTTATTCCAAAATAAGGCCGTTTTCTACATTGAAAATCTGCTGTTTACTGTAGCCACCACCATTAATTAGGTAGATCTTCTGAACAATTTGCTGCAACATCTACATCAACACTTGTTGCTTCACCTTGTACTTTGATGTTATGGAGATGGGTTCTTCCCTTACCGCTCATGAACCAACCTCTGATAGCTTCAAACTCTGCTTCTGCAGCTGCCTCACCTCTCTCAACTTTTACAGAATTTAAGAGGGTTAGGGCCTTGCTCTGAACCTAGGCTTTGGCTTAAGGGAACACTGTGGCTGGATTGATCTTCTATCCAGACCACAAACATGTTCTCTATATCAGCAATAAGGCTGCTTTGCTTTCTTATTATGAGTGTATTTGCTGAAGTAGCACTTTTTATTTCCTTCAAGAACTTTTCCTTTACATTCATTCACAACTTGGCCAACTATTTGGTGCCAGAGACCTAACTTTCAACATACCTTGATTTTTGACATGGCTTACTCATTTCTAGCTTTGATTTAAAGTGAGAGATGTATGACTCTTCCTTTCACCTGAACACTTAGAGGCCAGCGGAGCACTCAGAACACATATAACATTGATTGATTGAGTTTGCCATCTTATTTGGGTGTGGTTCATGGCACCCCAAAACAATTACAAAAGTAACATCAAAGATCACTGATCATAGATAACCATAGTAAATATAAAAATAATGAAACCATTTGAAGTATTGTGAGAATTACCAAAATGCTACACAGAGACACAAAGTGAACAAATGCTGTTAGGAAAATGGTACAAGAGACTTGCTTGATGCAGGGTAGCCACAAGCCTACAATTTTTAAGAAACACAATACCTGTGGAGTACAATAAAGCAAAAAACAATAATATGAGGTAGGCCTGTACCCATCAACAGTTTTGTTTTTCACTTTTAGTATAGTATTCAATAAATTACATGAGATACTCAGCACTTTACTATAAAACACACAGTGTTAGGTGTTCTTTCCCAATTTTAGGCTAATGTAAGTGTTCAAAGCACATTTAAGATAGACTAGGTTAAACTTTGATGTTTTCTAGATTAGGTGTATTAAATACAATTTCAACTTAGGATATTTTCAACTAACAAGGGAAGTTGTAACTTGTTTCCCTTTTTAAGAGCTAAAAAATCCTTACTAGAAGGCCCCAAGTAGACTTTTTCCTTAATCTCATTGACCTGAATTAGGTCAATGTCCCTTCTTAAGAAATCAATGATGGTGGATTCCAATAACACCAAGAACTAGGACAAGTAAGTTTTAATTTTGGAAGCAAAAATATTGGGAAAGAATATTTCTTTTCTTCAGTAAAAAGGGGGGTTAGAAATTAGTAGGAAGGAAAGATGCAGTATAACACAAATGATGTTATTACAGGAAGGCTGTGGGGAAGCCTTCATCTAAATAAGAAATTGGAGTCAGCAAAAATCAGCATCTCAGCACCATGTAAGAATCCAATCTTGCATGATTCTGTGAAAGAAATAACACATAAGGCAGCCAGAGTGATCTGCTCACCAGTTCACTCTCCTACAACTAGGGTCTGCCACAGGACCGTGAGGCACCCCAGAGTACCTGGTGGACCCAAGCATAAGATAGAGAGTCAAGATACACTGAATGGGGGAAAGAAAAAATAGGGATGAAGGGAATGAAGTTTCTTCTACAAATTTAGGAGGCCTGGTTTGAGTGGCCTTGAGTGGCATTTGAGTCATCAAATGATGACTCTGACTCATTGCAGCAACGAAACAGGAGTTCAGACATGTTTTTTGAGGAAAGGACCCCAAAGCTCATTTTCCTACAGTGCAGAGCCCAAGTCATTAACCCCACTTGCCCAGGGATAAACGGAGTACTGGGGATCTGAGTTGGTTTAGACAAGCAGAGAGAATGACTCTTGAAGAAAAAGAAGAGTACGGAGGGAAGAACTGTCAAAAGGCTAACTTGAGACACTTCAGAGCATGGGCCATAACACATTTCATTTTGAATGTAAACTACCATTTAATTATGGCTTCCTGGAAATCTTAATGGAGATTCTGAAGCCAAATCTAAACTCAATAGCTCAAGACAATGATCTGGAAAGGATTCTTCCATGAGAACAAATGGGAGATGGTGGGGGGAGATTATATCAGAGGTTTACCATTCTGGCAGAAAAGAGTTATCTGAAAACTTTACACCTTGTATATCTTCAAAGACTTACATATACCATCACACTGGTGTTCACTGGTCGGTCCTAAAATATTTGAAAGGAAGTTTGGATTATTCTAGAGCCACCAGAATGAAAAAAAAGTACTTACAATTCAGCTGCTAGTGATAAAGTATAGGAGTGTGTCTATTTGTGTGTGTGTGTGTGTGTGTGTATATGAGGAAAAGAAAGTGTGTGTGTATGTGTGTGTGTGTGTGTGTGTGTGTGAACTGGGAAGTAAGTTTGGAAGCACTTAGAGACTGGTGGAATATGACTGGATTAAAAATGAAAGTCTCACTTGACAGCCCACCTTCTTTTGTTCCCTTGGCCACTCAACTCCCATCCCTGAATCTGGTGAAGGTGCTAACAGGCCATGACACTGCCAGAGCCCCAGTCATGAGATGACTGACTAATAAGCTCTCATGCCCTGAGAGGTGGCTGGGAAGTGTTTGCCAGGAAAACCTTCACTGAGCTTGTGTCTGGCTGGCCTCAAAGAGAAGTTCTCCTTGTAGGAAATATCTGAAACTCGTTTTCTTGGGTAGTTCAACAGAAGCTTATCAAGTGAACAGAGCACATTTTCTTAGTAAAGTTCTGGCTCTAAGAATAAATGGAAGTCGGATGCAAACTGAAAGGACCATTCAGTCAGCTGCAGGTTTCCATTTATATGTTTTATTAATTGTAGAGATAAAGCATTTACCAAGGAAATGGTCTGACATGTAATATTTTTAATAAGCCTAAAAAGGTGTCTCATGAAACAAAAATAACTTTGGGTTGCAGAGCTGATAGGCAAACCTTAGCCTCACATATTCTCTTCCATTTAAATCCTCTAAAGTAGGTACAACTCTCGCGTCGCCAGTCAATACAAACTGAAAAGTTTTCTGGGCATTTTTCCAGAAAGTCAAGTGCATTTTCACTCAACAGCACTTTTCACTGTTTCTCCCAATATTACTACCTATTTCTAAGATAGAGTGGACAGCATGGGTCACCTTCAACATAGCTTATTATTCATATGTAACTCCAGTTACATATTGCTGTACACAATTGAGACTCCCAAATGGTTCAGGTCTCATGAGCCCCTGCCCCTTTCCTGTGTGGGTTGGTGCTGGGGACTGAAATCCCCACAGCTGCATCAGAGACCAGAATATGACAAATTTTCTAGATTATAGGTCCACAGTGTTAAGGGATGAGCACCTGAGGGAAGTGTCAGCTTAGAGCCCAGGATGCGATTCAGACCCAAATTGCTATTGGAAGGAAGCCTGACAATGAGAGAGAGTCTGGACATGTCAGTGACCAAGTGGATTAAGAAGGTGGAAGGTTTAAGGGTGAAAGGGCCTGAAGAACAACTTGTCATGGAAACCCTGTATCCACTTACTGCCTCCTTGGGCAGAGGATGCCCGAACAAACAACTCCAGAGAACACAAACACAGTAGTTTTGTTTTTGTTTTTGTTTTTACTGTGAAGGTTCCGATTCACTTACATTTTGTAATATTTTCACTTTATCTAAAGGAAGAAGAAGGGGAAAAAGCTGTGGTAGACTTCTGGCTGAAATTTTTGGATGCTACTTTCTTCATACTTATGGTATAAATTATTATTATTATTTTACCTCCGGGAGGGGCTCAGAGGAAAGAAACCATATTTATTTAAGAAAATCAATAAGTTATTTGGCTGGGTGGGGAGAAGATCTGTAAAAGAGATATTAAAATAGGTGCATAAAAATGAAGAAAAAAATCTGAGCATGGAATGGGGCTAAGGGGACAGAAAATGGAAGAAGGACCCCAAACTCCAAGGTAGAAACTGAAGACACCAATTTGGTGTAAGTGGTTTATTCCATTTCAGGAACAGGGAAGTCTAAAATCCAAAATTCAATAGTCTGCCATTTGATAACATGGTACATGTCCTTGTCTCCCCCATTCCTCAACATTAACCCACAAATCTCCAGTAAATCACTACTGCATACCTTGTCGGAGGGGACTTTTTGGCCAGACATTATCAAGTAAATAGATTGTGACCCACACTGAAGACACGTTAAGAGCCTAGCAGCAAGATAAAGAGTAGAGCGTGAATATTCCATAGAAGCTGGGAATTTGCTCTAGAGGAGGTTATGAAAAATATATGTCCTTGAGAATTTATAGAAATCTTGGAGAGGGCATTGAATTTCTTTTTTCAAGTAGGTATGTGTTCAAGCCAGGCTTAACTAGAGGTGGCATTCTATATATACTATTGAGATTGACTTTGCAAATGTGTTCTGAAATGGTAAATGAATCACACCAGGCTTTCTTGACTCTTCACGGAACAGTGTAGTGTAACAGCAGTTTTCAACATCAGAGTGGTGAAGCATCTGAGAAAAAGGAGTGAAAGACAGCTGGCACACCACTGAAATATATATAATCTCTAAATCCTCTTCTATCATGATGGAGTGCTAAGTGAGGCAGAATTTCTTTAAAAACAAAATAAAATATATTAGTTCTCCATAGTTTAAGAAACAAGTCACCGTGAGGCAGATTTTGCTAACTGGGGAAGAACTGCTTGATCAAATATTCTGCCCATCAAGATGGGCTTAGAGAAGTGAAAGCTAGGTTCCCAAAGGGGGTTCATCTTACTTGAAGGAGACTGTGAGCAAAGGGAACCAAAGCACAATGTCAAGAAATGGGTATTCAGGTTTTTTTACACAGAGGGCAAGTGCAGACTTGAGCTACCAATTGGAAACTATTTGCAACCCAAGCTGGTGGAGAGGTTCCCACCTGTTATGATCTCTATTCAGTAGTTCCTGGTGATGTGTCCTTAAACAAGGCGGCATGTTTTCCAAAGGAGTATTCTCTGGCATGTAGCAGGGAAAAAATGAAAAACATGTATACAATGTAAAGAAATTTGGAAGAACAACCAAAAAAAGACCAAAAGTCAAATCCAATCCTGCCACGTGCTACGTAGCTTTGAGATTTAATTTCACTCAGCTTCAGCTTACTTCTCATTGTTACTGAGGCAATACTGTTCACCTTGTATGATTCTGGGAATGATTAAACTGAAATGAGGTAAAATATATAGATGATTCTGTCTCTGATCTTGGGCTTAGATGTTAGTTCTTTCCTTTCTTAGTCCCAATTGGCATATCAAAGGATAATAAAGAACATAAACTGTTCCTTCTAATTATTCCAGTTTTCCGTTGTATATATTTGACTTAAGAACCATTCTAAATTATTAATATTTACAACCCAAACAATGGTGAGTCCTTTTTTCTTCTGCAAAATTCAGTACTACATTGACAGTTTTAGATCACTTATTAGTTCTATCATATACTTAGCATAACTGTACTCAGTTTGACTATATTATTCACCCTTATTTGACTGATGTAAAAACACTTAATATAGGTTCTCTCTTTTTGCCCTCCCGCTGCCAGTAAAACAAAGTCCTAACATGCTTACCCTAATCATATGGAACATCCTTATTCTTCCGGCTTACCTATTTACTGATCCAAGAATCTACGGTTATCAGAAGTTTGCCTGCATGATAATAACACATAGATCTTATTTAAAAAGCCAAGTTCTGGGCCCCACTTAATATATTCTAATTCAATAGCTATGGAAAAGGAATGGCTTTTTAAAAAAGTACCCTCACTCATTCTGATACAAGTGGTCTTGATCACTCTGAAAGATAAAGCTAGGACTGTAACAGACCCATAGAGCTGAAACATAATGCCATGTTCCCCAAATTATTCTGTTCCTCAATTTTAGAATGTAGAGGTGATTTACCTAAAACTGAGTGACAAATTTGCATAATTATTTTAGTTGAAAGGAAACCAAGAGAAGAAAAAGCTAGTCTGAAACATATTTTGCAGATGGAAAAACAAGCCTCACAAAGACTGATAAGTACCCAAGAAGTCACAGCTAGTTTATCTTGAAAGTTTTCACCTAAGATTGCTCCATTTTCTTTCCTACATGAGCATGGCATCTTAACATCCATGTTTGCAATAAATAGAACCTCAGGAATAATTGTGTGTGCGTGCGTGCGTGCGTGTGTGTGTGTGAAAGGTGAAATCTCTAGGCAAGCTCAAAACATGAAAAATAATTAAACATTTTCAACTTAAAATGCACTCTAATACTATAAATATTGGCTGCTCTAAGCTAAATGTTGCTTTCAAATGACTTACTTCACATGCCTTTTCATTGTTTTATCAACATGATGAAGTTATTTTTTTTTTCTTTTCCTCCTTGAGTAAAAGATAAAACTAAGTGGAACTCTAATTTTCAATTTTTGTTTTTAGAAACACTAAAGATGTTGTACTCTAAAACTCCTCCATTTACCCCAGGTCAGGGCAGGTCTTTCAACAAAAATTACTGTAGCAGTTCAATACATTTCTATTTAGAGATTCAGCTCTTTTTTTGCAAGTAAAATCTGTGCTTAGTGGTAGGACTGAAAACTTGGAGGAAACATACATATTTAAATTTTCTCCCCCTTACGAAAATGTCATTAATTTTGTGCAAAAAAAAAAGTGTAGACAAGAAATATTCCCCTAGGATTACAAACTCAGAATATAATAATTAACAAGAGCTTAAGTTCTTGGTGGTATAACTTCCCCAAATTCTGTTGAATTCACCTATAACTGGAGACCAACTTTACAAAAAAAAAAAAAAATCAGAGCACCCCCTACCACATACTCTTCCAAATCTCCCTAATTTTCTAATCAAATGACTCAAGTAAAAAGTTTTACAGATACTTTATCTGTACAGCAGGAAACAACACATGTCATTAAACTATCGTTAATTTCTCCGTATTTTCTACAATTTTACCTACCCTTGTAACAATTTAAATTTTAAAAATGCTACAGTTTTTACCTGAACTAGTATTGATTTAAATTTTTAAAAAATGCTGAACTATGATCCAAAAACAGAGTTGGCAAAATTGCTGGAATCCCTACACTCTTGAGTAAAATAGTTCAGCTCAAGGTTATTTAAAAATGCTTCCTCAACTGTGTGAGCAATAATTTCCAGTCCCAGTCCCATTCCCATTACTACCTCAATTGTTAGCCTTTCTGTTAGTACTATTTCTACTTCCACAAAGCATGTTCTTAGCTAAATATTACATATGGATTTCACTTTTCTTTCTTTCTTCTATTTTTTTCTTAGTTGAATCATCCATTGTTTTTATTTTCTAATTTCTGTTCAATATTTCTGAGTCACCATTGGCAGCCCCCTGGAAATTTTTGTCATTTGTATTTTTTTTAATTTACTAAACTTCCTTGACCTATTGTGCAGTTTCAGTTTTTAAATGTATCCCCAGAGTTTTCAGTTAAGGAAAATCTGGACTTAAGTGCTTAACTGATGCTGAACAATTCCAAATAAACCCATTAGAAAATGTTCATGAGAAATTAAGGTGTACTCATTAAAGTATAAAATAAAGGGAAAAAAATAAATTTCTGGTTCAATAAACTGATAATAACATTCTAAAACATGAGGGGAAAATTATGTTTAATTTTACAACATACCACAGAAACATATGGAAAGTCCCCAACATGTAATATATATTTTAAACAAATTCATTAATATTTCCTAATTACTATTCAATTATTCCAAGACCTCTAGACTTGCTCTAAGCAAAAAAATCTTTTCTTCTTACAAATGAAGTTATCCTCTCACACAGTTGATTTAATTTCTAGGAGATAAATATTCTTTCAAATGTGGAAATCCAAGGCAGTCTAGTAAAAGAAGGATTTTTGTTCCTAGTCTTAATTGTAGAAATTTTTGTTTGTCCAATAAATAAAATTCTGAAAATATTCCTTTATTACTTAAGCTTTCAACTAACTCTTCTTTTTTGCACTTTACTTCAGAGACCATAAAGAACAATATTCAATAGACTTTCCATTTTTTCCAAATTAAAATACCACAAGAAAATAATGAGTCCTATTAGGTTTGCACAATGAAAAGTCAAAAAAAAAAAAAAAGCTTTACAAAGAAATACGTTATGGCTCTGTAAAGGTTGAGAGTCAAACTTTAGAATAATTACCCCAATTTCCTTTCCTCTGAGTTGAATTAACTCGGAGACATGTTCAACATTGTATCTTTGCAGTCCCCATGGGAATGAGCTCCAGTTGCCTTTGCAATAACTGGCTTCATAATGGATTCTGGTTCCTTCTCTTCCCTGGCTTACTTCATCATACCCTCCCCAGTATTCCCTGTGATCATCTTCCAAAGAAACTATTTACACTAAATCTTTGTCTCAGAATCTGCTTCCCAGGGAACCCAAATCGACAGCCTCAATATCTGTCCATTCCATATCATTGTTCTCACCCCCTTCCCCCTCACAGACAGCCATTGTGCTCTAAGCAACTCAGGGCACTAAATGCTCGTATTAACTGAACTAAAAAGCACCCAATTAATTCTCCAAGTTCTCTCCACTATCAGCATTTGCCCCTCCTGTACTCATGCTCTTAAGACTGATTTTGCTGAGAAACTGATCAAATAGGTTAGACCATGATGTTCAGTTGCAACTTTTGGCAGAAACAACACAATAGAAAATCAAAAAACTGTGTTCTTTGTTTATCATTCTCTAATTTGGTGACCTCAAATAACTCTTGCAGTTCAAGTTTTTTGTGAGCACTAGGTGTTGTATGTTAAGCCAATTTGACAATAAATTATATGACAGAAAGAAAGAAAGAAGAGAGAGAGAGAGAGAGAGAGAGAAAGAAAGAAAGAAAGAAAGAAAGAAAGAAAGAAAGAAAGAAAGAAAGAAAGAAGAAAGAGGGAGGAAGGAAGGAAGGAAGGAAGGAAGGAAGGAAGGAAGGAAGGAAGGAAGGAAGGAAGGAAGGAAAGAAAGAAATGGAGCCCATATCTGACTGACAATTGCAATGAGTTGGAGTATAAAAAGTCTCTGAGACTTGGAAAACTTAGGATAAATAGGACATCATTTAAAATCAACCTCCCATCTTAGAGGATGCCTTAGTGATAATATAGCTTATTTCAAAGTTCAGACCTTCACAGGTGGAGAAGAACACAGGGATATAAACAGACCTAATGTATTGTTCCTAGTCGGTATGTCCACTCTAAAGAGCAGCATTCTGAACAGACTTAGTCAAATTAAATACATGTATATTTATGATTAAACAATTCAAGTCCTGCGTATATACTCCAGAAAATTCTTCACAAAGATCTACAAGGGAGTACATGCAAGGTTGTGCATCACAACCATATCTGGCAGAGGAAAACAACCTGAAAGACCACCAGTGGACAGGTGGGTAGGTGACATGTGATGAAAGCATACCACATTGTTTTCAGGTGGAAAACAATCCACTTGACATTTACAGAGCATTGTGAATAGAGCTTAAAAACCATAGTGCTGGATGAAAAAAAAAAAAGAAACAGAACATAAACATATCATTTACATTTCTTATAAATGCAGGCAAAACCAACGCACATCTTCAAAATGTGTAATTAAAGAAGATGAGAATATACATCAAACACATAAGAACATGTGCTTATAGCATGGGAAGGGAAGATAGTTATAAAAAAATAATCGATCATCTGCATAGAAGGACTTGCCCAAACTTATAATAGCAGTCTGTCATAAATTTGGGGGGGGCAGCTCTACACTGAAAGCACAGAGCCTGCTTGGGATTCTCTCCCTCCCTCTCTGCCCCTTCCCTGCTCATGTTCTCTTTCTCTCAAAATAAAGAAATAAACATTTTTCAAAAATGAATGAATGGAATGAATGGCTCAATAAATGGCTAGTGTTCAAGTCAGAGTATCTGGATTTGAATTCCGCCTCTACCACTTACTAGCTTGATTTAATCTTTTGGAAAACGTTCTCGCAAACGTAAAATATGAGTAATAATATTACCTACCTTGCAGGCTCATTGTGAAGGTTAAGTTAAATTCATATGAAGCACTGCGGCACCTGGGAGGCTCAGTCTGTTAAGTGCCTGGCTTTTGGTTTTGGCTCAGGTCGTGATTTCAGAGTTTATGAGTTCAAGCCCCATGTCAGGCTCCATGCTGACAGCACAGAGCCAGCTTGAGATTCTCTCTCTCTCTCTCTCTCTCTCTCTCTCTGCCCCTCCCCTGCTCACACATACACACTCTCTCTCTCTGAAAATAAATAAATAAACTTTAAAAATTCACATGAAGCATTTGGTGTGAGGCTGACACATGATGGAACACAGTGAATACTAGAGATTTGTTATTAATAATCTAAAGTGATGCCTCACACAGTTTAGCAGGTTGATAGAGAAGTAGTTTTGTTTGCTTGTTTGCTTGTTTGTTTGGGGAAGAGAGGTGAGCAGAGACCTTTACTAAAGCTCTCCTGTGCCTCATACACTAATGGAGAAGATATGAGAACTTTATATTTCCAGGTGCCAGTTGATGACTGACAACAGATCACTCCAAAATGGCAGGTGGAGAATGAGAAACTGGTGAGAAAGGCCAGTTACTCGTCTGTAAACAACTTTCCCTGCCTTGCCTTATCCCAGGATAATGGGGTAATGAAGCACTTGTCTGAGAGAGCTGTGACTCAAACAGAGCTGGCTACAAGGGAGCAAGGATTATGTGCAAGAAGTAAGTAAAGGAGCCAATAGCAAGGCACACCTGCTACCAGGAGCTCTCTGTCTCAAATTGCCATGGTTTCTCCATCAGTGTGTTTTGCCCTAGGCTTCCCAGCTGGACAGAAGGCTATAAAAAGGAAACCATGTAGACAAGGCTAGGACAGACTACTTGAGATGAAAGAACTTGAGCACGGCCAATATGGTGAGCACTGGGTTCACAGAAGGGTGGGCTCCCAGGATTGTCATCACAGTGTGGGTTTGTTCTACGGTCTTTACTGCTCCCAAGATTATCAGTAGGAACTGATTCTGAATCACAAGAATCATGTGACAACAAACCAAGAAACCAGGGATTTCAGGACATCCCCACAACATGATGCTCAACATCACTGGGCTGCCCCAGCACAGAGTCTGTCCTAAACCCAAACACAACAGGAAACCAGGGTGTGTTATGTGAAATACCGACTTTCTCATGTTCAAGGTCACCCCAATGAACCCCTCAATATCAGTATCTCCTGAAGGCAGGCATGGGCTTATTTTTTTAAGTTGTTCATTTTCTTTACATGTAAAACAAATATATCAAAAGGGAAATAAGACCGGATTCAGTAAGTAATGTGTGCTTTAAATAATACTGGTGTTGAAAAATAGTCACAACCGCTCTTCTATTTACCCATGATTCTTCTTTATTCGGCTGCTAAATATAGGGCCATGTTAGTATTGCTGTCAGCTTAATAGAAGGCATTAAAGGCTCTAACAGTGGTGGAAGAAGCTGTAGATAAATCTTTCCTGTGCTGAAGGTTAGTAGGGTACTGTGAAGCTATATGCCTGCAGGACCTTTTTTTTTTTTTTTTTTACTTCCACTTCTGCACTGCAGTTCATCAAAGAAACAGTCATACTGGAAAAAAAGAAATTACACATCAAATCTAGCAAGTGATTAGCACCAGCATTCCACAAAACTTCAGCTTGGCCTGTGTTTTCAGCTTCTGCTCCAACTTCATTGCTGCAAGATAAGAGAAAATAATAGTCAGCTTAATGAGATAAATAACATGTTAAAAATCTGAAAATTATATATTAATATTAATATATTAATTATATATTATATATTAATATTTGGGCATGGAGTCTCATATTAAAAAATATTTACAGTAGGAATTTTTCCCCCTTGGGAGCTTTCTTATTCCACAATTAATGGCATAACAAAGACCTGTAGCTGTACAGGTACAGCTGTACCTTCACATTAGACTGATCTCTTGAGAGCTCAGAAGAGCAGCTCTGGCCTCGTTCAAGGGGTTACAATGGCTTTGAGGGGCTGGTGCAGCCTTAAGGTACAGCGTTGCCATATTCCACCCACAAGCTGTCACCTGCCAATCACTTGGCTGCTACCCTTTCCTTTAGCACTGATGACTGCATCATTCCCTAGAATGTAACATCTCAAACAAGGAGGTAAAGTGAAGTGGGACTGGAATAAGTCCCAGCTTTTGCAAAATGGAACACTACAAAAGACAGAGACCGCAAATGAACCTTCTGTTGTTTTCGTTTCATATATTGAGTCAATTGGCTTGATAATGCTGCTGTGTGGCACAGGAGGGATTTTCATAATCTCTTGATCCATCAATCTCTCCATGTTCCTATTTGACAGGGTTAGAGTCTCTCGAACAGGTGATGTAAACTAAACTGAGTGGGCTGGATATCAGTAGATTATACAAGTCAAGAAAGAAAGTTTAAAAGAAAGTATCAGAGATGAGGGCAGAAGAAAAATTTACTTCTCAAACATTACTCTGAACCAACTTTGTGACCGAATGGTACCAATGGAGGAAAATGACCATAAGTTTATACTTCCAGGTGTCAGTGGAGCATTCCAAAATGGCAGGTGGAGAAGCAAAGAGGTCCACTGCTCTTCTATAAGTAACTCTGCCTGCTATGCTCTGGGCTGGATCATAGGGTGATGACACAGTGGTCTGGGAAAGCTGGCTCCAAGAGAAATGCGAGCTATGTGTAAGAGGTAAGTAAAGCAGGTAGAAAACCTGAGTACAATATGGCCAGGCAGCTAGGCAGAATTGCGAAACGTGGTTACAGTCTGTATCATTTAGGAGAAACCACATTTGTCAGATGAGAAGGAGGAAGTAAGGAAAATGCTACAAAAACAAGGGAGTACCTGCACTAATGTACTGATTTGTTCTGGCTACAGAAAATCAGTCATAAAATAAGTAAGTTGTAGCCTTCATCATCTGCAATTCTATGAAGCTTTAAAATAAAAGGAGAAAATGACTAAATCGCATCTCCTCCTTTTCTTTCTAACAAAGAAAAACTACCATTTATTTGATTTTCCTGAAAGCACCGACATTTGGTAGCTAATACTACAAGAGATTTAAAGGAATCATCATCCTTTAGCTAATGCTTATGAAGTGTTATGTATTTTATATGCTAAGCACTTTGCATGCATAAATGCAGATCTTCTCCATTATCCCTTGATCTCATTTTACAGAGAATGAAACTGAGGCGCACAAAGATTAAATATCATGGCCAAGCCACAGCATTTGAAACTAAACCCTAGCCCATCCAGTGTTTTCTATTTGTCTTTGCTGCTGGTGTAGTTATTAGTCTGTTACAGCCATCTACGGAAACCCACATTATGTTTGGCTTGTAAATGATCAACCGTCTGTCATCAGAAGTATTTAAACAGAAGATGCATAAGGATATAATTGCAGACAGGATCATAACATTCAGTAAAATATTGGACGAAATGCCCTTGGAATTCTCTTTCCAATATAAGATTCATCATCACATAAATAGTTGAGTCAGATGGAAGAGGAACAGGTAGCCCATCGTCTGTTGTCACACTGGCAAACTCAGCACTATTTCTCAGTTCTTCCTGAACCCACTGGCAGATCAAAGTAACATTTGGCATCACAGTCAAGCAGCTGGTTTGAAATGATACATTATCCTATGACAGGCGGAGTCAGGATTTTCAACATTTCATGAAGTTTCTAGTTTCCCTTGCCCATCTCAGTATACAAGGCGTCAAGTAACTTGGGAAAAACAGAGGTCCAACATTTCAGAAAGATGAAGTTCATTAATAAAATAAATCAATCAATCCTTATTTTTCAGACTAGCACTAAGTCTCAGGATTTTTTATCATGCTGCCAGTTGAACAACACACTTATTTTGGAAATAAGAAAATATAAATAAGAGCTGAAGGCATTTTTAAAAATCATAATTGTGAAGGGACTCAAATTCCAATTGTTTTATTTATTTTGAGTGAACTTTGGATAATAAGTAATGTAGTGCTGTAAAACTTTAAGCTAATGTTACAGAAAGCATTTCTTAGAAGAATGTGCTGTGTAAATTTTTTATTCCCTTTTTATACAAAACCATTCATGTATACTCTTCTCTGCCAAATGAAAGCAAAATGACCTCCATACGTGTCCTTGTAAGTATGAAGCCATATTTCATGTATCCAGAAAAAAAGCCATTTCTGGGAAATGTGTATAATATTATTGCTGCACACTCACTTTTTTTCTGAAAGATTTTAAATATGTTTTGGACATTGACATAACTACTAACTCTGGTGTGAGAACACAAGATCTAGTATGAGAATTCATTATCCAGAAGCCAGAAACTATAAAATGTTCAGTAATTAGCAGTGCTATAAACATAGCTTGATAGATAGAGAAGGTAGGTATAAGGGAGGCTAGAGAGCAAAACATTGAATCTGAGGTCAAAACACTTAATATCTGGATGACCCTAGCTCCAAATAGTGATTAGCCCGATCTTATTTTGTTTGTTTATCTTGAAAAATTAGCACATGCAGGAATGGAAGTCCAAGGAGTTTCTGACTTGCTCAGCTTTACCATGACTCACTCCTATACAAAACCCAACATGAATATATCGAGACAACTTGGAAGGAGAGCCCCCAAAATTGTCAAACCTGCACCTCTCACATAGTATATTCAACTGCATCCCTAGAGAAGAAATAATAAGTAAGACCTGTGTCTTTTTAATGACTACTTAGAGTAATACTCTCTCAGATTTCAGTTCTGCCCCCTTGTCAACCAAGTGTAAGAACAAAGAGAAATTAAAAAAAGAGACTTCAGGGATGCCTGGCTGACTTCGTTGGTTAAGCATCCAACTGCAGTTCAGGTCATGATCTCATGGTTCTTGAGTTCAAGGCCCATGTCAGGCTCTGGGCTGACAGCTCAGAGCCTGGAACCTGCCTCAGATTCTGTGTCTCCCTCTCTCTTTGCCCCTCCTCACTCATACTCTCTCTCTCTCTCTCTCTCTCTCTCTCTCTCTCTCTCCATCTGTCTCAAAAATAAATAAACATTAAAAAAAATTTTAATAAAAACAAAAAAAAAGAAAAAGAAAAGACTTCATTCTCCATGTTGAAAATAAGGGAAGCAATTTCCATCTCTCCTTCATAGAGCATTTACTTTAAAAACTTGTTGCAGGGGCGCCTGGGTGGCTCAGTTGGTTGGGCGGCCAACTACAGCTCAGGTCATGATCTCGCAGTCTGTGAGTTTGAGCCTCATATCGGGTCTGTCCTGAGCACTCAGAGCCAGGAGCCTGCTTCTGATTCTGTGTCTCCCTCTCTCTCTGCCTGTTCTCTGCTTGCTCTCAGTCTCTCTCTCTCTCTCTCTCTCTCTCTCAAAAACAATTTAAAAATCTTTAAAAAAAACCTTGTTGTTGTAAATACATTCTCCTCTTGTTGAAATGTATATAAATTCTTCTGAAATTTAGACAGGAATTCTGTCAGCTTTAAGACCAAGGAATGTCTTTCTCAAGACTTTGAGAACCATGTCCTTTGAATGTAAATGTCCAAGTGAGATAGCACTCGCATTTCCTAGTTTCTGAGAGAGGATAAGAGCCTACCCAGCTGATTCCTACCTCCTGTAATAAAGACGTGAAAAGTGTATTGTAGCTTTGTGTAAAGCTGATTAACTAACACAGGTAGTAACCCCAATTGCTACTGACCAATCTTACTTGAGGATGAATTGAATTATGGTTTATCTTGGGGCGCCTGGGTGGCGCAGTCGGTTAAGCGTCCGACTTCAGCCAGGTCACGATCTCGCGGTCCGTGAGTTCGAGCCCCGCGTCAGGCTCTGGGCTGATGGCTCGGAGCCTGGAGCCTGTTTCCGATTCTGTGTCTCCCTCTGTCTCTGCCCCTCCCCCGTTCATGCTCTGTCTCTCTCTGTCCCAAAAATAAATAAAAAATGTTGAAAAAAAAATTAAAAAAAAAAAAAATTATGGTTTATCTTGAGAACATATATATAATGGGTTATATCGACTTGGCTGTATGCAGCGTGAGATTTCTTCCTGTCTTTGCAATCTCCGTGTGATTGCGATATATATATCACATTCTGGTTTAATGCTTATTCAATAACAAAATTGTTTCCTTCCTCTACTATCTTTAAGATGATTTCTGGATTGGCAGAATTTTTAAAAATTATGTTTCCCTAAAACAGGCAGGAGGCTTACAACCCAGGAAAGTCATTTTGATGGGTTCCATTTCTGCCACGCCTGGAGGTAGGAATGTCCTTCTGGTTATCACTGCCTTGTCTACCTGGATGCCTGGGCAGGGGGGCTACCCATTCAGGTGTTCACAGTAGGTGTGTTTATAAGATAAATTTATCCTGGCCCTCTAGCCAGCTGTCTTTCAAAGCATAGGAATTTTTTTTAATCAACACTTAATAATATCCAGATTCTGAGTTCTTGCCTGAGATTACAACCTTGAACTCAGCAATCCAAAATTTATCAAAGCCTGATTTTGAGAAATAACATTTATGAGAAATTGCCTGAAGGGAGTAGAGGGGGCCCATTCTTCTTGATAATTTCATTTTTACCTTTGAATCAAACCAGAAAATGAGAGTGGCTTCCATGGACAAGACACTGACTTCCCCTTTTCTATGTTCTCATCTGGAGGATAAAGATAAAGGAACAAGATGTGTGTTCCCTAAGATTAGAACTTTAAACATCAACAGAGGTTCTGGAATTCAAAATAAAATGAACACAAAAAGGCTTATATGCACCACAGCAGCCAGAAAGTCTTAGTCACCTTGCTAGCACTATTGTTATCTTGCTAAGTCTTAAATGTCTAAAAAATCTGCAGAGAGAAGGAATGAGAAAATAGGAGAAGAATTTGCCTTGTGTGTGTTTATGGGCAGCTGGTGAATGATTAGCTCTCAAGTTGTGTTATTAGCAAGTGGATCCAAAAGGTCAGAATCAACTGCATCTAATCATGTTTTTGGAAATCAATCGACCCTCAAGTTAAAAATAAAATAGGCCTAGGGCTGCATGTAGCAGGCGATGTGAGGAGCAGCAGGTCTCTTTCTATCTCATTCCCCAGTATGACTTTCACAATTAAGCCTGTGGAAGGACAAGTGGGTCATGGAATGGTTGTGGATCAAAGTGTTGCCAAATTCACAAGACATGATGAATATAATCAGAAATAATTGTTGCTACTAGAATTTAATTTCTTTGAAGTAACTCTACTCAGAAATCGTTTACCGCACGCAGGGAGTTTGCTATAAATTAGATGGTGTTATACACCTACTTGGAAACTACTGTATTGGTGTGAACAATTGACGTGTATGAAAGTGACCTCCTTTGCTTGTATAACAGCTCATCATTAGCCAACTATTTTTAAAAGTGCCATATAGAATGCCAAAAAAAATTCTTTGCAATGTAATACCCCCACCCCACCCTCACACTCAGCTTGTGCCAAATGCTATCCCCTGCCCAGCCTATGGGTTTTCCAAAGCTTGTGGGGACTCTCAAAGAAAATAGAAAGAAATATTAGGTTTTACTAAAGAAATTGCAGTGAATCTCAACATAGAGCAGAGATCTCAAAGTTAATCTACCAGGTTAAAGCACAGGTTAAATCTTTATGACACTAGACAGAAAGATGTGACCTGATTTTTAATTAATTCAAAGCATTCTCCAAAACAAACTTTTGTTATGATTCTCCTGCTTTTACTTTCAAATGTTGGTTTCCAAGATTGAATAACTTATTCAATTTGCCCTCCTTAAACTACCAATAAAGGAGCTAGAATTTGAGGATCTCAACTCCTGTTGTCCATTTGAATCACCGGGAGAGATTTTTCAAACAATCAATGTCTTTTCCCACCTCCAGAGATCCTTTACTTAATTTGCCTGGAGTGGAACCCTGCTACTGAGGCTTTTAAAAAGTCCCAGTGAATTCTAATGTTCAGACAGAGTTGAGAACCACTGAATTAGATTGTAAGTGAAAGTGTTGAGTTAGTTCTTTTAAAAGTTATTTTATAAATCTTATGATTTATAAAAACAAGGAGCAAATCAAATCAGATATATTTGAGGTCTGTTTGTTTTTAAATTAATTTCAAAGCAAATTTTAAAAACTAGTATCTACAAATAACATGATTGAAAGAAAATACTAGGTGGGATTCTCTGGCAGTAAGAAAGACAAGCCGCTACCTTCAGAAATGAAGGAAAAACCAAGGGGGAAATTCTGAGATCCAGTCAAGGTTCTTCCATAATTCGTTATTTGCACTGCATATATAACTGGAATGGTTTACTCCTTAGGCCATAAAGTCATAAGAATGGAATTGTTTTAGGGGCACCTGAGTGGCTCAGTTGGTTGAGTGACTGTCGTGAGCTCAGCTTAGGTCATGTTCTCATGGTTCATGAGAACGAGCCCCATGTTGGGCTCCAGGCTGAGCCCGGAGCCTGCTTGGATTCCCTCTCTCCTTCTCTCTCTGCCCCTCTTCCCCCTCTCAAAATAAATGAATAAAAACTTTTAAAACAAAAATGGAATTGTTGTATAAAAACAGATCGTTTTCTTGGTTGGTGCTTTGCAGGTAAATAAATAAAAAGAGAGGGTTTGAGGAAAATATATGGGTCAATATTACAGTCTGACCACATATCATAAGGAGTTATAAAAAGTTGTCAAACTGCTTCCAAACATGCCAGTATTACCAACAAGTAAAACACAGCACACTGGAAGCATAAAATGGTCTTTTGCTTAATTATTTACATGTCTTTTAACACCAACAGTAACTATCTCACAAATGTTAAACTTCAAACTTTAGTTCCCTTTATGTTGTTTCCCATATGTTTGAAATCTGAGGTTGAAATCACTTTTGGTTAATCTTATCCACTAGCTTGATTTTAAGTTTGTCCCTAGAATTATGATATTTGATGCAAAAATACAAATATGATATCCAAGCTATCCTTTTCTGCAACACGTTCAAAGGTTCTTAATTCAGCACTTACTAGCTGAACTGGATGCCTTTGTTATTTAAATAACCAGCTGATTTTTCTATTACTCTGTAGAAACACTCTTATTGCATAGAAACAGGCTATTTGAGTTGGAGCCAAAATTATTATGTTTGAAAGAAAGAAAGAAAACATTTGATTGTCACTATTGTTTTTTACATTCCTCTGAAATGTGCAAAATTTGGGGGTACCTGGCTGGCTCATTTGGTAGAGTGCATGACTCTTGATCTTGGTGTTGTGAGTTCGAGCCCCACGTTGAATGTAGAGATTATTTTTTTAACTTTTTTTAATGTTTATTTATTTTTGAGGGAGAGAGACAGAGTGCGAGTGGGTAGGGTCATAGAGAGAGGGATGTAGAGATTACTTAAAAAAGAAAAAAAGATCAGATGACAGAAGGAATGGCTTAAAAGCTGGAGAGAAGCTAAGCCTCTGCAGGTTACTGAAGTCAAGAAGCTAATTAATCAGTGACAAGAAATGCAGAGCAGGCTGTCAACTCAATGGCCAAATGGGAAAGTTATGAAAACACTCACCAAAATCAGTGTAAAATTTATTCAGTCATTCCACCTTTGGACATAATGGTTTGTCTGATTTTTTACTGTTACACAATTTGCCACTATCACCCTAAAAGGGCTAGCACACTGACAAAGAGTGAATATCTTTAATATATGAAGGGAGTTCACAAGTCAATAAGAATACCAGTAGATAAATGCATAATGCATAAACAAAACAGACAAAAATCACAGAAAAGTACAGAATTTTTACAATGCAAATAATGTGATGAAAGATAATTTCTTCTCTTAAATTATTAATATTCTAAAATAGGACTTTAAAAGGAAGCAAGATTTCGATAGGATAGAGAGATTTAGGTAGAAAGCTGGACAGAGTAGTAGAGCACTTAAGAGCTCAGGCTCTAGGCGGTCAGATCTGGATTCAATTCCTGTTGGAGCGGACCCTTCCCAGCTATTTGGTTCTAGGCAATATAATGATTTCCCTCAGCCTCAGTTTCCTCACCTGTAAAATGGGAACAATAATAGTACTTATGTTTGTTTTGTGAAGATTAAGTAAAATAAAGCATGTAAAGTGCATAATACTTTTTAATGTATAGTAAGCTCTCAAGAAATTGGCAATTATGATAATTCTCAATGCTGGCAAGAATATGCGAAAACAGCTATAAAAACAGGCTCCTCCTAGGGTAAATTGTTACAATTTTTTAGGAACGCAATTTGGCTATATGTATTAAAGTTTTTCCATATGTCCATAGTCATTGAACCAATAATCCTATTTAAAAATAATCAAAGAAGTGATCAAGGGTAGAAATCCATACTTATTCATAACACAGTTTTATGTTTTAACGACTAATGTTATAGCAGAGAGCCACATGGTCTCATATGAGGAAAGTTTTCAAATTTGCAGGAATAGGAATTTCAGTTTACGAAAAGTGGGTAATGTGCCCTAAATTGTACAAAATATGCTTTGGGAAAAGTTACATTTTATTTGCAGTTGTATTATTCATACTTCTCTTTTGTATTATGCTTATTTTTTTCTAAATTTGGAGGCTGCAGAAGTCACTATCCAAGGGTATCTGAAATGAAAGCATGAGATATCTCACCCCCTTCTTAAAAGCCCTTTAAAAATTACTTATTTTCCCTCACATTTACCACTTTTAGAGGATGTAGAAGAAGAAAACATTATTCAATTATCCTTGCTCTTGATTAAGAGAAAATTAAAAATTTCTGCACACAATTTTTCCTTGCCTCTTTGGCACAGCATTTATAAAAATACAAAAAAAAATTTTAACTTTATTTATTTTGACAGAGAGAGAGAGTAAGAGAGAACAGGGGACGGGCAAACAGAGAGGAGAGACAGAGAATCCCAAGCAGGCTCCACACTGTCAGCCCAGAGTCTGAACCTGGGCTAAAACCCATGAATCGTGACATCATGACCTGAGCTGAAATCAGGAGTCAGAGGCTTAACAGACTGAGCCACCCAGGTGCCCCTACGAAGAGGGGCACAAAATGTGAAGTGACTGCACATTTGTATGAAAATTGACAGGTATGTTTCAACTGGTATGCTTTTGCCTATATGCTACCTGCCATGAGCAGAATTTACCAGAGGATCAGGGGCAGTGCTCAGTGAGCTCACCAGACACCTTCCAATGAGCTATAACTGAGACACCATGAGACATTGGGGCCGCTGATTCACAACACCCACCATAAGTATTATGGGCACTCTTTGATGGTCGAGACAGGACAACAGTGTTTCACATATGTATCCAAAGTGGAAATCACAAAGACAGATATTGGGAAAGAAAGAGTTGGTTTATGATCAAGGTACTACACACATGGGGACCTCTAGAACCACCTTTCACATCGACAAGCAGCAAGAATGTACTTACTCAGCTATCAGTTGCTTCTGAACAACACAAAGTGGGCCAGTTAGTTTTTTTCTTTTTTAAAAAATGTAAATATTGGGGTGCCTGGGTGGCTCAGTCGGTTAGGCCTCCGACTTTGGCTCAGGTCATGATCTTGTGGTCCGTGAGTTCAAGCCCCGAGTCGGGCTCTGTACTGACAGCTCAGAGCCTGGAGCCTGCTTCGGATTCTGTGTCTCCCTCTCTCTCTGCCCCTCCCCTGCTCATCCTCTGTCTCTCTCTCTCAAAAAAAAATAAACATTTAAAAAATTAAAATTTAGATATTTAAATTTAATATTTAAATAATTTAATAATATTTAAATAATTTCAATATTAAAAATACTTTAACTATTAATATTTTTTAAAATAAGATTTATTTCCACAACCTAATATCACATGGAAATGGATAACTATATCTCTAATTGTATCTTACATTTACCTCTTTGGAATCAAGAATTTCATGTTCAGGAATAGCCACCATTGGATGACTCAGCTTCACAGAAAAGTTGCCCAGGATGTGATCAGGGGTAGGAGTAAGGAGAAATAAATGTTTAAATTTCATTTAAATAGATATTTAAGCAATGGCATAAGTATATTATCGCTGACCACAGTAGATTCTTCCAAATGTAAACATTTGATTTGAATTTAAATTTGATTTGATTTGTTATTAAAAACATGGGCAGATATTCTTGACATAGAAAAAAAAAAGGTGTCAGTGGTGAATACATTGAGCATGAGACCGTATCTTATTTATCTTTGTGTCTCACATAAACTCTTAACAGTGTTTGGCATATAGCATAGATAGTTATTAATTGTTTATTGAATAAATGAATTGTTAAAACACATGGCAGATTTCACAGAGAGGAAACAAAGTTATATTTATGTCTCAATCCTCACATTAGGCCTCAAATTTAAAAGCTCCAAAGCGAAAGAAACCAATCATGCTCAGATCCCAGTATATGCAGATGTGTCTACAGAGAGTAAATGCTTCCTCAGAATATAAAGCATTGTGTATTGCAAACATTAAGAATCTCAATGTATAGGGACTTCATAAGCATTGCAATCTTACAGGATGAGGGTATTACAATTAGTTTACAACACAGTGCCATTTTAATAGGAGAGAGGCTTTTTGCTTATGTAGAAATGTTTATTGTTGCAGGGGTCTTCTAAGCATTATACATACATTTAAACCTATTAAGATAGAAAAAGGCAGAGGGAATACAGGAAAAGAGAGAGGCAGAATAAGGGACCCACATACACGAAGGGCAGGGGCGAGCTATCACTCATAATAAATCTGCCCCCCTTTTTTCACCATCTCTCCTCATTTCAACTTTGGGGGAACCACAGTACCTGATTTGCCAGACCACTCCTTGTTCCTACTATTGTCCTGGGCAAATCAGGATTATGAAAATAATTGCCCCCCCCCCCCTTTTCACTCTCACTAGGGTCCTGCTTTGATCAGTAAATCAGTAGAACAGTGACTAGTTCCTAATCCTCCAGTAAAATTCAGAGGAGCCCAACAATCTGGCCTTGGCCCAGGGAGGGTGCCATCATTGGCTGCTAGGATAGCCAAGGAGGTCCTGTTCCACATCTCCTCAGGCTTCCCTCCCTCTGTTCCAGCAGATTTTCACAAATGGAGCCTGCTTTTATTTAAAGCTATAGTTTCACTAAATCCCAAACATTACACTCTGTTCCCAACTATGAAATCCTCTGGGTATCATAACATCAAGACTCTTAGCTGCCTAAGACCATCGCTTTAAATAGAAGCATGATCTGGTCCCAGAGCCAACTAGAGATCTAAATAGCATTCCAGAAATCATCTGGAAGTGCTTAGTTCTCATTCATTGAGGTCTCCTGAGATCCTAAGTATGGCTCAGGACTGGACTTATGTACCATTTCAAACCTTAAACCCAGGTAATTGGTCCTGGAGGCAGCAGAATCTTTAGCATACCTAGGCCAAGCTCTAGGGTAATTATATAAATCAGTAGAGTTGCACAATGGCAAATTTTCATTCTCCTAGTTGCTTAAGATATAATAGGATAAATATCCAAAAATTTAAAAACGTTGGAAACCTTCCAATAAAATTTTCAGCTAAGATTAGAAAAGTAATTGAATAATTATGTAATACCTATTTTTATACTCCATTCCTTCTTTCCAATATAGGCACTCATTCATTTATATCCATTTCATTTTAATCTTTAATTTCAGAAACTGTGTGTTAACTACCCTAATCAACAGACGAGAACAGAAAATGACGAATCCAAATTAACTGGTATTTCCCTAATCATTTATGTTTGGCTTTGGAATGCTTTCTTCTCTTTATGATTTTTTTTATCACAGTGGGTTTGCCTTTGTATTATCCTCAAGCTGACTAAAAATGTAAAATAAAATGTGATAATAATATCTTTGAAGGTTAATGGATTTAGCCATAACAATTTATTATGCACTCATATGAAGAATTCCTTACACATATTAGTTTACTTTTCACAACAACCTAGTGAGCACTGGTATTACCCTGTTTCACAGATGAGGAAATCAAAGCACTCAGAGACAGAATGACTTAGTCCAGGTCCAGAACTAGAAAGCGGCAGAGCCATGACTGGAATCCAGGATGAAAGTTTCAGAGACGGTGCTTTCAAAGCAAGGGTAAAGTGGTAATATGCCAGGAAGTTACTCAGGAGACAGGACAGTGGTGCCAGGGTAAGGGAGTGGGGTGCATCATTTTGCAAAAGGAAGAGCCACATATTAAAGACATGAGTGCCTCATTCAGAGATCAGATGCAGTCAGGAGTGTCTGGTATAGTTATGAAAGGCCACACCAGAGACATAATACAATGGAGCTTATGTGTCAGATGAGGAGTCTGACTTCATTCTCCAGGCAATGAGAAACCAGTGAAGTACTTTAAGCAAGAAAGGGGCATGTGTGATCAGATTTTCATTAAGAAAGAAAGAAAGAAAGAAAGAAAGAAAGAAAGAAAGAAAGAAAGAAAGAAAGAAAGAAAGAAAGAAAGAAAGAAAGAAAGAAAGAAAGAAAGAAAAAAAGAAAGAAAGAAAGAAAGAAAGAAAGAAAGAAAGAAAGAAAGAAAGAAAGAAAGAAAGAAAGAAAGAAAGAAAGAAAGTCATTGTGAGTGATGTGCAAAATATGGAAGGTTGTGGAAGTGGAGTGAGAGGTCGGGGGGCTTGGAAGATTTACATAATCCAAGAGAGAGAATAAAGAAGGTTTATATTAAAGCATTGCCTTACAGTGTGGAACAGACTCAAGATTTTCCTGGGTAACTCTAGACCCCCTATGTCCCAGGATGAGTGAAGAAGCATCAGGTAGACACGTTGATATGACTTCCCTACTGATTAGGGAAGACACACTGAGAAGCCTTGGAGAAAATTAATGTTGAGTGTTGATTATCTCTGCTGAATAGAGAGACTGTGTACCGCATAAGGGCTAGAGATGCTAAGTGCAGAGGACAATAAAATATTGTGTGAAAATCTTCTCACAAGAAGAATGGTAACAATGAAGCTAAACCATTAAAATAAATTCTACAGGGCTACCTGGGCTAGCTCAGTCGGTAGAATGTGTGACTCTTGATCTCAGGGTCATGAGTCTGAGCCCCGTGTTGGGCATAGAACCTACTTAAAAAATAAAACAAAATAAATTCCACATAGGTGAGTGGCTTGCTATGCAGTGAGTAGGTGTATGGTGAAGGACAGAGTCATTCAAGACTGTTTATTTGGTGCTAAGTGTTCTGGAAAGCATATTACTATTATGCCTCAAAAAGAAACTGAAAAGTTAGTAATTTTATCATCAGAGCATTATTCAGCATAGAAGGATGAGTGAGATAGAAAGCTCAGGTGAAATGAGACACAACATACTTTTATCCTGGATGCAAACTCATGTCCTGGATATTGTATCACAGATTAATTGGACCTTTGCTCACTCACTACTGTGGGATAATCAACAAGTGGTATTTGAATACAATATTCAGTTGATTTTTATTACACTCTTGATCCCAGCTGCCACCACACTAATATAAAGCCTTACGAAGTGTTTGTCACCAGTGTGGGGCTTTCTCATAAATGTCACTTCTTCTCCCAAGGTAACACGAACTTCTCTAACAAAGACAGATAAATGAGCTCAAGCCAACTGAAGAAATCAGAACCGCGACAACCAGAAAAAAAGAAAACATGCAAAATGTGGTTAAACCACTTCTTTAAGTCTTGACTCCACATGAGAAATGGAATTCAAAGCTCTAACTTTGGTGGCCTCCCACATGAAGATGAAGGTGGTTTTCTTGGCTACCAGAAATTATGAAGCAGAGGAAGATTTGTGAGAAATGTTAACATTTTAAAATTGGCAAGAGTGCTACAAATGCTATTCAGAATTCAGTCCTTTGAGATTGCTTCTTAGCTGAGCTATATCTTCTCCTAAATCTCCTTCACTCCATTCATCTTTGGTAAATGGTAACTTCCACTTCCGTTTCCTGGTGTAGACTTGTGAACCACTCAAGTTACAGTGTAACCGTCTGAAGAACATCCCTCAAAATAGATGTGAGAAACTATTTTAGCAATACCTACAGCAAATCGTGTATTTCATAGGTATATAATGCTGTCATTATGAAAGTGTAAGCCTTTGGGCATCACGTGGATTGTGTCATTCAGTTTTAGGACCTTTACACTTGGCACAGGACCTGCTCAGCACAGAGTACAAGCAAATGATTACTGGGTAAATAAATTAAGGAAAGAAAGAATGAATGAGATGGCTATGGAAAAGAGGATTTTCTGACTTGCAAAATTAAAGAATTCTGAATTAGTGAAGAATTAGGACGCATTTACTGCATTCCTAAAGAACTCATTTGTATGAAATTTTGCAAGTCAAGGGAATTCTGAGCTAGAAGTATCATGCACATGTGTTCTATTTGACCCTCACAATTTTTTCTTTAAATTTTTTCTTATTTTTTTTTAATGTTTATTTTTGAGTGACAGAGAGAGAAAGAGCATGAGCAGAGGAGGGGCAGAGAGAGAGAAAGGAAGACACAGAATCCAAAGCAGGCTCCAGGCTGTGAGCTGTCAACACAGAGACTTATGTGGGGCTCGAACCCATGAACCTTGAGATCATGACGTGATCCAAAGTAGGACACTTAACCGACCGAGCCACTCAGGCACCCTAACACTCACAATTCTTTTGCCCAAAAAGGAAATGAATTTAGTTGTGTTTGAGGCTACCAACTCTACCTGCAGGTTTGTATTTCTAGTTTCTCTTGAACTGCTTAAATGTCTTGCAAACTTCTTCTCAGGCACCACCTCCACTTACGACGTAAAGGTGGAAGTCCTTCAAAATGCTTGGTAAGGGAATGAAGAGTATGAAATATGGGTTTGTCTTATTTCCCATAAAGACTTCGAGCTGCCGGAGGGTAGGACCCATCATACCCTAGCAGTTGTATACCAAACACTGGATCCGCCTTATTGCTCGAGTCTATGCCTTTGGCATCTGCGTGGCTCAGTTGGTTGAGCGTGGTTCGTTGAGCTCAGATCATGATCTCGTGGTTCATGGATTCAAGCCCCACACTGGGCTCTGTGCTGACAGCTCAGAGCCTGGAGCCTGCTTTGGATTCCGTGTCTCCCTCTCTCTCCGCCCCTCCCCCCACTCACACTTTGTCTTTCTCTCCCAAAAATAAATAAACATTAAAAAAATTTTTTAAAAAGTCTATGCCTTGAACAAAACATGGGAGTGATCCAAGTTTTCTGTTACTGAGGGCAGTTTATGGCATGTGCTATGAGGAAAAACCTGCTCTCAGTGACAGGGAGAAACATACTACTCCTACCCATATGTCTTAAAGAGCTCTTCTGCACTAGCATAAAAAATTACCTACAGAATATCAGTAATTTAAATATTTCTTTTTAGAATTTAAAGATGCAGCATCTCTTTTTTGGTGATGCCCAAAAGTATTAAAAATTTTCCCATGCCAGGGGTGACTGGCTGGCTCAGCTGGTAGAGCATGTGACTCTTGATCTTGGGGTAGTAAGTTCAAGTCCCATGCTGGTGTAGAGATTACTCAAAAATAAAATCTTTAATTTTTTTTTTTTTTCCTATGCCACTAACTCCTTGTGTGACTTAGGGAACATCACGTTGGCTCTGGGCCTTGGTTTCCTCATCTTTAAACTCTGGGCCCTAACTAGATGAGTTCTGGTACCTCCTCTACTCAGATAACTCAGTGAGTCTGTGACATATAAAAGGAACTCTGTTGATGGATAAATGATGCTGTCTCAGAAAAAAAAAAAAAAAAAAGAAGTGCTTCTTTCTTGGAATCTCCCGCACTGAGCCACAGCTGAGCTAGAAGCTGTACCTCCGTCAATGGTAAAGATGAACTCTCCACAGAATCTCAACTGGAGGGGCACCTGGATGACTCAGATGGTTAAGCGTCCAGCTCTTGATTTCAGCTCACGTCATGATCTCGCAGTTCTCGGGATTGAGCCCCGCATCTGTCTCCGCACTGTCAGATTCTCCCTCTCCCTCTCTCTCTGCCCCTCCCTACTTGTGCTCTCTCTCTCCCTCTCCCTCCTTCTCTCTCTCTCTCTCTCTCAAAAATAAATAAACATTAAAAATTAAAACTAAAAAAGAATCTTATCTGGAATCCTTAATATCAGTTCTTAACTGTGCTACTTGCTCCTTGTATGTATGAACGTTTATAAATACTACAAAGTTTCACAACATTCCTCTGTGTATTCCCTGAGTATTGTCATATACTCAGTTGGCATTTGGTATATTTTCATTGTTTTATAAACCCAGAGAAAACTTCCTATTGAGTGTTGATCATTAATATCATTATTGTGGGGTCTAAGTACCAGTAAATCTAATACCAGTAAGAAAACAGGAATTTTCTGCTCTGATCTTTGTAATAAGTCTTTTTAGATATGGTTGAAAATTTCCAAATTAAACTATTTTTATTGTTTGCCTTTTCTCTTCCATCCCAGGAGGGATAGACTTGGGACAGTTAGAATTCCTTCCTCTAAAGACCACTTTCTAAAGGGCAGTTTAATGGAATTTTTTTTTCTCATCTACTCTGTGTTCAGCCTGTTTTGAAAACAAATACCACATCCCTGTGTTTATTCACATTTTTCATCTAGATTTCCTTCTTTCTCAACTAGAAAATGACTTCCCTAAGGGGTTGAACTACACCATTCACTTTTTTCATTGCACAGCTTCCAGGTTGTAATGAAAATGGAACAACATCTATATTCCAACACCATTCAAATTCGGGATTCAAATTTGGGAAACTGAAATTGGAATTGACAAGGAAGCATATTTGTTCTCTGTCTTTCCTTCAAGGGCACAATTATTTGCTTAGTACTACAAGCAAAACATTGCTTTCAATTGTTGATATCATACTAATTCTAATACAATCATAAACCAAAAGACTCTTTCTTCACAAAAGATAATGTTGGTGGAATATTTTTTTCCCCTGTTCTTTCTTTTCCATAGAACATAAGGGCTATTAGCTATTATATTCCAATGGGACAAATAAAAAATACAGCTCGGTATTAAGATTCAGCCTCATAAATATTTTTCAGTCCAATTCCAGCTGTTCCTAATTTGCAACTAGTTATTCCCAAGTTGCAAGAAACCTATCCCAGGACCCAGGAGTGTGTCAACAGATGTCAATCGATGTATTACAAAAATTTGGAAAAGTGTTTCTTAGGAGGAGCAGGCACAAACATGATGGGGTCAAACTGTGTTCTCCCTGACTTCCAAACACCCCCCTACCAGACCCCATTCTGCTCTCCCCTAACACTCCACTCCCAGCAGCATCTTTGAGAATGTAAGGAGGAGAGGTTGAAGAGGAAGAGAGCAAATGAGCTGAGGACTGTATGACTTAAGATCGGGAAAGCAAGGCTGTCAGAATATGTCAGGAATGGCTGCAATCTAAGACCAAGTTACAATAGGCACTGCAGGATGTAGGTGGGGCAAGATGGGGGTAGTGAGTGAGTGTAGTGACAGTTTCAAGGTGTATGGAAGACAAGGTAAGAGTGTTAGGAGGGGCTCCTGTCATTCCTGAAATGTAGTGTGAAGCAGTGTATATAAAGATGGAGGAATGGAGTCCACCTCCAAGGAAGTGGGGCAGACAGGCTACATACTGGAGGCAGCCCTCGTCCCTGGAGAATCTCATCTCTAAAATCTCATCCCTGGAGAATCTGTCTCCTTTTACTCCTTGCTATCTTCCCGGCAAAAGCACATCCTAATAGCCATGGTAGTTTTTATTCAAACTTCAAACCATAATGGATGTGGTATTTACTAAGTTAGAAGTCCATAGAAAACCCCTATGTTTAGTTATGTTATGTTAGTAGGTTTTAGCCATTCCAAAGAGTGAGATCTTTTGCAAATTAGGATAAAAATGCTTATAATACTACATATTTGTCTAATATTTTTATCACCTACAGTTTGATAAACTGTTAAAATGTTATTGAAATTTTGAAGCATAAAATGCATTCTCAGGCATAGGAAGCTTCAGAATATTTGCCAAATAAGGACTGCTTTAAAGGCCTTCTTAGATCAAGAAGAGAAACAAATGCAGGAGGGTGAAGTAGGAAATTCAGGAAGGTAGGGTAATAAAGCACTCTGAGTATGGTTTTGCCATTAAACAAAGAAAATAGGAAAAAGAAAGACCATGTAAAAGACAGAAATTATAACCATAAAATGGCAGAAATAAAAATTGAGAATGAAATATATCAACATGATGAGAGGTAATGGAAGGGGCAAGATGAGACTTGTCTTACTAGAAGATTTAGATATTAATAAGGATATATGAACATGAATGTGGACCCTAAATTAAGGGCAATCATAACAACAAAATAGAATGAATCACTTTTAAACTAGTAAACTAAAACCAAATCTCTTGGGTGGAAAGCTGGAGAGAAAAGAAATTGTAGTAATGGAAAATGTAAAATAATATGACAATATTAAGGTCATGTAGTGAGATAATCTCATACATTAAGAGAAATCTCTATAGGCACAATTAAAAATCAAGACCAGAGAATATTTGGTCAATAAAAAATACACACACACAAGAAAACGTATAAAAATTGAAAATAAGAGGAAAAGATTTATCTATCCAAAATGAGACAAAATAAAACTGGAATAGCAATGTTATATTTATAAATGGATGGACCTTAAGAAAAAAATTATAAGAGACAAGAAAATACATTATATACTAGTAAAAAAAAACCTCAATGGACAAGAAGATCTGACCATCGTAAGTATATATTCTTAATAATACAAAGTATTGAGATTAGTGTTTGACCTCTGATTCTTTGAGGGCAAAGGAGAGACCTTATGCTTCATTTTAATGCTTCAATAGAACTAAGATAGTGTTTCAATGACCAATGGGAGCTAAGTAAATATTTTTAAACAACCTAAAGAAGGGTCCAACCCCATGGTCATATCTTCCTTCCACAAAATGTTTCTACTTGATTCACAGAACATATGGAACATAAGGCTTATTGAGGGCAAATGGGTACTATTATTTGATAGCTGTAAAGAAAATGTTCTGAGTTGTATTGAATCGGTCACACGTGGGTAAACTTCAACAAATTGAAAAATCTGAAAAAATGTTCTGCTTATATTTTAGTGAAAGGAGTAAAACAGTGACCACATTAAGCAAGATGAAGCCACATAGGAACATTCTTCCCTGAAGTTTCAAAATAAGAGACTCCTCCATGATGCACATACCACATGGTATATGTGGTTTTTGTTACATTGAGTAAAAGAATAATGAAATAAAGCAATGAGACAAAAAGTAGGTTGAACCATATCAAACTGATAAAATTGATGTTCTTGTAGGTCAAGAACTGTTGGATGTGGATCCACCTCATACAAAAGACATCTGAAAAATAAGTCATAGCATTAAAGGAAGTTTAGACAAATACCTGTGCTCAAAGGTAAACATATATGTGTGTGTGTGTGTGTGTGTGTGTGTGTGTGTGTAGACTCAATTTATAAAAACTCGGTTTACAAAGATGAATGCCTCCACAAGGGTTTTTATCATATTTCAGGGCCTACAGCTGCCTCCTTCTATAGACCATTGCCCTCAGTTGAGGATACCAGCCCTTAGCCCTCAGCTGAGTTTCTTGACACTCTCCCACATCATGGTCCACAACCAAAGATTGACTGACAGTGGGGATCAAAGTTCAGCACCTTTTCCACAAGGGCGGATAACTTTGCAATCTATGCTACCCTCCCTATGAGTTAGGCCAAGGCTCACCTCTACCTGAGAACACATTTGCTCTGCTACTTGTCCTTCTCAATGAGGATTCACTCTCTCTTTTACAGGAAATAGCACTACCTCAGTAAATCACAAACACCTGAACCCTTGTCTCAGGCTCTGTTTCCAAGGAAACAGCTCTGGATACCATGCACTGGGGAAGAGGCAGGTGGCAGCTGAGTGCTCTGATATACAAGGAACTCATTTTTCCTTTGTGCCTCTATCTGAACAAGGTGCAACTTGATGGCAGTTTATTTTCTTTATGCCTATAAAACACAAGTATGGTCAATAGATTCTAAGGAGCCAGTATGTTTTCTATAAGAGCTTTAAAAATCATCTTTCTCCAAGTGTACCTTTCCTCACTAAAATTGCCATCCAGCCTGCCTCCTACTGCACAGTTCTTATGAATTAGTAAGTTCTTAATTTTTAAAATGATTTTATTAAAAATGTTACAATGAAAAAATTCAGCTATAGATGACAACAAATGAGCTCAGAGACAGAGGTATAAGAATTGATTGTTCTTGATTTCCTAGAAGAAATTTAAAAGTCAACTGTTTGTGATTACACTAAGTACATTTTCAGAATGAACACTGGTGATTAGATAACCTGAAACATGCCTGGTCTCAAATGCCAGCCTGTCATTAAGGCATCTGTTGTGTTGACATGTCCTTCTTGCCCTCTAGTGGAGAACGTAACTAAATATGATTGATACTTGATTTTTCAGAACTGTTTGTCTTAAGATACCTGCTCCCTGGCATTCATTTTTAATGTTAAAAGCCCAATTAATTTGCATTTACCCATTTTGAACAGAATGTTCTTTATGAACATATACAGATTCATCCATTCTGAAAACAATTTGGCATAGGCAAACAGTGCCCCTGTTTTGGTTTCCTGAAAAATCTAAAAACATTAAAAACCAATTTTGAGTTGGCTTTTTCTCCTATTCCACCCACCTCAAAGGTTTTCTATTCTACAATATCAGAATAGTTATCCAATTCCCAGAAACTCCCAAAGTTTCCAGAAAAGTTTTGGAATTGAGAGCAAGGTGGCTTATCTCTCTGGGATGATAGAAAATAAATTTTCTTGGTTTATTCACACAGAAGGATTTCTAATTATGTAGATGAAACAAAAACAGATATTATCAAGGAGGAGGATAAAATGAGGTTTTTGCCTCTAAAGTTCAAGATGACTTCTTTTTTTTTTAATTTTTTTAACATTTATTTATTTTTGAGAAAGAGAGAGAGAGCACGAGTTGGGGAGGTACTGAGAGCCAGAGGGAGACATAGAATCTGAAGCAGGCTCCAGGCTCTGAGCTGTCAGCACAGAGCCTGATACAGGGCTGGAACCCACAAAATGCGAGATCATGACCTGAGCCAAAGTCAGATGCTTAACCAACTGAGCCACCCAGGGGCCCCTCAAGATGACTTCTTTCAGTAAATATGGCGGCCTCAGTCTGTCAAAGTATTAGATGTACAGTGGTTCTCTTAGGCACTAACCTTTGAGTCTGCTGCAGAAACATGGTTGCAGCCTGGGGTTGTAAGGTGAAAAGCACTGTGGCCTTTCATGATAAACCCAGTCTCTTCCAATAACTCACATCATCATGGCCTTGGGTGTGTTAGGAGTATTATTCTGCAACATTTGTCTCCAGTTTCCTCATCTGTGAACTGAAGGAAGGCGCGTGACCTCAGTGGTTAGTTCCTGTCCTGAGGTAAATGGCTCTGTTATTTGGCCAGACAGAAGTCTATGATTCCAGAGTGGTGGTGTTGGTAAAGCTGATGATGCTATTTCCTTGATAGTTTTTGTTTTGTTTTGTTTTGTTTTGTTTTGTTTTGTTTTGTTTTGTTTTGAAGGGAGAGTCTTAAGAAAAATTAGTCAAGTGCCAGCTTTTGAGCTAGTCTGCTGGAATTTTATACAAATTATTTACACTTTCTGAGCCCAGTTTCTTTGTATGTGAAATAAAGGGGATAAAACCTACTTTATTATGCTTTGAAATTTAACTAAAATGCTGTCTATAAAGTGGCATGTTATTTGCAACGACATGGATGGATCTTGAGGGTATAATTCTTAGTAAAATAAGTCAGCCAGAGAAAGGCAAATCCATATGATTTCACTAATATGTGGGTTATAAGAAACAAAAGAAAGAAAAACAAAAACTCTAAAAATTAGAGAACTGGTGATTACCAGAGAGGAGGTGGGGTGAAATAGGTGAAGGCGATTAAGCGTGCACTCAGCGTGGTGAGCTCTGAGTACTGTAAGACCTGTTGCATCACTAAAGTGTATACCTGAAACTAATATGACTGTATGTTAACTATACGGAAATTAAAAAGTTAAATTAAAAAATAATATAATAAAATAAAATAAACATAAATAAATAAAGTGGAACGTATGCCTACTTTTTCCCAGTATGAATTTCTTTCTTACAAAACTTCAGTGACCCCTCAACTCACTCCCCGCCTTCTGCTCACATATCCAGCTAACCCAGTGCCCCCAGGGATGCAGAAGCTGTCTGAAAGTCTTACTTCTGGCTAACTTCAAACGATAGGTCTTGGTTCCAGTTGCTTCTTCAATATGCTGGCCTGCTTCCATTTCCTCACGCTTGGCCCTGTTCCTTTTCTTTCCCGCCTGGAAAACTTCCTGCTGTTCCTTCTAACTGGAGTGCCCAGCAGGTCCCCAAATGGCTTCTTTTTAGACCTGGATTCAGACATCGTGGCCTCATTACGTCTTTCTGAATTCATCAGACTAGAGCAGGACTTCTGTAACAGATACTCATAACTACTTGATTGTCTTCTACGTGACACTTGCCACAATTATCATTAAGTAATGGGCTTTTTTTGCATATTTAATTTCTGCTTCTCCCAAGTAGAGAAGAACGTACCTGGCAAAGGCCCCTCACATTTCTCTGACCTTGATCTCCGTGTATGGCCAGCAGAGACACCTAAGGGATACTTAGTAAATCTTTGTGAAATAAGTAATTTGTCAACTTCCTGACTCCAGGGTTCCGAGACCTCATGTTGGAATAAAAAAGCTGCAAAATTTATGCTCCTTATTACCAGTAGGGAGTTAGGCTCTTACTTAGACAAGGTTTTTGTAACCTTGAACCAAATCACTTAACTTAGTGCTCATTTTCTCATTTTGAAGCTAGGTGCAATTGTAAACGGCTTCTCTCAAAGGAGTGTTACTTTATTCTTAAAATACATCTGGAAAAGACTTTTCACATCTTTAGATCTAAATATTTACAGCTTACCTTAAAAAAACAAATTTTTATTTCAAAGCCCCCTCAGCCTTTGAACCAGTAGGTGAAGGTTAGAATTGCTTTAGATTTTCCCTTCTGCAGCTAAATCACAATCTGCTTTAACTTCTGTTGATTAATCTCTGTTGAAATATCAGAGGAAGTCTCAAAAAAAAAATCTCCTTTCAGATGAGCTATTAAAAAATTTAACCCACGTTGGAAACATCCCTATATTAAAATTTTAATTCACTTATCACATGTCTGTAGATTCATAAAGTCAGTTTTCTGAGTAGCCATGCAATGATATCACCAGTTAAGATAGTCTCAATAATGGACACAATAGAAACTTTACAAGTTGACTGAATTTGAAAATAAATAAGTAGGAGAACAAATGGAGGAAAAGAAAGTGAGAAAATTCAACGTTTATAGGGTGAATGACCCAACGGGTTTAAAGGAAGCATGCTCTTGACCTAGGAACAAGCTAAAGCCATTTTACGGAGGATCCTTTCCTACCTACCCATCCTGGATATAAAAGTTGCCTTCCTTTCTTCTGTCTTCCTAGTTCATTCACATAGTACAGCACTACCAGGAAACCTCATCAGAGGTTCCAGAGTCCATTGCCAACCCCTAATACTCCATTTTGTGAAAATAAAAGACAATAGAACTTGAATCTCCTGATAAGTTCACTATTACATTTAGGTGTAACATTCCTATGCCTATTCCCTAAACTGTATATTTCTTAACCATAAAACATTTGGCTAAAAAGGTTCCGACACTATTCAAATAGCTGTCTCTCACTTTCGGCTTATTCTGAGTGATCCTTAATGTAGAAAAAAACAAATAATGAATGGAATTGGACTGAAATATCTCCATTGTGTTCACTCTCCTCTCATTTTGTCATTGCAGACAAGTTATATTTCCTCTTTATTCTTAATCTATAATCTCAAGAGCAGCTGCTTGGAAAAGAGGCTAATAAAAACGGATCAGTAAATACTGTGTTGACACATCATAAAGATAAGATACATTTCAAGTTAAATGTTTCACCTCTCTTAGCAAGAACATAATTCTAATATAAAGGATCAGTATATTCTAAAACCTCATTTTATGAAAAAGGCATTTTAATTTCTTAAAAAGTAAATCATAAAGTACATGTTGGCAGCTACAGTACTTTTTCAAAGAGAAATGACTTTTAATAATTGAAGCAGTGTTCTGGGGAAAAAAAAATGTACCTTCTGATTCAGTAAGTCCATGAATACTGGACGTATAAACACTCAGCCCAATGGTAGATGTTACAAGCACATGGGAGCAATTTTGATTAAGAATTCAACCTAACATTTTATGACTTTCTTTAATTAAGAAAAAAAAATCCTGTGACCTAAGGTAGTATATATACCATTTAATACTTGTGTCTCCTTTTACTTGATAAAAGTTTTATGTGAAAAATCAACCATTATAATCAAGCACTTTTTAACATGTTGATATAGTTTTTCTTTGTAAATTTATTTCTCATAATGAAGTTTATCTTCTTGTTGAATCATGATGGAATTTAAAAGATGAAAGAGGAATAATTTGCTACCATAGGGAAAGCTCAAAATTTTCAGAAACGTAAAAACTTTTAAGATCATCCAGTCCAGTGGAAGTTATGAGTTTAGGAGTGTTTTGTTTTGTTTTTTTGATTTTTTGTTTTTGCTTTTTGGTTTTTTTTGTTAAGCTTATTCATCTATTTTGGGAAAGAGAGAGAGGGAGAGGGAGAGAGACAGAGAGTGTATGTGCGAATAGGGGAGAGGCAGAGAGAGAGGGAGAGAGAGAGAATCCCACAGAGGCTCTACATTGCCAGCACAGAGTCCAATGAGGGGCTCAAACCATGAGATTGTGACCTGAGCCAAAATCAAGAGTCAGAAACTTAACCAACTGAGCCACTCAGGTGCCCCTGAGTTTAGGAGTTTTAAGTAAGTCTCCGGAATCTGCATTCTTCTGAAGCTCCCCATGTAATTCTCATGAAATATAGCCCAGTTTTGATCTTAGAGTAAGAGTTTTAGAACCAAACCCAATATCCTACTATTCCAGAGGAAAAAGAAACTCATGGAAAAAGAGTGACCTGTGTCAACAATATCATTTCTGCAAATTAAATGTACACAAAATAATAATGCAATATTTGGAAGAAAATATGCAAACAAATGAAAAATAGTATAGTAGACTATGAAGAAAAAGGAAAGGGGAGTGAGAAATCAGAGGTAAAGCAAATACATATGGGAATAAACTTGAAAGCATTAAAGGAAGGAATAGGTTGTAATACAAGGAAAAAACACATTTTAGATGAGAGTAATGTCCTCCCAGTTATATCGATGGATTGTTTCTTCACTTCAGCACCAAAATTCCACAAACAACAGGTAGCATGCTGAAAAAATATATAAAACTGAGAACTTAAGTTGGAACATGAAAGTTTCAGGTTGCCACTTGATCTTGGTAAAAATCCTATGATAGAGATTCTATTTTTTTTTACATTTTTTTAAATTTCTTTAAGTAATCTCTGCACCCAAAGTGGGGCTTGAACTCATGACCCCGAGATCAACAGATGCATGTTCTATCTACTATGCCAGCCAGGTGCCCCTAGAGATTCTATTTTTATTGCTATTTTATAAATAAGGAAACTAAAACAAGAGTATGGGTTACTTTTCTAAACACGGCCATAGAACAATTCATTTATTCAACAAGATTAATTCAGCAACTGATGTCTTACTTTTTTAGAGGCTACAGTTTTGTTGCCCTAGGTCTACTTACTGATCAAACTGGACACTTCTAATAATGACAAGGAGCAAAGAAATAATTGAAATCATATAATATTAAAACTATTTATTAACAAATGGTTTGTTACACTAGCAGATCTATAAGATATTTATTTTCAAAAAAACACTATTTTTAAAAGTATTTTTTTTCCAAAACAATAGGAAAAATAGAATAGATACACTTTTACAAAAATGTCCAGGACGGATCAGGACAGGTGTCATCTTACACAGGAATATATGTTTTCCTCTCTCCGTGAAAGATCTTCACATCTTGCCCTGACCCCCAGCAGTCCTGATCACAGCCTGGGGTCTGCAAGCTGGAGTGATCAGGGCTGGGAGGGTCTTGGGCAGGAAAAACAGAGGTAGGAGATGAATAGCTAATGCTCTCCTGTTCTGAAGTGAAAGCTTTTTTTCAAGGGGCTACTCCAGAGATAAGCACTGAAATACTCCAGTTGAATGTGTTAGAAAAAGCTGGCTCCAACACATGCATAGAAAATATACAGTAGAGGGGCACCTGGGTGGCTCAGTCGGTTGAGCAGCTGACTTCAGCTCAGGTCATGATCTCATGGTCCGTGAGTTCGAGCCCCGCATCAGGCTCTGTGCTGACAGCTCGGGGCCTGGAGCCTGTTTCAGATTCTGTGTCTCCCTCTCTCTGACCCTCCCCTGTTCATGCTCTGCTTCTCTCTGTCTCAAAAATAAATAAATGTTTAAAAAAAAAAAAAGAAAGAAAGAAAATATACAGTAGAATTTAATAGCAGTGGAACCAATGGGGGGATGCCTATGTGAGGAAACCTGCCACACTTATCTCTTTGATGAGACAGAAGCAGACTAGAAATAAAAGAAAATGGTAAATGGCCACAAACAAGGTACAAGGATCATGCGTTTTAGGAAACCAAAAGTGAATAAAATGGCTGCACAGTCACAAATTAGTCCTCCAGATAACACAATTTTTCAAAAACTGAAAGAGAAGATGTCCTCAGAATGGCTGTCAATGTTCTCCTGGGGCTTCAAAGCTGTCTCTCTGTCTATAAAGATGCTGTTCTCACGGATAAAGCCTTGCAAGCTTTCACTGTAAATAGAGCCTTCCTGAGTAAGAAATCCCAGCCTCACTCCTGCCAGCACATCAGAAAAATCATCCTGACTGTGAAGGTCTAGTTCTCCTTCCCTCCTCTCAGTACTATTCATAGGTCCACCATGTGTTTTCTTGTTCGTTTCTACTGCAAGTCGGAAGAAGAACGACCCAGGGGAGATGGCAGTAAGAGATAACTTCCTGTCCACATGGCCTGTGGTTGTGCTAAAAACAAGGTAGAAAATGGAGCTGGGATAAGAAAAGAGGAAAAAATACAGAAAACTGAGTGCATAAGTGGGAAAAACGAAAGTAAGCCAGAAGAATGGGGATTTGGGTTTGACTTAAAAATTAAAAAGAGAGCTGCGCCTCAGAGATAATGGGAATACAACACAGAAGAAATGAGGCAGAGGATGAAGAAAGAATAAAGGTTATGAAGAGTGATCAGCTTTCAGTTACATACCTTATATGCAGATTAGTTTTCTTACTTGATGGCCAGGAGAGTAGTTGAGACCTCTGTGGTGATGTCTGAGTGGTGCTTAGAAAAAGTAATCTTTCTAAAAGAACTGAATTCTCAAAAATAGAGGGTGTGGGTTCCTGACAGCACAGTCAGCTAAGTGACCAACCCTTGATTTTGGCTCAGGTCATGATCTCATGGTTTGTGAGATCAAGCCCTGTGTCAAGTTCCATGCCGACAGCATGGAGCCTGCTTGGAATTCTTTCTCCCTCTCTCTCTCTGCCTCTCTCTCTCTCTTTCTCAATCTCTCTCAAAAATAACAAACAAACAAACAAACAAACAAACAAAAAATAGAGGGTGGATCCACTAGGCTGTGACCTAGACATCAGCAGATATGCTGTGGAAGGTGTTATTAACTTTGAAGATAAACATTTTTATATAAATTACAAAATAGAGGAAAAATTGGTAAAATGACTGGGGATGAGATAGTTGTAAGATAATGACCCTCCACACCCAGACCTATAACTCCTCTGTACCCTTTATTGTATCAGCAATGATATATGGCCCACGGCATAATATGTCAAAATTAAAGAAAATTCTCTTGCATTCTGATAGCCAAAGTTTTGATTTACAGGATCCTGGACCCCACATTTAGAACATAAACATAAGATTTGTGAATATATATATATAATATAAATTACTGTCATACCTATGTCATCTCAGGCCTTAACATTTTATTACCAGACTCTGAACTTCATTTGACTAGTCCCTGCTTTTCTTTTCCTGAGGGCTCTTCTGGGATTAATGCTCCCATCCCACAGGCACAACCCTCAAACAAAGACAAACAGGATTCCCCACCCTGCCCGCCCTCTCCCCCACACTCCACCTCAGATTGCCTCACTGAGTTGTCCATATTGGCTCCTAGAATTCACCAGCAAATTCAAGCTCTAATTCCCACATGGTAACTTGTTTGATGATACACCCTTTATTCGACACCTTCTCCTTGTCTCAGTTCCCTACTTCCTTAACTGGTGTTTCCTAGAACCACCTCCCAAACTAACTCCTCATACATGAAACTTCTCAGGGAAATCAAAAAAGACACAATTGATTCTCATTATTCACAATAGTTATGTTGTATTAAGTCACTGCAAATATGGAATTAGCAAATCCTGAACCACTGCTCCAGGATGAAATATAAGATTAAGTTCCTGCGAGTCTGATTAGTTTTCATCAGTCAATCATATATAGTCTTGTTTAATGTGTCTTTCTGTTTAAAGATATCTTATTTAATATATTATTATTCATTAACATTGAACCTACAGCTAACAGCCCTATAATTCATGCCTAAAGAAAGCTTACCTGACATGTATAGTTTCTCTGCGAGGCACATCATAGCCTTCTAATGTATAGAATGCCAAACAGAACTTCAGCACTATGCCTGAGAGGCCATTTTAAATAGTGAAATCACCAAGAAAAAGCACAGAAATTCAAAATCTGTGGTGCTAAGACATGGAGAGAATGATTGCTTATAGCATGAGAGCTAAAACAAGAAAACAGAACATCACCTTGTTCACCCCACTGGGAACATGTGCACAGGCCAATCAAATATTGCATTGTTCTTCACATGTCCACAGATGACCAGTAAAGTGCAGTGAGTATTGTTTTCAGGGTTACCAATAAATTCTAGTGAGCAGGCAAATTCTTAAGTACGGACTCCTAGAACTTTCTACAAACAAGGGGGCAGGAAAAGAAGAGTAAAGAAGGATATGTAGATTATCTAAATCGATGATTCTAAGAGGACCTCACAGAATTTACCTGCTCCCAAGATGCAGGTAACTGTGTTTTCCACGTATACTATAGGGGCTCAGAAGTAACTAATCTAGAACCAATGAGGGCATGCCATTTAGGTGAAGAAAGGAGGAAACAGCAGTGTATTATATGACTGATGGTCATATACCAGACAGGACTGAAAACACCCCAGTAGATACCAGAACCCGCATATGGCAAAGAAAGATCAGATGCCCCCTGCCTCCACCTCCCCACCCCACCTATGTTCCTATGTTGAAGCACTCCATAAACACCCTGGAAATTGCACACAACCCAAGAAAAAGGGAGTTTCTCAACTGAGTGAAATTGTATTAAATGTACTGATAAATCCATAAATTGACTCATATTTAGTTTCTACTTAAAATGGAAATAATCCCAAATATTCAAGCATCTTAGGCTCCTAGTGAATAACCTGCATCATTTTAGGATTTGTTCATCATGAACACACATTTATTTATGGCTATACCTACAATGTGAAAAGTATCATATTAAGCATGTCACGCCCTAGATGGACACTAGGACAATCACAACAAATGAATACAAGGTAACTTGTAATATACAGGAGATACGTTGGCACAGGCAAGGATTATAAAAATTAAAAGGAGAAAAAGATCCCTGAATGTTGATGAATGGGGAAACTTCACAGATGAGCAGGGATGGTTTGACTAGTCTCTAAAGGATAAGAATGGTTTGCCTTGCCTAAGTAAGGTGAAAAACAGGAAGGTATTTTACATGAGAAGAATGCAGGAGCAAGTTAAACAGTAAGAAATTCCCAAGGCATGCCTGGAGGGAAAGAAGTCGATTGGTTAGGAAAGTAGAATAATAAGAAAGAGTAGGGAGAGATAACAACATGACAGACATAACAAAAGAAGAATCCATTCAATTTGGTGAATGATCAGCTATGTGGTCAAAGCAGAAAAAGGATAATGGCTGAATCAAGTTTTGAGTTTGAGGACTGAGTACTGTGTTATTAACGACAGAAGTAAGGAAGCCAGAACAGAACTCATTCGAGGCATAATGAATGATGAGTTTGAAGTGACAACATGACATCCGAGGGGAACTGACAAGAGAGCAGCTGAAGATATAAAACTAAATCTCAGAGGAGAAACAGAATAGGAAATGTGGATTTGAGAATGATCAGGACTAAGATAATCACAGAAGCCTGTGAGTGGGTGGGTATCTGAAGGGAGGCAATTAGAGAGAAGGGGTAGAGGAAGAAGAAGTGTCCACAAGAAAACAAAGAAGGAGCAGTCAGGGAGTTGGAATGTAGACATGATCCCAAGAGTGGGATGAGGAGGGAGATTCAAAAGGGCATGATCAACTGTGTCAGCTGCCGCAAGGGATAAAAGAGACAGAGGACTGAGGAAATTCAGCTGAGTTTGCTGACAAGCAGTTTATCTCCAGAGAGCAGTTTCGATAGAGTGGTTGAAACAAAGAGACAGAATGCTTTCAAGAATGGGTTAAAGCGCGAATTTATAGAGGGAGAATGAAGATAATGGCTATTGATCACTTTGAGAGAAAGAAACTCTTGAAATTACTACGCTTGTAACACTATCAAGGAAAAGGAGGGAGATGTGTTCATTTTGTCTTTTTTTTTTTAGGTTTCTGCATACAAAAGGGAAAGCGTCCAGTGAATACAGGACAAATGAAGATCCAAGAGCATGCTAAGAATGGCACTCCAAGAAGGTGTAATAAAATCTAATTCTTATATGGTTGTTATGTCCCAGATACTACCAGTATCAGTGCTTTGCATCAATTAGTACATCTTAATCTCATAATACTCTAGTAAGGTGTGTTTACTAGTATCCTCATTTTGCAGGTGAGTAAATGGAGGCATGCATAGCCTAAATGACTTAACCAACGTCACTCTCTGGAAGGAGTGGGGTCAAGAAATGAACCTAGACAGACGGTCCAGAGACATCTTGCTCTTATCCACTGGGCTATATTACTTTGAGATATTAAAGAAAGAAGAGTAATAACTCCCTTCATGAGACCTCAAGAAAAAGAGGACCCCCTAATTTATTCCAAGATGAAAAGGAAAGTACCTGAGCATCATCACATGTAATATGACATCATATGATGGAGCTCTATCTTGAAACTAAGAGAAGATAGGGATTAAGGTAAAGATATAGGACACTCGGAGTGGGATGAAGATTTAGAAGAAAGAATGTAGTACAGATTCAACAGAAGAATAATAAAACCTGTTAAACACCTTTGGTAGCCCCAGTTGATGAGGGACCATCAAAGGTAGTTAAGTCAAGTTCAGTGTGGCTCTCCAGGGGGATATATGGGAAGATTTGAGTTTGGAGATAAACCTAGTAGTTAATGTTGGGAACCAGGTGTGGCAACGACATTAGGTATTGAAGAGAAGGTAATTTAGATAGCAGATTATGTTTTACAGTTGCAGGCAAGAAACTATTTCAAGTCAAAAAAACAATTCTTGAAACCTGGTATGCTACTGGCCCAATATTTATGACACAAAATTTGTAAACATAGATATCAAATTGGGTAATCTGTATATTTTGATGGGAACAATTAAAGTATAAGGCTATTAGATGTTCTGAATCTTCCATCAAGAAATATTGTCTTACACTATGATTATATTATTATTATTTCTGATGCTATTGTTTCTTTATTCAGTATAATAAATCTCAGACTCTGAAAGACAAAATCTATTATGAAGACTGTATAAAATGAAAACAGTTGTCCAACCTCATATCACTTTTCTATATTGTTCTTTACAACCTCACTAGTACAGGTTAAAATACGGATGAAATACTGACCCTATCCTTGAACCTCCGTGAATGTTGAATGGTTCTAGAAAACAGCACCAAAATATCAAAAGAATGAGCTACTTAATGCAATTGATATGTATAAAATACAATTATAATCCCATCATAGATGATAATTTATAAGACAATTGTTATGTTATTTTGAGAATCATTAACTCTATAGCTAAAAGGATTTCATTAATGTTGGCAAGGATTAAATCAGGGACAATTTCAAATAATAGAAAATATTTTAAGAATATTATACTTTCCCTGAAATATTTGTTTTTTCTAAACCAAGTATAAGAAACAAACAAAAGTCATAAAAATGTCATCCTGAACCTTGTCTAAAAACATTCTGTTTTCAGAAAATGGATATTTTAAAGTTTAATTCAGGGTTGATCATTCACTAATGATAGATGCTATTAAATATGAAAGATAAAATATTATTCATATAGTAATGTTCACTTTTTAGATGACTGACTCTCTTTAGACTGAGTTTATGAACATTTCCTCAAAAAAAAAAAGGGGGGCCCAAGGAATATTGTACAACTACACTCTGGAACATATTGATTCTGGCCTTTATTGATTTCCAAGTACAGGGGTATATTCCATTAGATATAGAGGATTTGCAAAATAAATGGTTTTAAACAAGATTTTGAGTTTTACAAAAAAAAATTAATTGCAGGTTAAATTTAACTAATCAATTCTTTTATAAAGTTTTCAGAATCTGAGAGTCTGTAAGTAGCCAGGATGGCCTTATGGTAATGGTCAGAAGAGCAACAGGTACTTTTATATAAAAGCTTTGTGCGGCACCGTTGACTGCTTGCTTCTAATAAAACATTTGTGATTGCATTCCAAAGCCAACTATAAATATTTTTCACTTAAAATACATTGTATGTATTTAGGGGCGCCTGGGTGGCTCAGTCAGTTAAGCGTCTGACTTCAGCTCAGGTCATGATCTCACAGCTTGGGGTTCGAGCCCCACGTCAGACTCTGTGCTGACAGCTCAGAGCCTGGAGCCTGCTTCAGATTCTGTGTCTCCCTCTCTCTCTCTGCCCCTCTCCCACTCCCACTCTGTCTCTTTCTCTCTCAAAAAATAAACACTTAAAAAATAAATTAATTAATAAATAAAATATATTATATGTATTTAAGTATATATTTATAGTTATACAAAATATTTATATATGTAATATATATACATGTGTAATATGTATACATATTTTAAAATATCAAACACCTCATTTTACATATCCCATCACTATGCGTTGTGAGGCAGATAGACACATTTTAAAATAAAACGTTAATAGCACAAGGTATAAACTTGTTGAAACACTCTGTTGTATACCTGAAACTAATGTAACATTGTGTCAACTATACTCAAATAAAAAATAAAATAAAATAAAATAAAATAAGATGTTAATATTACTTTACAGATATTCGTAGAAATTCTAATTATTTCATTGCTCATTAGCTGTGATAGTGCCTCCTGATTAAGGCACCGCAATTTAAAGAAGCTTTTTAAAGAACATTGAACTGAGACTATAAGGTAAATTAATAATGGCACCTTGTAAGGTTCTGGAAAATTTCTCAGGATTTCCACTTTGGGGTTTGCACAAGAGGCAAGGAGGAATACAAAACCAGGAAATGACTTTGAAAGCAAAAATAAATACTTACTAACTTCTCAAGATTGATTATTATCTTTTTGTAAGGTCGTGGGCTTTAACACAAATAATTAATAGTCTTAATATATATGTTTCTACACTTAAGTTTTAAAAAGCTAAGCATAAAGAAGTTTCACAGCACAGAACAGAACAGCTCCCACCTTGGCAGGGAATTCTCACCTTATTATATGTGTTGCCACTAAACAGGGTGTGAGAATTCCCCTGTTCATCGCTCAGTGAGAAGGAGGACAAATGACTGAAGGGTCCTGGGGTAAGACAGTCAGCATGTGAGAGAGTCTGTGGAGGCAGCAGGGACTTAGCAGAAGGATAGAGTCTAGTCTGATATAAAGGGTGGAGAGAAACAGGCTTGTGAGGAACTGTCACATCCTGGGAACAAGAAAGGTATAAAGAACATGTTAGTGGACAAAAGTCAAGCTCACTTGGAATTAAGTCTAAGTATAATAGACGTTATGTCAGAATCTCTTACTACTGGGGAGCCTGGGTGGCTCAGCCAGTTAAGCGTCCCAACTCTTAATCCTGGCGCAGGTCATGATCTTACAGTTCGTGGGTTCAAGCCCTGAGTCTGGCTCTGTGCTGACAGCAAAGAGTCTCCTTGGGATTCTCTCTCTCTCTCCCTCTCTCCCTGCCCCTCCCCTGTTCACTCTCTTTCTCTCTCAAAATAAACAAATAAACTTAAAAAGAAAAAAAAAAAAAGAATCTCTTACTACTAAGAAGGAAACCTCTCCTCAAAGTTGGACCCTTCTCCAGACACCTGCTTTCATAGTATATTGTTTGTCTCTTTCAATAATTCCTGTCAGTCTCCTCCTCCAGCCTCTTCTGCCAAACTAAACAAGCACCTGTAGTGTCGCCTGAAGGGTGTCAAGGTCGTTATTTTTGAAAGTATCAAGAGGAGAAAAGTTTAAGGAAGGAGAGAGATCCCAAAGGTGATAGGATGAGATTTAAAAAGTCTTCATTGAAGAGGTAGGTAACAGTGGAAGTTATTTTAAGAGGACTTGTGATCTGGTCGGGAAGAAATGGGGGACACAGAGGAGCGCATCTTAGAGGATATCAATGCGCAAGCAGCGGAGCGGAAGTGTTGGTTTAATTAGTGGTACAGTAAGTGGCCAAATTGGGCCGAGGACCGGCAAGGGATCAGGATAGGCAAGAATGGAAAGAACCATGAGTTCTATGCCAGGCAGTGTGTTGCTTTGGAGAGAAACTGGAGATTGTGCATACAGATGAGTTCAAGTGTAGAGAGAGGGAATGCGGCCTTACCTTGGGTTAGTCTTTAACCTGGAGAGGAGATGAATGTGAAAGACTTTGAGGAAGTAGGACCAGAGAGAAGACCAGGCATTGTGAAAGGGGCAAGGAAGCCATAAGAGTGGGAAGTCTTGAGCCTACAAAGAAAAGCTGCAGAAAGGGCCCAGATACGTATGTATCTGTGAAAGATAGGGCTGCTTTTTTGCAGATAAATAAGCACCTCTTATATTTCTGAAATATTTCATGTAAGGAAGTAAATTGGCAGTGATTGTTCTATAGTAAAAACCCTCAGGACGTGAATTTTATAAAATGAAATCTGCTTTACTCACTTTTGTGGCCTCAGAGTTAAGTACAATGCCTAATACAATAGATGCTTAATGCATTAATGGCTGAAATTTCAGAGGCATATAATGTTTTCTATGAGTTCAATAATGTATTCAGTTATTTCTCTACTCCATGAGCAATGAATGAGTATATTTGGTTTTGTGTGAAATGGAAATTTGGTACAAAATAATACACATTGTTCAAAATTATATTTAGCATGCGAGTAAACTCAACTTTAAAACTGTACACTTAATATTTTGTTATGTAGGTTTAGTTCATTTTTCCAATAACGTATTTTTAAGGCACTGATTGGCTTTCTAAAATGTACATTGATGTGTTTGCTGTATCAGTAGATGTATTATTTCTTTTTTTAAGCATTAAATTCAAAACTGACTTTATTTTTTTTTTTTTTTTTTTTTTTTTTATTTATTTTTGGGACAGAGAGAGACAGAGCATGAACGGGGGAGGGGCAGAGAGAGAGGGAGACACAGAATCGGAAACAGGCTCCAGGCTCCGAGCCATCAGCCCAGAGCCTGACGCGGGGCTCGAACTCACGGACCGCGAGATCGTGACCTGGCTGAAGTCGGACGCTTAACCGACTGCGCCACCCAGGCGCCCCAAAAACTGACTTTAAAAAACTCAGAAAATTTAAACAGTTAGAAAATTATAATCCTAGATCTTTTAACTTTGTAGAAATGAGAGGTTATAACCCTCTGAACCTTGAAATGGTGACCAATTAGTATCTTGTTTGTGCTGCAGTATTTATTTTACATATCAAGCAAATACAAATATTTTCACTCATACACCCTACAAGCATACATAATTATAAAAAAAAAAGATAGCATCCTATTTACAACATTCTACATATTATTTCTCTGTATTTTCCCCCAACTTAACAACAGCTTTGGTATATTTCTATGTCAGTACATGAAAGCTTTGGATGTCCTACCAAAACACATTACTGAGTTATCTCACGGATGTAATTGTCCCTCAGTGAATTCTCGTGGAAGCTCCAGGTATATTACCCAAAATAGCAAATCACTTAACATTGTGATAAATTTACCACCTCTTTGCCAGGTTTTACACTTGTAATTCCTTTCTTTTGTCTAATTCCATTGGCCAATACTGCTAACATTATTAAATAATAGTCATGTTATTGTGCAACTTTAATGGAATGCTTGTAGTATTCCATTAAAGATGGAATTAAAGATGGCTTTTAGATTGAAATGTATTCTAATTTTGTTTTATTTCTCAATCAACTATTCCATTATTTTATCAACAATTAATTACACTTCTTAATCAGGGTGGGAAGTGATTAATCTGAAAACCGAGTAGCAAACACAAAGACTAGCTGTGTAAAAAAAAAAAAAAAAAAAAAAAAAAAAAAAAAAAAAAAAAAAAAGGTGACATTATTATTGACAGTTGACAGTGCTTAGGAAAAGGTGATCAGAACAATCTGGTTTATATTCTGGCCTCAACTTTTCTTGGAGGGTTCAAGATCCATTGTGAGGATGTCAGAAGCCAAGTCTGTAGTCATGCAGGGGAAGCAGAGGGTTTCTTATATGGGGGAAACCTGGCAGGGCTAAGGCCTAATCAATCAGGCAGCAAACATTTCCTGTTTCTACGCTCACTATGGCCAACCTCCATCTCTCAGGAGTCGGTCAACTCTGAAATTCTGTGGGGTCAGATGATACCAGCTATTTCAGGCAGCTCGGCAGGGAGAGGACAGCAGAATTGTATCAGCACTTGGACAGGTCATAGAGAGCTAAGAATCTTGGCCAGGCTCACTTGAGCACTGTCTGGTTGATAATACAGTGCAGAGGAGAAGGGATTCTTGGTGGTGACAGCCTCCACATCTATGTCACCTGAGGCACCAATCTGTGCTAGTTGTCTTCTATGCTTTTCTTAAGTTGTTATCCTGCAATTCTCTTTACCATCACCTTGGAAATGTTCTTTGCCTATCTGTTATGTGCCATCTGCTGTTTCCAGTATGCCAGGCCTTTCTTGGTTTCCTCTCATATTCACTGGGCCCTAAAGGAGCTTCGGGGGTGGGGGTGTGGGGGGGGAATGGAATATTAGAAGAAAAGTTTTGACCTTTGCATGTTGAAAATTTTGTTCTGCCCTTATATTTAATTTTCTGGATATAGGATTCTAAGTTGCAGAATAATTTCTTTCAGAATTTTGAAAGTATTTTTACAATTTCTGTGTTACTCTACTGCTACTATTTTATAGGTATTTTCCCAAAACATTTTATGTTTATGATTTCTATGGCCTTTCTGATTTCCAGTTTTCTTTTGCCAATTCTTATAAATTTATTTCTCTTGTTTTCCTTATGCATAGGAAACTTTATTGTTCTTAAATTCTATACATTGTATACCTTATTGATTTATTTTTATTCTCTTTTTAATTCATTAACCATGTTTAGAGTTGCACGTTTTCTTCCAAGGACTATTTTGACTGTATTCCATAAGTTCTAATAGACAATAGTTTCATTACTTTTTTTTCATTTCTTCCCAGGTAGAAATTTTATTTTGAATTTCCTCTTTAATCAAAATTTTGTTGAAAAACAAATCTTTCACTATACAGATGGCTAGGAAAGCCAAATTGTCATAATGTATCTTGAAGTTTGTTGCTTTTTAAAATACTTTGTCATAAGATAACTTTAGAACCTCCGAATGACTCCAAAGATTTTATTGGTCCTTCTCCATCTCATTATTATAAATATACAATATTATGTATTTCATATATATTACATATATAATCTCCATCTTATTATTACAAAGATATATACACACATAGCTTTATCCCTATGTTTCTATTACTATATATAGGAATCTTGACTATATATTAATGTAACATATGTAACAGGCTCTCTGTATACATAGTGCACGCGTGTGCACACCTACATCATCCTTGTCATCATAACTATCTGTGGATGTTGATGTAACTTCAACTTCATACCTACAATGTTTTCATATACTCTATTGCTGATTATACATTCACAGTTTTCCCATAGAACTGTAATTTTATTATAAAGAAGTCACTCACTTTAGGGAGTAAATTTTCTCTGACTTATTTCTCTTTTAGGTCCCCAAAGTGTCACTTTCTTTTTATTTTATATCTAGAACACAAATGCTATATAATGAGACTAGTTTTAAATCTATACTTTGATCTAACTGCATCATAAAATTACAATATAGTGTCACTTGCTCACTACTTACTGCTTTAAATATTCAGAGCTGTTTTCAAAGCATTTTCAAAGCATTTCTAATGGTATCAAAGGAATGAATTTCAGTGTATCATTCTATAGTTTTCTGTGTATTATTTTACAGTACTTTATGCAGCAGGAAGAACATATATATTTCCAATTAAATTGGGTTTTTAATTTTTCCTTTATGAATATTCCTCAAAAAAGATGCTTATCACTGACTTCCATAAAACTTTAAACATTGTAATATTAAATACCTCATGTCTTTAAACAGTACTGAAATTACACAGCTTCTCCATGTCCTGATGCCTACTCTGTAACTATCTTATGATGCCATCATATAATTATTAGTTAAAACTCAAAACTATAAATGTAGGAATGGGTATATTATTATTAATAATGAATTAATAATATGGCTATTAACAAAGCTTATACTACATATAGATATTATATCATCTCCACCATGTCTTGCTATGTATTCCTATATTAGTGGTATATTCAATTTAGATTATTTTGTGGGAGGTTTTTTAAAGTAAAATCACTTGTTAATTTTATGAGGATTATTTTACTTAAAAATAGTTAATGTGATAAATCATATGTCCAACTGGGCACATGAACTTCCATCAAGGACAAAAGGCTTAAGCAACAGCCAAGTGAGGGCTCTCTGTTCAATGCACCAAACTGGAGAGCTGACACTTTCCCAGAAATCTCACTTTAAAAATGCATACGTTGTGACTATCTGGCTCTCAGGCTTACAAAGGACACCATCGTAAACCCATATAAATCAGCAAAGCTTAAAATATTTCCTATAATTCTAAGTCAGGAAGTGGCCAACTCTTTCTGTGAAGGTCCACTTAGTATATGTAGTAGGTTTTACAAACCATATATTCTGTCACAATTACCATGGTAGCATGAAAGCATCCTTGGGTAATACATAATGAGTAGACATAGTTGTATGCCAAGAAAATTGTATTTATAGGAACAGGCGGTAGACCAGATCTGGCCCACAGGTAATAGTTTGTGACCCCTGTTTTAGATTGAAAAAGTCAATAAAATCTTTACCATGTCTGACTCATACCCTATCTCCACCCCAATGAATTATCTTGAGGTTGGTAGATACTACTTTGGAGATCACTATTCTAAATGATTCCTGAAAATGAACATCATCTACCCTGCTTTAGCATTCAATAGATGAATCTTTTAATGTTCTAGTTTTTGAGGGAAGGACAGGAGTCATAAAATTGTCTCATACGTGTTTCTATCAGTGAGATATGTTAACAGTTATTTCTAATAAAATGCTGTAAGCTGTTTTTCATTTACTTGAGAATTGTCATTTTCAATATAAAAATACTCAGCACAAATTTTTTGAGAGTAAAATAAGCTTTACTTAGGAGCTTGGTTTTTAGAAAAGGATTAATTATTTTGGTTGATTATATCATATCCTAAAAACCTTAAAGATCACAAGAAGTTATGAAGCAAATAATACCTTGGTTCATTAGAGAAAAATTTAGCAGACAATATGCAGTGAATACATGAATTTTGCTGTGTCTATTAAGAGAACTGGAGATACTGAAGAATTAAGTATTGACACAGACATCCAAAAATGAATGCTATAGCCATATCGACTGCATTTGCAACTCTAGAAAAAGCCTACTTTCTATTCAGCCATCAAGTCAAACTATTTAACTTCAAAAGCTGTTTTCATTGCAACACCAAAGGGCATTTTTAAGGCACTATGGACTCTTTTCATTAAAGCCTGCACATCTGAGACTCTTTTGTTCCATCCTGGCATTTGAAAGCTACCCCCTTTTCTGTGGTTCCGAAGTAAAGGGTGAAAATCTACTTTCTCTCTGCTCCCTCTGTCCCCACTTCACACATGCAGCTATTTGTGCCCCTGGAAACTCAGAGCACCACTGGGTGACATTGCTGGAGCCTTTAACCACATCCTCTCTCCCTTCTACCTCTTATTTTTAAATACAGCCCTTGTTTTCAGTTTTCCTTTCCTGCCTGGAGCTTGTAACAATTTAAAAATCAGAATTATAGCATTTGTGCTACAGTTTCGGTTTGAAACAACACCCTCCCCCTTCATAAAGTCAAGAACAGTTACAACGTATTTCGTAACCAGTGACTCCTTCAGCCAAAGGCGTATCAGCATTTTACAGACACTGTCACAGAAACCCCAAATTACCAAGAAGAGACAGTAATTATCTACATTCCCCGAAGATCAAGCCAAGATAAATTAGGTCTCTTAATTTTGAACATATGGCATAACTTCTTGTTTATCAGTCCTAATTCTGAAGAATTCATATGCATTTTAAAAACAGACGTACTTAAAGCCACACTTATCTATTTCAAATCCTCATTTGAACCAAAAAAATGTAAACTTGCGAAGTATGAAAAGACATAGCATATGCTTAGCTTTTTCAAATCCCCTTCACCCAAAAAAGTTCTTAAATGATTAAAATATAATTTTGAAGATAGGCTTTGGATTATTTAGGGCTTAGAGTCTGTGACTGTCTAACAGCAAGCTTCACAGAGCAGATGAACTAGATCAGCGTGAAGATATTTGATGGCGACGTGTTCAAAGGACAAGGAAGAAAATATTCTGTAATCAATCGCAGTGGGCACTAGAGCGTTAACATGCTGAGTCTTATGTTTTTCTATACACATAGTTTAATTCTTGTCTTAGGTTGCCCGCCTACATGTATTTGGTGAAGAGGAACAACTTATATTGAAGAAGTCAAAAAGCAACATAGAAGAGAGACTTCTGTGACTTCTCCCAACAGTGGGGAGAAGGAGAAGCTATTTGGTGACCCTTTAGCAAGGAGTCAGTGCCCTTCTTCCAAAATTATAGTGATGTTAAAGGAAACAATAACAATAAATATTTCAAATGTGCACTCCCTTGAAAGTGTCCAGAGCCCTTTTGCAGTGACTATTTCATGGAATCATAAATGGGTATTAATATGCATACCATTACAAATGGAACTTGTAGTCCCATTTTTCTAGGATGAAATTGAAGTTCACAGTTTCTAGGCTCACATAGAATCCATGTTCTTTCCATTGCATTCTATCATAAAGTTTCCTTTGCAGGAAGCAGAAGAGTCAAGGACTGCGGTTACTAGCAGTCAAGATCAGTCCCTTAATGGATCAGAGGACCAGAGGAGCAGCCCACGGCAGGTGCAGCCTGAGTGTGCAGTGGACAGTTATGAGTGAAGAGGTATGGAGGATTGCAGAGAAGGTTAAGAGTGGCAAAAAGAGGCTGAGGTCAGAGTTCAGAGTATGTAGAATCCCCTAGAATCTAAGCTTCATGCTGCAGGGATATTATCTGCTCCTTTTCCAGTAGAGTCACTCCTATCTATTGCAGAGCCGGGCACAAACATTAAAAGGTTGGATGCTATGAGTAGAGAGAAAGGAATGAGTGTGGAGAGAAGCTGCAACACCATTCATCAGGAAACCATAACACTGCAGGGACTGCATGCCAGGCAATAAGAACAATTTGTTATGATTTTGACCTAAGCAGGAGAGTAGAAGACTTTCCATCTCTCCAAAGGTATGACCTAAGTAACACTTGCTCTTTTTTTCTTTTCCTTTTTCAAATCACCTAAGGATGAGAAATATCATGCAATAGTATTTAAATAGTATTTAATAATAATATTTATCATATTATAATAATATTTAAGTAATATTTAATACTATTCATTATATTATAATAATATTTAAAGACATAGACACAGAATTTCAGGGTAAGAGGGCACTGTTGAAAGTATTTTGTACAATGCCCACGTTTTGCAGGTATGTAATGAGGCCCAGGATCAGGAATGACTCCATCTAACAGCATGCATTTTTCATACAGGCTGGCTGATATTCAAAAATTTCTCCTTTTGTTTGATTTTCTTGAAATCTAACAAGTGGGGAAATACAAGAATGAGGAATAAATGTCTGGGAAGATGGGGAAGCCATAACGTTGCTGAAATATCTAGAGCCAATGAAAATGTATTCCCTTTATCTAACAGGGCTATCATTACAAGTAGAGGCTACATGGAACGTGGGAGATTCCATAAATGGAGGCTTACTTACCTCCTTTGTACAAATCAAATAGGGAAAAATTCTTAGTTAAGACAAAAAAAGAAGACACCTAGTCACTGTCAGTTGAACTGAAATGCCCTTAGCAGGGTATAATTGAGCTTCATTAGTCATAGTATTCTTTAAGCTGGAAGGGAACCAAGAAATGGTCTGGTCCAGGATTTCTCGATTTCAGCACTACTGACATTTCAGGCAGGAAAATTCTTTGTTGTGGGAGACTGTCCTGTATATTGTAGAATGTTTAATAGCATTTCTGGTCTCTACCCACTAAATGTCAGAGGCATCCCTGGTTGTGACAACCAATAACGTTTAGGGCAATGTCACCCTAGTTGAGAACCACTGGGCTCACCCAATCCCCTTACTTCATGGATGAGTTTCCTGATTCACAAATGCAAAGGGTAGAGCTGGTTAATCACACTTCCACAACTACAAACCAGATTTCAGAACTCTTCCAGCAAAACCAAGCTGTTCTAGTTTTCTTTTGATTCAATTATACATCAGAACAAATAAGGTCATCAGGTCCTGCCTGGATGGGGATTCTAAATTCAGAGGTGAAACTAGCCTGACCCTACAATACCCTGCAAAAGGCCAGTTCTTCTATCAAATGCAATTCATGAGAACCCAATATTTTCCAGAAATGGATTAGCCAAAGATTGGAAAAAAAAAAAAAAAAAAAAACCACCTCTATTTTTCCGAACGTACCAAATGCAATGGTATCATATACACTTGGTTTTATTTGAACAGGTAAAGTATGTTAAGCCTCTCAGCTCTACTAGATAAAGATAACCAACAATCCAGCTTCTCATGAGTTGTTTATTTTAAGACCAAATGCAATTTTCTATTTTCAAGAAAGAGTAAAGATTTAAAAAAAAAAACATATTACACGTCTAAAGGTCCATTAGACAAATTGATATTTGGATGGCCTGGCTACAAGAGATTATATTTCTCTTAGGATGTCCATATTTGGAGATTAGAACATTATTTCAAAAAAGTCAAAAAACCTGCCAGCTCTTTCATCCCTAAGGAATCACCAATTTTGAATTTATAAATTTACTACAGATCTTCCTTTCCATGTAGACTTTGAAATAAAGAAAACTACATTTTTGCATTTGTATAATGTATTCCATTTTCTTTTTCCTATATATTTTTTTGTAAATGACCTGTTTCACCAGCCGGAATTCAATTTTCCATATGCTGGACTTCTCACTCAGGCTGTGTTTGGCTCTTTAATGAAATTCAAAAAAACCATTTTTTTTTTTACCATTTTTATCTCTGATTCATTCTCTCCAAACATTCTTTTGGTTGCTCTTCTCATTTGGATTTGTTGTTTTCTCTGCCTAAATTACCCACCTTAAATTATTTTATCTTGGATCACAGAAAAGAGAAGGTTTCCAACTCTCTTCACATAACTCATTTTCAGACTTATATATCTTGCTGTGACCTTTACATTTGTCATCAAAGACTGTCTAATCTCACCCACACGTTAAAATAAGCAACAATGTCCCTAGTGCTTTAGAGAGTATAATGTGTTTCAAACACATCAATCTTAGCACTTATATTCAGATAATACATCCAACTTTTACTAGGTCCCCCTCTATGCTTTCTACCTTGATTCCACTTGTCATGGGTCAAAGAAAATTGTTCAAGAGAGAAAAGAAAATCAAAAGGCTCTCACTCTGATTGCATTTCCTAAGGATATTTATTGTTAAATAACAAAATTCAATCAAGAAAATTTTAAAGATTTGGTTGGCTTTATTAAATGATTCATGAACCAGGCAGCACTCCATCTAGCAAGTAGAGGGGAGCTCTAAGGAGTTCTACAAAAGGGAAGCCTTTTATAAGAAGGGTGGGGCAAGAACATTACTAGCAAAGAAAGGGAATGTTCCTTGGAGGTGGCTTTCAAGGGAAAAGCAAGGTATCCTTATCATGTAGATTACTTCCCCTTTCATTGGTGGGTGGAAATGATTCCAGAGGCACTCATTGACACAGATTGAAAAATTCTTGACTGGCAAGGTAAGACTACATTTTCCAGGGAGGTTGAAACTACAAATCACTTACGTGTTAAGCAGGGGTTTGGAAACTCTAAGTGATACCATTTTGGGCCTCGGGTTTTATTTTTGTTTGTAACACTATTAATAACTACCGTCCAAACCATTTTAAGGCAGTTGTAGAACCGAAAGTTTGTAAGGAGAGAAGAAGGGGAGTATTGTAGACAGTGTCCTGGTTGAGGAGCACTAGTTTTTCCAGACTGTCTTGCATGTCAGAAGACAAAACCATGCCAAAGGCCTGTGATTGTTACCATCTAGAGTTCTACCTACAGGCTGACCTTGACTCAAAGCTCAGGGAGTTTACTTCTGTAAAGTAAAGCATAAGAAGGTATCTTTTTCCTTGCCAGTAAATACAATTTTCTAATCTCTAACTAACGTTTACTCTGGATATTACTTAAAATATTTTTACACAGCTACCTTCTCTCTTTTGACATTCATCAGAGAAAAATAACACAGAATATTTAATTTTCACAAGACCTTATCTTAAAACTGGAACATGATTTACATGAGAGTTTCTAAATAAGACAGTGCCATTCCTCTTAAATAAAGATAGATGGGGACATCGTGAATTAACAAAACATCAAAGACCACATTTGCATAAAGCTTTCAGATTGTCTTTGTTTCCCTGGTAGATTAGGGTATGGTCAGATACCCCATATCTACCAATATTTGTTAAGCAACTATTGCCTCAGAGTTTAATTATTAGAATTCAGTTGCTTAACTAATTATTAGAATTATTAGAATAATTCTATCTATTATGATCAAAGCGGCAATGGGTCTTCTTTGTGTGTTTGCTTGTTTTAAAGCAAGTAAGACTCTCTTCTAGACTTTAACCCTATAGAAGGCAAAGGAAGGGGGACAGGAAAATAAGTTTCTCTTAGCTTGTAGACAACTGCAACAGAAAATTGCAACCCTGATTCCAGTCTCCCAACTTCAATAATTACACAAGGTCAAGAGGAAGCTTAAACCAAAAAAAAAAAAAAAAAGGGGGAGAGATGAAATTTTTAATTTGAAGAGGTGATCCTATTTGATTACATTCCAGAGAAAAAGCAAATACCGTCTCTCTAGAACATTTTTTTTAAAAGAAAACAGTTTATTATATTGATAAACTATCTATTACATGCAGTATACTACCTGTTTATGATAAATTGTCTATTACCTATTACATATACAGGAAGGAAAGAAGGAAGGAAGGAAGGAAGGAAGGAAGGAAGGAAGGAAGGAAGGAAGGAAGAAAGGAAGGAAGGGAGAGAGGAAGGGAGGGAGGGAGGAAGGAAATAAGAAAGGAAGGGAGGGAGGAAGACAAAACAAAGAAGAAAAAATTCACAAAGATTTCATTACTTGAATAAACTTGCTAAAATGTGGAGAAACCAAATCTCTGGTCTTAACCCTTCCAAAAGAAATGTAACAGAAGGAATTTCAATTCTCCCTCCCTTAAAACAATTCAGAAAACCACTTAATCACTTCTAGACCTAAATAGGTTAAACATTTTAAATTCAAAAATATTTCTAATTAAAGGTTAGCAATGATAAGAGATATTTTTATGACAAAAAAAGCAAGCCATCTTGATTGAGAAACAATTATTGAAAAAGCAGCAATTTATGACAAAGCCAGAAGTCATTTGGAATAAAAGGCGGTATTGTCAGTTTCACCTAGGACAACGGTGAGTACTTGCTCTGTAATATTAACATGTGCACGACACAAGGAAGTGAAGGGGAAGGTCACAGTAGAAATCCAACTTTATGAATAATTAGATAGAAATGTGAAAGTCACCCACATAATCATCAAAGCTGAATGTCAAACAGAGAGTTTGGTAGGGAAGTCAGATGTCTAAGAAAAATCAGAAGAAAAGAAAGACTGAAAATACTGCAAAAAAGAAAATTTCTTATAATTATTCCTTTATGTTCTCTGTGAAGTGGTGTGGAGGAAATTCACTAAATGGTCATTTTCACACAAAACATGTTCTTTTGCTTATTGAAGCAAATTAGAAGGAAAATAAAAATGAAGAGGCACACATCTGGGAAGTGTTCTTCCTCATTAAAAAGAAAATTTCCAGGAAAATCAGATGAGTTAACAATATTTCCTCCTTAATTCTGTTCAAAGCTTTCTTTTATATAATTCTCTAAGGTTTAAGAAGAAAATGGCATATTTAATATTATGGATTCAGTTACTAATTTATAAAGAATGCAAGAGAATATTCCATATAACATTCTATACAAGTGAGGTTAGCAATTGCTCTTTATACTAAATTGAGGATCTTAAGTGAAGAAATCACCTTTATGTAATTAGATACACTAAATGACCAGAAAACAATCAATGTATTTTGCCAACTCACAAATAGTCAGATAAACTAAAAATCACTGGGCTCCTTAGTATCTTAATTCTCATCAGTGAATTGATTTTCTAAGCCTCAGTGTCTTCTGGATGCCCATTTGTCCAATCAATTCTGTTAATTACTTTCCAACTCTGACCTTGATCATCCATAGAGTATGCTTCAAAGTACATCACCATAGTTTTAAATACAAATGTGGAGTGTGAGATATTTTGCAATAAGTCAAAAGGACCACAGATTGATACAATAATGGATTTAAAGGTAATTTCAAAAAAGCATAAGCTTCATTCTGAAGAGTCTTTGTTACAAAACCCATCTAATACAGAATGATGCTTCCTGGCCTATGCCATTTTGATGTAAAAGCTGTTGATTAATAAGTCTCAATTATTTGATTATGCATTTGGTTTCAAACTTTGCTTTTAGTACTCAGAGGCTGTCTCCAGGCACATTTTCAGTTCATTATCAGTTCAAAAGGCTGCCTGCTTGTACCTTCTTAAGCTACAGTAAATACATTTCCGTCTGGTCTCATCATCTTTAGTGTCTGACATTTTGTAACAGAGAGTTTTGAAATCATATTTTATGGCAGTGAAGCTGTTAGGGGAAATTTATTGACTTAACAATCCCATCCAGCATCTCCTGTCATGTGGAACTGTCCCCAGTACAAGGCAGATTAGTGAATGTGAGCTGCTTCAATTTGGCCCAAATGTCTGGCTAAAGAATTTTCCATTACATGGGTGGGTGAGATCAACTGAGTTTAGAATCATTCAATTTATTCTGTGGCAGTAGTAAAGGAGAACACAATAGTGACTGGTGAACTTGAGTGCACTGTCTTCTATTCAACTTCTAATGAAGTGGCAATGCTGAGATTATAAATTGCTCTTACTCAATTGATAGTTTAAGTAGATCTAAGCATCTACGCTTGCGATGTGCCTTTGCTATCTTTCTCCATTGTAGATTCTGGACACACCAAGATGGTAGTTAGAACTCAATATAAAGAGACCAGTTGATAGTACATGTAGTTGCCCAGTATGCAAGGACCCCAAGTTTCTATTATTTTCCCTCTCATGCAAGGTTAATGAGTAAGACCAGACAGTGTTTGGAATTCACTTTTAAGTAGTATGCCATACTTCTTTCAATTCTGACAGCCTGCAGACCCCTTTTTATGTTCCACAAGGAAGTTGGGATATAAACAAGAATAAATTGATTGAAAAAATATATATAAATACGATTATGTCTGTGGCACCTCCATATTTGCAAAAGAATTCAAATTTTCCACAAATTATCTGGAAATTCATAGGCTTATGTTGTGCATAAACAGAGCTTTAAACTTGCTGTATAGTTAAGAAAAGCAATGAAAAGAAATGGCAACTCCTTTTAGTGACAATTTCTTAAACTTGAAAATAGAATTTATCATTTCTGAGGACAGCAAATTGTGATAAATAGATAACCTGATATTCTACAATGAGTTTTGTTTAAAGTAAAATGCATAAATTTGAAATTATACTAATATAAAAGGACAAAATCATTATTTTACAGCATTAGATGGTATTTTGAAGAATGTAAGTTACATGGATAATATGTGAAGTTTATTTTAACTGTTGGCATTTTTGTCATTTGACTACATTATTTTTTATACTTTTTATAATGATCCCATACTGTCTAAAATGTCACATTAAGCCTCTAACATATTTGTGTCATGCAAGCAATAGATATTTAACAAGTGTTTTTGTTAATGATGAATTTTCATTTCTGTTACATGTAGAATTAGTGATAACAATCCTATTTATATCAATAAGATTTCTCTAATTTAAATTGACTACTACATTTTATTCTATATAATGAAAATAACTGCCTTTAATTATCATGTTCAATGATATTAGTGCCTTCTAAAATGTTTAATTATCAAATCATATCAGTCTTTACAAAATACATATAAATAAACAGGAAATATCACCTCCATTTTATAATTAAAAAGTATAACAATTTATGGAATTTTTATAAGGCTACTCAGGGACCTCTGACCCAATCAGTGTTAATCTTAGATTTTAAGAAACTCAGATTTTTTAATTTGAAGGATCTTTAAAAAGTACCTGATCTGAATGCCTCAAGTTATACACGAAGAAACTGACGGCTAGAGAGATGTTATAGAGCTCGTATGTGGAAGATAAGATATTCCTTATGATCCACAAATATTTCAAGAATATTCTTAATTATCATTTCCAAAGTGAAATTTAAAAGGAGTGTATCACCTTATATTCCTTCATCAGTATATTTTATTACACATTACCAAGGGTAGTGTTTTTACATTCCTTGGTTGTATTGGGAAAGGTTTCTAGATTGCTTCCACTGCTTATCCATAGAATGGTATTTGAGATATAAAATATACAACCCATGCCTATTTGTTGCATTTTAATAGGATAAATAAAGATGCAGAGTTTCTCTCTGAAATAATTTATGGACTTTTATACTACATAAATGTGTATTTTCATATGTTTCCCTAATAGCTTACAAACTACCATCAAAAATCTTCCATTATACCTCCTCCAACATATAAGATATATAAGAGGAAGACAATATACCTTTTTTACATATAAACCAAATGACCAAAAAAGCCTTAAAATATATTAAACTCCTATCCCCTATTACTGCTCAATTTAGGGGTTCGTATCATCTCTACTGTGTTACTATGCATCTGTACAATAGATCCTTTGCTAAATATCAAATATTGCAGCTCTTAAAAAAAGATGCAGGAATTTAGAAATAAGAATGCAACACCTATATGACCCATCCAACCAGTGACTTCATGATGCCTTTTTTTTATGGAGAGTGGTTCCCAAAACAATGCCAGCAGTAGGTAGAAAAAACTTTTTTTTTTAATTTGAAATACTTCAAGATATCATCCTAGGAATATATGAATTTCTTTTTATTATGCAAAAATTAGAGCTTTTCTTATTACTAAGGATACTCCAATCAAATGAACATTTTCTTGCACATACTATACTCAAGAGGCATTTCCATTACTTATACAGTTATTTGTCAAAATATCAAAGACTTTGTCTTATGTATGCTCACCTGCTCAGAAAAGAAGTCGCTATCATCTTCCAGGTATTTACTGAAAGGGTTGGGTTCATAAATTTCCTCCTCTTTTTTCAGTAATATTTTGGATTTTACAGGTACTGGGCGAATCACTCCAGGCTTAGTCTTCATGAATGTCAAATAACATTTTTAAAAATAAAGAAATAAATACCATTAAAATGAATGAATATGTATATTGTTAAGTTATTCAAATGTTCTCACAAAAAATTATAATTTTTATTTTTAAAATGATTTTACCGATACATAGATCAGCTTAGAAATCAAATGATTTTAACTAAAATAACTTTAAAGTTAACCATTACATCAATGAACTCATAAAGATCTATTATCATGACATTCAAAATGCAAAAACCTTCCTCATTTATCTAGCCAAATGTGTTCCTATATCCTCACCAGTTCATTCAGCCAATAAATATTTCATCTGACAAATATTTATGGAGAATGTCCTTAGCACCAGGCAGCATTCTCATTCTGGTAAGGAGAGATGAATTTGGCACAGTCTCAAAGCCTTTAACAATTTATTTTTCTGGAAACTACCCCCCATGCCCCAACATCCACAGAGCTGGGTCCCTGGAAACTATGTTCATTTTATGTATAATGAAACCAGGGATGGCCTTCTGACCTAAAAGGCTAGGGAGGTGAAACCAGATTTTCCCTTCTAAGAATGTGAAAAAGGAATAGACCATTCTGAAATTTCTTGGGAAGGTTGAAATTATAATATGTCAATTTGGGAACTATAAGAAAGAACTTAATCTGCCATAAAAAGCATATCAGATGAGATCAAGAAAGAGAGCAAAGTGCATGGAGCCTAGAGAGAAGAGACACTAGGGGGCTTTCCAGAACTGAATTCTAAAACATTCCTGGGGCCCAGCTGAATTTCTTGTCCTGAGGCTCCCTGAGACTTTCCTTTTTTTAACACAAGATTTTCTACTTTTTAAAACTCAAATTTACTTCTGTAACTTGCAACCAAAAGAGTTTTAGCTAGACTAGTCATTCAAGATTCGTAAACTTGTACGCAATGTCAGTTTGATGAGAGAGACAGAGAAATCTACTTTGGGGCAATTTCAGAATGATGTTTCACAAACACCAAAACCTTGTTACACTGTAAAATGTCACAAAATGATTGATAAATTTACAAAAACATCCCAAACAACAATTCAATAAAAAGTTGTGACACTTTCTCTGGCTGAGCATTTTGCCGTAATCATTCTTCTCAACACCATTTCCTTTCTGAATATAGTAAATTAGCTCTCCTCAATCAACACTGATGCTCACAATTTAAGCCTTAAGGGACTATGTCTATCTCTCTGCTCTATAAACCACCTGATACATTTTGAGGCTTGAATAAATGCCACTCTGCAATACTTTTTCAATCGATATTTTCCCAGTTGCCTTTCATATTTATGTCAACTAGGGAAGTACAGAGTGAGAAAAGTCTCTATTTTCCCCAGGCTGAGAAATATTTCCCACTTAAGAAACTCTGATTTCTCTCAAGAGGGGAAAAAATGAGCAAGTAACATCCAATTATGCATGAAGTCGCACAGTGGAGTATATGTATGAGAGCAGTATCCTTGCAGTAACTCAGCATAAGAACAAAGCCTCAGCAGCTACTGATTTCTATAACCACCTATAATGAGGGAGACACCTGATATTTGGGTCATGATCCTAAGTTGTCCAGATTTCTTGTCTCTCTTTTTCACTTGACTTCCTGTTTTATTTCCCCTTCCTTCTCCTACTCTACCTTCTCCTTCTCTTCTGCTCCTTTGTGAGGTAGGAAATCAATGCAACAACTTTAGTACTCGGGGCCTACCAGGTTCTAAAACCAACATGGAGCTTTAGGAGCTAAGCTTGGTGGGAGTAGGCAAAAAGATGAAGGCAGAGAGGAGAAATGTCACCAAATTCACTTGATATGCTAAGAGAATCCCTCTGCCAGAGACCCTGACCCTTGTATTGCTGGCAGGCTGATAATCTGGGTTATCCTAGCCTGGAGACTTTCACTCAGATCTTCTCTCTTGGGATCATCAACCTCCAGGGTGAGACCAAAAAAGAGACTCCTCTAGATAGCAAGTAGCTTTAGTATCAGAATCATCACCCATGTTTCATATATGTTTCCTTACCAGCCTTTATGCTCCTTAGTTCCTATGAATTTCCTGAATTTGATGGTTGTCTGATAATTTGACAATAATTATTTCCCTATTTCCTCTACTCTATTGGATGTCCCACATGCTCTTTTCTTGGACTCTGTGTCCCTGAAGTCTGAGGCTTCCTCATTCTAGTTTGCCTACTTGGCCTTGGTAGAGTTGTCCTGATTCTTACACTGTATTTGTCACTTCTTTCCTCAGTCCTGTTTTTTCTCCTGCATCTTAACTTGGTGTCACTCAGTAGTATTTTATAGAGATGGAAGCCAACTCTGAGCATAAAACTAGACATAGTTTGCCTTGGACATTGTTCACATTTCCCATTCTATAAATTTTAACCATATCCTCCTCACCCAGAGATCAGTATTTGGTCACTATGGTCAAGTTGGAAATTGAACACTGGTGGCCCAATTCTGAACCTCATGCACTATCCATAAATCATAGTACATGGACAAGTCATATTCATGACAGCCTCTACACCTTGCTCATACCATTTCACATGCTTTGAAATCAATATCAAAATCCTTGAAGACTCATTGCAGATAATGACACCATCATTCTCCCATATATCCAGATTCTATATCTTACCTATATATGTGATCAGGCTCTATATTCAGTATTTTAGATAGATTATCTCATCAATTCCCTACAAACAACCCTGTGAGAGACTTAGAGAAAATAAGTTACATGCCAAAGTCATGCAGTTAATATGTGAAGAAGTCAGATTTAAATCCAGGTCAGATCTAATCATCAAACCCATGATTTTAATTACTCCTATGCCTACTGTAAGACAGAAACATATGGAGAAACAGCATAGACAGAGGCTTAAAATCATTTTTAAATACCCACCTCCATAATTTCTTCTGTCCAATCAATAACAAAGTTCCAATATTTTTAAATTTTTGATTTCTTTTAAATTCATTGCTTCTGTTTTATTTCTACTGTCCATTGACACATACTTGGCTTTGGCCACTATTACTTCATTTGATGTCATTTTACCTTTCTTTTCACTAGTCTTACTAAATCCGGTTTTTCTTTCTTTAAATATGGCATATAAAAAAGTTCCTGCCAAAAGACCATTCCTAAAATACTGTAGGATATGATGTTTTCTTATTCAATATACACATTCATACATCCTCCTTTCACCCCCCCACACACACAACACACACACACACACAGACACACACACACACACACACACACCCCATACCAAATTGCATTTACTAAAGCACTCTGTAGTTTGCATGGCCAAGACATAAAATTTGTACTGATGTCTCTGTCTGGACTTGGTTAAAAATACACTCACAGAAAACAGCATGATATTGCCAGGAGGAGGGCATCAAGCTTATAGACTTTAATTTTTGCAATAGTATTCATAGACTGTATGACCTTAAAAAAGCTGTTCAAGGTAACTTCTCCATCTTTTCCCTGTCTGGACTTTCAGCTAAAGGATTATAATCATCCATGAGTAGGTCCTTTAATAATGAGTAATGGCACATTTATTATTTACATTCCTGTCCTCTCCGTCATCATACCACATAGAGTTTTTACATAAGTCTTGCCTCTGCATATGCAAATCCATCACCCAAACAAGTGTCTCAAGGTGCCTTTTAGAACATCTATAAAATAGCCTAAGTAAAGCAACCAGTGCTGTTGCTGGCAAGGTAAGGATCTCTTGGAATATTAGTTAATTTCTTCTCTGCACTTCTTGTCTGCTGGTTCCTCAGTGTCAAATGCTTATGTAATCTGTATCTGTTGAAGATTAAATTACCAACACAAAGTAAACTAATGGATCTATCCAAATAAGAGTTCTGCTAGCACTATGCCACTCAAGATGGGGTATGTAAACCAGCAGCATCTGCTTCACTTGGGAACCTGTTAGAAGTGCGGGATCTCAGGCCCTACCCCAGAACTACTGAATCATAATCTTCATTTTAACAAAATCTCTAGGTGATTCATGTGCCCTCAACTAGAACTCATTCCACTAAAATGTTGTGCAACCCACCTAAAGATAGATCTTCCTTGGTCTGCCATCCCAGAGACATCTGCTTAACTTTGAGCTTTGCCTCCAGACTAAAAGAAAGCCTTTAGAGGCGAATGTCTTTTATTGATTTCTAATCTACATTGCATCCTTGCATATAGCCCCCTGATATCCTTAGACTTCAAGTAGACTTTTGTTCTCTAATTCTGGCATAAGTTTGTGTCCAAACAAAAATAAAGGTAATTACATTAATCAAGTTGGAAGAGTCTGTTAAGGTGAGGTACTATAAGATTGTCATTGCCAGCAACTAAACAAGCCTAAAGTGGCCCTTCTTTCATTTTTCTCTAAATAGAATCCATAGATCCAGCTAGACTCATGACTAATACATGTAACTGTTATTCTTATGATGCCAGGAAAAGCAACTCCATAATTTCCTTACCAGCCTAAGTGGAGAAATAAAAACGGGCAATGACTCCCATAGTTAACAAAAAAGGAACAGAAAGAATAATGAGAAATTTCTCTAAATGGCAAATTTCAATCCTTTATGATGAACCTACTGAGAGAGAACTGATCTACACTGAATATAAGACATTTTTGAAGCACCTCAAAGACAAAATAACCATTGTTTTGGATCTCTGAAGTACACATCAATCAGACGTTCTCTGGAGCCATTTTGCCAATTGCGACCTAATCTATGTCAGGAAGTATAGTGTGTATAACTCTTGTTCTCAGAGGGCTGACAACTCAGTTGAGTAAGTCACCAAATAATCACACTATGAGTCAAGTCGTGTCACTTGACTCCTCTCCAAGCTCTCTAATGCCTCACTTTCTCACGTAGAGTGAAAGCCAAAACCCTTGCCATGCCTGTAAGGTAATGCCTACCAAGTGCTATATGACCTAATCTTTCCTATGCCCCACTAGCTTCTCTCTTCCCAATCTTATCTGCTGCTGTGACCCCTGTCACGTCCCCACCACTCTCCCCACTCTAGCACAGACACTATGATACTCTCCCCCCAGGGAGTTTACACTTGGGCTCTTTGCTTTTTCCAGAACTCTTTTCTCCCTGGAATGCCAATTTCCCCTTCCCTCCCTTACTATTATTTTTTTTCATAGAACTTATTGTAATATGACATTTGTTTATGTGTCTATTGTTTTGCTTTCTTCACTAGAATGTAAGCTTTATGAGGACAGAGATGATTACTTTGTTCACTGTTGTATCTCCAACACCTAGAACTGTGCCTAGAACCTAGAAGGAGCTAAATCATTACTTGAAGAATGAATAAATTAATTGACAGCCAGAAAGAGCTCAGGATGCTGCCTATTATCCAATATGAAGGCCTCAAGGGGTGTTGACTGTCAGCTTGGGGTCTCCCATTACTTTTTCTGGATTGACTTTTTGATTTCAGTATAACTCAGGAAGAGAGAAATCCTCAGGCTAGAAGATCCATGTGGTCTTTCACCAATAGAGGACCAGAAGAAGGGAAGTGGATTGAGGAGTTCCACCGTCAGAGGTAAGAGTAGAGGCTGAAGTTCCCATCTCTGATGGATATGAGAAGTCAAAGCCAGAGATCACTTGTTTGGGAACTTTACAAGATTTTCAACTTCTCCATTTAAAACAATTGTTGTCGTTCCTCCCATTTGCTTATAGCGATACCGATAAAAGTTTTAATACCAAAAGAGAAAGATATCGGCTCTTTTGAAGAATTTGAGGGTGGGGTAGAAGTAAGGAGATCACATTTAAACCTACTGCTAATTTTGAGGGGGAAAAAGTCCAGAGTATGTAGAGTTCCTGGGGCCTGTGAAAGGTTTTAACGGCCCATGGGACACTGGTCTGAGCCTGCTGTTAATTTGTCTTTATAACTCATCAAGTGTACACTTATGCTGGAACATTGCTACTCCAGGGCACCGTGAAAATAAACATTATTTCTGTCCTTTGGAACTTGAAATCATAATTCTAGGACAACAAGTTGGTACTGCCTCTGGCTGGAGACCAGAGTTGAAAATTAGCTGCCAGCACTGACCTGGAGAATCCATTATTAATATTTTAAAATAATGGCTTCTTAGAGCAAGCTTCTTCTTAAATTAGTAACTTCAACTATTGGACTGTGTTTAATTGCCTTTGATGACAGTATTAAGCCCTGCACTGGTGTAATGAGGGAAGAACAGAAATAAAGAACAGGGTCTCCATTCTTACGGGTCTATTTTTATCTTTTAGAAGAAATAAAATGTACAATAAAAAGCAAGAACGTAATAAACACAGCATATAGCAAACTCTGTGAACTGGCTAGAAATTCTACTAATTTGATGGATCCAAAGAGCTAGTGAAAGTACCACAGTGTTTCTTTTACCCATTTGTTTCCGTCTTGTCATTAGTCCCCAGTGTTTTATACATATGCATATATTTTAGAATTTCTGTGGCAACCAGCTCATAGAAACTCAAAAACATACTACCAGTCAAAACTGTTGACAAAAGCAATATTATCTAAATGATTTAGCTGGTTCACTCGTTCAATTAATAAATGTTGATTAGCTTTCATTCTTTTAAGATAAATAATATTATATGCTTGAAGCAAACAATTAAGCCTTTTCTACCCCTTGAATAAATATCCCATATTTCAAAACACTATAGTGCAGAGCAAAATTTCCAAGACTGAGGGAAAAAGAAAGATTTTCATAGCACTCATTAGCTATGGGACTACTGACACACAACTGTAGATATGTGGACTTCAGTTTTTTTTCATCAGAATAACGGAATAACAATTCCTGCCAATTGCGAGAATCTAACAGGATAATGTTCATGACAGAATTTTGTCAAGAAAAAAAAACACCATAAAATAAATTTGAAAGGGAAAAACTTTCCTCTTCTTTTTGCATTTATAACATAAAGTATTGATTCTAAATGATCTACACCATCCAGCAAAGTACCTACCTAAAATATTTTTAAAAAAATAAAAACATACATAGGACTCCAGTTACTATAAACCACATCCCCTAGCTCAAGAAACATTTGATGAAATGTGTACAACAACACAGATTGGCTGGGTTGAAGTATTCCAATGGTTGAAGAAAAGACAATAGCATGACTCAAAATGTAAGAGGTGTAGATGATAAATGCTGTAGCACGTAAGTGTGTTGTGTCAAAGAAAACTGGTCAAGGACAAACCTCCTTTCAGCTTGAAGAAGACATCAGTTCTACACAAAAGCTTTCAGAGCTGCATTTTCTGAACAACAGTGACCTCAAGGGCCCTCAGAACAATGACTCATGCACCACTAAAGCAGGACACATCAGCTGGCATTCAGAACTGGGAACAAAGTATCTGAAAGCTTAAGCACTCCTCTTTATAATGTTCCAGTAAGCAGCGTTTTGCTTTTACCTGTATATAGCCATGTGGCTCATTTTTTTAAACTATTGTTTTGTACTCTCCAGATTCGGTATTCATCTTGGGCAACAATGAACATTTGGTAATGGCATTAAATATCAAAATCAAAAGCCAAATGTCTTCTAAACCAAGCTTCCCTAGCTACCACCAAGGGAGGCCAGTGTCCTACCCATCCTGGAGAACCTAAACTATTTTCTCATCCAAAGAAAAGGCCCCACTGGCCTCTGTTAATATTGTGAGGACTCAGCTCAGGAATTAGCAAAGCTTTGTATGCTATATCTCCTTTCCTTTTGCTCCCATTATTATGCTAGGAGTAGTCTACTTACAGGTGTGAAATATCCACATCCAAATTGACCCCACCCAGTCTCCTCCTCTTTCATAAGTGATCATATCTTTTCAGGCTATGGGAAAATGCTAGAACAGGGCCCACACTGGAAGTGCCCAGTGAATTTCATACTTCTGTGGAGGCCAAATTTCCCAACTCCTTCATCAACCTTTCCTTATTCTTTTTTAATTATCTAAAATTCATAATGATTTGTTTGAAAGTCACCCAGAACAAAAATGGTCACTATCACTGTGATGTGAGATAATCCATTTAAACTCTGTGTGGGCCTCTGTTTCTTTATCCATAAAAAATATTATCTTTGAGATAATACTTCAGAGGTCATGTGTGCAGTAATAACACCTCTCATAGGTACCAGGCTATATTAGCAACCTCACATATTATGATACATGAGCCTTGCAGTCCCCCTGTGGGTTGACAGAGTAGTTATTCCAATCTCCTGTTTTATAGATGGGTGTTTCCAACACCCTCATCTCTAAGCCCCTTTCCTGTTTTCATGCACTGTGATGCTGTTTAACAGAAGAAGAGAAACTGAGGCACAGTTGGTGAACTTTTTCCATATCCATTCCATTCTCCTGAGCCGAATACTAAATAGTTTGGCTTCCAGAGTAAACAATGGAAATATCTTAAGAATAAGGGACACAGGGACATGGTCATTTCTTTTTTTCTTTCAAATGTTGAATTGGCACAATTGCAGTGTAAACAAACAACTAGGTAGCCAAGTTAAAAGAAAAAAGTATAAAAAATTTGCATATCCTGAAAATGCCAAATCTCAAAAGCAAAATGGTTTCTGTATTAAGCTTGTATCACCACAGTGATTTCTCGTATATTTTCACATCAACCAATTTATTATATTTTTTCCCTAAAATAGGACTAAAATAATTTTAACTAATGGCTTATTTTATATAAAACATATTTACTTACATAATTTAACTATAATCTATCATATGTTTCCCAAAATTTTGTTTTTATGTGCTACATACACACACACATATTTTATAAAAAGCAATGTATAATATCAAATTACCTATTATATGGTACCTATATGTGTGATGCTATAAACAAATGCACATATACGTGTGTGTGTGTGTGTGTGTGTGTGTGTGTGTGTAGTTTTGTTTTCCAAAGGCATTCTCACTTACTCAAATTATTTAGAAGTTAATACTAAAGAGGGTTTGAGATAGCAAATATTGGAAATTCATTCATAAAAATGAAAACTTATAATTTCATTCATATATTACTTAAGAGCAAAAATATCATAAATCCCTAAAGAAACAAATGTCATATGGCATTCCTTGCATACAATTATTTTTATCCTATTCCGTCCCCAAGTAACGAAACACAGGGTTAGTATCATGAAATAGAAGTCAAAGTGATTAAATTGAATGATTATATCAATCCAGATGTTCCTTTTTGTGTGTGATAAGCTTGCTTGATAATAATCCCTTCACAAACCAACCTATATCTCAAGGGAATTTGGGGATTAAAATTTAATTTAAAACTTGGTTAAGAAATTCATTGAACTCTTTAGAGAAAGAGTCTAAAGCAAATGCAAAGAAATTATCATTAAAGTCAGTCAAACAGTGCTTTGTATTTTTCTCCCTAAAGAACACAAACTTAAAATTCACAGAATTATTTTATTAGGCAAGAAACGGTTTATTATATTTACAGTGAGTTGTTTTTATGTGTCTCTTTTTATGAAGTCATTATATATATTTGCCTCTTTGAAATTGTTTCTTATAATATTAAGCCAAGAACTGAGATATATGTGTATGTGTGTATATGTATACATATATTTCACTCATTTATCTCAAGAAACAAGTATATCATTATTTCAAATATTAAAATAGCTGTGGTAATATTTCCATATATAAACTGGGAAACCATTCAACTTTATTATGTTATTTCAATGCTTGTTTCCATGGCAACTCCTTCACATCACACTGTTAGTAATCATAGACTCACAGTGCTGGAAGGGTTTGGAAAGTAGGTAATAGAATGCCCTTGTTGCTCATTTAGGAAACTGAGGACTAGATTTCAGATTTGTGACTTATCCGCTGTCAGCCCAGTAGCTAGTGCCAGAGAAGGAATAAAAGATGGTTCTTCTGGCCCCCATTCTAGCATGCTTTCACCTATACTATGCTGCCAGCCACTCTTCTAAACTAATGGACACTATTTATACACGGACACACACATACACATGCAAACACACCCCATATATACACCATATGTATAAACATGAATATACCCAAGCAGTTTGTTTAATCAGGCTATTTTTAAGAGTCAAACTATACTTTTTATGGGTTTTCAGTATTACAAATGAAAATAATATCATTTTGGCATAACAATGACAAGATGACTTGTTGTTGGCTATGGATGTAGAACACAAAAACAATTGCTTAAAAAGGGGAAAAATCAGTATTAAACAGTGATTTTGCCTTCTTAGTATCTCAAACTGCTTTACTAGCAACTTTTGCAATTCTACTGAAGGTGACTATTGTTCAGGAATTCATAATTATAAATAATAAAGATTAAAAGATATAGAGAAATCTTTAGTAATGTCTAGGCAACTTACTTCATGGTTTCAATTTGCTAACCACTGTAAAAGAATAGAAAATACAAAACCCTATGATGAAAAGTAATTCTATGTAATCAAATTTGTATCTATAAATAACAGATTCTAGAGTTTAGATCAGTACTAACACAGTAGCCCTTTATTAAGCCAATGAAATGTGGTTACTCCAAATTGAGATGTGCTGTACATGTGAAATACATAGCATATTTCAAAGACTTAGCTCCCCAAAAGGAATATAAAATATCTCATTTATACTGATTATTTGGTGAAATGGTATTTGCCTATCACTAAATAAAATACATTATTGAAATAAATGTGGTCTGTGTTTTACTTTTTACTCTTTTAATGTGGCTACTAGAAAATTTTAAATTACATTTGTGGCTTGCCATTGTGGTTCACATGATATTTCTCCTGCTCATTACTGATCTACACCATTTACATGCTAACCTTCCTGTCTGAAATATCCCATTTCTCATTTCTTAAAGTCCAGAACCTGCCCTACATCATCAAACATGACCTGTCCTTGAATGCTTTTTGCCTCTGTCCTATCAGGAAGTAAGCGCTCTCCCTCTCTAAACTACTAAGATGCAAGTTCCTGGCAAATAAGGTCTATGTATGGTTTTTATATATGTTGGTAAGCTACAAAACAACCACCATGCAACTACAGTAAAGCATCAGTAAAATTTTGTTAGACAGGCAAACAAATATATGCAGTAAATGTGTTCTCTGTTCACTTTCACTCAGAAAAATCTGTCTTGAGAGATGAGAATTTTCGAAAGTAGGTCCATGACTTAATAAGAGGATACATACCAGCTGACTCTCGGATACTGTAGAGGATGGGGAGGACAGGTTTGCCTGAAAAATTAGAAACATGGTGTTTATTTAGTGAACTTCATAATTTCACAAAAAATCCATATTTTTAAGTTTTTTGAAGTTCTTTTATTATTAAAGAACACATGTCCATTGTAGAATTTTGAAAAGAATGAGGTAAAAGGAAAAGTATCATTATGCCACCAGAAAATGATGTGAACATTTTGCATACATTGCCTTACAATATTTTTCCTATGTTTTCTTATGCAGCTCATATAATAGCATGATGTTTTATGTGTTACTTCTCCTTAACATCTTAACATAAGCACAATCACAAGACATCAAAAATTCTTCAAGATGACATAATATTTCAGTCTCTGCATATACTCCACATTTTGCTTAAACATACTAGCATTGTTGGATATTTATATTTGTTTCCAGCAAATCGACACAAATAACAGATGTTCACTTAAAGTATCTTCATATACAAAGGAAAGTTTTCATGCTTTGGAAAAGAAAACAATTTAGTTTTTAAAATTGTTTTCCAGTAAATAGGAGGCTAATATTGTTTCTTCAGCCTTGGTTCCTGAATTTCACTCCGTCTGGATTTGGTTTCCTTCTTACGGAAGTAAATGCTGTGGTCGTTCTTTCAGACCTTATTGTCTTGACTTTGAAAATGTTTCTATTTTGTTCTCATTCTTCGACAAGAGTTCTGGACACATTATTTTCGGTGAATAGTTATTATCTCGCAGCATTTTGAAGACACTACCCCACTAGCTCTGGCGTCTGTCACAGCTGTCATTCTAAATGTCATAACTTTGGTGGATCATCTGTCTTCACATTTGGTTAGTGTTTAAGATGTTCCTCCATGACATTCCGCAACTTCACTATGATGTATCTGAGGGTGGATTTCTTTTTATGTGTCTTTTTTGGGATTTGGTGTTGTTCTTCATTTGGAATATGCATATCCTTCAATTCTGGAAAATCTTCCATGAATACCTCTTCAAATACTGCTTTGCTTACATTATAGCTTATCTCTGTTTATGAAGTTTCTAATAAATATATATGTAGTCTGCTCAATCCATCCCCCATTTCTATAAAATTTCCTTTCATATTTTTTGTCCCTTTATGCTGCATTCTGAATCCTTTCTTCATACAAGTTTAACCGTTAACTAATTTCCCTTGCATTGTATATTAATACATTCAACATGACAATTGAATTTTATGTTTTGATGACTTTATTTTAACTTCTGGAAGTTCTACTTGGTTCTTTTTCAAGTAATTTTGATGGCATCAATAACTCCTTTTAACTCTTTTAGCGTTTTTACTATAGCAATTAATTCATTTCAGATTTACCTATAATTCCTTATTGCTAAATCTCCCATTTCTTATATCAGCTGACTCTCCCTCATGCCTCTCCTCCGTGATGTTCTTTAGCCATTTTATGGCTATTTGTTTTTGATTTTGAACTCATTTTCAGTCAAGATAATGTTTGTGATGATTCCTATATGTACCTGAGAAGTCCTGGACAGGGAAACCGTGCCTACAGTACATTTTATGTTTGTCTTGTGGGAACTCTAGGACTTTCACTGCTTTCCATTGTATTTCATCATCTTAATATTCCTAAACTTAAAGAGTGGTAGAACCTGACATCTTCACATTCCAGAAGTTTAGAACCATTTTCTCATTGATGGCTCTTTTACCAACTAACAGTGTTGGATGAGATGGTGGAAGCATTTATACTTTTTTTTTTTATTCCATGCTTCATGGCCAAAGTGGACTTCTGGGCTCCTGAATGTACACAAAGGATTCATTTACAAGTTTTAGACTTACTAAATACTGAAAGTTAAAATCTGAGCTCCTGGCTCCTAGCACATAAGTTCTGATGTGCCTACATCCTGCTAGATCTTAACACCCCCACTTGGAGTTACCATTCCATTTATGGCATTCAAATATTTCTCTTTCTTTACTTTAGATTGGGTTACATAAACTTGTTTTTTTTTTTAATTTGAGAGAGAGAGAGAGAGAGAGAGAGAGAGAGAGAGAGAGAGTATGAGTTGGGGAGAGGGGAAGAGGGAAGGAGGGAGAGAATCTTAAGCAGGTTCCACACTCAGCACAGACCCCACTGTGGGGCTCAATCCTATGACCCTGGGATCATGACTTGAGCCAAAATCAAGAGTTAGATGTTCAACAGACTGAGACACCCAGGCACTCCACATAAACATTTTTCATAATTACATTTTATCAAGCATTTCAGCATTTAAATGGGAGGCTGAGCTTCCACATCAACAGCCTTCAACTTTGACAGGAAATAGTCAACATACAAATGCTTAATTACAAGTATACTTGGCTGAAATATGATAAAGTTGTGTTCCTAAGATATTTACATTCTTGTTGAAATTGCAAATGTTTTCAAGGTTTGTTAGAGGTGTGTCAATATTGTTTTTACTCTCTGAGATATGAATGATAACAGCAAACTGAGAGCTTAGTGGTTCTTATGGTATTGCCAAGTATATAGAAGTATGAATCACCAAACATACTCACAAGGCACCTGCAGCCCTTCTCACACTGTGCCCAGCATTGTTTGTTTTCTGCTTTTTCACTCATGCCTTTCTTCACAAGGACTATCATTGTTTGCTGTCATCCATGGTTGGTCTATGGCAGCAGGGTATCTTGGCTAAATGTTTCCCATCTCTAATTGCTGGTGACCAGGCGAGTGTATGCTGAGGTTTATGGCTATTCTGTGCTGCAGAAAACTGCCTTTTAGAATGCCCATCACATTCAGTTCACCTGGGGATTTGCTTTTAACCTCACGATGTAATATAAGTAATAATTATTTCCTCTAAAGTCTTACTGTTTCCCTATAGCTAATTTTTCATTATTGCAATAATGAGAGAATAATCTATGGATCCCCTAAGTTAAATTAATAGCTCCTGTGAAATATGCTAAATTGAATGTGGGTATCTTGACTAAAGCACAACACAGCTAAATTTTCATCTCGATAAATATAGGAAAGAAGAGGTTACATGTTAAAAACAAAATATTTGTACAATTTAACTACATTACTAACATTTAGTAGTATATGGTGCTAAATAATACGAAGTGATCATAGGGAAAAAATAAAATGCTCAAGAAAAACATTAATTAAATAAGGGGAAAACCCAAATATCTTTGTATTCAGTCTCCATAAGTCCCTCAAATTCCATCATTAGGAATTACAATGTTATAATAAGATGCTTTAGGCATCCCCATTCCATTTTTATTTTATCTAATATAATGGGTTTCACATCACTTTTATGAGAAACTATTCCTAGAGAAAGGATAGAATTAAATGTGAACCTCAGGGTGGAGTAAATACTTATAAAGCCACTAGGGATCCTTTATCCAAGAAAAAGAATATTGGCTTATGTGTTTAATGAGTACAACCAGATTCTTTCAACCAACCTAACCATGTCAAGCCCTTTGAGAAGCCTTGCTTTGCTTTCCTAATACAGGTTAGCAGCGTTTATTCAATGCTGCATCTATAACTATGTTATTAATACTGTAGCAAATATTTTCCGAAAAGTGAGGAAAGATTGTCTGGTGAGCTGAGATTAGAGCAGTGAAAGGTGGGAGAAGGCAGCTCTCTCTGAACCACTGTTCACAGGTTAGCTAAATGAAGGTAGAGAAGCAACTTGATGTACCTAAAACTAAACTGGAAATTGTATTGGAACAACACTAAAGACTTTAGTTATTCATGTCTATCCACATTAATACTAACTGTGAGGAACTATGATACTGTGGAATGTAAGAATGGCTGTTGTGCGAAACAAAATCCTATAATCTATTCTATGGCCTCTAACATCATTTTAACCATAAAAGGAAAGGAAAGTGTAAGAAAGGAGGATCCGTGTTAACCAATATATCGTCATCTTAAAAACTGAGAAACCAACAGTCAAAAAAATGTGAAAGTCAAAATTTCTTACCTCAAAGAAAATGTATTAAAGAGTTAGATTATATGGAAAGCAAAAGAGTTAGACAAAGAAAAGAAAGGAGAATTTGAAGTCCACTGAAAAATAAATTCCTACAGAAGGCCACCACTGTGCCAAGCCAACCTTGGAGAAACCATTTTGCTTTTCCAAAGACTTGATATCGAGGCCCAGGAAGTACAATGAAGCTCCTTTGTCAGTGTCTAGATTGCTTTCGCTTGCAATGTGCAGCTTTTCCCCATTCATGACACATGTCCTTTTGGCTGGTATCACACCAGCTCCCTCCCCAGGGTCTGGAACAAGATCAAGTGGTTCCAGTTGCCTTTGCCTTCTACACTCTACACTTCCACTTTTGGCTTGTTGGGGTTTTTTTTTTGTTAGTTTGTTTCTTTTTCCCCCCTTTCAGCAGCCACATCCCTCTCACCTGATATAACAACCAGTTCAATTTCACTAAAATGTCTTTCTTCTACCTTTTCTCTGTTGACTAATTAACTTGTATTTCCTTTTCTCATGGCTCAAAGAACTGTAATTAGTGATAATGTGTTAACTAAATACTTCTCCCAGGCAAGACTACTCTACACAAGGCAGTAAGACAAATTTTAAAATATTAACGGAACACTTAATAATCACTGAATACTGAGATTGGTATTGAGGAAATATGAAATGATAAAATGATAAAATACTGTCTTTCCCTTCACCTAGCAAGTGTTCCTATTATTTGTACATAAGTCGCGATGGACACAAAAGAATGAATCCAGTGGTATGCATGTTAGGCACCAAGCCCCTAGACATACATTATGAGGCATCATATCTTTCTTGCTTCACATTATTTATTCTAACTATCTATAGACATTACCCTGTATGACTATCTCATTAGAAACCATTTTATAAGTTAGTAATACATTCCTAAAAGACCTACATACAAAAAGTAGATTTGAAAGTGTTTAAAAAGTTTGAGTCTTTATGCTAAGGAATGATGATTCCAGCTTATCGTGAACATAATCAGTAGGCAGGATAAGTGGGCATAGTGACCAGTGACAGACACTGTTTATATGTGCAAATGAGGAGATAAAAGGTCACATCAAGGGGAAGTTTGGCTGAAATATGGCACCTTTGTGTTTGGTAAAGTCTAAAATGATGATGAGAAGGATGCAAGACATAAAGAGTGTCTCGTTAAATCTTCTCTCTTCCTCCTCACTTACTAGAACACAGATAATTATCTTTAATTCTTTCTTCATCCCTTTTCACATAAGCATACGTTAGAAATATTTCTGAACGAAAAAAAGAAGTAAATGAGAATAATCAGAAGAGTGGAATTTCTTGCTTGAAGTGTTCACAATTCTTCCTGTAACTCATCAAATCTTTGGTCACATCCTACGGAAGCAGATCTGGACTGAGGTCTGGATTGAAATGGACTAGATTGAAGTCTCCTCTTACCTTAAGCTCTGTGACTGCATTAAGCATACAGCGCCTCTGGAACACTCCCGCATAGCGACATTTCCAAGTATACCAACAAAGGGAGTATGTGAGCTGACTAAATTGGAGACTGTGACCTTTATTTGAATACCTGTATATATAGTGGGGAATATTCTTAATAAAGTTTGACACATTTTTTAATATATTGTGATATTTTGAAAGCAATATGCTTCCATTGTTATGAATTTTTTCTGTCCCTCAGGCTCATTAAAATGGGATCTTACCTGTTTACCATATAATATTCAATAGACCTATCTCTGTTATTTCTCTGGCTCTTAAAAGTAACTCATGAAATGTAAAGAGTTGATAAAATAAGTTTTTATCTATAGATTTTGATTCCAACTAAGGGTTTTTTGATAAACTAGTAATAGGACTAATACTTGCCTTATTTTCTGAGTTTGCTGTTTATTAGGAAAGCATACTGTGACTTTGAATTACTTGAATGAAAGAATTTATACCAGTAGTAGTTAATGAAAAATAAATATTTACTAAGACAAATGTAATGCAAAAGCAAAAAGGACATTCCTCTTCAAAGGTGGTAAAGTGAAAACAGAATCAAATAGAAATTCAAATAGAAAATTCATTCTGTTACATAAAGGGAAAGAAATTTTTTTAAAGTGTCATAAAAAACAGTACCTCTTAAACATCTGATAAACTATGAATTAATTTATATGAGAGTGATTTAAAACGTTAGAAATATAGTAAACATCATTTTAGATATTGTCACTAAATTTGAAAACATTCAAAGTTTACACTGAAGATTACTGAACATGAAGAAATAATTTCGACCCAGAATATAAATACTAATGGATAAAATATTTAAGGAAAACAAACTATTCCCATATTCTCTGTACTTCTCACGCAAGTATTTTTTTAATGTTTTCAATCTTTATTTATTATTGACAAGGCATGAGCAGGGGAAGAACAGAGAGAGTGTGAGACACAGACTCTGAAGCAGGGTCCAGGCTCTGAGCTGTCAGCACAGAGCCTGACGCGGGGCTCAAAGTCATGAACCATGAGATCACGACCTGAAGCAAAGTTGGATGCTCAACTGACTGAGCCATCCAGGGGCCCCAATTCTCACACAAGTATTAATGGTAAGGGCTTTGACATGAGGGAGACCTGGGTAGGATTTTGCCTACTCTGACTTCTAAGACTTGGTTTCCTTCTTTATAATATGAATATCTTGAAATAATAATACCCACCTCATAAGACTGGTATAAGGTTAAATGAAATACTTAAACTTCACTTGAAAGATAAGAGCTCAAACCAATTGAAAGTAATATTAATAACAAATTAAGATAATCAATCTTGCAATTGACCTGTGGAGATCACTGTGACTCGACATGTTGTTAACCTAGTTTAAATTCTATTACACTTAAGAAAAGTTCAATTAAATTACTTTAAAATAACTTGCAATTCAAGTACACCATGAATTGAAGAAAGCTTTGACTAATTAGACTGAATTGATGGTGCTTTTCCTGCATCTGTCTCATCCTAGAAAACAGACTATGTGAAATGTAACAATATGTACAATGAAGAATAAGAAGAGGAAACTAAATGATTTGCATTTTGGTTTCTCCTTCTTCTTCTTTTTTTTTCCCCATGGAGAAAAGGCACCCTTTCACCAAAAGCCCAAGAAAGAGGAATTAGTCATACAAATTCTTGTTATTGAATAAAGCCATTATAATCTTCCCAGGAAAACTGGAAATCCAATAGATGTATGAATACATTGAAAACTAGTAACTTTGTAAGTCTGCTTTCACATCAGTCAGTTCTATGGCCAGCTCTTCTCTAATTTCTACAAGAAAGTATCTTGCTCATTTACTATTGTAAGTGTTTACTATCTCCCCCATTATACGCTGCAGAAATGGGGATCTTATTATTGGGTTGCTCCCTCACCCCAGTAGCTTCTCAGTGAGTACTAGGACATAGTAGACACTCAGTAACTATTTGTTGAGTCAATGAGTAAAAGCTTATTGAATAATAGAGATGAACAATTCTGACTATATTTTCTACTAGTTATGAATCATAGATGGTATACTATACTTTTAGAGAGCCCCCAGAGGTCAGAATTTTGAGCAGTCTGTGCTAATCTACTTGAGAATACCCTGAAATGTCACAAAACTTTGTTTCTTGGCTTGAATTTAAGTCTTCTCTTTTTTTCCTCTGTGGTGCAGGAGTTGGTAAACTATGTGATCTCTGTTTTTGAATCTAATCTAAGAATTTCTACGAAGTCAATGACACACCAAGTCCCAGCAGCTACATACTGTGAAGATGTCTAGTTGCTTCAAAGTGTGAAGAGAGACCATGAGATACTGTGAAAAGACCTCTCAGATTTGCTTTTGAGCTTCCACGGGAGAGAAAGAGAAATATATAGTAAAAGATTAATTAATTAATTAATTAATTAAGTCAAATCTATTCAAGCCACACTTAAGGTGAGGCATCTTGTAGCTCAGCAAATACGAATATTAGAATTTCTAGAAGAAAGAACATATAAAATCAGAACATACTGTATTTAAAATTGATTGTTCACCTAAGACCAACAACACTTATAGATGAAATTGCATTTTTTCTCCTCAAAATAAATGTATCAGACATCACTTAGTAAATGTAATAACTGCAGCCAAATATTTACAAGTGTGACTTCCTTATGCCTTGGCACCAAAAAACTGGGTTTTACATTCCATTGTAAAATTATCCTTTATCATCTTCCAAAAGAGACAGACACATTTGAGGTGTCACAAAGAACAATTCAAATGTCACATTGTAAGAGAAAGCAAAAAACAAAGCTTATCACTCAAGAAACCAAATTTAATCAAAGCCAAAAATCTTATCTGAATCAGAGTTCATATTTGCTCTAGTCTACACTCAATCTATTTGATGACTCAATGTTAACTTTCAGTGACTCAGATGCTCTCACAAAGTTTGGGGCAAATGTTAACCTATTTTAATTAAGTTTGATAACTGATTGAAGAATAATTTGAAATAAACTCTAACTATGGAGACTGAAGCAGCCCCTCCAACTTTGATTCCAACTGCTATCAAATTAACCACCCCTGGGGAGGGGTGAGAGGAAGTATCAGCCCCTTACCACCTTACTGTAAATGAGTCTCAATCAGAGGCACTTTGGTGACAGATAGGAATAGGTGAGAAAGGAAGATGAGAGAGTAAAACATTTCAGCTATTTTTTCTTAGGTCTGGCTCTTGTAGCATGCGTGAGTCACAAAAAGTATTGAAACATCTTTAGAGAACTTTCTTTTCTTGCACCCAACTTTAGAATCAAGGAAGTCTGCTAAATCATGGTGCTTCTACTCTTCCCAAGATAGGGAGGAAGAAGAGAAAGGGGGAGGCATAGATGCAGAGGAAATCAAAGGAAGATAAGAGGAAAAAAGGAAAGAACTATTATTTATTCCTGTATGTCAGAACCACATTAAGGGCTTTTCATATACTAACCAATATAAATTGTACATCAGGCAATTATTAGTTTCCCAATTTTATAGATGAAAAAACTAAGGCATAGAAGTTAAGTGACTTTCTAGGATCAGACAGTTAGCAAACAGCCATGCTGTGATTTAAACTTGGTTACAGCCTACCAAATGTCTCTACTCTTATGTTACTCCAAATGGCTTCCAATAAAAACAAAACATAAGAATGAAAATACTCTAAGCAGTGTTCTTATCCATACCTTCTATATGTCATTTCCTGAGTAGGATAAAATTCAGTGATTTCATCCAACTTATTATTTTCCTTAGGGAGACCCAAATAAAGACAGAAATACATAAATTGGAAAGAAGATATATCACAAAATATATAATAAATATTAATTCTTTGATGATGATGATGATGATGATGATGATGATGATGAAAAAAGCATAGTAGAAAATATAAGGCATAACCTAAAAGAAAACATTTACTTGTTTTTTTTTAACTAAAAACTAAACACTTGCTTAGGAGACAATCTTGTTTCTGTTGAATATAGTTGATCAGAAACAGAAGTGGGCCACATGATGGAGCATGAGGTGAATAAAGAGTAGGAATGAGGTGAGGCTACATCTGTATTCCTAAGGCATTCAGGGACAGCTCCATATAATTGATCAAGTAGGTGAGGCTGTATCTACCCATCTATTAGTTAATTTTTGCTCATAAGTAGAAATTAGTTTATTTGACAATAATTTAAATGCAAGAAAGCAACAAATGAGTCAAAACCAACAAAACTGGCAATCCCATTGGAAATAGACAAATCTTAATGTTTCGAGTATATGTGCTGGCTCATTTATAATAAGCACAATAAACCATTACAAAAATGAAAATGTCGTCTAAGCTTCGATAATTAGAAAGACAGCAAGCAGGTGTTGGAGTTCTGCTTTATTTAGCCAAGCTAATCAAACTAGACCTCACTTAAGATGGAATTTATTCAATAAACTTACCTGACATAACCTGATATTCCACATCTGGACCGATCACACCATCCTATCCCTTTCCACTTAAGAAAAAATCAACTAATTCAATTTTAATGACCGTATAATTGAGTTCCCTTCAAAGCATACACATGTACCCATTAAAAAAACAGGATGTATCATTATGAAGGGACTTACATATTTGGTTTCTCGACCAGCTGCTCTCGGAAGAGTTGTAGGCATCTGTAAAAAAATAAAAATAAGTATACTACTGAAGTAACCACAAAAATACTAAAAGTAATTCAACTTCTGGGATAAGCGTTCACCTTTTGTTGCTATTAAGACTTTCTAAACATTCTTGTCTCTTTTCTATACAAAAGCCTTGTCCCTTTGAAAATTATTTTATTAAACTATGTCACTTCATTATTCTTTTTAGTGCCATTATCTACCAGCTTGCTGGTAAATTTTGCCTTATTTATTGATTACATCCATTCATGGATCATAATGGACCCTCGTGTGATTTTTGCCATTTTCAAAATGTACACGGAAGTCTCTACCCCTCTCACTTATTTTGAGCTTCCCAACTCCAAATGTATTCTCATCCATTCCATTCCACTCTCAAAGCCATTCCTAGACTTTGCCTTCACAAATAAAATGGGAAATCTGTGAAATTTCAATTTTTAGCATCCTACCCTGAGAACTCTAGCTCCTATTCACCACTTGACTTCTCAAATGTCCCCAGTGCAATGTCCCTCATTGAGACTTCGAAATTAATGAGCTTTACCAGTTCCATTGTGGTGTTATTACCTCTTAGTTTACATATATTTCATATTCTCAGTTGTTTTAACACCTTAATTTCTCTTGCCTCTCTCTCCCCTTGTGACAAACTCACCTTTAAAAGAAAGCAAAAGAAAAGAAAACAACAACCCTGGATAGACTTTATCATCCATTTTCTCTAAACTTGAGAAGCAAAACATTCCTGAGGAAACTCTCAACCAAGCTAATTGATTTCATTATAAATTAATGGTCATTAGCCTTAAGTGAGCATTTAATTCTGCCTAGTGAGCCCATAATTTTTCTCTTGTAGGCCCACTTTCCCACTTTTTGACATGAGATGGCCTATTTGATTCATTCATCTCCTTAGTAAATACTTACTGTATATCTACTGTGTGCCAGGAACTATTCTACACCTTGTATCTTATCAGTAAACAAAATAGACAAAGATGCCCTATGCTTGGTAAGCTTACATTCTAGCAGGAGAGAAGACAAACAATATAATAATAAATAAGTTAATTGTACCATATGTTAGAAAAAAATCATACCGCATATTACATCGTATGTTTACAACAACAACAAAAGAATAGAAATAATTTGAAGCCTCAGGTAATATATTCCTCCAGAGAAAATCTTCTTTGTTTCTGCCAAATAGCTTACTTCTTTTAGACAACCCAGATACTAAGAAGGTCAAGAGTGCTGAGGGTTTACAATTTCAAATAGGAGGATCAGTCTAGAGAAGGTGACATTTGGGCTAAGATTTGAAGGAACTGAGGGAGCTGGAGATGTGAACATCTAAACAAAGAGCATTTCAACTAGATGGAGCAAATTAAAAGTGCTCAAAGATAATTTCCACATCTGAGAATGGTGGTTCAAGAACTCAAAGCAATCCTTCCAAAATAGACAAAAGATGGGTAAAATATTCAAAACAATATTGACATATTATTTATTAAAAATGTCAATGAACTAACAAGAGAATAAAGAATATTCTCTTTATATTCTCTTTATGGGGGCAAGATAAGGAGAAGATGGAAATCCAAAGAGAGGACTCAAGTATTTGAGACCAGCTTTTGACCTAGAGATGTTTGACAATAACGATGAGTTGCTCGAGAAGCTGATCCAAACTTTCGACAATTTCAGAGATGTAGGGAGATAAAAGTCAAAATCCATGACCCACCAAAATTAGATTGAGCCCCAGGAGTAAGACTGATCTCGAAGACCTCATATAGTCTTCAGCTTGGCCTCAAACCATTGACAACTGTTTATAAAAAATTAACCCAAAACTTTAAATTAAATTAAGTTATCCTTCTTTGCTAATGCTCCTGGTGTCTAATAGAAGCAAAGAAAAGACTATCCATAGTATGATATCATATTAGCCCTCAAATAATTTATTTAAATAAACTTCCAAGTAGCATATCCAACACACAATCGGATTCAGATACACAAACAGGTAAGACAATGTGAAAATGGGCAGAAGTAAAGAACAACCAAAAAACACCCACAGAGAATCCAGAAATTTCTTTTCTTTGAGCCAGACCAAAAACAACCATACTTAATCATGCTTCCTTTGAGATAAAAGTTAAGCTTGCGAATGTTTACAAGGAACTAAAAACTATAAAAAGTGACACAACTGATTTGAAGAAAGAACAAAATGTGCCAAGGCAGGAGCATGCCTGGCACATTCGAGGCCACGGCAAGGAATCAGGCAGGGCTGGGGTGTTGTGAGGAAAGCAGGAGAGCAGGGGAGGGGCTGATGGAAGGTTCCAGAGACTAGAGCATAGAGGCCCTTCCAAGAACTTGTAAGGACTCTGGTTTATAGCTACAGAAAATGTGTAGGTACTGCTGGTTTTAAGCCGAGGGGAGCCATAATCTGACTTATGCTTTAAAAGGATCTCACTCTTTGATGTGTTCAAAATGAATTACAGTGAGGCAAAGGTTGAAGGGGAAAAACTATTGCACTATCCAGCAAAACATGACGATGGCTCAGCAGGACAGAAGTTATGAAATAATCATATTCTACATGTATTTTTAATCGATGGCAACAGGGTTTCTAATAGAGATGTGGAATATGAGAGAAAGAGAAAATTAGAACTTGACACCAAAGTTTCTGGCCTTGAGCAAATGGAAGATGAGAAGTCTATAGATAGACATGGGTAGGCAGGATATGGAATAGTTGGGGTTTTTTTATGTTTGTTTGTTTGTTTATTGAGAGAGAGAGAGAGCACAAGCAGAAGAGAGAGAGAGAGAGAGAGGGAGACACAGAATCCGAAACAGGCTCCAGGCTCTGAGCTGTCAGCACAGAGCCTGACACGGGCTTAAACCTACGAACTGTGACATCATGACCTGAGCTGAAGTCAGATGCTTTACTGACGGAGCCAACCAGGCGCCCCTGGAATAGTTTTTGTGCGAAGAAATCTAGACTAAATTTTTCAGATATTGATTGGAAATCTAAATGAAAATGGAGAGTGGGTATTTGGGAGCTGGAGTTTGGGAGATAATCCTGGACTTGAGATGTAAAGTCGAGAGTTCTCAGCATACAGTTGATCTTCAGAACACCAAAGGAGTAAATGTAGAGAGGAAGGAGAAGCCCAAAGATAGAGTCCTGGAGCACTCCAGCATTAATAGTTTGGGGAAGAAGAGGAAGAATCTTCAAAGGAGCCTAAGAAATAATACTGATGAGTGAGGTAGGACAAAAGCTGAGAGAGCAGGGTGTCCTAGAAGGCACTAGAGGAATGTGTGACAAAGAGGAGGGAGTATCACCTGTCTCATTTTCTGTGGGTATGACAGCCCGACCAGGGCTGAGTTTATAGTAATGGGAACCTGGGGAAAGTAGTTTGGGTAGCGCAGTGGGGGCAAAGCCTGAATGGAAGGGTTTATGAGGGAATGAGAGAAGAATCGAAAGCAGAACACATAATGGTTTTCAACTTTTCCTTTTTCAAGCTCTTCCCCATCATATGGTTGCTTTTTAATCTCAGTTAATAATCTTAAACCTTTCTTCACTGAAAAGTATTAGTTATTGAGTAACTAAAAATATGAGTTACAAAATTCTTCATTTTGCCATCAGCCACCTACAAACATGCTTTGCACCTGTATCTGACATGTCCTCTGTTTTCTGTCCTATTACCATAGTGGACATTCCCAGATTTTTTTATTTGAAGTTTATTTATTTATTTATTTTTATTCAGAGAGAGAGAGAAAGCAAGCAAGCGGGGGAGGGGCAGAGAGAGAGGGAGATAGAATCCCAAGCAGGCTCAGCACTGTCAGCCCAGAGCCCGATGTGGCGCCTAACTCACTCAGGAACCATGAGATAATGACCTGAGGTGAAATCAAGAATGGGACGCTTAACCTACTGGGCCACCCAGGTGCCCCTCCACCTTTTTATCAAAGGACATTTATTTTAATCAGGCTGTAAGTTCCACGTCCTTCTGAGGACTTTTCATCCTTCAGGGTCTCCCTTTCTTTTGCATAATCAGCACCTCCCTCTAGTGCATCTACCCCACTAGCATGCCAACTTGCTCTTGCCATTTTCAGCTTTAAAAAGCAAACCAAAAGTTCTTCTTTGACCTGTTCCCCACCCTCCCAGACCCAATCTCCTTCCTCCTTTCACAGCCCAACCTTTCAAACTGGTTGTTTTTGTCTGTGTGTTTGTTTTACATACTGTGTCTCTGCCTTCTCACCTCACAACACTTTCCAACATCAGAGGTGAGGAGAGCAGAGGGGTAATGTGAGGGATCAAAATGTGAGGGTGGTGAAAAGAAGTATCTGTGAGGACAATATCAAGGTGGTCCTTCAGCTTGGCTGGGGAGAAGGGGACAGTTAAGCATAGGTTTGGTCAACTCCTGATGCTTTTCTCAGGGAAGACAATGGGAACAGCTATTTGAAGGAGAGTCTGGAAGGTACCGGGGTGGGAGGGCAAAGATGAGGGATACTGTGACCGGGGTGGTGGGAGCGCGGTGTGGGAGAAATGGTTGACATCAGATATTTTTTACAGCCTGAGACTCATGTTCCTTCTGTTCTTCATAAAACATAAACAAATGACAAAACTCAGCAGGACTGGTAAATCCTAGGCACCAAGCTTTAGTATCTGGCATCTCAGGCATCAGGCATATTTGCAGCCAAGGTAGCTTATATGCTCAGAGAACTTTGAGTCCCCAAGGAAAAACAGTAAGACATCTGAAAAATGGAAATACTGCAGGAAAAAACAATGGTTCAGTCATTCCTCTCCCAGGTTTTTACCCAAGAGAAATGAAAGCACATGTGCGTACAAAACCTTGTTGATAAGTGTTCTTAGCAGCTCTGTTCATAATAGAACCTAAGTAGAAATATCCCAGTTGTCCATCACTGGTGAATAGTTAACATATGGTACAACCATACAATGGAATACCACTCAGCAGTGGAATACAAATGAACTATTGATACATGCAAAAACATGGATGAATCTCAACTGCCTTGTCAAAAGACTACATGCTGTATGATTCTATTTATATGACATTCTTGCAAAGGCAAAAGTATAGAAACAGAGAAAAAATCAGTAGTTGTACAGAACTTGGGTTACAGGGAGGGATGTACTATAAAGGAGCACAAGAGAACTTTTACATTTGATGGAAGTGTTTTGTACCTCAGACGTGATAGTGGTTGCACAACTGTATTATGCTTTGTGAAAATGCATAGAACTATACACTGAAAGGGTAAATTTAACAGTGGGTAAACTATACCTCAATAAACATTACTTTTTAAAAAAAAATAATGTTTATTTATTTTTGAGAGAGACAGAGCATGAGCAGGGGAGGGGTAGAGAAAGAGGGAGACACAGAACCTGAAACAGGCCCCAGGCTCTGAGCTGTCAGCACAGAGCCAAACATAGGGCTTAACTCTGGAACGTCGAGATCATGACCTAGGCCAAAGTCAGATGCTTAACTGACTGAGCCACCCAGGTGCCCCTAAACATGGCTTTAAAAAGGAAAACTATAGGGGCACCTGGGTGGCTCAGTTGGTTAGTCTGACTCTTGGTTTTGACTCAGGTCATGATCTCAGGGTTTATGAGTTCAAGCCCTACATTGGGCTCCATGCTGACAGTGGGAAGCCTGCTTGGGATTCTCTCTCTCCCTCTCTCTCTGCCCCTCCCTGACTTGTGTGCTCTGCCTCTCTCTCAAAATAAATAAATAAACTTAAAAAAAAAAAGGAGAACTATATCCAACATAATAACACAGGGATTAAAGGACAGAAGAGACACACTGAACAAATTCTAGAACTGAAATATCACATCAAGGAATCCCCTTGAAGGAATTAGGAAACAATAAATAGAAAAAATATATATAAAGATTCAGACTTAAAGAATACAGAAGCAAAAGTGACAAAATCACTTTATGAGTCCCAGGAGGAAGAAACATTTGAAAAATTAGTGACTAAAATTTATCCTGAATCTGAGGAGCAGAAAAGATTGAAGACTTCATAGGAGAAGTCACAGAGAGTACCAATCCAGATAAACAAGAGAAAAAATGCATACTTGCATTATAGGAAAAATCAGTAACATTATAGATAAAGATAAAATTCTATAAACCAAGAAACAGACTCTTAATTCCAGAGAACACACTGATGGTTACCAGAGGGGAAGGGAGTGGGGGAATGGGTTAAATAGGTGATGGGGATTAAGGAGGGCACCTGTCATGATGACCACTGAGTAATGTATAGAACTACATTGTATACATATTCGGATTCTGTATCTCCCTCTCTCTCTGTTCCTCTCCTGCTTGCACTCTGTCTCTTCCTCTCTGTCAAAAATAAGGATTAAAAAAAATTAAAAATGGAGCGGCTCAGTCGGTTGCGTGTCCAACTTCAGCTCAGGTCATGAACTCGCTGTTGCCTAGTTTGAGCCCTGCTTTGGGATCTGTGCTGACTTTGAGCCTGGAGCCTGCTTTGGATTCTGTGTCTCCCTCTCTCTCTGTTCCTCCCCAGCTTTCACTCTGTCTCTCTCTTTCTCTGTCAAAAATAGATAAAGGTAACAAAAATTTAAAAAAAAAACCCTACAATGTTTACCTAAAACTAGTATAACACTGTATGTTAACTATAATGGAATTAAAATTAAAAAACTTAATAAGAGGTAAGAACTGGATAGCCAAAAAAAAAAAAAAAAAATCTAAAAGATTACAGAGCCCCTCTGTAAGCCACCACTCTGTAACAGAGGAGTAAATATCATCCTGGCAAAATACTTTACAAATATGTTGTTGAAGAAAAAGAACCAAGGGAAAAAAAGTGCTGAAGAGATGGGACCTATACTTTTCTGTTCAACAGAACTATAATTTAAATGAAAGGGCAAAATAAAGATATTCTCAAAAACATAGGCCATAGAATCAACACAAAAATACCTTGTTGTATATAATTTTCAGCAAGATTCTACCAAAGAAAAAAAATAAATCTGGGAGAAAGCTATGCATGTGTGAGAAATCAGGATCTAAATAAAGACGAGATCAAGAAACATAACCATAAAAATTCAGTTAAAAAAGTCAAAACAATACTAAATGATGTCTGTGTGTATCTTAATTAAAAATGGATGGAAGGAAAAAGTGCTATAGTATTTTCCTAACTTTAAACAAAGATATTATAAGCTTTAAAATTAATAGGAAAATAAACATAATTATTACCTTTGAAAATGTATGTGTAACTAAGAAAAGTAACAAAAATGTAAGGAAAATAGTCAAAAATTAAAAAAATTCAAATTAGTAAATGTCAAATATAGAAGGAAAGCAGGAAAGTAAAAAAAAAAAAAAAAAAATTAAGCTCCCAGGTAAATAGACTTTTGGATTGAACAAACGTGAAATCCAGAAATAAGTCGTTCTGAAAATAATAAGATGAAAGGGGACAAGAAGATTTTTAACTAGTAGAAAATAGTAAAAAATAAGGAAAAAAGTAATAGAAAATGGTGACAAAAGCTATATCTAAGAAAACATGATATAATATATATATATATATATATATATATATATATATATATATGTATAAAACCTACCAGGGGTCACCATTTTCTTACTGGATTAAGAAGAACAACCTCAGATTCAAAAGGATTATATATGCTGGTAAAGGTAATAAAATCAAAAGGACGAGAATGAACACCAACACATAAGCAACAGCGATGTAGCTTCAGAATATACAAGTCAAACCTAATAAACACTACTCCAGCTTTCTCTTTGTCTTCCTCTTGGCAGAAGTTACCACAATTACATTCTCTTCAGTACTGTCCTCTTGTAGCTTCCATGTTACCACACTGTTCTGATTTTCCTCTTACAACAATGGACATTTCTTTTCATTGTCCCCTTTTGGCTCCCCGCCACCTCCTTCATTGGACGTGCCGTGTTTTGCTCCTTGGAGCTCTGCATAGGGCTCTTGCAACATTATGTGCACGTCATCCTCGGCTCCCTCCTAGCTCCAGACACAAAGTTTAAGTCTCTCCGATACGCATTTCAAACTCAGCGTATCCAAAATGAACATAACCCTCTTCCCTCCATCTCACCATGCCTTCCACATAGTCGTCTATGCTCAAGGCAGAGTCCTGGAGCCCATCCACGATTCTTGTCTCATTGACCACTCACATCCAAACCGACAGAAAGTCTAAAATGTCTCTCACAAACCCACATGCTTCTCTCTAGCTCTCCTGGGCCCACCCCATCCAGGCCGTCCTCACTGACAGCCCTCGAACCTCAGTGGCCTACTCACAGTAGCCATCATGATCATTTCCATATGGCCTCATATTATTCCCCCATGTTTTTATATCTTCCCATTTTCCTGGAAATCCAAACTTCACACCATGACAAAAACAAGCATACCTTGTTTTATTGTGCTTTACTTCATTGTTCTCTGTAGATATTGTGTGCTTCACAAATTGAAGGTCTGTGGCAGCTCTGTGAACCCCAAGTCTATCAGCACCATTTTCCAACATTTGCTACTTTGCGTCTCTGTGCCACATATTGGTAACTCTTGCAATACTTCAGACTTTTTCATTATGATTATATTTTCTATGGCAATCTGTGATCGGTAATCTTTGGTATCACTATTATATTTGTTTTGGGGTGCCACGAACAATGCCCATTTAAGATGGCAAACTTAATCTATAAATGTTGAGTGTGTTCTGACCGCTCCACCAACACCCATTCCCTAATACCTCTCCCTCCTCTTGGGCCTCCCTCTTGCCCAAGATGAACGTTACTGAAATTAGGCCAACCGAAAACCCTACAATGACCTCTATGTGTTCAGGTGAAAGGGAGAGTTGCACATCTCTCACTTTGAATCAAAGCTAGAAATGATTAAGTTTAGTGAGGAAGGCATGTCAAAAGCCAGGATAGGACAAAAGCTAGACCCCTTGTGCCAAACAGCCAAGGTGTGACTGCAAAGGAAATGTTCTTGAAGGAAGTTAAAAGTGCTGCTCCAGTGAACACATGAGGGATAAGAAAGAGAAACAGTCTTATTGCTGATGTGGAGAAAGAGTTTGTGATCTGGATAAAAGACCAAACCAGCCATTCACATTCCCTTAAATCATAGCCCAATCCAGAGCAAGGCCCTAACTCTCTTCGATTCTGTGAAGGCTGAGAGAGGTGAGGAAGCTGCAGAAGAAAAGTTGGAAGCCAGCAGAGGTGAGGAAGCTGCAGCAGAAAAGTTGGAAGCCAGTGGTTCATGACATATAAGGAAAGAAGCCATCTCCATAACACTAAAGTGCCAGGTGAAGCAGCAGGTGCTGATATAGAAGCTGTGGGTCATGCAGAGGTCCAGCCGAGGTAATTAATGATGGTGGCCATACCAAATCACAGATTTTCAGTGTAGATAAAACAGCTTCTATTGGAAGAAGGTGCCAGCTAGGACTTTCATAGTTGGAGAGGAGAAGTCAGTGTCTGGCTTCAAAGCTTCCAAGGACAGTCCGACTCTTCTGTTAGGGGCCAATGCAGCTGGTGATTTTAAACTGAAGACTATGCTTATGGATGATTCTGAAAATTCTAGGAATAATTCTTGAGAAGTAAATTAGGCTCAATTTACTTTGGCTGTGCTCTATAAACAGAACAACAAGGCCTGGATGATAGCACATCTGTTTATAACATGACTTACTGCACATTTTAAGCCCACTATTGAGACCCACTGCTCGGGAAGAAAGATTCCTTTCAAAATATCACTACTCATTGACAAAGTACTTGGTCACCCAAGAGCTTTGATGAAGATGTTCAACAAGATGAATGCTGTTGTCATGACTGCTAATATAACATCCATTCTTTAGGTCATGGATCAAGGAGTAATGTTGACTTTAAAGTCTTATGTCATTTGTAACAATATGGATGGACCTAGAGGGTATTATGCTAAGTGAAATAAATGAGACAAAGACCGTATGATTTCATTCATATGTGGAATTTAAAAAACAAATGAACAAACAAACAAAAGCAGCAAAAGACTTTTAAATACAGAGAACAAACTGATGGTTGCCAGAGGGGAGGGGGAAGAGGGAAGGGCAGAATGGATTAAGGGGCGTGGGAGATACAGGCTTCCAGTTATAGAATGAATAAATCACCGGAAGAAAAGATACAGCACAGGAAATACAGTAAGTGGTACCATAACAGCATTGTATGATGACAGATGGTAGCTACTCTCGTGGTCACAGAGCATAATATATAGAATTGTCAAATCATGATGTTGCAACCCAAGATTAATGTAATACTATGTATCACCTCTGTTGCATTTTTTTTTTAAGCGGGGGGGAAAAGAAAATTTTCCGGAAAGGATTCACCATTCTTGGTATCTTTAAGAATATCCGTGACTGGGGCGCCTGGGTGGCGCAGTCGGTTAAGCATCCGACTTCAGCCAGGTCACGATCTCGCAGTCCGTGAGTTCGAGCCCCGCGTCAGGCTCTGGGCTGATGGCTAGGAGCCTGGAGCCTGTTTCCGATTCTGTGTCTCCCTCTCTCTCTGCCCCTCCCCCGTTCATGCTCTGTCTCTCTCTGTCCCAAAAACAAAAATAAAAAAACGTTGGAAAAAAAAAAAAAAAAAAAAGAATATCCGTGACTCATGGGAAGAGACGAGACTATCAACATTCACAAGAGTTTGGAAGAAGTGGATTCCAACCCTCATAGATGACTTTGAGGGGTTCAAGACTTCCGTGGAGGACGTAAGTGCAGATGTGGTAGAAACAGCAAGAGAACTAGAATTAGAAGTTGAGCCTGAAGATGTGACTGAAATGCTGCCAGCTCATGATGAAACCTGAGTGGATAAGGAGTTACTTCCTATGGATGAGCAAAGAAAGCAGTTTCTTGAAATGGAATCTACTACTGGTGAAGATGCCAGGAACATTGTTGAAACGAGAATTAAGGAATTAGAATAGGACCTAAACTTAGTTGATAAAGCAGTAGCAGGGCTTGACAGGATTGACTCCAATGTTAAAATAATTTCCACTATGGGGACAATGCTGTCAAACAACATCACATGCCACAGAGAAATCATTCCTGAAATGTAGGCTTAATGGATGTGCCACACTTCACTATTAATTTATTTTATTTAATTTTACTTTAAATGGTTATTTTTTAAATTTATTTTGAGAGAGAGAGGAAGAGTGCTGGTGGGGAGGAGCAGAGAGAGAGGAGAGAGAGAATCCCAAGCAGGCTCTATGCTCAGCCCAGAGCCTGACACGGGCTCAACCTCATGAACCACGAGATCATGACCTGAGCCGATATCAGAAGTCAGATGCTTAACTGACTGAGCCACCCAGACACCCCAACTCACTATCATTTTACATTAATAAATTGCCACAGCCACCAAAGCCTTCAGCAACCACCAACCTGATCAGTCAGTAGCCATCAACATCAAAGCAAGATCCTCCACCAGCAAAAAGAAGTGACTGCAGACGTGGTACAAATAGCAAGAGAATGAGCATTAAAAGTGGAGCCTGGGGGCGCCTGGGTGGCGCAGTCGGTTAAGCGTCCGACTTCAGCCAGGTCACGATCTCGCGGTCCGTGAGTTCGAGCCCCGCGTCAGGCTCTGGGCTGATGGCTCGGAGCCTGGAGCCTGTTTCCGATTCTGTGTCTCCCTCTCTCTCTGCCCCTCCCCCGTTCATGCTCTGTCTCTCTCTGTCCCAAAAATAAAAAAAAAAAAAAAAAAAAAAAAAGTGGAGCCTGAAGATGTGCCTGAATTGCTGCAATCTTATGATCAAACTTGAACAGATGAAGAGCTGCTTCTTATGGATGAGCACAGAAAGCGGTTTCTTGAGATGGAATCTACTCCTGGTGAAGATGCCGGGAAGACTGTTGAAATGACAACAAAGGATTTAGAGTGTGACCTAAACTTAGTTGATAAAGCTGTGGCAGGATTTGAGAGGACTGACTCTCGTTTTGAAAGAAATTCTACCATGGGTAAAATGCTATCAAACGGCATCACATGCTACAGAGAAATCATTCGTGAAAGCAAGAGTCTGTTGATGCAGCAAACTTCATTGTTGTACTATTTTGAGAAGTTGCCGCAGCCGCCCCAGTCTTCAGCAACCACCACCTTGATCAGTCAGCCACCATGAACATCAAGGCAAGACCCTTTACCCACAAAAAGATTATGACACACTGAAAGTTCTAAGGATGGTTAGCATTTTTAGCAATAAAGTATTCTTAATTAAGATAGGTACATTGTTTTTTAGACATAATGTTCTTGCACGCTTAGTAGACTATGGTATAGTATGAACATAAATTTTGTATGCATTGGGGAACTAAAAAATTGATTTGATTCACTTTACTGTACTATTCCCCTTATCGCAGTGGTCTGGAGTTGAACCAGCAATATCTCCAAGGTGTGCGTTAACTATCACTATCCCTCGCCCACCCTTCTCATCTGACACACTTCATCCCTGGCTCACTATACTGAAGCCATGCTGGCCTTCCCCTTCATGCACTCAAAGTTCCTTCCTGTCTCAGGAAATGTGCACATGCTTTACACCTCTGCTTGAGGACTAATCTCCCTGATCTTTCTATGGAGGATGCTTTCATTTTTGCTGTCAGCTTGAAGTCTACTTTCTGATCACTATAGCCAAAGTATCCCCCTCAGGTTCCCCTTAGGTTACTTTGTCTTGCTCACCATTATCTCCCCAATGCCTCACAGCACCAGGCCCACAGAAGGCACTTAATAAATACTTGTTAGAATGAAATAGTTATCTTAAATTTAGTTACCTAGAATATTTTTAATACTATGAGCATTAAATGTTTGTTAAATAAATCAATAATATATATTATTATTCACATATTACCACTTAAGTCTTATTTTTATTATAAAATATAATATAAAATATTTTTTTCCTTTTTTAAAAAAATGTTTATTTTGGAGAGAGAGAGAGAGAGAGAGAGAGGGAGCACATGCAGGGGAGGGGCAGAGACAAAGGGAGGCAGAGAATCAGTGCACATTCAGTGCTGTCAGTGCAGAGCCTGATGCAGGGCTCAAACTCATGAACCATGAGATCATCACCTGAGTTGAAATCCAGAGTCAGATGCTTAACCACCTGAGCCACCCAGGTGCCCCTAAAGTACTTTTTATATGTCTAACAAATGGAATCAAAAATATATTTTAAAATTTATATAGTCTCTGGCAAATCAATGTTTCATATTTTTAGATTAAATGATTTTTAGATTAAAAATTTTCATATTTTTAATTCATATTTTTCATATTTTTAGATTAAAGAATACACAATGAAATAGATAAATACAAAATCACAATTCTCCATTTGTAGGTACTCCCCACTAAAATATAATTTCTTAATATTGATGATTATAGGTTACTGAGTTTCTAAGTCATTATTAATGGATAATTGTCTATGATATTCTAATTAAAAATTACTCTTTTAGTTATAAGCAATTCTGTATATTTATTTTTTTAAGTTTATTTATTTATTTTGAGAGAGAGAGAGCACAAGCAGGGAAGGGGCAGAGAGAGAGAGGGAGAGGGAGAACCCCAACAGGCTTCATGCTGTCAGCACAGAGCCAGACACGGGGCTTGAACTCATGAACTGTGAGATCATGACCTGAGCCAAAACCAAGTCAGATGCTTAACTGACTGAGCCACCCAGGCACCCCAGAAATTCTGTACATTTAAAACCTGTTTTGGGGGTGCCTGGGCGGCTCAGTCGGTTGAGTGTCCAACTTTGGCTCAGGTCATGATCTCGCAGTCCATGGGTTCAAGCCCTGCGTCAGGCTCTGTGCTGACAGCTTAGTGCCTAGAGCCTGCTTCATATTCTGTGTCTCCCTCTCTCTCTGCCCCTCCTTCATTATTTTTTTTTAATAAATAAAATCTGCTTTGTATACACAATGTACAAGTTTTAAGAGGAACGTGAAAAAAGCATTAATACTAATTCCAAGAGTAAAAATAAGACTGACAAAAAAGAAAAAAATCCTGACAAGGAAAAAAAAAAAAAACACAGCCATTTTGAAAATGTGATGAGTAGATCTGTATTAAGCATTCAGAAAATAGTAATTTAGGGAAATGTAGTCTTTTATTCCAACAATTGAAAATGGCTACATTACAAGAAGGAAATAATTAAATACTCAATTACAACAATTAATGACTTAGTAGTATCCTAACCATCTAAAGCATCCAGGTTTCTGTCCCTCTGAGTCAAAGAACAATGAATAAACTTAGTCAACGAAAAGAAAAAAAATTCCAGGAATAATAACTGTGTCAAAAGTTCTTAGCCTGATGTAACTTCAGTCTACTTCCTTTTCCACTTCTGTAATTCTAAGTGATAATCAATTACTAACTACTGAAAATATGGTATGAGATAAGAATAAGCCACAAATTCTATATGCTGTTCTTAAGATGCTTTCTAAAATGCCAGCAAAAAGGACATAGTCTAATACTTTGACTTTCAAACTGTCTTGAACTTAAGCCATAGTTAGAAATAAATTTACTTTGCAACCCTGTACACACATACTTCTATACGTACAGGTAAACAAATTGAAACATATGTAAATAATACCCACTCACTACTTGGAACAGAGTCTGGTATTTTACATTCTTACTGTTCTTTTTTCAAAATGCTGGTTGATATTCAACTAAATTAACTTCCCAATTCACTATGGAGCCTCAACCTGCAGTTGAAAACTACTGATCTGCTAACTCTTAATTTTCAGTAAATTAAATTAAATATATACATACTTTCATTGTGTCAGAAACCAACAATGTCTGTGAGGAACTTGAAGGAGAATCAGAAGAATTCTGGGAAAAAAAAAAAAAAGGACAAGCCTATGATACATCTTACTCAAAAAGAGGAAAATGAAGAGAAGCAAAGCAAATGTTTGAATTGCACATTCTAGTCTAAGGCATTACCATAGACAAGGAATCCTGTAAGACCTTATCAATGGTAGCACAGAGCTCTTCAGTTTGCTGTCTGAGCTGTGCAGGGAAACAAAACTGGAAGAATTGAAACCAGTACTGAGTTAGCAATGAGTTTCGGGATCTTTGTTTCAAAAGCATGGGTAGTCTGAAGTCATTACCTCCAGAGGCGGGTCTAGTGTGTTGTCCTTGAAGACACTTTCAGTCTTGGCTGGCTCATCGAGTGCCTAGTCATAAATGAAATAGTTCTCATGTGAGGCTTTTAGTCAAATACAGAAGTAGTAGAAAAGTATCTTCAAAGAAAGCCCTGTAGTTCTCAACATCTCAAAAAAGAAAAAAAAAATATGTTTGAATCATTTGATGCGCTATTATTTGGCATGGAAGCATTTTCCATATTTGTCTAGTTTCTCCAACGTAATTAATATCTCCAATATAAGTTTCTGAAATAAAGAAAGGTGGCTGAGACTTTAAACATACAAACTTGAACTTGGACATCTTGTATATCCAAATGAGCCTTGTCCCCTTCAAAGAAGTCACCTTGGGAAGCCACACACAGAAACAATGATGTAGCCGTTTCTTATTATATTATAAAAACTGTCTGAGGAAATGCTTCAGAGCCAGTTTACAAAAAACATGCACACACAAGAAAAAAAAAACCTGCCTCATTTCTAAAAAATTTTAAATGTTTATTTTTGAGAGGAAGACAGAGCATGAGCAGGGGAGGGGCAGAGAGAGAGGGAGACACAGGATCCAAAGGAGGCTCCAGGCTCTGAGGTGTCAGCACAGAGCCCGACGCGGGACTTGAACTCACAAACTGTGAGATCATGACCTGAGCTGAAGTTGGATGCTCAACTGACTGAGCCACCCAGATGCCCCAAACCTGCCTCATTTTTAATCATTTATATCCAAAAAGTCTTGGTTACCTTATTTACCAGATTTGGACTCAAATGACACTCAAACCTCTTTTGAAACACACTTTTTTATTTATTGTGATGTACTTCAGATATATAAATGGAGAAAATAAGATGGCCCTCTATATAGTGTACCTACTCCATTGAGAATGAGAAGTAAAGCATTACAAAATATTAGAGGCCAGTATATATTTACTGGTTATTCATGTTTTCTTTTATATATTTGCTCATTGTTCTGTTGGGTGGTCTGATTTTTATTCATTTGTTGGAAAATGTGATATAATCTGCATGCAAAATACTTGTCAATTAGATGTCATGTAAACATCTTCAAAGTCTTGGCTCCCCTTTTCATGATTGTCATGATGTCTTTTGTCAACACATGTAAGTTTTCATTGCAGTGTGGTCAAGTTTTCATCATTTTCCGTTGTGGTTGGTGTTTCCTTTCAGAAACTCCTTCCTAATCTAATAAGTCACTCACTCCCTTGGGCGAGAGTCTTAAAAGTAGGGGTGTTAGATATGTGTTCTAAACCCTTCATGCCACAGTGGGGAGGTGGGGGTTCTCTCCCAATTGCATGAAGCTATGCCAGGATTAGAGTTTTTAAGGAGAGTGTGTTTCAGCCTGCTTGCTTGCTTTCTTTCTTTCTTTCTTTCTTTCTTTCTTTCTTTCTTTCTTTCTTTTTACCTGTTTTGATAGTGTCATTCATCCAGTGTGTTGGAGTCACTCACAGAATCTCTGGACTTCTCTCAGAGAAAGTGCTCCATGTATAGCTGTATATTGGGTGTGTCTGTGGGAGGAGGGAAGTTCAGAAGTCTCCGAGGTCACCATCTTGGCACCACACCTTTATCATTTCTCATATTTATTTGCATCTACCTACTTTAAAAAAAAATCAATTTCTCCAGAGAATGATCAGTTCCTACTCTCTTAGACTAAATTTTAGCTTTGATCTTCTTTGGCATACTCATATCCCATTTCAGTAATATCTGTTCACATCTTTACTGTTTCCTTCCTTCTATCATTTTTGGGTTTATCCTGATTTTCCTCATTGTATTCCTTTTGTTTCATATCACAAGTTAAAATATGTAGTGTGATCATTGCCATTCATTCTCAATACATCTTTAAATATTACTGCTAAGATTTCTTAGATTCATGGGTTATTTAAAAGTAGTTTTCCCTTTTAATTTTTAAAAATATGAGGATTTTTTCCAATTTCAGAATTCCCTACTAATTTAGTTATGTTATGGCCAAGGAATTTGTTCATAATAGTAAGTTGCTGTGAAGTTTGGGATTTATGGCATAAGACATAGTGTTTGTAAATATTTCATTTATATTTAAGAAAATATCTATTTTCTAGAGGTTGTCTGTGGGATTCTGTGCATGTGTGTGTGTGTGTGTGTGTGTGTGTGTGTGATCGAAATTATTCATTGTTCTGTTCAAATTATCTCTAGTTTTACTGGGCTTTCTACATACTTATTCTATCAGTAACTGAAAGTGTCATCATCAAATCTCAGGGAATTATAATGGGTCTGTTAATTTCTCCCTGTGATACCAGCAATTTTTGCTCAACATAGTTTGAAGCCATTTTATTAGCTACATTCATAATTAGAAGTATTCTTCCCTCATGAATTAAATATTTACCATTATGAAGTGACCCTCTGTCTCCCCAGTAATGCTTGATGTCTTAATATCTATTTTGCCTGATACAACCAAATGCTTTAATTAGCATTTTACTAGTTTATCAGTTTTTGCCTCTTTATTTTCAACATCCTGCATTCGAACATTAAAAATCAGTGGTTTATAAAAAGCAGATGTCTAGAATTCATTTTTTGATTCAGTCTCATCTCCATTGTTTTTTAATTAAAGAGGTTAACGTTTCTTTTATTACAGTTATTTACACATTTAAATGTTTCCAACATATCTGTTTTATTTTTGTTTCACTTTTTCTATTTCATTTTTATTCAATTTTTGAATGTTTTAACTGATTAAATTTTTGAGGTTTTTACTTACTCATTTTTCCCTCCACCAACTTGGACATTGTGGCAGACACTGTTAGGTGTTCACCAAGTACTTTGATTTTTTTCGAACACAGAAATACATTTCCTTGGTCTCAAGAGTTTAGGTATGAGCTTGTAACTAATCCTTGCTAAATAAATGTGAGTAGAAGTCATATACAACCTCTGTTAAGGTTGCATCTACCTACTTACCTCTGGCACAAGGCGGCTAGAAACAGATATGGCTTCTCTCTTTTCACCTTCAGATAACTAAGATGCAAGATGGAAGCAGGTTACATCCCCAAATCACTCAATTACTGAGGCTTATGTGAGAGAGCCAAAATGAACTCTACCAAACTGTGACATGGGAAGGAAATAAGCAATGATTGTGCTAAGCCACTGAAATATCAGGGTCTGTCCACTGTGGCAGTGAGTATGGCTTACATTAAAACTAATACAAATATTATAGGCTGGTTTTTACAAATTAGTCTTGGAAAGTTTTCCATTTGTCCTAAGGTCTAAACTAAGCAATACAAAATCTAAATTTAATTCACGTACTATACAAGAATACGTGTAGTCTTCACCCCCTACCCTGGTTTTTATGTTCCAGTTGCCTTAAATACATTTAATTATGCTACAAACATATCATCATGTTAAAATTTTTGCTTTAAACAGTTATAGGTATTTCAAAGGAATTTTTGAAAATTGTGGTTACCCACATATTTATTATTTTCCATGCTCTGCATTCCTTCCTGCAGTTCTGAGTTTCTATTCAACATTATTTGTCTTCAGCTTGGCAAACTTCCTTCAGCATACTTTGTCATACAAATCTGTATGATTAATAAATTTTACTTATAAAATTTATTTAATTTATAAAATTTATTAATAAATTTTTTTAGTTTTCTTTTAGTTGAAAATGTCTTCATTTTGTCTTCATTCTTGAAGGAATTTTCCCTGGCTACACAATTTAGTTTTCTTTTTCTCTCTCAGCATTTAAAGGTGTCATTCTGGGGGCGCCTGGGTGGCGCAGTCGGTTAAGCGTCCGACTTCAGCCAGGTCACGATCTCGCGGTCCGTGAGTTCGAGCCCCGCGTCGGGCTCTGGGCTGATGGCTCAGAGCCTGGAGCCTGTTTCCGATTCTGTGTCTCCCTCTCTCTCTGCCCCTCCCCCGTTCATGCTCTGTCTCTCTCTGTCCCAAAAATAAATAAAAAACTTTGAAAAAAAAATTAAAAAAAAAAAAATAAAGGTGTCATTCTGTTGTCTTCTGGCCTCCACTGTTTCTTAGGAGAAGTTAGCCATCATCGTATTGTTCTTCCTCTGTATGTAATGCATTATTTTCCCCTAATTGCTTCCAAGATCTCCTCTTTATATTTAATTTGTAGAAGTTGAATTGTGATATGCTCAGTCATGGTTTTCTTTGAATTAAACACTTTGGAGACTATCTGAGCTTCTTAAAAGTATACATTTATATCTTTTACTAAATTTGGAGAGATTTTGATTATTAGTTATTCAAATATTTTCTCTGCTCCATTCTCTCTCTCATCTCCCTCTGAGACTCTAATTACATTTTGATACCATCCTACAGGTCATTGGAACTCTTTTCATTTACTTAATTGTGTTCCCTTTTTATTCAGATCAGATCATTTCTAGCAATTCATCTTCAAGTTCACCAACACATCTGCTTCTCCAGTTTTATCTTAAACCAATCCAGGGAATTTTCTATTTCCAATATTTCCTTTTTCTTTTTTTTCTTTTTTTCTGTTTATTTATTTATTTTGAGAGAGAGAGAGAGCAAGCAGGAGAGGAGCAGAGAGAGAGAGAGACAGACAGAGAGAGAGAGAGAATCTCAATCAGGCTCCACACTGCCAGTGCAGAACCCGACTCAGGGCTTGAACTCACGAACTGTGAGATTGTGACCTGAACCGAAATCAAGAGCTAGCTGGACGTTTAAACAACTGAGCCACCCAGTTGCCTCATCAATATTTCATCTTTCAATCCTAGAATTTCCATTTGAGTATATTTTATAGTTTCTAGTTTTGGAAAGTCCTATATAATTCATTATTAACATATTTTCCTTTATACCCTTGAGAATAGCTTTAAAATCCTTGCTAGCTAACTGCAACACCTGGAACATCTTTGGGTCAATCTTTGTGACTTATACTTTCTCTGTGAGTATAGTTTACATTATCCTGTTCCTTTGTATGTCCAGAGATTAGAAATGTTTGTAGCCTGGCTATCTTGAATGACATGTTATAAAGACTCCAAATTCTATTATGGTCCCCTGAAGAATCTTTTTGTCACTGTTGCTTAGTTTTAGCAGATGGTTAATTTGGCTCCAAATTCTGTCTTCCTGCTGATGGGCAGCAGCTAGAATCTCCATTCAGGTAATTTATCCTTACCTCGACTTAGCTGGGCTTAATGGGCACATGTGTAACTCAGTGGTCATCCACGGGTATGGGCAGAGTTTATATGCAACATACGGGGCTTCTTTTCTGTGACTCATTCTTTTCCTGGCTTCTCCCCTCACTTTTTAGCTCCTGTGTAACCTTATGTTGTCTTCTCTGATTCCTCATTCGGTAAGTCTGCTGGTTTCTTGCTGAGTTTTAGTTGCTCCATGGTAGAGCTTCCCTTAGGTGCAAAACTCATAAAATCTCAAAAAGCATTCAATTCCATTATGTCTTTACAAGCATGGACTCTACTGCAGTTTCTACTGATCACTTGGTCCAGTACTTTTAAACAATTTTATTTTTTGTATTTTGCCCACAGTTTATCATTGTTATCCACAAGAGCTGGTCCAATTCAAGCTACTCTTCAATTTCTATAAGCATCATGAGGTAAACTAAGTTTAATTTTTCGGCACAAATTTTCTGCTAATAAGCAGAGATTATGTAAATTCAAATCTCAAACCCACTTCGGGGTAGGCTTGGGGTTAAAGATTCCTTTTTCCTACACTGAGTCCAGATTGATATAAGAATATTTGCTTGTCATTTCCCTTTGCAATTTTCTTCTTATCCATCTTGTAATTTAGAGGGTAACCCTTCAAAGATCCTGGCTTTATGAAGAGGAGGCAATTCCAGTCCTCATATCACTCAGCTCCAAATCTTTCTCTCCCTTCACTGAGTTCATAGTAAAACCCAATCCCCACAGTTAGTGAGCATGATACTGGCAGAATAACCAAACATTCTGAATTTCAGCTTGCTTTTGGTATTCGACCCATGAGGATTTCCCCTACTTTTTGTGAATTCAGCGTTATATTTGGGATGAACCACATAAAACTGTTGTATTCAACTGAAAATTATAGGCTGCCCTGTCCTCTTCTTTAGATTTACTTCTGTTCCTCACTTTTTCATTATCAGTCGATATATCCATTTCCTGACCAGAAAGTGTCACATCAGCTGTGGAACCATGGAATCTAAGGCTCAGCAGAATCAATTTTTCCTCTTCTAACAGAGCCAGTGATATAACAGACCCAGAACTATTAATCTTCACCAACAAGAACCATGTCCACATGCTAGTTGTCTTTTTGGCCTAGGATATACCTCCTAAGAATTCAGAAAAGTTACCTCTAAAAATAAGAATTTATCATCTTCTTATTTCAATAACTCACAAAGCAAAATATTGTCTGGAACTTTTCTTTGCAAAATTTACTATTCTGCATTAAATAACAAAATATAAAACATTGTCTATGATAACTTAATAGAAACATGTGAGATTGCCTCTTTCTTATCATAAGAATTTCTATTTCGCTTTCCTCCTTTGTCCCCTAAACTTACTAGTCATGAGCAATGAGCAGGAACAGAAAATTTTGTAAAGATAACTCCTAGCTGGTGTTCAGAGAGTTTAATTTTTCCCTGACACAGCGTTACAATCATCTATTTACCCTGTCAGTGAGTAAGGAGGAAGGGTCCCAACCTTACTGTTATAGGGATGGCCAAATACCTGACCTCTACCACTGGGCAGATGGAATCAACAACAGTTTATTAGTCACATGTACTCACAGCCCAGGGGAAGGGAATGCTGCACAGCACGCTCAGCCACATGAGGGTTGTGCTCAGGAACAAAGTATATAACTAGGGAGAAGCAGGCTTTGTAGGATCAGAGGGTGACATACATGTCCCCTGGTTTGCAGAAGGCTGTGACTGGCTTGTCTGAATCAGCAGGAACTTCACCTGGTCAGCTTGATAAGGAGGGTTAGGGGACCTTATCTGTGGGTGGAAAGTGGGAGGGGAACTTGCAATTAGGCTACTTGAGGCCCCTCTTTCACTATATGTCAAGACGGCACATAAGATGGGGTCTTAATTTTAGACTTCATGTCACACATGGCTTCTAATTATAATGATAATTATGGAGAAGAAAAAAGTCTGAAATTAAGGACAAGGACTAAGAACAAACTCCTCAGGAGAGAAGCTTGATCTAGCCCTTCCTCCCCTTTCCAGCCATGCCTTCTACCTACTCCTCACTTGCATGCTGTCCTTCAATCACAAAAAACCACTGGAGTTCTTTGACCTTGTGGTCACCTTCTAACTTCATGTTACTAACTCCACCTAGATTGTCCTTCCTTCACTCCCAGCTCACTTAGAAAACTCGTATGCATCCTAAAGATCCTAATCAAATTGTCTTATGATGTATTTTTGGACTTCATACCAGGAAAAGTCTGTCATTTCCTCCTCAGGCACCATATCATTTCTGACATACTCTAAGCATATAATTGCATAATTACTTTTCAACAGTATCTATACCCAGCTCAACCATTTGTCTCCATCACAGTCAGAAAAATATGGTATTTATCATTGCAGCCCCAGGTTACAGCCAATGAAATGTAATCAATAAAGATTTTAGGATGAATTGAAAGGGTAAACTAACAACTGAATGGAATGAAATGAATAAATGAATCATACAAATAATACGATTTTAATACTCAGCAACATGCTCTAGAGAAATGGCTTAAACTATTTGAATATTTTAAATAATGAATACATTAGTTTTTCAGTTAAATTTCAGTTAAATTTGTTACCATCAAAGATCTGAGCATATGATCCGTGTTAGTGTAATGAGCAGGTATTTTTCCAGCCAAAATCAAATAAGGTTAACATCTTAGTTACTCTGTGAGAACTTACAGTAGGCAAACACAACTTTCAATAGGCTGTTTAAAATATTGAAATTTACTCAAAAAATGACAAAACTACTCAGAGCCCTTGGAAAATCAAGAAAGATAACTGTATTAGGTGAATAATGCTGCAACTGTGAAATAGAGCAATACTCAGACTGCATTAAAATTTGGATGAAAGGTTATTTTGAGTTTAAATAGCTTAAAAGTTTACTAAAATTGATTTTTTTTTAATTGATGAGTAGTTATTTGTCAAATGTATCATCTTGATTCACTCCTTCTAGCAGCCACAAAGAGTAGGGTTTTTTTCTCTGTAATACAAAATATATTTTAATAAAAATATATTAAATCTCCATTAAAAAGAACTGTAATCATAGATTGCTTTTTGACACCTTAGCCAGCAGCAGTGTATTGATGGTTTTTTTTTAGATTTATTAATTTGAATAAAGTTGTGTCAGAACATTCTCCAATAAAATATTTTTATTAAAAACATATATTTTCTGCCAGATTGGACTACAACCAAGTGAGACATAAATGGCACATGCTTTGAATTCTATTTTTAAAGATTCTTAACTAATGTAAGTTATCAGTAATATTGTCATTAAAAGTCATTATATTTTGTGCAGAATAACCAACCGTGGGGCCCTGTTTTCAAAATGAGAGCTAGTAAATAGGATTTTTGGTAGAAAATAGTTTCTAAGCTCAGCACTACATTATAACTAAGAGCCAAGGACTGTGACCAAGCACTGTAAATCAAAGTTCTTGTGGGAATTTATGCCAATAAACTATCATGGGTGTTTCTCACCTGAAAGGAGATCTCTGATGGAACTTTAAGCACTGTTAAGTCAGAGATATTTAATCAGTCTAACCTCCACTCTGGAAGTAGGATTAAGGTCTAAAAATCTGAAGACAGAATGAATCAGTTGTACTCTAAATGAAGTTAGAAAGTAAACTACTTCTAAAGGGAAAATAATCGAACAGGGCTCATAAACTTTTTGTGATGCCTAAACTATCTAATTAGTTTGGATTTCAAAGATTTCATGGGCTCGTGACTCTGTTTTAGTCATAATCAAATTAACCACCGCCAAAATGATTCATGCTAAACCTAAGCATTCCTATACTTTGTTAATCTGACCAGCTATGTATTTGGTAGAATAAATCCTCTGAAGACTACAAAAGCCTTGTTTGATTTTCAATCATTAGTACAAAACCATTTGTAGGATTAGAGATAGTCTCAGGAAAATAAATCTCACTTTGATTATATAGTTGGAGATTCAGATCTGAATAGCATTCAGATCTGAAGAAAAAGGGGAAATGTACACTGAAAGCCGAAAGGGTTTTCTATTTATATTTAAAAGCACAGCTTCTTTAAAGATATAGAGATATTTATCATTACATTATTTTCATGAGTGGTGTAAAAGCTTCAACAATTGAGGAAATCTACTTGGCTTTTATAATCCCAAAATCTTTGAAGGGTTGACTGTCTGTTCCTACCAGACAGAAGGAAGGGAGTTTGTGCAAACCATTACAGCCTTTTAAAAACCCATTCATCTAGGCTCAGAGGCAGAAGAATTCATACTTTTCCTTCATTTAATTAAGGACATCAGAAAGGTGTGCCTGTTTCCAGCCCAAACCTCTTTCACTGGAATGCGCTTCATCTCTTTCAGTAACTCAAGGGATTGAGCTAGTTTGTAAACCTCCCTTACTCAAGTCTCAGAGCTAAGTAATTTCCAAGTCTCTTTAATTGTTCCTCATTAAAAAACAAAGAAGATTTGGTTTCTAATTGGATGAGGATTTAAATATATTTTATCAAGTAATAAAATAAAGTATTGTAGACAGAAATCCAAAATCATCGTTTCTTGGTCAATATTTCACTTTAGCTGGTCACTGTCACTGTTGCCTGGTGAACAGGGAAAGGCTGGGAGATAATCACATAAAGTCCAATTCAGTAACTTACGAGCTCTGATGCTTTGGGGAATTTACTTGGTATCTTTGAACATCAAAATCTTCACAGAGTTGTGAGGACAGTAAAGTATTTAGCTGAGTGCCAGATTCACTAGAATATTCAATATGGCAAGTATTGTGATTGTATTTCTAATTGTTAAAAGTTATCAAATCTAAAATCAACTCAATTCCCTTATAGAAGAAAGTTCTTTATAGTTTTTCCATGGAAGTAGAATTTATGAAGCTTATTCCACCCTAAAGATAGATTTTTAATTATCATTGTCTCAGTTATCAAACACTAAGCTCCTTGATTTTTATAATCCTCTGAGCAAAAATTTGCCTTATAATCCTATGAAATAAAATTGGAAATTTTAGAGACCTACCCAGTTGCAAACCAAAGTAATTCATTCAATGAACATTTAACAAAAAACTACTATATTTTCTCAAATAGTTCGTAGTGGGGGAAAAAAAAACACCAACATGCATAATTATGGTTTGGCAAGTGCTTTAAAAGAGATATGTGCATGGTATACAACTGCCTGAAGAGAACCAACTGGAATAGTTGTGGGTCCTGGGCACTTTTCCATCAAGTAAGAGATGTCTCTCTAGTATAGGCCATATGCTAAGCTAGGAACCAGATTTTGTTAAATTTTTGAGACATTCAGAGACCTTAAAATATTCTCACCCAAAGACGTATGCTTAATCAGATTAAAGTTTACCAACTCATGTTTAAAAAATTTAAGCTGTCAATTTAGAATAAATTGATTTGAAAACTGACAAGACATCTCAAATCTTTACCTTTCCATTTTTATAGCACAGTTTTTACAATCGCCTTCAAAATGGCTCTCTTTAACTTCCTTCTACCAGGAAAAATAAAATTATTTTTATACCTTAACTTTTATTTAAATAATTAACCCTACAATTTATATGTGCTATTTATAAAATTGAGCTACCCTATCATTCTTCTTTCAAACTCACACAGCTTATGAATTAAATGTGTCTTGAAATTGGCAGATAGTAATGCTATTTGTTGGAAAATTGTACCTAACTCTAACCTTGATTTTATCCTGAGGAATACTTGTGCAGAAAGGAACGGAGAACTTCAGCTGCTCTAAAAAAAAAAAAAAAAGTGCTTTCCTGGAAAAATATTAATCACTTGTGAAACAATAAAGATGCATACTATTTTATTTTGTGGAAATACTCCTTTATTCATCTTTCCTTTTCTTAATATATTTTCAGAATAAAAATAAAAAGCCATTAATTAGAATACTAACATGAGTCCTTCAGTTTAATTTTAACTTTTTACCTATTGCTATCAGGCTCAGATGAGAAGAAGAAAAATTAGTCAATAAGAGAAAGACCTTTGACACTCTCTGAACAGAACAATAGTACACATAACAAGACGAAATAGTAATGTTTAATGTTGTTTCCTCTATTATATTGTTGAATATATCATAATAAGGTTCATGGACAGTCACAAATGTAAGCTGATCTGATTACTTTGTTCCTGCTTTGTAATCACTTGTATTTCATCCTTATCTCAGTCTTGGAGAGGATGATTATTGGCAGGAGATGAAGCCAGAGACTCTGAAGCTAACACGTTAAAATATGTCTTACATTTATCTCTTCTTATAAAGCCTTAGTTAAGCTAAAAACGCTTTCTTCCTAAATGTTCACAAGGAGAAAAATGATAGAATACAGAATAAGCTATAAATTTAAGTTGTGATGCAGACAATAAATTACAAAACAGAAATACCAGAAACCTCAGGTCCGCTGCCAACAAAATGTACTCTTTTGAAAATTATGGGTTTCGTCTAGGAGTGATTAAAGCTGAAACCAATCCAGTGATTCCATGAGAATTTAATATCTGATTGAAAGGGATGCCTGTATTTCAATGTGGAGAAAACCTTGCGTTTTAAAAAGATAGCATTATTTTTTAAAGCGATTCTGATTCCTCATTAATTATACCATATACTGTGAAACAAAATGTGGTATAAAATATCAACCATGAGTTTAATCTGGTTAGGGGAGAGAATAATTGTTAAACTAAATTAAATGCATTGGCTCTATCTTTAAGGCATTCCACCGCATAAATCCTAACAGAATACTATAATGGGACTGCAGCACCCTTCCTTTTGTGGTACTCTGTGTGATAGTAAAGGGATCTCAGAAAATATTCCAAAGTGTTCATCCTTCCCAAAATAGATGAGTTTCTGCTAAGTATAGTCTTAATTTTCCTACTCAATTCAGAAATAAGTCCTTTTGATTTTAACGGCATAGAAAGAGTTCTATTACATAAACAGATGGATAAAAAGACCTACATTATCAGATTTATTATTTTTTTTAATTTTTTTAATGTCTATTTTTGAGAGAGACAGAGTGTGAGTGGGGGAGGGGCAGAGAGAGAAAGGGAGACACAGACTCTCAAACAGGCTCCAGGTTCTGAGCGGTCAGCACAGAACCGGATGTGGAGCTGGAACTCAAAAGGAGATCATGACTTAGGCTGAAGCTGGATGCTTAACCGACTAAGCCACCCAGGTGACCCCAGATTTTTTTTTTCTTAAAGCTACAGAACATGAAAGGAGCACCATAATATCATTCAAGAAATATTAGTGAAAATGGAAATAAATGCTGATAAAATATAAAGATAAGACTTTTGTTATTTAAAAATTCTTACAAATTAAAATTCCTCATTAAGGAACACACGTCATGGAAAAGCCAACAATAAATAAATTAAATTATACAAAGGCTCTAAAGAAAAAACAGACATGTGCCAAGTTTCATGACCTTTGAACAATTCAAGAATTTATGGTCCAAAACCAACTTATCTTAGCCAAAAGACAATTACCCACACTAGTGTTTCTACACTAGTGTTTCAATTCTCCCTAGAAAAACACTATTTTAAATTAGACATCATGACATTTATATTCTGTTGTGCTAAAAAATAAAAAATAAAAATATACTTCCTAAAAGAGTAGGTCTTTTGGGGAGTGAGGGTAGGGCAGAGGGGAAAACAGGTGATGGACCTTGAGGAGGGCACTTGTTAGGATGAGCACTGGGTGTTGTATGTAAGTGATGAACCCCAGGAATCTACCCCCAAAACCAGGAGCACACTTTACACACTGTATATTAGCCAATTTGACAATAAATTATAAAATTTAAAAATTAAATAAATAAATAAATTTTGACTTAAAAATAAATGAAGAAAAATATTATGAAACATAGACTTCTATTTTAAAATGGTATTGCAGTTCTGTTTCATTAAAAAGAATAAATTATGTAGACAATATCCTTAAACATAAATACATACATAAATAAAACACAAAACCTCTCCTATATGAAACTGCATCAGGCTCAATACATAGTGATGCCACAGTACACATTTATGGAATGGGTTTGTGATGAAATTGGAAATTAAACTAATGGTTTTTCAGTTTTAATGACCAACTAATAGGTTATAACCTCTAAAATCCATTTAATTGGAAGAAAAGAGAGCTGGTAGACAGAGATTCTGGAACCAATAATGATATCCAGCCTTATCTTACAAAAGTCTTCCAAGAAGAATTAACTGTTATTTCTCTAAACAGAAAATGGATACAGTGGTAGCACACAGGTACAGGAGAATGTGCTAGGGTAGGTAAGACAAGTATGATGGAGGGACACCGACAGGTGTCTATTCTCTTTGGCTGGCCAGCTGCTGGGAGGAGAGTTTCTCCCATTTCTGTGGAGGGAGACACTGTGACCAGATTTCAGAAACTGTCCATCTAAAATGGGCAGAGGGTCTGCGGTGAGAAAATATTGCCGCTATGACTCAACGTGACAACCCAAGACAATAGGATAAGGGACAACTGGCAAAAGTATCACTTCCTGCATCCTCCTGAGCCTCCTAAAGTCAGTGTTTTAGGCCCATCTCATCTTTTCATGAGCTAAGAAAGGTAGAGATTCAGAAGAGAAGCTGGAGAAAACGTTGCAGATTCTCTGCAGCCCAGCAACTCCTCAACCCCCTAATTGAAAGCATTCAGACATATAGAGCATAGACTCTGGGCCACATGTGGATAATTGGGAATTAGCTCTCAGAGATATATGACAGCAGAGGTGCTGCCCACCAATGCCCACCTATATGCTACAAAGCATCTCCCACTAACAGTTACTACATTTTAGACGAGATCATGCAAAGATTTTATTTCCCAGATCATACTGACATAACAAGAAAGTATATTCATAAATCAGTGGTCAAAATACCACCTGGTTGGCAAACATCAACATTTTGACAAATGATAATAACAGTATTTGAAATACTATAATTACGCTGAAGAAAATAGGCTTAATGCACTGAGAGGTAAATTGCTTAAATAAATACCATAAAAATAACATGGAATGAATAATTTCATACACTTGGTAATTGATTTCACTTCCATTCTGATATAATCCTCCATGTGGCTTTCATTTGAGCATATGTAATGTGCTTATTAAACAAGAGGCTTTAATTTAATTTACCTACTGAAGCAGGAGCCTATAATTTTATAATTAATGACTTTTAATAGCAAAGCAAAAATGCCCTAAAGGCATGTGAAAGCAGCTGGGTCACTGGAAGTGATCTCAATCCTCCCTCCCGTTCATGGAAGGAGGATCAATGGCTGGTGAGAATGGACAAAGAGGTTTAGCCCATGCCGGGATCAAAGCCGTTACGTTGGATACTCAGCTAATACATTTCCACCCTATGGAAGCCACTACTAGTGACCAAGTCTTGACCAAGTCGCCCACATGTAACCCCATTTTACCTCCACTCTTTTGATCAATGTGAAAAGAGGTGGAAGCTCTTGAATACAACAATCACTTAAAATTCCAAAGGACAGGGATGTATCAAAATCTGCATCAGGTTTTCCATGACTGCTTTACAATGAACTGGACAATTCTGGGCTCATATTTAGCCTCTGGTGATAAATTCTAGGCTCATATTTAACAGCTGGTGATAAAACAATGATGTGTAAATTCTATTCACCAAGATGCTTTCATCATGTCACCCTAAACTAAGCAAATTTTAGTAAAAGCAGAACTTTAAAACAGACATTTCTAGAACATATAACAAAACTGACACTAGAAACATAAAATGCCCTCTGCTTTTGAACCAACACTGACCTTCTGTTCCAAAAGCAATGTGTTTGTAGGGATTGCTGCAAAAGCCTTGTAGCTTGACTTGGTCTTGTATTGCTAGAATGAGTAACCAGAAAGCAAGAGTGGAGATGAAAAGAGGGAAGAATAGAACATAATTTTAGACTAGTGCTACCAAGTTAAATGACAGGTTATCAAATGAAGAAAACAGTTATTACAACTTGTTTTTGACAGAAAACAAATTAGCTTACCATGTTAATATTTTATTAGAATGAGAAAAAAAGAAACATCACAGTAAAATATCAGCCTAGGGATTATAGGCAATTATGTGCTATACAGTTTCAGAACTTAAAAACATCCATTTCTGCAAAGTTATATATAAATATCTCATGAGTAGTGTGCCCCTCATAGTCTATAAATGTGAGTGGGCTTTTTTTCCTTGATCCTCAAAGGAAATTGGTTCTTTTTTATAGTGCCATAATTAACAAACATTCTTCCAACAAATTTAATTGCACTCTTGATACATTCTCTTGCATCATTCATAAAAACAAGGGTCAGAACACATAAAATTTACCATCAGTGTTTATTAAGTAGCATATTGTGAATAGAGGTAATATCAGCAATTTAATTCCATAATGAAAAAGCTAGAAGGCCAAACTTCTGATCATAAATTCACCTTTTTATTTTTTTTATTAAAAAAAAATTTTTAATCTTTTTTTCATTTTTGAGAGAGAAACAGTGTGAGCAGGGAAGGAGCAGAGAGAGAGGGAGACACAGAATCTGAAGCAGGCTCCAGGCCCCGAGCCATCAGCACAGAGCCCAACGCGGGGCTCGAACCCACAAACCGTGAGATCATGACCTGAGCTGAAGTCGGACGCTCAACCAACTGAGCCATTCAGGTGCCCCATAAATTCACCTTTTTAAACTTCATCATCTCCTGCTCTTTCTAATACAATTATATTAATGAATCAAATGCTAAAACATCCTGAGCTTTTAATAAAACTCAGAGTAATATAGTTTGGGAGTATTTGAGAGAGAGGGTAGAGCATGAGGAAGTTGTATGCATCAGGATACTATGCATAATCAAAAGCCCAGTTTTGATATTGCTCTGAGTCCCAAGCTGCTTAACTAAGTTCAAGGCTCCTATCACTTCAAAAGCCCCTGTCTCAGGCAGCTTCCCCAGAGGGCCCAGACCCAGCTAGAAATTGGCACGCAGCTCTAAGCTGTCTTAGTCCCCTGGAAAGCAGACCACAGGATCTACAGAAGAAGACATGATAGTCAAATAAAATAAAACCTGTGAGTTTTATAGATATAATTGAAGTAATCTTCCATTAAAATAGTGTGAGGAAGGTAAGAGGCTGGCACATTCATTTTCCTTATAAAGAGGGTGAAGTAGAGAAAAATCAAAATGCCAGACTTGGAGGAAAAAAGTCTCAGGGCCCTTCAAGCCCCGGGCTCTATACTGACCTTGCACTGCTATAATCTACATAGGACATATTTTGGATAAGAACTGAAAATGAAATGTCATCTCTTTGTGCAGAATAACAGCTGGCACTTATTACTAAGCAAATTAATTTTACATTTACTTTTACAGAAGCCCTGTAACTACAGAACCATTAGGGAAAGGAGGCATAGTGTGGCTAAGTGACTTGCCTAAGATAGTCCATAAAGAACAGAAACAGGTATGGAACTCAGGCCTTTTTGCCTCCTTTAGAAGATATATTTGCTTCCTCTAGAAGATAACATTTTCTCTCAAAGTATACCTAAGCAGACAAGTAATACATAACATTGTATCATTAATACTCCATGATGGTTTTATGAATACTTAACTCTAATAATAGTTGTAATAATAATAATAATAATAATAATAATAGCTAATAATCACTATGAGCCAGGCACCATTCTAAAAGCTTTATGTGTATTATCTCTTTTAATTATCACAACCAAGCTATTAGGTAGATTATATTATATCCAGTTTATATATGGAAACTAAAGTACACAGATGTTAAGTAACTTATTTAAGGTCACTAGGTAGTAAGTCATAGCTGGGATTTGGATGCAGACACACTAGTCAACAATTGTGCAATTATCTACCATATGCCCTTGCCTCTCATTGCAGGACACACAATAATTTACAATGTTCTTCTATCCCCAAATGCCCTAAAGTATATAGTTGGACAAGCCTTTACAAAGAGATATATTGTTATCACACACATAATGCCACCGAATCTTAGAATTAGATGTGATCTTGAGGGCCATCTGGCTTAACACCCTCATCTAAGACATGTATCTCTTTGATCAATCCTCTGTTCAGCTACCACATGAACACTTGTCTATCTCCCAAGACATGTTTAGGCCTCATTGTTGGAATCAGTACAAAACTCTCCCTTATACTGAGCCAGATGTACTTCCTGCTACCTTACTCCATTGGTCCTTTCTCCCCACCTTAGAATGATGACACATGTGAAGAGCTCCCTTCTGCACGAGAGTGGTATTGCTGTTTCCTCCAACCCATCCTCACTGATCCTCAGTTGAAGATTTCATTATCCTCATAACTTTCTTCTGTCAACATTCCTTTACATTTTGAAAATGTGTGCACTTAGCGAGATGTATTTTTAACACAAAATAGAATATAATCATCACCTCCGTGACATCTATTGATAATAAACTCAATTAATACAATGAAGATGATAGTAACTGGAACTGTCTCCTTGCTTTTGTCATAAGTGAAGAATATACATACAGGAGAGTGAAGTTGGAGTCATTTCATATTGTTGGATCACACTGAGTATGCTACCACCTAAAATCCCTAATCCTTTCATCTTTTTTGTTTAACATTTGTTGAAATTAAACCCCATCCTGCAGTTATGTTATTCTTCTCTAGATCCCAAAATAGTACTTCAGGCATTATCTCTATCCCATTTCATCTGATCAGTTTTGGTTTGTTATTGTAAACTATGAAGATAAGAATTTTTATAATTATTTCATCAACCATTTTGTTAGGCATGTCATTTTTATTCATTCAAGTCATATACCAAGGATCAGGACCTCTTGCCTCCTGGGTTCTACCAACCTGGTGGACATCAATCTATCCTGTAAATCTATTTGGATATGGCAGTTCAACTAATGGATTCATTCAACAAAATATTAATGATTATCTACTTTGTGACTTATATTGCTCTAAGTACTACAGATTCAGCAGTGAACAAAACATCCAAAGCCTTTGCTCTCTAGAGCTTAACACTAAGCTTACACCCAAAGAGACAAACCATAAGCCAAGAAACAAGAAAGCAAAAGAAATAACCTAGCGAGATAAGTAATAACACAGAAAATTAAAATAGAATAATGGCACAGAAAGTAACATGCACGATGCTTTAGATTGGGCACTCAGAACAAATCTGAGTTTGGAGATGTCATTACACTTCACATATCTCTCTTTATTCATGATATAGCAAAAAAAAATCACAAAAGCTAGAATTTGGAAGGCAATCCAACTGACATCTGTTGATTGAAAAAAATGTCTGATTTTCAGTCATAACTGCTTCTATAAACAATCACAAACTAAGAATATAGACAATCATTTTCAGAATTTACCTTCCTCTTTTTTGTGATAAATAGAACATATGGCTCGTTTCTTTTTCTGGCAAATCTCTTATCTCCCATCATTTACAATAGAAGTAGAAATTTGGTTTGTTTGAGATACAGTTTATCTAAACCAGGAGATAGGAACGTAGAGCATATAGATATTTCCTTCTAGTTCCCATCTGTGGGGTTTTATGTGTGCCTAAGACATATGTAGTCTTTCCTTTTCAGTCTGAAAATCATTCTTGTTGCCATTAGAGATACTTTTTGGGTTCACCATATCTCTTCAGGTTTCTCTTAACAATATTCTAATTTGGAATATAGTTTTTCTTTAGCACTCCAAGTCTTCCAGGTGTTAAATTAAATTCACTGGTTCCCTTTCCTTGTTTTAAAATTACAAATCACTCTAGTCAAGGTAAATATAACTTGAATAGTAAGTTGTAGTAATACCGGCTGGAATCACCATCAGCTAATCGTAGAAGGTAGAACTGACCAGCCTGACCCTGAATCCAGAAAACATTCAGTGATACCTATTGTATCTCTTCAATTTGTAATCTATGTTTTTGGTCAACATTCAATAAATATTTCTTAAATATCTACCACATAAAGGGGCAGAGTAAAGTTTAGGTTTAGGAAAAGGAAATGGTATTTTACCCTAGAAGTTTTTTCAGAGCTAATCCTATTTATAAATTCTATTTATCCTAGATAATTACAACATAAATCCCAGGTATGAAAGTGAGAACAGCAAAAACACACCTTTGCCCTTCAGAAAATATTTCTCACCATTATCACATCCACTATTGTTGATGGCTAAAATTCCACCACAGGCTCCAGTAATAAGGACCCATGAGATTTCAAAGCAAACTATATTAGTTGCCTTGATAATTAGAAATTTGAACTCATGGTTACACTTTAAGCATAGGTGAAGGGCAGAACCTCAGATTACATGAACAAGAGAGAATCCTGAACAAAAGAGCTTCCCTACCACCAGGGCCAACTTCTCTTTCCTGAAGCATCCACAAGTATAAATGAGAGCATCATCATTCTAAATTTTTTTTTTAATTTTTTAATGTTTATTTGTTTTTGAGAGAGAGAGAGAGAGAAAGAAAGAATGAGTGGGGGAAGGGCAGAGAGGGAGGGAGACACAGAATCCAAAGTAGGCTCCAGGCTCCAAGCTCTCAGCACATAGCCAGACACGGGGCTTGAACACAGAAACCGAACTGTGAGATCATGACCTAAGCAGAAGTTAGACGCTCAACCTACTGAGTCACCCAGGCACTCCAAGAGAGCCCTTCCTGCTCATCAGTGACCATGCATGTACTGCCTGAGTCAGAATCTCCCTGAGACAAAAGCTTAACCCAAGCCCTGATCCAATTGCCCAGAGACCTCCCTTACATCTGGATTACTGGCAGAGTATAATCTCTATGATGATCCTGAGAACTGAAGCAGTGGGGAAGGGGTGGCAGGGCAGGGAGAGGGAGAAATTTCCTTGAACAACTCTCTTCCCAGTAGCGGTCTCCATGGCTGATTTATCTGTCTGTGTTTCTAGTACTCTAAATATGCAATATATTATTGTATTACAATATTTTGCCATCCCTATTAGCCTGAGAGGTCTTTTTAGAGAAGATATTTTATACAATTTCCAATATCGTATACCAACCTGGCAAAGAACAGATATTCAGCACATATTTGTTGACCTAACCTGAAGTATTTTATTGAAAATTGCAGAAAGATTCAGAGGACATGAAAAAACAAAATTTTAGTTCCTCATCTACTGTTCAAGTCTTAGACAAGCCTGGCTGATTAGAGACCCTCTTCCCACTTCAAAGTATGCCCTGAAGGCATTTCTAATATATTAAATTGTCAAAGCCCTTCAATGAAACGAAGTTTCAGGATTTGAACTCTTGACCTTGAATCCCTATTTTATTTATTTATTTTCAGTTTTATTTTTTAATGTTTGTTTTTGACAGAGACAGCATGAGTGGGGGAGGGGCAGAGAGACAGGGAGACACAGCATCTAAAACAGGCTCCAGGTCTTAAGCTGTCAACACAGAACCTGATACAGGGCTTGAACTCCAGACCAGCAAGATCATGACCTAGGCCTAAGTGGGACACTTAACCCACTGAGCCACCCAGACACCCCATCCCTATGTTTTTTCTTAATACCTTGCTTAAGTTAAACTGCACAAGTCCCTCCCTGAATTAAAATGCAAAAATTCCTCAAGGGATAAAAAAGGTTTTTGTCAATTACTGACACTTGAGTGTGAATCACTGCTAAGCACAATTAACAAAGGCTAGCTGGAGAGAAACAAAGGGAATGGGACCCAGAATTGGTTAGTACAGAAATGTAAGTGACACATAGCAGGGATGGGAGAATCATAGAAAATCTAGAATCTCCACAAAGGCACCAAGAATTCTGTAGAAGAGGTGAAGTAAAGAGGTGGAGGAGGAACAAAAGGAGAAAAGCAAACAAGAAGATACATATACCTAGTTTCAGCTGTTCTATCATTTCACCTATGATTGTGAAGGTTTGTTACCCTACCTACAAAATATATACGGATACATCATCTTCACCTTCACTGCTAGAACCTCACCGGAGCCATCATCGTCGCTTGCCTGGATTGTTCCAACAGACCCCTAAATTCTCCTTCCTTCAGCTTTCACCCTCTTACAGTCTATTCTTAACACGGCCGCAAGATAGACAAGATTGTGCCAATTATCTACTCAAAACCCTCTGATGGCTTCTTACTCAAATTAAAAATCAGTGACTAAGAAGTGGCACGCAAGACCTCACAGGACCCAGCTCGCAGTTACATGTCCCTCTGACAGTCTCCTTATACTAACTCCAGTCTTGTGATACTGGCTCTCTTACCTTTGTACCTGCCAAGCACTCTCTGGCATCAGGTATTTTTCCTGGCTATACTCTCTTAAGGAGCATCACCCCCCAATGTCACCTTCCCAAAGGAACCTGTCATGACCGCCAGTATAAATTTGTGACACTACCCCATACCCTGCTACACTTTTCTCCATACCGTGTATGACTATCTCACACACAAGAAAATTTACTTATGGCAGTCGGGGAGGTGGAAGTCGTAATTGCTGACTGTTTCTCTTCCGCCCAAGACCTTTCTGTGAGGAAGCATTTTTGCAATTTTATTTGTTGCAACATCCTCCTGACTTTGTAACGTGTCTTGAACATAATAAGCACTCAATGCACATTGATTGCTTGAACCAGATTGACCATTTTAGCTCATGGGGGTACATTCCATATTGCTCATGTCTCAGATTACATGTGGATCAGCAGAAATGGAGACAGTCACATGGAGACTATTGTCACCAAGTTTTCAGGGTGATGTAATTGGAAATGTTTTGATGTCTTCAAGGAATGAGGTTTATAAATAAAACACCAACTATAAAAGGTCATGAAACATTTAAAAGCTCCCAACTGATCCCTAAACTATGTGTCCAAATAGCTGTAAGGCCAAGACAGGCACATCACTGGAGCTCTCATAGTCAGAAAAGAGCTTCAAACCATCTTCAGTAAGTAGCAAGATGTTTAAAGTTTTGAGGTAAGGGCCTCAAATCCCCTTAGGGAACACCATGCTAACTCCCTAGGAGAAAACTTTAAATTAAGTTATAAATGAAGGCCAAATATATTGGGAACCCAAATACAACTCCGGGAATTAATTTTATGATATTCCCTTTCCCAAGGGGCAGAAACGTCTCAAACAATATAAGATGTTAATCAAAGAGTAGACTGAACAACATCCAGAGAGATGCTCATCCTGTCTAGGACCATGATTATAATGTGAATTAATATTTTAAAACTGTATCTGAAATTAAAGTATATCAATTATACCATACTAATGTAAACAGATTCAGAACCTTAAGATTCTATCTATAAAAAAGAAATATCAAGCATGCTTTATATCTGAAATTAGCTCAGTATACTCTAGCTGTTCCGTTCTATTTCAATATCAAAGGACAGTAGGGCCCACACTTTGAACTAATACCCTTCAAGCATTCGTGTTTTAATTTGATGGCCATTTGTATTCCAGGACCTCTTTCCTTTTGGGATCTGGCGCTGAGTGAAGCTGATCTAAATCTGAAGCTCTTTGATTTCAAAGAGAGCCCTGTGCTTGGATTAGCACCACAGTGGAAGGAACAAGACAAGAAACAATCCATAGGAGCATATGAGTTCTTTGATATCCCAAAGCTTTTGTCTGTTTCCTCTTATCAATCTGTAAAATAATCTTAGCAATTCAAGCAAAACTAGTCAAACATCAAAGGAAACTGGGATAAGATTTATCTATTCCAGCATCCATTTTAATGAATTTTTTATACTGAAGTTACAAATCCTGCAAATAATAGTTTGCAATTAAAAAAAAAAAAAGTAGGCTGATTTTTACCTGGAGAGATAAGAGCAAGAAGCAAGGAAGAAATAAATATAACTAAGAACAGCATGTCTCAGGGAGCAACTATTTTTTGCAGAAGTTATCATGAATTTTGCCCATTATAAGAAACATTTTTTGTTCAATAAAAAGGGTAAAAATAGATAAATTATCATGATTCCTCATATTTTCATGTTCAGCAAATTTATAATGCACTTCTATAAGCATGATGTTTTTAACTTAGGAATTAAAACTAAAAATAAAGCAAATGTTGAAAATTCTTTAATATTGGGAACAGTAAGTGAGATGTGGGAGAACAGATCTTCAACAAACTTGATTTTAGGACAAAAAAGAACTTGACTTGATCAAAAGCCCTCTGAGCTCACCCTTTTCCAACTCTCCAAAAAAAAACAAGACAAAACGTGAACTAAGCAGAATAAACCACAAAGAGAAACACTCAGAAGAAGCCTCTCAAGTAAAATCACTTTTGACAAAGGTAATGAATAATTTAAACATATTGGCAGTATGGTTTAAGAAATAATTGTTAATAAATTCAGGAGACAGTACTGTTTACATCACCAGGTTGTTTTTAATATATCACAAATGAATTCCGTAATCACACAAATGTATTTTTAGATAATCACCAGGTCATTTTACCTCAAATAAATAAGAAGTTTTGATTCAGAATTATAGAAAATGTTAGATTTTTCTCCATCCCATTTGCTTTGAAAATGTAAAATACAAGGACTAAATAATTTCTAAAAACACAGTTTTTAATGTTTTGGGGTTTGGTTTTTTTTTTTGTTTGTTTTTTTGTGGTTTTTTTTTTTTACTATTTATTTTTGAAAGACAGAGACAGAGTACAAGCAGGGGAAGGGCGGAGATAGAGGGAGACACAGAATCTGAAGCAGGTTCCAGGCTCTAAGCCGGAGCACAGAGCCAGACGTGGGGCTTGAACTCATGAAGATCATGACCTCAGCTGAAACCGGAAACTTAACTGACTGAGCCACCAGGAGCCCTAAAAATACATTTTTAAATGACCCAAACATTATAGAAATTTATAATTCTGATGATTCCATAATGATGATTTCCTTCATGAGAATTATTAAATCAGGCTAACATGATTATTAATAGGAGTTATTGCTTTGTGTTTGGTATATAATATGAAGAACATAGTACTACCAACCTCATATTGTCATAAAAGTTAACTGACATAATTGTTTCCAATTTTTTTTAATGTTTATTCTTTTTTGAGAGATAGAGAGAGAGACAAAGCATGAGTGAGGGAGGGGCAGAGAGAAAGAGACAGACACAGAATCCGAAGCAGGCGCCAGGCTCTGAGCTATCAGCACAGAGCCCGACATGGGGCTTGAACTCACAAGCCATGAAATCATGACCTGAGCCGAAGTTGGATGCTCAACAGACTGAGCCACCCAGGTGCCCCTGACATAATCTTTTCTAATTAATTTTTAACTGTTTTGTATATTTTATATATAGAAATTTTATATACAGAAAGCATGTGGTAGCTCTTAAAATAATTATTATTATAATTGTCACAGTTTAATAATAAGCCCAATCTTCCTATGTCTTCACATAAACTCCTCTGGGTTCATCTTCTGTATATTTGGTCAGGTTATTCACTATTTCTGAAATGCCAGCTCCTTCCCTCCTCATTAAGCTAAATCCTAAACATTTCCCACAGGCCTGCCATTTGTTATAAGTTCCCTCACTAACCATATCCCATAATAATAGTTCTATTACATTGAATTCAGTGAGCAATTGTACATAATATGTACTATACTATATTAATACTACCTTATATACTTGTTTTTTAGTTTTATTATGGATTTAATAACTCTATATAGCTTCTCCACATCATGTATCTGTATATTTTCTTCTGCTGAATAAAATTTCTTTTTTAAGGACAAAGAATTATCTCTTACTTTCCTTAAAACACACATACACACAAACACACATCCCCAAAAAAGCTAGTATGGCGGTAGGCATACAGCAGAAGTTTTATGCATGTTTGTTACGTTGAATTGTACCGCAACATCATTAATACGATAGATTGGACGTGATAGGATTTGACTTGAGGGTTGTTTTATCTTTCCCATCTTAAGTTCATCATTCAAACAATGACAGAGTTGAGCACAATCTCCATGGAATTTGGAACTTCTCGAACTGCTACTTGATTGCACTGCCCTAAAAATTGTAGTCCCCACCCACCCCCACCCCCCCCATACAGGCACTTCAGAATTTCATTTGAGTCACACAACAACCAAATTCTGGTTCTATACGATCCACATCCTAAGTACTTGAGAATAGTTGGGAAGCTGGCACGCTCTAGAGCAGAGTTGCCCTTCTACCAGGAAAAATGAACTCTATGAATTACATCTTCATATGTTTCCCTTCTCGTATTAAAACAAATGCCAGTCTTCAGAGTATGGGTTTTTTTAATAAGTTTTTTCACTTGAATAAGGTCGATACACAATGTCACATTAGTGTCAGGTGTACAATATGGTGTCTGAACATCTCTATCTGTTATGCTACACCTACCACGTGTCACCAGCTACCATGTGCCACCAAAAAACACTGTAACAACACCGTGGACTATATTCCCTATGTTGTTCCTTTCATTCTCATAATCTACTCATTCTATAACTGGAAGCCTGTATCTCACCCATTTCACCCAACCTCCTCCCCACTTCCCTCTGACAACCATCAGTTTGTTCTCTGTATTTACAAGTCTGATTCTTCTTTTTAATTTATTTTGTCATTTCTTTTGCTTTTTAAATTCTACATACGAGTGAAATAATTTGGTATTTCTCTTTGTCAGTCTGACTTATTTCACTTAGTATAATACCATATAGGTCCATTCATGTTGCTGCAAATGGCAAGATCTCCTCCTTTTTTACAACTATATAATGTCTGTGTGTGTGTGTGTGTGTGTGTGTGTGTGTTGCATCTTCTTTGTACTTTCATCTGTAAATGGACACTTAGCTTGCTTCCATATCTTGGCTACTATAAATAATTCTGTAGCAAACATAGGGGTGTATATATCTTTTCAATTAGCATTTTTGTATTCATTGGGTAAATATCCAGTAGTGGAATTAGTGGATCATATTGTATTGCTATTTTTAATTTTTTGAGGAACTGCCATACTGTTTTTCACAGTGACCGTACCAATTTATATTTCCACAAACAGTGCATGGTACCACATTGTTTCATCTATATGTGGAATCTAAAAACAAAGCGGAAGAAAAGACAAACAAAAAAACAGATTCTTAAATATAGAGAACAGATTGATGGTTGTCAGAGGGGAGGTGAAGTACAAATTTCCGGTTATAAGTTATATAAACCACAGAGATGGAAATACAGCATAGAAAATATAGTCAGTAATAGTCTAAGAGCATTGTATGGTAACTACACTTATGTGGTGAGCACTGCGCAATGCATCAAACTTTTGAATCAATTTGTTGTACAGCTGAAGCTAATATAACACTGTATGTCAATTACACTTCAATAATAAAAGTAGAAAATAAAAAATAAAAATAATAAATGAATGAATGTATGCCGGTACCCCATTCTTGCTCAACGGGCTGCTTCAGAGCATTTAGAAGTCAGTATTTCTCCTCTCTCAATTCTATTCTCTTATACCCAGCCTACCTACCCTTTCAGTATTTCATAATTACTAAGTATTTAGAGTTCAAAATAAATCAAATATAATATTCACATATAAAGGAAATTTCTATTTATTTTTGCTCTATATGTATATAGCTAAATCCATACTGGTATGGACTTTAGGTGGTGCTCAGGAGGAGCAAAAAAGAAATCAACCTGGTAAAGGGGGAAATTTTTACACTGATCCTGTCTACTATTCTCAGCACAGGATGTTTTGATGGACAATAGGGTCCATGAAATTAAATAATCAGAAATTTATCATAGTCTCAAATTCAAACCAACTGCTTTATATCCATCCCATCTTTGTGATCAATGATATAACTCATTATGCCTGAAGAAAAAAATACTTTGGAGTCATAGATATAAGAAGTTACTGTAACAGGAGGATTTGCAAAATCAAAGAGTTTTATCAAAACATGCACATGTTAGAAAGATCATAATTCACCTACACATTAAAATATACCAAATCCTAGCTCTACTTACACTTTCTATAAGTCTTGTAAGAGCAGAATGAATATCATAATTATTTTTCCTCTGGAAAAAAAGATTCTCCCATATTTCAAAATAAGCATGCAACATGCAACATGCAAAAGAATACCTTGGGTTTCTTATTTTCAGGGCCTGTTGTCATGGACAATGCATAAGGTGAAATCAGCTCCTTGGTTCTTGTTAGAGAGATGGGAGGTAATCGGGTTGAAACAGATGACCTGTGGTTGGATACTGAGCTTTCAGATTTTCCAAGTCTTGAAGGCAAGGTACCACTGCCACAATTTGGGTACAGTGTTGGACTGAGCTGGAGCGCCTGGGTCGGCAGATTAGCACGAGGGAGAGGGGAGGACCCCAGTTTGGGAAGAGAGGCAGAGCTAGCACTGGAGACAGGGGTTGAAAGAGGAGTTGAAAGGTTCTGCCCCTGGCCACCTAGCTGTGGGGCTGCTCTCTTGGATCTGTTTATCAGGTTTGAAAGAGCTGGGGAAGGATGGAAACATTTCTCTGGAGAGGAGAGCATGGCTCTTTGGTTAGTGGGAGGAGACAGAGAAGATAATGCAGAGGAGGCTGATGTAGGATGTATGTGAATATTCCTGGGCTTTTCTGGGCCCCTGAGGTCAACATCGTGTTTGCCCTTCAAAGAAACAGGAGGAACACTTGGTGGAACAGGAGGAAGTCTTGCAGAACTGGATGTATCAGTCTGTAGCAGGGAGAGGGTTGGGTTGCTCTTCAAAGAAGTGGGTGACATTTTTTCTACATTCAAAGAAATGAGGCTGCTACTGTCATGTTTTGTGGGAGAAAGGGAGCACGCCTGAGAAAGGGGAGTAGATTTGGCCAGAAAAGGTAAGTGGAAGGATTGCTGCCTAAGTTCGGAAACCTGGTGTTCCCCCTGCTCTGGAGACCCTGCTCTCAGGGAGCAACTAGAGAGAGATTTCTTAGGTGTGGGTGGGGTTTGTTTTGCTTTTTGATCCAGAGTGAGTGTGGAAGAAGCCAGAGAGTTAAGAGAGAAAGTGGGACAGGATGCAGGGGAAAAGGGTCTTTGGTGAGAAGGATTTGACTTGAGGATGGCAGTGAGAAGAGAAAGCCGGGAGGGCACTGGGGATTTCACCCCTGACTTTGAGAGATTTCCACTAGATGACACTTGGCTACTGATAGTGGAAGAAGAGCCATGGAAAGAGGAGGTAAATGGTTTTGGACTTGGAGAGAGTGAATGCGTGACAATACGGACTGGTATGTATGAGGCCGAATTTGACTTCAGAGAAGCACTGGAGGATGGTGAAGGAGAAGTGGTTCCTGGGCTTTCTCTGGGGCTAAGGACGTGCGAACTTAAAGTTGTTGTCTTCTTCAGAGCTTCAGATGCCAGTCCAGGTTTCTGATCTGCTGCACTCGGACTGGATAAATTAGAACCTGATAACTGAGTGGAATGGGGAAACTGTAACGTCGAGGAGGTGCCCTTCGATGCATAAAAGGGTGAAGAGTGAGCAGAAGTTTGAAAATACGTGGCTGTTTCTTCCACCAAGGCCCCACTGACATCCAGCCTCCTAGTGTGGAATTCCTCTAGCACAGAGGCTCCGTCGAGGTTAACTGGGTCAGGTGGCGTTTTCTGATTAGTTGGAGAAACAAAGGAGAAAGCAGGTGGTTTACAGGCAAGCTGCTCAGAGGTAGTGGGAGAAGTTAACTAGAGGAAAGAGAAATAGACAGATTGTAATAGGAGATTACTTGTGAAACTATCAAAATATTCTTGTCACTTGTGTGTTTAATGCAAACAGTCCTATTAGTTTACACAAAACAGGCCCCTTAAACCTCCATAAAAATGGAAGAAATTCTGTTTTGCAAATGAGGCATTGCTCATTGCTTTAAATTTGAAATAAAATATAAATAAACTGTGAAGTGTTACATATTATGCCTCATTTATTCCCTGTAAGGACATTAATATAAAATTGTATATGGATGTTTCCATTTGGAAAATAATTCACTGACAAAATCTAAAATAGTTATCTTGACTTGGAATTGTGTGACTTGAAAAGATTTAAATCACCATCAAAGTAAGTTTCAAACTTCACTTTGAAAACTGAAATAGATTTTCTTCCATTGTAAAAATATAATAGTATATAATACAATCATATAATAACACAATGACTACAATAATATAATAATGATTACAATCCCTAAAAGTTTAACATGCTTAAAATGTTTAAAATTCTAAAAACTTGAGGTACTTCTACATGTTGTACAAGTTAAAAAAAATGACCAGAACTCAAAAGATGCAGCACCCAACATCAACAAGATCAACATCAACAATGATAAATTGAGATAGTGAAACCAAGGCTTGAAATAAGAGAGCAAAAAACATGTTTCCCTAATTATTTGCCGGAATGAACATTTAATAAATGATATGGCTTCTACTGGAAAAAGATAGGTATGCTTTCATATCAAAAGAAGCCAGAGTATTTTACAAATGTAATCTGCCTTAAACAATGCAACCCACCAATCACCTGACATATTAAAAACAAAACAAAACAAAATGAGAAAGAAGAAAGAAAGAAAAGAAAAGAAAAGAAAAGAAAAGAAAAAAAGAAAAGAAAAGGAAAAGAAAAGAAAAGAAAAGAAAAGAAAAGAAAAGAAAAGAAAAGGAAAAGAAAAGAAAAGAAAAGAAAAGAAAAGAAAAGAAAAGAAAAGAAAAAAGAAAAGAAAAGAAAGAAAAGAGAGGGAGGGAGGGAGGAAGGAAGAAAGAAACGATCATTTTCAAGAGAGTCTGTAAGGGCCTGTGAAATAACTGGGTGTATGTACTCTTGTGCTATTTTAAAGATCATCCAGTACTTTAAGACAGTACTAAAGACAAATGCTAAAATTATAAATGATTCGAAGCCAAATCTTTAAACACAGGTCTCCCTGCAAAATTATTTCTTTGATTCTATCAACTTATAAGAGAATTTAGGAAATATCAGTTATTCAAAATGCTAATATTTGTTAAATGATATTATACTATATAATATCTTATTGTATATACTATATATTGCCTTACGTGGAAAGAAAATATATGACCCAACAATTAAACTTAGCAAAAGCCTGGTTTACAAATTCAGTAAAAGATATTTCTTGATTTTTTTTGTAATATGTTAAGTGTCCATCAGATCTACTGTAAAGATAGATTTTCATATCATATACTTTTGAATCCTAAAAATATTTAAAACTGATAAATGCAAACAACTCACCCTAACCTTCTAAGTTTCAAGTAAACATACCTAAAATAGACCTTTCTTTTTATGTGTAAATTCATATGTGTACTTGCAACGCAGAATTCTTATTACACAATTAATATTTGAATACATTGGCATTACCCAGAATATCTGAAAATCAGGGATAATTTGATAATCAAGCAGAATTCAATCAAATTGAGAAAGAAGCTTAACAATTCCCTCACATCAGCTTTACTTAGAAACAATTCTGCTTAGCCAGTGTTCATATAACTGATTCATGTGATTAGACATAAGTGAAAGTTCTTCTGTGATTATTTCCAATGATTGCGCTCTTCTCACAAAAAGAATGAAGAAATTTCAAGACTGTGCAGGGTGTCTTTGCATGTTGTGCTATAGTTTTTGGTAAAGAATTTTGTAAATTAATAACAACAGTCACAAAATTCCATTCCCTTTTCAGTAATATTTCCAGATAACTTCAATTTATACAACAAATTCATTAATTCATCCAGATTATCCATGAAATTATGATGTTAAAATCATAAGGCTATAATTTTGAAGGTCTCATTCAGAAGAAAAAACTGTTCCCTTCAACTTTCTCAAGACTATGGCTTCTAATTACCAAACATTCTACTGTAGTGAGTCATATTTTACCTAATATAAATAATTCCATTTTGTTGCACTTTTGAATAGTTGATTATTGAAGAACTTCTAAGTAAACAACTCTGAAAAGTTTAAGAATGTTTGTTGTGTGTGTATTAACCTACATACATTTTTATTGTATTCTCCTATTCAATATATTAACAAGTATTTGCAATATATTTGTTTCTAATTTGCAAATACAGCAGATGTTACCCTAATTTACATTAATTAAAAAATACAGCACCATACTTTTATAAAATTCCCAGGAGTGAAGAATTATTTTTTTAATGAAAAAGATTCATTTTCCTAAATTCCTCTCAATGGGCTAAAAAAAAAAAAGTAGTTAAAGACATGAATAACTTTGTGCAGAAAGAAAGAATGTATACCTCTCAAATGCTCAGTCAGCTCAGAATAGGTCCTTCATTTACCACTACCCTATAGATCCTTTACCAGTGATAGTTAACTTCTCTAATGATGTCTACAAATTTCTATCCCTTCATCCTCTTCCATTATAACATCTTGTTTTGTTTTCTAGGTTTGTTAATGATGCTCTAATTCCTTCTCCTCAAGGCTATTCTCTGTCTTCCTCATCATTTATTTCTAACGTGATCTTTGTTGATCTCTTTGCTTTAAACACCTCTCCAAAGCTACCTTCAACTATGTTCTCCAATTCACAGCCTTATTCTGATTCCTTGAGTTCCCTTACCATATACTTCTTCCAAAGTTATTCCTAACTTCTTCTTCTAGAAAGACTATCCTGAATTCTGGAATACATTCACCAATAATCTCAGTAAGAGAAGATTCTCGTAGTGTTCTGCTCTCATCAAGTGGATGATCTGAATGCTAAATCCACTCTTGGATCCTGTATAACAGAACCCAACAGTTATTCTAACAACCAATCTCTCTTGTGGAGCTGTTATAATTTTAGTCAACCTAAATTAAGTGCTTCCGTATATATTCAATTTTTTCTAATGAGTCTTAGATTCCAAAGCATCTGAATAAAAGCAAGAGTGATTGATCTGCTGTCTGAATAGTTCCCAAGATTAGGATGGCACAAGAAATTGATCCATATAGTACTTGCTCCTAAATCTTGCTCCTAAATCTGTACAGCCATGCAAGGTAAAACTTTAGATTCCATTTTGAGCTTATATGCAGTAATTACATTAAAACACCTTGGCCTCCTAAACACACCTATTTATGGGTCATCTCACTAATGAACACTCATAATATCACTGGGCAGATAGATTCTCAGCCTTTCAAACCTTAACAATTTAAGTAATATTTCTGGTATTTCTACCTCTAGTTGCACTCCCATTTAACCTAGCATTAGAGCAACTTTTTAAAATCTAATCAGAGCACACCTACACTCAAGATGTCATCAAAACTTTCTCCATGTATAATGTGAACTAAGTAACTTTCCTTCATGACAGAGTCCCTCTCTTGCTATCTCATCTCATCTCTCTCATCTCCTACTATTTTCCATCTCAGGTTTTAGAAATACTTTGTTCAATCTCAATCTTCTGGCCAGTATTGTCAACATTATAGCTACCTTGTTCTTTTTCTAATCCACTTGCCAAATCTTCAATCTTAAATCAATCCTGCTGCCATTATGCTCCTACACCTAATCTACTTAAAGCGGCTATGAAAATAATAATAATAACAAAGGGCTTCCCGGGAAGATGGTGAAGTAGGAAGATCCTAGGCTCACTTTATCCCAGGGATACACCTAGATAACACCCACATCAGTGTCAATAACCCAGAAAAAGACCCGATGACTGGCAGAACAGACTCTCCACAGCTAATTGTAGAGAACAGGCCACACCAAAGAGATTAGGGAAAGTAGAGACACAGTTGGGAGCCAAACTGACCCAGGGGACTGTCCTTAGGAGGGAGGGACACCATGAGTGCTGAGAGGGGAAAGGAGCAGACCCCATACCACGTGCCCTGGGCACAAGGTACTTGCAGTGGGAAGAAAAATCCCCATAATATCTGGCTTTGAAAACTAGGAAGCCTAACTTCAGGAGTGCTTACAATCAGAGGGGCTTGACACCTGGAAATTTAAGACTCAGCAGGCTCAGCTCTGGGAGAACAGAAAAACAATAGGAAACTGAGTTCCAACCCTTAAAGAGACAGCACAACAATAGCCCTGCTTAGACACAGCATAAAAGCAGCAGTTTGAAAAATGCCTGGAGTTGGGATGCCTAGGTGGCTCCCACCTAGTTAGTGTCCCACCTAGGTTAAGTGTCTGACTCTCAATTTTGGCTCAGGTCATGATCTCATGGTTTTGTAAGATTGAGCCCCAAGTCAGGCTCTGCACTGCCAGTACAGAGCCTTTCTGCCTTTCTCCTGCATGCTCTTTCTGAAGATAAATAAACTTTTTTTTAATTTAAAAAAAGAAACAGAAAGATTCCTGGGGTACACAGATTTGCTTACTAATCTGAGAGCATGTGCTGGAGGGGTAGGTATCTTTAGGAGACACCTCTAAAAACAAAAGAGCCTACCCCCCAGCCTACATACAGGGATATGTGCAGGAACCAGCATAGAACCAACACTATTCACCTAGCTCACTAACAGGATGCCCCACCCTCCTGCTCTTCTGCAAACTCACCTCATCCAACATGCTCTTGGAGGGAGTCCATGCAAAGCCATGTTGCAAGCATGGCAGTGTGAAAGCAGCCTTGAAAGGGGCCAGCACCACCTCAAAATGCCTCCTTCCCCAGGGAGGGGGAAGAAAATCACACACAACATTCAACTCTGGCCGTAACAATGGGCTGGAGGCAGATATCTTCTCTAAATGCAGGCAATGCCCATCAACAAAGCTTTGCAGAGAATAACACAGCAAAAGCACTCTGCTATTTAGTACCACCACAGCACTGGCAAGCATCTTGTCCGACTCAACTCAAGCCCAAGGCAACACCAGACCAACCCACTAACAACATAGGGGCCTAATTCTGTCCACAACAGGCAAAGAGAGCCTTTGAAAATGACTAAGCTGAAGGCTCAGTCACAATAACAGGGGAACATGCAACATATATAAAAGACAGTTCTGAATTTCCAGGTTCTGGTGAACAAGGGACACTGCACTGTAGGTCACTGAGGGGCCTCTTTTTCTCAAGGCCACTACTTTCAAGACTAGGAGACTTATAGCCAACTTTGCTAACACAGAGAAACAGACAGAGAGTTAGACAAAATGAGGAGACAGAGGAATATATCCCAAATGAAAAAAACAGGACAAAATCACAGCAAGAGAGCTGAATAAAACAGAGATAAAGAATATGCTTAACAGGGGCGCCTGGGTGGCGCAGTCGGTTAAGCGTCCGACTTCAGCCAGGTCACGATCTCGCGGTCCGTGAGTTCGAGCCCCGCGTCGGGCTCTGGGCTGATGGCTCGGAGCCTGGAGCCTGTTTCCGATTCTGTGTCTCCCTCTCTCTCTGCCCCTCCCCCGTTCATGCTCTGTCTCTGTCTGTCCCAAAAATAAATAAAAAACATTAAAAAAAAAAAATTTAAAAAAAAAAAAAAAAAAGAATATGCTTAACAGAGAATTTAAAGTAATGGTCATAAAGACTGTCACTGAACTTGAGAAAAAAGTGGAGGATCTCATTGTGACCCTCCACAAAAAGACAGAAAATATAAACAGTAACCAATCAGAGATGAAGAACTCAATAACTATAATTGAAAGTACATTAGAGGGAATAAATAGTGGACAAGAAGAAGTAAGAAGAACAGATCAGCAACCTGGAGGAAGAGTAATGGAAAGCAATCAAGCTGAACAAGAGAGAGAAAAAAAAATAATAATAATAAATGAAAATAGATTAAGGGAACTCAGTGACACTATCAAGCATAATAACATTCACATTATAGGGAACCCAGAAGGAGAAGAGAAAGAAAAGAGAAAGAAAATTAACTTGAAGAAATAACAGCTGAAAACTTCCCAGATCTGGGAGAGGAAACAGAAATTCAGATCAAGGAGATACAGAGAGACCCCCAAAAAATTAACCCAAGGAGGTCTACACCAAGACACATAGTAATTAAAATGGCAAAAAGTAGTGATAAAGAGAGAATTTCAAAAGCAGTAAGAGAAAAGAAAACAGTTATGTATGAGAGAGACCCCATAAAGCTATCAGTGGATTTTTCAGCAGAAATGTTGCAGGCCAGAAAGGAATGGCATGATATATTCCAAGTGCTGAAAGGAAATAAAACCCTACAACCAACGATATTCTATCCAGCAAAGCTATCATTCAGAATAGATAGAGAGATAGAGTTTCCCAGACAAACAAATGTTAAAGGAATTCATTACGACTAAACCAGCCTTAGAAGAAATATAAAGGGGACTCTTTGAGTGGAAAGGAAAGATATAAGTAGGAGTATGAAAAGCTGGAAGCATAAAAGCAGTAAAATTAAGTATATCTATAAAAAGCAGTCAAGGGATTAACAGAAAAAGGGATGTGAAGTATGACACCATATACCTAAGATGTGGGGGTGGGGGTGGGGAGAGAAGTAGAAATTTAGTGCTTTTGCAATGGGTGCAAACTTAAGCCACCATCAAATTAATATAGACTCTATATGTATTAGATGTTATATATAATTCTAATGGTAACCACAAAGCAAAAACTGGTAATAGATATACAGAAAATAGAGAGAAAGGAATCCAAGCATACCACTAAAGAAACCCAGCAAACCATGAGAGCAGAGAGCAAGGGAAGAAAGAAACAGAGAAGAATTATGAAAACAACCATAAAACAAGTAACAAATGGCAATGAGTATGAACCTAACAATAATTATTTTGTATGTAAATGGACTAAACACTCCAATCAAAAGACATAGGGTAATGAAATGGATAAAAAAACAAAAATAATAAGATACCTAGGAATAAACTTAACCAAGGAGGTGAAAAACCTGTACTCTGAAAACTGCAAAACAGTGATAAAAGAAACAGGTGACCCAAAGAAATGGAAAGACCTTCCACACTCATGGGTCAGAAGGACAAATATTGTTAAATGTCTATACTACCCAAAACAATCTACAGATTTAATGCAATCCCTATCAAAATACCAATAGCATGTTTTACAAAACTAGAGCAAATAATCTTAAAATTTGTATTGAACCACAAAAGACCCTGAATAGCCAAAGCAATATTGAAAAAGAACAAAACTAGAAGTATCACAATCTCAGATATCAAGATATACGACAAAGTAGTAGTACTCAAAACAGTATGGCACTGGCACAAAAATAAACACATGAATCTAAAAGAACAGGATAGAGAGCCCAGAAATAAACTCACAATTATATGACCAGCTAATCTTCAACAAAGGAGGCAAGAATGGGAAATGGGAAAAAGACAGTCTCTTCAACAAATCGTGTTTGTAAAACAGGACAGCTACATGCAAAAGAATGAAACTGGACACTTTCTCACACCTACACAAAAATTTACTCAAAATGGATTAATGACCCAAAACCATGAAAATTCTAGAAGAGAGCACAGGTAGTCATTACTCTGGCATTGGCCATAGCAACATTTTTCTAGAGGTATCTCCTGAGCCAAGGGAAATAAAAGCAAAAATGAACTATTGGGACTACATAAAAATAAAAAGCTTCTGCAAAGGAAAGGAAAGGAAATAATCAACAAAACTAACTTACAGCCTATGGAATGTGAGAAGATAATTGAAAATGATATATCTGATAGGGGGTTATGATCCAGAAAATATATATAAAGAACTTATACAACTCAACACCAAAAAAAAGCCGATTAAAAATGGGCAGAAGACATACACAGATATTTCTCCAACACATCCAGACGTATGAAAAAATGCTCCACATCACTCATCATCATGGAAATTCAAATCAAAACCACCATAACATATCACCTCATACCCGTCAGAATGGCTAAAATCAAAAACACGAGAAAAAAGAAGTGTTGCCGAGGACTGGAAAAAAAGAAACTCTCATGCACTGTTGGTAGGAATGCAAACTGGTACAGTCACTGTGAAAAACAGTATAAAAGTCTCTCAAAAACTTAAAAATAAAACCAGCATATGATCCAGTAATTCTACTACTGGTTATTTACCCAGAGAATATGAGAACACTAAATGCAAAAGATAAATGCATGTCTATGTTTATTGCAGCATTATTTATAGTAGACAAATTAAAGAAGCAGCCCAAATGTCCACTGATAGATAGATGAATGGATAGAGAAGAAGTGGTACACACACACACACACACACACACACACGAATATTACTCAGCCACAAAAAAGAATGAAATCTTGCCATTTGCAAGAAGACATGGATGGATGGAACAACATGGAACATGGATGGATCTAGAGGGTATAATGCTAAGTGAAATAAGTGATTTCACTCATACGTGGAATTTAAGAAACAAGACAAACCAACAACAAAAAAGAGATAATAAAAAAGAAAAAACAGACTCTGAACTACAGAGAACAAATTTCTCCCAGAGGGGAGAAAGTAGGGCTGGGGAGACTGGGGGATGGGTGAAATAGGTGAAATAGATTAAGAGAACACTTATCATATGAGCTCTGAATAATGTTTAGAATTGTAGAATCACTGTACCGCTCGCCCAAAACCAATATAACACTGCACATTAATTATGCTGGAATGTAAGAAAAAAAAAACAATGGAGAAAAAAAGAAATAAAAAATAACACAGCCCTTTTGATTGGCAGGGCCACTACACTTGACCTAGGAACTTGTCCCTTATGCAGATATCAGCTGAGAGTGGAACTGAATTCCCTGAACCTGTGCAGAGGAAGGCATCTTTCTCTCACATATGAGCTAGAAGGCACTTTAGATTGTCATCATAAAGTTAAGGTCTTACAGTCTCAACTGGGCCCTGTGTCTCTCAGTATTTTGTTGTTGTTGTTGTTGTTGTTGTTTTCTTTTGTTTTGTCCTCAGCTTCCCATCCTGCCCTGAACAACAGGTCTTCCAAAAGTTAACACTCTCCATAAACCCTGTTCTCACCACTCCTCTTGTTGTACTCAATAGATGACCTAGATTCACTTTCTCCAAGGAAAACTGAGATTAACAGGAAAATCTATTGTTTTCTACATCTATTCTTACTCTTTCTCCTTCCTTCTAAGGGAAAATGTTGACTTTTCAATTGTTTAAAAGGTAAATTTTCCCTGTGTACTCTGAATCACAGCAGCTCTTGCCTTCTTTGGAATCTTATTTCATCAGTTATGCCCCTTGTGCTACGTAGCCATCCTTTTTCCTTTTTATTAGCTGTCTCATTTGTCTCATAAATATAAAGCAGAATGCTTCCAAACTTTAAAAACATAGTAATAAATATTATGCGGTAGATTATAAAAATGCCCCAGATTCTCTACTCTTTTCATAAAAAAGGCAAAGTCCTCCTTTCCCACCTGCCTCCATCTCAACTGGCCTTAAGACTTGTTTTGGCCAGTGGGACATTAGCAAATGTGACACAAGAAGCAATGGCTTGAAAGACACAAATGCCTTGGAGCTTACTGGCTTGCTGAGGACAGAACATCACCATGACGTGAATGCGCCCAGGCTGGTCTACCGGAGGATACAAAACCACATCTCAGCTAACCAGCTACCAGCTGACCGAGCAGCCAATTGCAGACAAGTGAACCACAGCAAAGATTAGCTGACCCTATCACAGATACGCAGAACCACCCACCTGAACACAGCCAAACTTCTGACCTGTAGCTATTTGAGCCAAATAAATGTTAGCTGTTTGAAAACACTACATTTTGCTTGGTTTGTTATGCAGCAAATGCTAACTGATAAAAACATGTGCACACATGTGCACCAAGAGTTTTGTGGATCCTGCATATCCCTTCATTTCAGACCCATGTTGTTTTCTTCTGACACCTGTACCATACACTCACTGTATTGATTTCCTTACTTCACCCAACACACCTTAAAGAGACTTCCTAACGAGCCCCACCCTTTTATTATCCCCCCCTCTTTTCAAAGGAGCAGAATCCATGACTTGCTTCTAATAGAATGTGGCAAAGGTGAAGGCATTTTTCAGATGTAATTAAAGTCCCTGGTCAGCTGGCTTTAAGTTAACCAACAGATTATCCTGCGTAAGCATGACCTCATTAAGTGAGCTCTTTAATTTTTTAAGTTTATTAATTTATTTTGAGAGAGACAGAGGCAGCGTAAGTGGGAGAGGGTCAGAAGCAGAGGGGGAGACAGAGAAGCCCAGGCAGGCTCCGCACTGTCAGCATGAAGTCCAATGGTGGGACTCGAACTCGGGAAACCATAAGATCACGACCTGTGTTGAAACCAAGAGTCAGACGCTTCACAGATGCGCTCCAAATGAGCTCTTTAAAAGAGGGTCAAAAGTTTAGAGATTACAGTGTCAGAGATTTGCTTTCTCATTGTCAGCTTTAAGAAGTAAGCTCCCATGAGTTCTACAGCCTCTAGGAAAAGAATTCTGCCAATAACAAGAGGGAGTTGAGGAGCAGATCCTTCCTTTGCAGGGCCTCCACATGAGAGGGCAGCCTGATCCCTTAACTTCAAACTCAGGAGGCCCTGAGCAAGGAACAGGTTCAGCTGTGCACAGACTTCTGACTACGGAAGCCTTAAGACAATAAATAGTATTTTATTAAAGCCAATAAATTTACGGTCATCTGTTATGCAGCAATAGAAAACTAACACACTTCCCAATGACCTCTAAAGAGTTTTTATCCCCTACTCTTCCACAGGAACTGTTAACACCAATGTCTACAGTGATTTTTTTTTCTATGCCCAAGAGGCACTAGGGCAAAACAAATGCCTTATCGTTTCTGATTTCTCTATAGAATCTGACCTCCTATCTCTCTCTCCTTTTTAAAGCTGTTTTATCTGTGGCTTTTATTTCATCACTGTCTCCTACTTTATCTCCTGTCTTCTGATGAGTCCTTTCCAGAGTCCTTGTCTTCTTCTACCCGCTTCTTTTAAGTTGGCACTTCCCTGGTTGTTCGCACTATCTGAAATGTCCAGGCCCTAGGTATCTGCCAAGAAAACTTGTATTCATCATTCACATTGGGCTTCTACAGTGTGAACCTTCCTGATGGTGCGGGCTGATCTAGGCATCCTCCCCCTGAATCTCCCCTTGTTCCTAGAACGTGTTACTTTTCATTGTCATTGTTTTCAGGTGCAACTTTTTCAAATCCCCTGAAGACAGGTCCTGTCTTTTACAATTAATTCCCTTACTCTCCTGTACCTGGCATATTACCTTCATGTAGGAATGAAGAAACAAAGTGTCTAGTGGATATAAGAACAGAATGACAGACTGCTAGGACCTAGAGTCTCATCACCTTTCTTTGAAGAAAGCCTCATCAGTGACTGTCCCTCCTTGTTCTTTTTTTATTATTTTTTTAATGTTTATTTAATTTTGAGAGAGAATGAGAGAGAGACAGCGTGTGAGCAGGTGAGGGGTAGAGAGAGAGGGAGACACAGAATCCAAGGCAGGGTCCAGCCTCCAAGCTATCAGCACAGAACCCAATGGGGGTTCAAACTCATGAACTGTGAGATCATGACCTGAACCAAAGTCAGGAGCTTAACCGACTGAGCCATCCATGCTGCTCTGCTCTAGACTCTGATTAGTGAAGATGAGCAGAGGAAGGGGAGAACAGGGACTCTGACATCCGGTTCAGTCTTTATTTCGCCAAAAAGGAAAAAAAATTGAATTCTGACATCAAGTCAGGAGACACTCCTGTTAATAGGAGCCATCAACTTTCTGCTGGAATCGTCAAAGCAACTTGATTTTCCATTAATGTGCTTTCTCTGCCGCTTAGGCTAATGGCACAATTGATCTCATCCAGAGGAAACAACCTGCTACCACTGGGGGGATCTCAAGGGTTCTGCCAGCACAGAGCAGATTAAAGCCTGGGGGCATAAGGAAAGCTTCTATGTCTAATGCCCTAGCCAAATAATTTGTTGTAATCTCTTTTCCATGGATCCATAAAATCTAGGTACTTAATAAATATGCATGCCAGTGTCCTAATTTCCCACACTTTTATGTAAGAACAGCCTTTATTTAACCCCAGCCAGTTTTTTTACCTCATTTTCCATGTCTTCTCCTTTGTTCTTATGCCCAAACTACAGTTGAACCAATATAAAACCTCTGCCTCCTTACAAGTTCCTTACCCTGCACCCCCAAACACGCTGCCATCTCAAATTCTTTATTTTTTATTTCTTTTGAGAGAGACGGAGAGAGAGTGCAAGTGAGAGAGGGGCAGAGAGAGAGGGGACAGAAGATCAGAAGCAGGCTCTGTGCTGACAGCAGAGAGCCTGACATGGGGCTTGAACTCATGAACCTGCCTGCTAGGTCATGACCTGAGCAGAAGTCGCATACTTAACTGACCGCGTCATCCAGGGGCCCCTCTCAAACTTCTTAAATATAGTAAATCACCTGTGGAGAACATACCACGAGCCAGGCACTGTTCTAGGCACATTACATATATTATCTCATTTAATCTTCACAAAGGAGGTTAATATCATTACCCCATTTTACAAATGAGGAAACTAAGGTTTAAGATTCCAAGTAACTGTCCAGAGGAGCATGGCCAGTATGATGCCTCTGTCATTCCTGCCTTCCCATACCATCTCTCCAGTACATGGTCTCTTTTCCTTACCATCTATCCCTATCTTAGCTGCATTTCTGTCCCTATCACCCCCCTCATACTGCTCTCCTTAAGGTCACCAAATGACCTTCTGATTCCCAGATTTAATAGGCTTTGAGGGTCCTACTTTATCTGACCTTGTTTTGTATTTTATTCTTCCTCATGCATTATTTATATTTTATTTTTTTAATTTATTTGATGTTGTTTATAGGCTATTCTTTTTGTTCAACATCCCTCCAGCTTTCATTGCATGAAACCCCTTTCTGCAACTTCCTTTGTCACCTCAGTCCCTGTCATTGGCTTCTAGTCTTTCATAGACCCTTCACATTTTGCTCTTTCCTGGTTTGTATCTTGTTTGTTTTAGAGAGAGAGAGAGCACAAGTGGGCAAAAGGGGCAGAGAGAGAGAGAGAGAGAGAGAGAGAGAGAGAGAGAGAGAATATGAAGCAGGCTCCAGGCTCAGAGCAAAGCCCAATGCAGGCCTCAATCCCACAACCCCAGGATCATGACCTGAGCTGAAATCAAGAGTCAGGCGCTCAACTGACTGAACCACCCAGGCGCCCCTTTCCTGGTTTTTATCTTATGTCTTTTTGTTCTACATTCTTTCCATGAGTAAATACCTCCACCCTCATCAATTTATATAGCAAAATCTCCAGTCCCGCATTCCTCTTCTGTTTTCCAGATTCATACTTCCAGCTCCTTCCTAGGGAATCATGCTGTGCCACCAAGGCATCACAAACTCTGCATCAGATGTCTTATCTCTTGCTATCCCTTCCCAAGACCTATTACATTTCCCTTAACTAATGATATCAGCATTCATCCAATTTCCCTGGCTATAAATTTCGTTCATCCTTGATTTTTCCCATATATGTCAATGAAAAATGCTTACCCTGTAAGTTCTTTTTTTAATTCCCACTGTTTGCCTCAGCTACAGGCTTTATCATATGTCTTTCAGCCAAACCACTGTTTGTTATGTGTATATTCACTTCTCTGTTAACTCTTAATACTATCTCTAGGTAAAACGATTCTTAGACTTTTATATCATCATTCAAGATGTCAACACTCAAAAATATTACTCTTTCTTTCTGAATTTTATTTGAGAGGATTTTAATTCAATTGCTTATTTTATACAGCATTTTTACTTTTGACCTACACTTTAAAGTTTTTAATTGTCTAGTGATTTTTTTAACATAATGTGCTTTTATTTAAACATGCCACTTCAGTGAAAGTATTTGGGATATAAATATATTCAACCCAATATTTATATTCACTATATTCATGATAATATAATAATCACTATAGGGAACAACATGTTTAATAAAAATGGATTTAACATGGACTTTTACCTCTAAAGACTTTACAATCTGCTAGGGGAGATAAGGTATGCACCTAAATAGTTATAATACATGCTGAAATAGGATAATTGTTATAAAAGATGTACCAAAAGAAAAAAAGACAAAAAGAAAAAGCTATCAGAATCATATTGAGGGAGAGTTTATTCTGACTCAGAGAACCAAAGCTGACTTCATGAAGGGGTCAATATCTGTGCAAGGACTCCAAAGCTGTGAATACTTAAATATTTATTCCTTTTACACACCTTACTGAACCTCACCTATGTGAAAGACACTGTAGTAAGTGCTGGAAACACAGAAATAAATGAGATAGAGCTTGACTTAAGTTGTTCTCTGCCTACTGAGGAAGAAAAACTAATGTGTCATTACAACACAGCGAAAAGGAGTTATAATAGAGATTTTCTAAAAAGGCTAAAAATATATATGGAAAGTGGAAGAGGTGCTCCTTCTGCTGAGCTTAGTGTTAAGTAGCCCAGGCCAAAACGGAGATGGGTCTGGGGAAGAAATAAGCTTTACAAAGAGGAATCAGGGGCTCAGGGATGGAAAGCTACAAAGTGTGTACTCTTGTGATAGTTCAGAAGAACCGAGGAAGAGAAGTACAAGATGTGAACAGAAAATGACATCTAAGCTAGTTTCTTGAAAAGGTAAAAGCCAAACCAGGAACTGAAGGCATTTTTCTAGGATAGCTTAATAAATTGTTGCTAATAGTGCTAATTTGTAGACAGTTCTATACATGGATTCATTTTTACCAGTTAATTCACTTAAATGACTACATTTCTGATTGAAAAATTGACGTTGTTGGCATGAAGTAATCCAATCAGGATATTCTTTAGAGTTGTTGTTCCTACTACTGACTACATTAAAATTCTGAATGCCTTCTTTGGTGCCTGGATCATTGTAAATGATGTAAACATTTGTGGGTAACAGTTACCTTATTTCATCTTATTTTTATTTGATGATGTTCTACTATTCATCACTCAAATGGATTATTATAGGAAATGGAAACAGGAACAATGGCTATTCCCAAACTTTCCAAGGTCTACTATTCCTCCATTAGTGGTAACTGTAATTTTCAGCCACTACTAGTGAATTAGGTTGAACTTTGCCTTTTCATTAGGAGCTTTGATAACATGAACTATAACCTACTGCAAAATAATATATTTTGGAAAAAAGATCCCAAGGTATGTATCCAGTCTCTAGTTTGACTTATATATATTTGATCACATAAAAACAAGTTAAATGACCAACTCAGGGGGAAAAAATCTAACAATTGGGGGAAGGAGTGAATCAAAAATCCAAAAATTGCTTCATTAAGAATATTTTCTTTGTTTTCTTCTATTTTTTATTATCATGCCTTTATGTTCTTCTTCACAGGGGGCAGATAAAATTACCCTCCCCTGACTATGAGAGCCCCCATGTCTACAACTTGGTGATTCCATCATCTTTCCTGAGGCAAGTAAGAAATGTTTAAGCCTAACACTGCTTGCTGAGAATATGTTTAATTATATAATTAGAACATTTCCAATCATTGAGAATAAATTTTGAGAGGAAATAAATGTTTTAGTCCAGTAGACCAAGATGAGGGTACCCTACTGAGAGTCTTCTACCACAAAAGAGTAGCCTAAGGATACTGGATACTTAAAAGTGACATAAATTAAGCATCAGGAAGTCAGTGAAAGCTGCAGAAATGAAGATAGGGTGACACCCAAATAAGATGCCTACTCTACAATTATGCGTAGGTCTTATCAGCCCCAAAGGGCCAACTCACCAATAAAAATGTTCTCCCAACTACTTTGAGATGCTTGCAAGTGCCTTGCCTAACAGATCCTAAATAGGACATCATGATACTGACTCCTGCTTTACAAAAGAGAACTTTGCATCCACTATCCACTCCCAAAGCCAGCCTTTGCATTCCTGACATTCTACCTAGGCCTTGTCAAAACCATTTTATAATTTCATTATGACAATTAGCCAGCCAATGGCAAATCTTTCATATTTTTCCCTTCAAAATCCCTCTCTATCCACCTCCTTTCTTTCCTGCCCGTCACAGAAATGGGTCTTAAATAGGTTCTCCATCTTAAAGAAACTCTTCAATTTTGCTGCTAAGTTTTGGGGTGGAATCTTCTCCCCATTTCGCTGAGGCAAGCCCTGCACTGGTGGGTTCCAGGACTACAACAGATTCTCTCCATAAGACACACAGGTGAGATTTCTTTTTTCTTACACACTCTTATTTCCTAGCCTGTCCTTTTACTACTCTTTCAGCAGTTTAAAAGTAATGTGTCTACATCTGATATTCAATTGATGTCTTCCCACAGGATCTTTCTCCTATCTGAAGTATGCTTTTGGATGCAGCCAGCTAACCCAGCACTGTCTCCTAAGAAAGTCCCAGTATCAACCTCTTCCAAGAATTATTCAAAAGTAAGAGATAACATTCCCCCAGATCCACTCCAGCTGAATATTTTACATTTTCTCTTCAGCCAATTCGCAGTACAATTATATAATCTTTTTTGTCTTATGAATTAATTATCTATATTTACTCTGATGATTTATGATCTTGGGATTTTGGTTTTTTAGTATCTTTTCTCTTTGAGAGTTTTATTTGCTTCAAACAGGAAGGCCTTTGCAGACAGCCTAGGATAAAGAGTACGTAAACATTTTCTTTTATTCTATGACAAGAAGAAAAACCTACCTGCCCATGCTTTTGTGGAGGGGCAATCCCATGAGACATTTCAGGATGTGATGGGGCCTGGAGGTCTGTCCCCCGTGTTTTGGGACGTACCACATCAGAGGCCAGAGTGGAGGAAATTGCTAGAGACTTGGGCCGAGAAGCTGTGGTGCCCATCCCTCCAGGGGGGCCTTGTTCACCTTTTCCACTGGTAGATTCATCTTCCCCTTCCGAGTCCACAACAAAGACATATTCAGCTTTAAAGAGGTCACTTTGCTGCATTCCTTGAAGTTCGTTTGCTTTGAGTCCCCTTCCTTGTGAAATATTTTCACTGACCTCTGAAGGATAAATCAATGTTCCTTGGTCTCTCTCCCGTTGGCTCCCAGCATTCAAGGTCAAGTACTCATTGGAATCAGACTGTAATTAATGTAGAGACATAAAAGCATTGACATTGGTTTGACACTGGCTTCTGTTTTGCCTGTACTCTTAAAAGTTTAACCTGCTTATGATTTCCAAAGACTAGAATTTTTAGGAATATATTTAAAAATCAGGTTGACTTAGGAGAGACTGGATTGAAATTAATGGCTTACTTTTTTTCAAAAAAAAAATTTAATGTTTATTTTTATTTTTGAGAGAGAGAGACAGAGACAGAGCACAAACTCAGGAGGGGCCGAGAGGTAGATACAGAATCTGAAGGAGATTCCAGGCTCTGAGTTGTCAGCACAGAGCCCAGTGCGGGGCTTGAGCCACAAACCATGAGATCATGACCCAAGCTGAAGTCGATTAAGTTGACACTTAATCAACTGAGCCACCCAGGCACCCCTGAAGTTAATGGCTTACTTTTACTAGCCCGGTTGTCTGTCCTAGTCCAAGCCCAAACAACTTCAAGCTCAGAATCAATATCAAGTAAACCTGCTTTAAAATAAATCATGATATAATTTCTTAAAAAAGAAATAGAGATAGCAATGTTTCCCATGAAGGCATTCATGAAACAAATGGGCGTTGGTCAAGTGTGTAGTTAATGGTTAGGCAAAACCTGTATAAGTCAGAGAGAAAGGAAACCCCACTGAAAGTTCCTGAAATAGTACAAATCTCTCTGAAAGTCTGAGAGGAAAAATAAAACTAGAACAAAATGCGTAAGTATTCAAACAAAACAATCTAAACTAATTGGGAGGAACTCAAGAATCAGACACCAGGAAAAAAAAGTATTTTTAGTACAAAGTATTTTTCACCACTGTTTTATTTTGTAATTCTAATCTTTTCCCATCCATTTTTTTTATGAGTACAGAGAGGGTTTACAAGACCAAAGTACGATAGCTTTATCAAACTATCAAGCATCTTTTTTTAAAATGATAGCTGTACTGTACATTAAGATTGTATTTAAAAGACCCAACATTTATTTTCTTGGCTTTGATAACCATGCTGTGGTCACTATCCTTTTCTTTGCAACATTTCTTTAGGTCTAAAATTACTGCAGAATAAAAAATAATAAAGAAGACACTAAATAAACTAAAATAAATGAAATTTCAACTGTGGTAGTAAACTTAACGTGCTATTATATGCATATATATCATATGTGTAAAAATAGAAGTCAAACTACTGATTATATATAACTAAAATGGTGATTTTATATACCCACTGTACATTTCTCAGCTGATGATAATTTAGTCAAGATAAACATAAATTGCTTCTGATTAGGATTTCTCTGACAATGGTCATTTCATATATTAAATTATAATGCTATACAATAATAAAAACCCAAATTAGAAAGAAGTTTAAATTAAATGTAAAAGGATTCAGGAGTGCCTGGGTGGCTCAGACAGTTAAGCATCTGACTCTTGATTGTCAGCTCAGGTAATGATCTCACGGTTTGTGGGATTGAGCCCCAAGGTGGGCTCCATGCTGACAGTGCAGAGCCTGCTTGAGATTCTCTCTCCCTCTCTCTCTCTGCTCCTCCCCTGTTCGTTCTCTCTCTTTATCACAATAAATAAACTTTTAAGAAAATTAAGGATTCAGAGACAGATTGCTTATTATAAAAAGTAACAATAACTAAAAAGATGGCAAAAATTGAACTAGTCTTCGAAAACCTTATTAGTGATCTAAAATAATTCCCTTCCCCATAGTCCATCATTCTCTATTCCTTTAGTTTGATGTACTTTTGTACAGCTTTATCATTATCTGAGATTTCATTATATGCTTTTCACTTTGTTTATTGTATGCCTTCCCAATAATGAGTTACAGGAGTTGACTTTATTAATTCAGAATCCACAGCACCAAACACATAATGAGTTCAGTAAACAGTGGTTGAATATATAAATTATCAAGGGGTTATTTAGCCTGCCCTATTATAATATTGAACTATTTAAAAAATAGGAAGAAAAATCTTGAATATTCTAAAGATATAGTTGTGTGCATTTCAGTGCAATCAGCAAATACATATCAATGTCTCAGGAAGCTCTGGAAGTTTGCAACCAAGATTAATATATATGTCCACAGTCATCTCATATGCTCATAGCACCTATAACAAAGGATCCCATAACTATGTGTGTGTGTGTGTACATATTTGAGAACTCTTAGAGAGAAATTTCCTGGACATTCCAATTGTCGTGTGTAGGATCTCCATGAAATAATGTGGCCTTAATGGTCTTTGAAATAAGGCAGTAGCATTGAAAAATCTCAGGATCACAGATATATTTATAGCTTTCTAGATAAGATGTTTTCATACACCCAAGGTGAATCAGATTATTTTGCCCCTTTTTAGTGAATCAAGAACACCATAAAATCCCCCAGTCACATTTTATTCATAATAAGACAGTATTAAAATACATTTTTTTAAGTAGGTTCCACACCCATCACGGAGCCCAACACAGGGCTTGAAATCAGGACCCTGAGATCAAGACCTGAGGTGAGATCAAGAGTTGAACACTTAACCAACTGAGCCACCCAGGCACCCCTTAAATATATTTTTTAAAGAGAAAGGGTTTTTTAGCCAAACTGTCATTGTGCTAACACAAGTCATTATCAGGGTTTTTTTGTCTGTTTTAATTTTATTTCCAGTTTTGGTCTCATTTTGGATAAGCATAATCAGTGTATAAATACAATTTTATAACCTATGTTGTTGCTTACTATTATAAAGTTAATACTTTCCATGGAATTACATAATCACTATAATTATAACCTTGTAAAAGTAATTTATTATCATATTCTTAATTTTTTTTCTGATTATTAGCTATTAGACTATTTTTATTTTTCCCTAATTGTTTTCCTAAATGACATTTTTCTGCCTTTGTACTATTTCCTTAAAATATATTTCTTTTTTTTATGTTTATTTATTTACTTTTTGAGAGAGAGAGAGAGAGAGAGCAAGCCAGGGATGGGCAGAGAGAGAGAGGAAGAGAGAGAATCCCAACCAGGCTTTGCACTGTCAGCTCAGAACCCAATGAAGGGATCAAGCCCATGAACTGTGAGATCATGACCTGAGCCGAAACCAAGAGCCAGATGCTCAAGCAATTGAGCCACCCAGGCTAACTACAGGTCAGGCTAACTATAGGCTAACTACAGGCTAACTAGCCACCCAGGCTAACTACAGGCTAACTAGCCAGGCCACCAGGCTAACTACATTTCTAAGAGTTATTTATTGAAAATTATGACAGTTTTAAAACTATGGATAAGGGCTTTCCACCAAAGTTGTATAAATTCATAGAGCTAGCTGCAAAGCATGAGCATGCCAATACCTTCACAACTGTCCCAGTACTGGATATGACACTTTTTAAATTTTGCTGATTTATTGCATGTAAAACAATAATGTCTCACCATTTTATTTTGTATTTTCTATCAAGATAAATTCAAACTTCTTGGGAAATTTTGTTTTTATTATTTTAAGACATGTTTGGGAGAAGGGAAAATGCCAGGAGGCAGAATGTGTCATGTGAATAGCAAAGAACAGGGTGTCAACTCATGAGTTGAGAATAGTGTATTAGAGAGAAGCAGGGGTATGATAATGTTTCAGTTTCTATTACACACTTATATTTTTAGTCAACCTTACATTTCACAGACATCTCACTTTATGCAAAGGAAATAAACATTCATACAAATTTCCAAGTCATTATTATGGACAATTGAATGTTTAATATAAAGTTGCTTAATATAAAAAAAAAAGAATAAAAGTAATCCTACCCTATTTACAGTTTCTGGATTCTTATCACTTGGTTCCTCAGGAATTTTAACAAGGAATTTAGAGGTGTCAGCCAACTTAGAGTGGGTTGGTAGTCTTCTGACAGTGGGGACAAAAGTGAAGATCAGAGGTTTGGCTTCAGAATCACCAGAAGAGACCTATGAGACATGTAATAAATTAGACCTTCAGTCCTGTCAAAGCTTTATCTTGACTTTGTTTTCTATACCCCATGATATTTATCTCAGTTATTTTGATAAATTGCCTATTATCCTGTGGTCATGTGTATGGTTGCCAAAAAAAAACAGCTATAAAAACAGTCACAGTGGATCAGATCCCCCCCTTTTTTTTATGATTCCATTTATCAGAGAAAGCAGTACGACCCCAGAAAGATTCTGTTGTAGGGGGATGGCAACAAAACAGTAGATTGGCTAGGTGGTCTTTTGGAATATTATAGGGCACTTCTACCTCAGTAGGATCATCACAAACACAGCATCTAGTCTGTTTCAAAATTGATTTTTATTCATTTAACCCCGGGTTAACGGTTTCAATTTGACTCATAATCACAACCATGCAAGAAACTTCCAACATGTATCACTAATGAGAATACTAAAAACTGGATTTAAAATTGAAAGAATGCTTTTTTAGCGATTAGAACACCAATGTCTCTCCTTGAGGACACACTTTCTCTTTCATTCATGCTTTAATAATTCAAGAATGATTGTGTTTATTTTTTTAATTTATTTAAATTTTAGTTAACATACAGTACTATATTGGTTTTAGAAGTAGTTTTCAGGGATTCATCATTTACAGACAACACCCAGTGCTCATCCCAAATGCCCTCCTTAGTACCCATCACCCATCTAGCCCATCTCCCCACCACTTCCCCTCCATCAACCTTCAGTTGTTTCTTAATATCCACATATGAGTGAAATTATATGGTATTTGTCTTTCTCTGATTGACTTATTTTGCTTAGCATAATACATTCTAGTTCCATCCATGTCATTGCAAATGGCAAGATTTCATTCTTTTAGATGGCTGAGTAATATTCCATTGTGTGTGTGTGTGTGTGTGTGTGTGTGTGTGTGTGTGTCACATTTTCTTGATCAATTCATCAGTCAATGGACATTTGGGCTTTCTCCATAATTTGGCTATTGTTGATAATGCTGCTGTAACATTAGGGTGCATGTATCCCTTCAAATCTGTATTTTTGTATCCTTTGGGTAAATATCTAATAGTGCAATTGCTGGATTGTAGGGTAGTTCTATCTTTAGTTTTCTGAGGAACCTCTATATTGTTCCCCAGAGTGGCTGCACCAGAATGATTGTGTTTACTATTTGTTGTGTGGCAGGAACTCAAGGAGCTAGGGATGCCATAATGAATAAGAAATAGTCAGTAGACCACACACAAGAAGAAAAAAGGGGATGCACAAACCACTAAGGGAAAAGTGTTGAGCGGTGCCTGCCTACCCAATCTAGGAAGCTCTGTAAAAGGCAACACCTGAAATTTGGTCCCAGGGAAGAGGAAGATAAGGATATCCCAGGCTAAGAAAACCAGATGATTGAAATCATGGAAGGGCAGCAGCAGTGGGGGGTACATATCAAACTTGGATTCTGTATGATTGACAACAAAGAACAATTACAGCACCGTAGATTGGGAAATGAAGTAGTCACATTAGAATTTTAGATAGATAACTCTGGGTTTTTGTTCCACATTTTATTTATTTTTGAGAGAGTGCAAGCAGTGGAGGGGCAGAGGATCTGAAGTGGGCTCTGTGCTGACAGCAGAGAGCCCAATGAGGGGCTTGAACTCATGAACTGCAAGATCATGACCCAAGCCGAAGTCAGACGCACACCTACCTAGGTGCCCCCAATAACTCTGGTTTTAAAAGACATGTGACTAGTGACAAGCACAGAAAACCAAGAGCAATAGATTGAGGACTAAATGAAAGGGAAAAAGAGAAGATGCAGCTGTAAATTTCTCTTTCTAGAAATCTGGATAAAGAGTAAAGAGGGAGGTTGAGAGGAGTTAGTGAGGGAAGAAGAGTCAAAGAGGTGCCTCTGCTGGCATGTAATAGGGTGGACCTGAACATGTCTGTAGACTTGGGAAAGGAGCCAGAAGAGAAGGAAAGCAAAACAAGGTCCTGGAGGAAGCAGGCAAAATATGTTAAGAGAATGGGAGAAGGAACATGGCCTCCTTTGAGTCCAGAGAAAATGAATGAAGATACAGAAAATCTCACGAATGTGGTGCAGTGGTGGAAGCAGAAAGGTGGCATAATCAACACTGATGGTAAAATCAACCTCATCTAATCAGAGTAACACTGCCCCTCGGCTACCTCCATGCCTCTGTCACAAGAAATATGATACACCCCGGCAGGACCCTCACTTTCCTCTCCCTTTAAACTGTGCCTACTTTCTGTGCCTTGGACCTCTCAGGCTTCATTGTGGCCTTCCCTTTAACCCCATCCATGTCAGCCCCTATGAGGAACCCAGGCTGGAGTCATCCCACAATTCCTGTGTGCTATGCACACCCCCTCATTCTTTTCCCATCTGTGCCCCATCCCAATTCATGAAGTATTTCTACCACACACATTCTGAAATTCAGTCAGCCATCATACAATCTCCCATGTCCTTAAGCTCTTCTCCATCCTCACTCTAATCAAACCACTGCTTCCTCTGAGGGGCTTTGTCTCTAAGAAGCTTGTTCAATGGTTGCTATTTTCCCTCACACTGGACCTGGAAGTACAAGAGTGTCCTCCTCACTCCCCTTTACTACTTCCAGACCATTCTTCTTTCCTCCTACCTAGAAACTTCCAGATGTGAATCTCATGTCAAGAGTCTATACCACTCATGACCTCTCATCTTCACTGTCATCTGCCCACACCCAAATTAAGCAAGCTCTTCTTTCTTTGAAGATTTAGTTCGTGGCTCAATTCCACTCCCTTTAACACTATGCTTTGCTTAATACCCAGTATCACAGCCCATGGGTAATTTTCCTCATATTGTGTTGACCTGGCCTCTGCTCCTTCTTGCCCCTCAATCCCTAGCCTCAACGAATAGACACCAGCCCTCTGTAATGTCACATTTTCCATTCTCTGATCTCCACTTCTTTTCTTTCCACACCTCTCTCTCATACACCAGCTGCAACATTTCTCAGACCCCACCAGAAGGAAAATCTACTGATCCCTCCAACATTATGTTTTCCCATACTTCTTTTTTATTTTAGCCAGCCTCAGTGACTGCGTTTACCCCATGCATACTCCTCAAGTGCCCTTCCCTCTCTCACATCATCCTTCCCATTTGGACAAATCACAGTCCTCACTAAATCTAACCTGCTACCTAATCTACCCCTTCACCACAAAGGTATGTAATTGGAAGAAATCACATAACTGTGCTTACCGGTTTCACTTCAAATTTATGACTCTGAGCCTCAAGCAGGCCCTTCAATGTTGCTCTATAAACATATTATAGTTCTATAGTCCATTCACTCTCCCACTTGCCTAGAAAACTCACACCCTCTCCTTTTTTTACACCCTCAATATCTTCTTCCATGGTCTAACTCTGACCCGATGACTTGGTTTCTTATGTCACTGAGATAACTAGAGCAGTCAGACAAGAATTTCCAAGGTCCCCATCACTACATCTACTCACCCACCCACATCCTTGTCTTTCGAGTGGCCTTCAGTCCTGCCACTATGATCCTACTAAAATCAACCCTCACTTGAGTATTATGCCTTCTACTTACTTTCAATTTTTCAACAAGGTCTTATTAAATGTCTACTAAATGCTAAGACATCACTCTAGGTGTTGGCGATGTAATGGTGAGCACACTAATAGAGTTTACATTCTTGTGGAGAAAGAAGTAAACAAAATAAATATGTAAAATATATATTACTTTCAATAGGCAGAAGCTATGAAGACTGGCTATAAGGCTATGGCAGTAACCCATGGGAGAGAAAATGGTAGGTTGAACTTGGGTTGTTGCAGTAATCACAATAAGAAATGTTAAGGGTCTGACTATATTTTAGTTTTTTTTTAATTTTTTGTAATGTTTTATTTATTTTTGAGAGAGAGAGAGCATGAGTGGGGCAGGCACAGAGAGAGAGAGGGACAGAAGATCTGAAGTGGGATCTGTGCTATCAGCAACAAGTCCACGTGGGGCTCAAACTCAGGAACTGTGAGATCATGACCTAAGCCAAAGTCAGATGTTCAACCGACTGAGCCTCCCAGGTACCTTGGTTCTGGCTAGATTTCAAAGGAAAACTTAGAATTATCTTAAAAATTAGATGTGGGATATAAAAGATAGATAAGAATCAAGACATGTACAAAATTTTTGACCTGAATAACCACAAGAAATGAGATTTTATTCACTAAAATGGGGAAAACAACAGGTGAAGCTAGTCTGAGAATAAAGATCAAATGTAATATGCCAAATACAGATCCATGTAATATGCCAATACAGGAATTGTGGGTATGGAAGTCAAGTTTAGAGGAAAGTCTGTGCTAAAGATAAAATTATTAGGATTGTTAACCTGTACATGGTATTTAAAACCACAATACCAGATCACCAAGGTAGTAAGCACAAATAGGAAAAGAAGAGGTCCAAGGTTGAAGCCTCCAGAGTTGGAACTCTAAGTTATCAAGCAGCTAAGGAAGAACTAGAAAAACTCACAGGGGATTTTAAGGAAAACAGAAAAGACTAGAATGTCATTGACAGCAATAGGAAAGATGCCTGACTATAAACAAAAGGAGAGACAGAATATGCCGAGGGCCCGTAGTAGTGAAGCAATTTGCTTGGACATTTGATATCTTCTCCAGGGATGTGTCAAACTACCCCTCACAGGAACAGAAAAAACAATGGTAGCACTTACAGAGCTGGTGTTCAGAAGCAGTTTTGGCAAAAGGATGTTGTGAGCATGAGGAAATTGAGGGCTCTAGTGAGAGTAGAGCAAGCGAACACCATGCAGTGAAGTTTGGAGAGGTACAGAAGAGGAACCCTCAGATTCAGGGGACCAGTGGTCTCTGACACTCAGAGACCAGATTTGATAACATGGTGAGTGTTGGGGAGAATGACTTGGGCTTAGAGTATGGTATGTGAGAGTTTAAGATTTAGATGTATGGTAATTCTGGACAATTATGTGGTCTAAGGCTTTGACCTTGAGACTGAGTATCTCAGAAGAAAAAAAAAACAGAAAAGGCACTGAGATTGGGAAGCTCAAGTAACTGTGAGACAAGAAGGTTGACAAAGTCATTCTGGTGAAAATGAAAGCCACCATGGATGACAAGACTGGACTGGACAGAGAGACTGAGAGCATGATGGCACTCAGTGAGCCTGGGGTCAGGAGGTACCTGGATCAGGCTATCTGACACACTAGATTATTAATAGGTATTTTCTTTGTGAGTATGTAATCAAAGAAAGAGAAGTGGATATCCTTACAGGAGATTTCACCCACGTTATATGTCTAATGAACTAACTGTAGGCCAGTTTATTATAGGGTACAGCTTTCTGATAACTAAAAATACTAAAACAGCCATGCCTTCTAGAAACAATTCTTTAGGGAATATAAAACACACAGACAAACCTTTCTGAACCATCTCTCACTCTTTAACCTTCTTTTATGCCTTTAAAGATAGTTGTCATTATTCCTTCATTGCAGTCATGTCAAAATTGCCAGGTTGCAACTAACCATCCGAAAATAATAAATCAATACTCTCCTCTGTAGTGAGGAACATTAGATCCCTTGTGAGATTTGGGAAGCCCATTAGTCTTATCAGCAACAACAATATGACACACTTACTAGATAGATTATTTTCTAGGAAGGCTTCTTTACATGACTAATCTCATAAATATCATGATAGATAGCGGTTTTAGCAACAAAATCATTAGAGGTAGTTCAGATAATTCATCGCAGAATTTCATGTGGGTAGGAAATAAAGACAGTGCTTTAGGAGTCAAAAAAGAAGTGAAACTGTGAACTTATCCCCAGGTTCTATAGGCCCATCATCTCCCCACATGATGACTACAAGTCTGTCTTATGCTCTATCCCCATGAAATTGAAATACCAATGTATGAAAGGGTTCAGTATTAAGTGCCCCATGAGTATGAAATACATACAACCATTACTAACAGTAAGTGATTTTGCCTTCTAAAACACACACAATGACGAAAATTCATTTCTCCAGCCTTGTACAATTTGTACAATGCAATCCCACTTAAATCTCCAAAATACAAATAGATCTCTACTGTTGATACCCCATAAATTATAGACTTTTTAAAGGGTAATAGCTATAACTTTAGTGAATAAAATGGAAACAAAGTATGAGTGAACACTAACGTTTCAGTGCATAAGGTATGCTTTTAATACAATGCCCTCAAATGAATTTCTAAGCATAACCACACGTTGACAATGAAAGCAACAGCAAAATAAAATTATTCCTTTCTATTTTATTGCCATATTTTCCTACAGACATAGCCATATCCTACATAAAATGTCTTTCCCGGTATAGGAGAACAACTTTTTTTTTTTTTTAATTTTAGTTGAACCAATACATGATGTCATTCAAGAATAACATAAAAGGGAAAATCTAATAGGGCTAAAGACGTATTCATCTTCCAAGGTTACTGTTGGAGAAAAAGATCAGGGATAAATTCCCGTCTGCACACATATCCTCAGAAGCACAGCCACAAAAAGGGCAATGGTTCGGTATCTGCTTTTAAGCTGGGAGTACAGTGTTAGCATGGGGCTCTTTTCATCGCTATTACCTAGCATCCTCTTATCTAACCAATGATGTACAAATTTTTTTTTGTACAGAATTTAGGTTGGAAAAGGATGTGAAATTATATTATGTAACATTTAGATGTAGAGCCACGTGTTAGTTGATAGACTGCTGAATCCCCAGTTCAGAAAAGAAGAAAAAAAATTTTTTTTTCTGTTTCCTGTACACGGTGGCCAAGTTCCAGGGGAGCCCAGAAATGAATCGCTATGGTGATGAAAAATCATTTTCCACACAAAGCAGAAACAGATGCACGTTAATACCACTGCACTTGTTAAATGCCAGTTAACACTTTCAGTTGCCAATGCCATTTAAAAACGTATCTTAGTTCTTGTTCTTGGGAAACTACCTTAATAATAGAATTAGACCCAGATGGATTAAACTCTCGCCCTAAAAATGGTTTCAAGCACTCGACATCTCTTGAGACTGTCCCCTTCTCCCCGGACAGGCGAATAGGAACTTAGGAAATTGTGTTTTCCCACACCACGCAGGTTAAGTGCTCCGTTGCTCAGTTTCAGGCTGCAATGCCCTCCTGTCTACTATTTCCCTAAAAGTTCTCTTCCTTCCCATGTCAACACCCACACTCACAGATGTCCACCAGCCTCCTGTTGAGCAGAGGCATCCCTGGGTGTCAGCTTCAACACTATGCCAAGGGCAGTCCTGAGCATTTTCTTGGTTAGCCAGTGAGCAGTTCGCTTTTATCTGCTGGCCCCTTCCACGAACTGTAGATAACATTTCATTTTGACATACAGTCAAATTTATCTATACCCAGGCAGCTCTCCCTCAAGCCCTCTTGCAGCAAACAACGAAGTGCACAGCCTTTAAAAGTTCCTGAAAACATTAAGGAAAGACTTCCTTTTACCTGGGGTGTGGTCTGAATGCTCCCTGCTAAGACGCACGAGTTCATTTGGAAGTAATTGTTCTCGCAGTCCCTCGGAAGCCCCTGTTCTGGAAGCATTGATTCATCACACAAGGGAGTGAGCAAACCGATGACTGAGGTGTGGGAAGGGAGCCTCTCACTAAAACAACACACACTCACACAGGGAAAAAAAATTCTAAAAAGAGGTAAAGTGGAATCCTCCCTGAATTGAAGAATCCTGTCAGCTCCCAAGAGTAGATTTATGTTTAGACAATTTTTAGATTTGGCACTTCATGAGAGGTCATACCGACTGCTGAAATGGAGCCAGTAGAAATTAAAAAAAAAAAAAATGCCACCTATATGTGTTTGCCCTCTTTTCTTGTCACGCAAGTATTCCAATTACATATTCTGCAAAAAGAAGAGAGAAGCCAGATTGTGCCGCAACGAGAAGCTGATTGAAGGGCCCAAGCATCTGCCAATCTCAGGAACCAGGTGGTCACACGCACTGAGAACATTTAGAGACACAAATACATGCAAACACTGTGTCTAAATAAAGAACGACACAACACACAGTGATCATTTCAAAAAAATCAATAATATGATCGGCCGTGGGCATGTAAATGCAAGCAGCGGGAGCATCTGTAGTGACTGAAGTTCTGCTATTAATCAAATCAGCTCTAGAATAAAACTTGGAATCAAATATTTGTGGGGAAAAAATTCCATTCCAAGGTTCCTGGAAGATGCTGAGTGTCCTGACTGCAGACAAAACTTCACACACGAAACTGATTGGAGTCTTCAGATTTCAGTAGTTCTATATTTTTTATATATTGATTTTTCTCCAAATCTGTTTGGATTTGGCAATGAAAGCACAAACCTACGTTTGTGCTTTGGCAATGAAAGGTGGTGTGGCCCAAGGGCTGATTATAGACCAAAGGCTATGAAAAGCAATGAAGATTTTATTTTCGAGATCTGGATTATATCTCTTAATTTTCAACCTTATCAAAAGTCTGAAGGGGCACATGGTCTCATAGTTCATGAGTTTGAACCATGCATCAGGCTCTGCTCTGAGAGCTTGGAGCCTGCTTTAGACCCTCTGTCTCCCTCTTTCTCTGCCCTTCCCCCACTTGATTGTGGGCTCTTTCCCTCAAAAACAAACATTCAAAAAAGGTTCTAAAAAACACAAAACAAACAAAAAAGCCTGAATTTTTGGAAATATTACAAGTAAGGTAATTGCCAAAAGTGATTCTACTAGCACACTGGCAAAAATTCTTCCAAATAACATAGAACTTTTTGACCTAGAAAGTTATCTAAATTTCCAAATAAAAGTGCTGTTACGTCACTAAACAAATTTATGTGTTCCTCTATGCCAAGTATAATTATGGATACTCAAAAAAAAACATAACACTCTCCTGCCCTCAAAGAGCTTACAGTCCAATTAAGAATATAAAACAGATATACAAATAATAGAAATACAAAGCAAAAAAGAACAGAAGAGAGGAGAAGGGAAGGGAAGGGATGGGATGGGAAGGGAAGGGAAAGAGAGGGGAGGGGAGGGGAGGGGAGGGGAGGGAGGGGAGGGGAGGGGAGGGAAGGGAAGGGAAGGGAAGGGAAGGGAAGGGAAGGGAAGAGAAGAGAAGAGAAGAGAAGAGAAGAGAAGAGAAGAGAAGAGAAGAGAAGAGAAGAGAAGAGAAGAGAAGAGAAGTTCCATATTGAAGTTCTCAAGCTTTACACATAAACCACCTAGAGAGCTTGAGGACATCAGGGATGGGCCCCAGATTCTCTATTTCTAACAAGCTCCCAGTTGATGTTTCACTGCTTGTTCATGACACTTTGAGTAGCAGAGACTTGGAGAAACTTTTGGAGGGAGGGGAGATCACAGCCACATGGACTAATTCAAGGATAAAGTGGCATTGGGGCCACACTTAGAAGCATTGGGGAGTGGGGGCTTAGGAATGTGGGATAGAATAACAGTTATTTCAAAGCAGAGATAAAAGCTTGAGTGAAGGCACCTATCAGAACAGCAGTAAGCAGCAAGTCTATTCATAAAGGATGAAATCCTAGAGTCGGTCATTCACTGGCTATGGGACCCAGGGGGACCTCTCAAAGGCAGTCCTTTCACCTGTGAAATGTGGATAAGAAGAGTACTTATCTCACAGGGTTCTGGCGAGGATGAAGGTGAAATAATATAAACCCTAAAGGCCACACACCTCAGTTCCAGTGAGTGGTTCCCCAAGGGGAAGTAGCAGTCCAGTCCCTTGTCAATATTTCGATCTGTTCATGCCAAGCAGACTCAAACAACTATGAAGCTCTTCTCCCATACCTCATTCTGTCCACCTTCTGGTCTTTTCTCTCTCATTCCCTCCCCCAACTAAAGCAATACTTACACATGTTGGCAAGTCAACTTTGGAAGAGGAAATAAATATTTTAGCCCTTATCTTTTGCCCTATTTAAACTCTTCCTTGAATCATTTTACAACGTGAGAACCAATTAAATTCACCCATTATTTCTCTATTTTGCTCTGTGTCTCCTTGGCAACTTTTCTCTAGTCATTTTCTTTCTCTTGTTTTATTAATAATTGTTGGTGTTACAGACTATTTGTTATATTGATAGAAGTAATAATTGTTAGTTAAAAAAACATAATGGTCATGCATTCTAGCAGCATGCTTTAGCCATCTGGTTAGTAACTACATATAGCCTCAAAGAGCACATGTATTTAGGACAATTTCTATAGAAACCATCCTCATTTGAATAGAAAATAATGGCATGGTTCAAAAATCAGGCCCCAGTCTTGGATGATGAAGAGCATGTAAGTTACTTACACAGGATGGAAGGGTGGGGAGGAGGAGAGAGTCTATTCTCCAATTACAACCACTTTCCTATGTATACGAATGTCAGTTAGGGTTTCCCAAAACCCTGAAGCATTTATAAATACAAACTTTTTTTTCACAGCTCTATATAAGCATTTATTCAATTAGGTTAAGCCAGTTGTGCATCACATAAACATACATGTTTATTTCTCCATCTTGTTGTATAAACACACACTTTTCAATGATCTCTCTTCCACTGCAGAACAAAAAATACTCCATTGAATAATGTTTTTCCCAAAGTAAATAAAGTTTGTCAAAGTTTGCAACAGTTTCCAACTTCTCTTTAAGTTTTGGCATTATTGATGGCTGAATTAGGACACCTTTCACCTTCTTATTAAACAGATATTACTACAGTAACTTCCAGCCAAAAGACTCTTCAGGTATTGCTTTTAAAATAAGTAATATGGAATAAATAGTCCCTCTTCTTGATATGGGAAACAAATTTGAGGGGAAAGTAGATTAGCACACAAAAGTTTTCCAAGAAGCATGGAATTAAACAGATCCAGTTGCCAAGGCTAGACACCCATTTGTCTGTTCCTATGCTCTGTGCTTGATAAAAGAGGTAGTAGAAACCCATTTATTTATCTTAATAAATATCTATTGAGTACAGAGACTATTCTAAGCTCTGAGGGACATGAAGATAGAGAAGATTTGGACTCTATTCTCAACATGTGTTATAGTCCTATGAAGAGACACAAGTTACACGGGCCATGAGGGAGGTCTGAGGACAGTGCAAGGCGATGTGCTGAATATAGATGTATGGGAAAGTGGTGTCAAGCCATTCCCAGGGAGATTTCACTCTTAGCTTCTGCACTCTTACTTCCTATTTCTGGTGATCAATATGAGGACACTTATTCTGTTTTAGCTGTGGGTGGAATTTTTCCTCCACAAATGGGAATCACCAGCGGTTTGGATTCCTGTCTCCAGGGCAATAGGTGATTCCAGAGATGCTAATCAGGGCCATCCCAATTCACAGACTCAGAACTGAGTGTCTTATATTTAAAGGGAATTCTGACCTCTCATCAAAAATATGTGAGTTTCTGGGGAGCCCGGGTAACTCAGTTGGTTGAGCATCCAAATCCACCTCAGATAATGATCCCACTGTCCATAGCGTCGAGCCCCATGTCAGGCTCTGTGCTGACAGCTCAGAACCTGGAGCCTGCTTTGGATTTTGTGTCTCCTTCTCTCTCTGCCCCTCCCCTGCCCATGCTCTGTCTCTGTCTCAAAAAATAAATAAACATTAAAAAAGTTATATAAAAAATACGTGAGATTCCATCACAGCCTAAGTTTGGCTCCATCTATATCAAGCATTTGTATTGGTCTCATCTGGATTGCATCTATTCCTTGTACTACCGCACTCATAGATTCTCTCCTCTTTGGGGTTTATACTCTTAGTTAATAGGATACTAGTAGCCCTCCTTAATTCAAATACACTAGGAGCTTCAAAGTATTGAGGAAAACCTAGCACCTAAGTAAGACTGTGACATAGTTAAATATTCAGACAAAATGAATAGGCCTTACACATGGCAGAATTTGAAGGGAAAAGAGACAATGATAAGAAACATTTATCCAACAGGAATAAGAGTTTGGTCACCACTCTCCCCTTGTTGAATCACTTTCTTGACTTGGCTTCGGGCACACCATCTCCTTTTAGTCCTGTTCCCATCCCCTAAAACACTCCCCTGTCTGCTTTGTGCTATTCTACCCTTAAGCTTTGAAGTAGCCCAGAAGTCACTCCTTGGATAATTTCATCCAGTTCTGTAGCTTAAATAACGTTTGTTCCAGATTTGTATCCCCAGCCTGAATGGCTTCTCTGGGTAATACCCTCATGTATCCAGCTAACATCTTCACTAGGATATCTCATGGACATCTGAAACTGAATTGTTTGTTTTTCTCCTGAAACTGTTGCCCGCCACAGCCCCCAAGTTTTCCCTGCCTCAGCATATAGCTATTCCTATTTCTCATTGCTTAGGCTAAAAATGATAAGCTTACATCACTTTTCTTGGTTGCTCATTATCCCCCATCAATATATCAGTATTGGTGAATATTCTGATATTCTTGATTTCTCATAATCCCCCACCACCAATTTATCAGTATGTCTCCCTTCAAAACAAATCCAGAACCCTACTTCTATTTCTAACATCCTAGTAACAGAACCTACCATCATCTCCTTTCCAAATCACTTCCTCCTAACTAATCTCCCCTGCTTCCTCTTTGCCTCCTGTAGGGATGCTCTGATAAACCATCTAGACCTCCCTTCAGGCTGAAGGACTATTCCCCAGCTGCTGGAGGTGCTGAAACAGTGCTCAGCTGTCTGTCCTCTCCAAGTGTTGCTCTCAGTTGAATAAAGCGTCTTGCCCAAAGCCACTCCCCCCTTCTCCGGGGCAGCCTGCATCCAATGGCTACTTGATACACCCATATAAAGGCCTGCCACTCTCGTTCCAATTTAGGGCAACTCTAAAGAGCGATCTTACGAGGTCAGTTAAGCTTTTGTTCAGTCTGCCTTGCAACCCAATTCTCTCCCTGCCTAATCTTGCTGCCTTCCCACTCCCACAGGTGTGGTAAACTTCCTGCATGCTACTCTCCACCTCAGAGTCTGCTTCCTGGGAACCTAATCTGTTGCCACACCTCCCTGTAGTTATTGTCCACACGGGAGCAAGACTGAGCCTTTAAAACAGAAGTCAGACCATGCCGCTTTTCCATGCAATACCCTCCAATGGCTTCCTTTGTCACCCAGAGGATAAGCCAGTATCCTTGTAATGGCCTACAGCCAACGTGATCTGGCGACTACTACACTCAGCTTGCTCCCTCATATCTGTCTGCAGTGATTTCCCTGCATTCCTAGAGCACACTAATCCCATTCCCTGGGATGCTTTTCCCAAGCTCATGAGTTCCTTCACTTCTTCATGTCTCTCCTCAAACATTAGTTAAACTGTAAAACATTCCTCACTAATCTCTGTAATAAATTACCACCCCAATTCTAAGGTCTTGCTAGCACTCTCTGTCCCTGTTAGCCCATGTTATTTTTCTCCAGAGCACTAACCAGCTTTTAATGCTTGCTCATTATCTGATTTCATTATTGGATTTTAAACTCCATGAGAGCAAGGATTTTTGCTTTGATCACTATTATTTTCCTAGCAGCTAGAATAGTATGGGGCACTCATAAGCATTCAATAGATATTTTTCCAATAAACTTATTGACTGAAAGTGATCTCTTTATTTGTGGACATTTCTTATACTTTTCTTCTAATGAGAAGGATAATAATTCTGGTAAACTTGGAATCAGCTGTCCAAAAGTAAACAGAATCAGCCCAATCTCCTCAAGTTTCTCAGTTCCACTGGAACGGTTGTTGCTGGTATTCACAGGTCCTTACTGAGAACCAAAGGTTTAGGGGCTAAAGGAAGAAGCAAGATGGAGATAATTTCAGCCAGCTGCCTCCCCATGACTCTTACATACAAATATCTGTAACAGAAGATGGCAGGATGTTCAAAGCAATGGATTGACTAAAGTCAGGTCAGAAGCAGACAAAATAGGTTCTGATCTCACATTTTCCACCAAATAGCTGTGAGGTCTTGGGTAAGTCACTTAACTTCTCAGGGACAATTTCCTTATAAAATAAGACCCCCAATTAGTATTGCCTGATGCCCCTTCTTTAGAATACCAGCCTTGAAGATGGAGGATAACAAAGGGGTTCTGTGGTAAAATAAATTTAGGAATTGGTATATTCCATATCTTCCTTTAGAAGGAGTCTCACAATCAAGAGGCCTTTGAAGCTTGGTTTAGCCCATAGTTTCTCACATTTATTTGGCCACAGAACCTCTTCCTTGCCTGACGTATACCAACATCCCACTCATAGCGTGAACTACTGAACTGGACAATCCATACAGACTTCTTTCTGCTGTGATAGTTAATAAATCTATAAAAAGAAGGTAGTTTGGGCAAACAAACAAACAAAAAAGAGTTTCCACATAGTTACTACATGAAGTGCTACTCATGACCTGGAAGGAGAACACAATGAGCTAGATGGATATCAGCAGATGATCTCTGAGTTACAAAGAAAGAAACATAAGGCACTGTATATATTCCAGGTCTACCAACTATAAACCCACCTATGCCAAACCCACCTACTTCACTAGCAACATTCAGGGGCACAGGAATATGAATTAAATAAATGATGAATTGACCAGAAGGTCTCAAAATATATTCAAAGAAGCACTAACAAACTGTGAGGTAAACATTTAGAGATAAGACATATTGTTTAATAGATATACTCAGAGATTCCATAGTGAATCATTTCTGTGTACATCATAAGAGAAACAAATTTTGACTCAGAATATAGCTCATAAAATCTTATTTCTAAGTGCAGAGAGTGACACCAGCATCTTTACAGTTTACATTATAATTTCATAAAGAAACATGACAAAGTAATATTTGTTTTTAATATGACTGTTAGTATAATTTGATTTATACACATTTTCATTTAAAATAAAAGAGGAAGCAATAGCATTCCATGTTTCAAGTATCTTTATGTATGAAGAATGCTCTCAAAAGCCTTCATCATATGCTACAGATGAAAATTTTATCTGTATTCCTCAGTTTAGACAGTGAGGAAAACTGTGTTCCAAAGTTTTATTAAAATGGCTCAACCATAAAAGGATTTGATTATTTTAAAAACTCTACGATCTTTACAGTTAGGTGCTACCCACCAGGGCAAGTCATGGGCTGCACCCCCCTCACCACCCACAGGGTATCTTTTTGGAGAAAAGATCAATTACCAATGTTTTATCATTAGAGCCACATGTTGACTTTCAGAAGCAACTGAATTTTTTTGAAAGAGAAAGACAGCATGCGTGTGCATATGCTCAGGGGAGGGGCATAGGGAGAGGGAGAGAAAGAATCTTAAGCAGGCTCCACGCCCGAGGCAGAGCTCAATCCCACGACCCTGGGATCATGACATGAGCCAAAATCAAGAGTCAGAGGCTCAACCAACTAAGCCACCCAGGCACCCCAGCTTTTTAAGTTAGCTTTCTCATACTTGAGCAATGTAAAGAATAGGCTTAATACAAGTATAAAGACAAGCACATCACAACAATAACTACAACTTACTACTCGTATTTTATATTTTATCTTGATACATCATTTCCTCTCCTATAAACTCTATAGAAATACATGACTCTTAGCAGAATCACTGCACAAAGATGTCAGCCAGTTTCTGTTAGTTTTGTCGTGGGCTACCTACCACTGATTGGAAGAATAAAACAGAGAACAATGTAAGTGTAGAACTAATTGCATTTTCAATACAGTAGTGAGAACATGAGCTTTAAGTAAGAGTACTGGTGTGGTATCCCCCTCCCCACTTACTAGCTATGTGACCCAAAGTAGATCCTTGATCTTCCTGACCTTCATTTATTTATGACCATAGAACTTATCACACAAAGTGGGACTCCCTTGAGCCTGAAGGGTAAGGGGGAGGGCATTATTAGTAATTACTTTAGGACAACAGGCATAAATGGGACTATTGTGGGCAAACCAAACATAATCGGCCTACTTATTTCCAATATTGAGATATAATACCTCAGTACTGTTGTGAGATTAAAGTGGCATGATATAATATGACATACAGGAAATTTGTCAATTCATGTGTTCAGTAAGTTATTCCTCCTTTTTCATAAATAGAAATTGGGCACTGGTTGAGGGTAGGGGTGATATGAAGAGCTTATTGTATTATCTTTGAAAAAATGGAGCATGGTGACTGACCGGTGCTCCCGACTTTGCTTGGAACACTCTCCAGCAATCTCCTCCCTAGTTAACCACTCTGTACCACACTGAGTCCTAGGAAACTCAGAGATTCCAAGATGAATCATTCTAATTTGCAACATGAGGGCCACACAATTTCTGAAACACAATATACTTCATAAAATCACTACCTAAAGACTCCTTTCCTGACTGCGGAGTTTAGATACAGCCTCTTGTCGCACACTTTCTTAGCAACTTGTACTTTTCCATGGCATTTGCTGCTATTAAAATTACAGGATTATATAGTGAATTCTTTAGTATCCGATTCCCCATTTGAAACATAAGCACCAGGACAATGGGAATTTTCTATTTTATTCCTTGCTGTACCCAAAGTATCTAATGTAGTGCCTAACACATAAGAGGGGATCAATAAATGTCCATTAAACAATTAAAATTATTATGTGCATTCATGATAGTTGTATGGAAGATTTACAGAAGGCAAGACAGATTTCTGTCTTCAAGGAACATACAGTGTCAGGACCCATAGAGAAATAAGAGTCAACTTATCCATATCACTGGATAATTTTGTTGCTTTGAAGATAGAGCACATATAAAAATAGCAACCCACACTGGATGTCAAAGCTGTGACTGTTTGGGGGAGCCTGGGTGGCTCAGTCGGTTAAGCATCTAACTCTTGATTTCAGTTCAGGTCACGATCTCAGAATTCACGAGATCGAACCCCACCTCAGGCTCCATGCTGACAGCACACAGCTTGCTTGGGATTCTCTCTCTCCCTCTCACTCTGTCTCTCTCTCTCTCTCTCTCTCTCTCTCTCTCTCTCTCAACATAAATAAATAAATAAACTTTAAAAAAAGAACTGTGACTGTTTTAGGAGCACATGGAAGGAATCAGCATTATCAGGGTGTGTGAAGGGCCAGGGCGCATGAAGAAAAATAGGGAAAAGTATCTCTGGTCCAGATTTCCCCTCCCACCCCTGGCAGCCATGGACTGTCACCTTGGCTACCTCACACACTTCACCCACTCATCCTGAGTACAGGTTTTTATCCTTCCTCCAATACATGTAAATACCACTGAACAAGTTTGATGTGATGCTGCTCTTGACACTTAATATACACCATCGCTGGTATTTCCCACGGCAAACCAGAAAAAGAATTATTATGTCCGTTAGACAAGAAAAATGAGACTAAGGGAGATTAAATTATTTGCTCAACCCAGCACGTGATGCAGCTGGATTTGAACTTGGGTCTGCCTGGCTAGAACCCAGGGTAATATTGACTCTTATTTGCTGACTGCTCTGCCAGCTTTACCTTAGAAACACTCGTTCATAGAAAAATCATAAGGAAGGCGATAGGACAGGACATTACAATGCAGTAGCCAGCAAGGATTGTGTTTTTAACATCATTTCTACCCAGAAGAACTGGGCAACGGTGAACATTTTCTCCAAGCCTCCAGTATTCATTCTCCAAATGTGGCTACATACTCTGACTTTTCTGCCTTTCATAGCTGTTATTCTCTTACGATGTCTATGTCAGTTCTAACAATAAAAGCAATGCATACTTACTTTGCAACACAACTTTAAAATGGAAATGAGATATCACCAGAAAATACAATTGTACTGTCATCGGTATAAGTGCTAAAGCTACATAAATTTCAATATGGATAGTAAAATATGGACACAGAAAAATATTGTTGAATATTTAAATATGGCAAATTGTGTTTATGATAAGTATTTCAATATATTTATTAGACAATAGTTATCTTCAGAAACATCTAAAACAATGTTTGAGCTACTAACTTATTAGAATTGATTAATTCTACTAATAGAAACAATAGAGTTTGGAGCCAGAATCAGATTCAAATAATAAATCTACCTATAATTAACCGGTGATATTATATAAGCTACTTCAGTTTTTTCATCTATAAAATAGGAATGATGAAAGCATCCAAATCTCAGAGTGAATGTGAAAATGAGATGACATGTTACAACCCTAGTGTATGGCTCTCCACACAGGAGACACACAATGTGTATGATTTCTTTCTGTCTTTTTAGGATAGATAAAATGGATGAGGTTTAACAAAGATTTCTAAGTGATGCAAGTGTCATAATACTATCACATTTACTTGCACAGTCTTGTCCTCCTCCTCCCCTTAACTCCAAAACAATACACAAAGCTGGATTTTAACCATCTTGACCCTCATCTACCATCATCCTAAAGATATTCTACAAACCCTGTGGCTTGCCCACAAATGCTCAAAACCAGCTTCATCAGGAGTTACACAACAGTCAACAAGCAAGTTAATAGACCCAAAATTAGCTCCATAGCCTCCAGAATCAATCACCACTTAGAGACTTAAGGATTATCTTGAAAGAAGGTGCATATGCATTTGTAGAAAATTAATTTAGTGGGTAAGGGTTGCATATGAGTCAAATTATATTAGGACGGTCTTTCCTTTTGATTTCAGGGTTGACACTTAGTAATTTTCAACCAAGGGAAAAGCAGTTGATGACTACAATGTATTCCCACCAGATGAGAGATGTCCTGGGCCCCATGCTCCTATGCAGTCTTCCATGAAGACAGGAGTTAATGAGGTCTTGGATCACCAGTGCATCCCTGGTGCTTAACATTTGGTAGGTACTATTATGTAATTGTTGAAAGAATTAATTAATAGCATATGCTTACCCTCACAAAAGTAAGAGGTAAGAAATAAAGGTGCTATGGGTCAAGTATAAAGAAATAGAAGACAGAACACAAAGTTTTTCTCCCCATGACTCACATTACTCAATGGTAATGCAACTGAAATTTAACCTTCCACTGTCACTTCTCTGACTAAACCCCATTAGATGATAGGAACCTTCCTAGGTCAGAAATGGCTACCATCTCAAAGTTGAGATATTAAGAGGCAGTAGAGAAGACAACATGAAGAAAAAACTCTTTCTTATTTACCTGTCACAGTGTGTGATGGAAAAATACATAGGATATAAGAAGGAAAAATTTCAAGTCACTAACATAGATCATTTAAAGGTCTTTTATACATTGTGAAAAGGAAACTGAAATAACAACCTTCTTACATGAAAAAAGCACTTTACCTACTTACTAAATTTGCCAACAGATTAAAAAAGACTATTAAAAAATTTACAATGAAAAATAGCCCCCTCATTTCCATAAAGAAGCTAGATTATCTAACTCTTAGGGATTTTGTGATAATTAACTAAAACTATACATGGAATATTTCCAACATGATACCAACCATCTGATAAAATCTTCAATAACAACCAGTTATTGTAGTAGTTGTATGGTGTAATATTCAGTTGCACAAAGTAACTAGCAATCTAACATTAGTTATATATTTAAAACCAATAATGCCAGTTACATAATCATTATTTTTAAGTTTCATAAAATTATTACTGCTGAATATATACTCCAAAGTACTTTTCATTAAAATCAGTACTTTTATTTTTTCTGATCAATTTTTTTTGCCTTTATAGTTTACATCTCTGTAGACAATGAAACTATCTTTACTTCTGATTTTGTTAATTGGCAAGTCTACATAGAAAGGCAAACCTATTCCCTTCAGATCTGCCTGCTCTAATTATCAACACATTCTACACAGAATCCCTTTTCAAGAGTCTTTGTTTGTTGATATCACAGTATTATTTTATCCAAAAATCTAACTACAGTGTTGCTGGCAAAAATACTTCGGAATCACTTCTCAGTCTTTTGAAAGCACGTATTGACGTGAACAAGTCTGGTTACCTGAAAAGGGTTAGGGACGCTGAGCAGGTGACGATCTGTGAGTCTTAGCTCCCGAGACGCCACCCATACTGTATTATGCACAGATATGTATACATACTTTTTTTTTTCAAATAAACATGTGACTGTGTAGGAGATGCGTAAAGCTTCAAACTATGCAAAAATAAGTTCTAAAGGTTCTAATGACATTCAGTTGAGCAGTCCGTAGGCATAGAGGAATTTGAGACACACAAAAAAATCATTGTTCCAGTGCAGTTACTAAAATGTTTTCCTGTAAAGATAGAATGCCCCCTTTCTTTCTGAAGACATTTACTAAGGTCCATAATGTATCATTTCAATTCTCTCAATAGGCTTACTAGAAAAATACAACATGTTTTCCCTTAGGATTTCAAATTTCACTAAAATTATTTTTAAAAATATTTTCCTTTAGAGACTGACATCAGAAAAAATAAAGCAAAACTGCTTCCTTTACAAAACAGGGTGTTTTTTTTTGAGGAAAGAAAAATGAATAATCACTAAGTACACTTAACGTTTCCTTTGAAAATAAACATGAAAAAAAAATAATAACCTGTGGCCTTTTGCCAATTCATTACTTTTGATAGAAACCTTTGGCCTTTCTAGAGTAGTAACCATGAGCTTGCAGCCAGAAAGATTATGTAACTTCTTGCTGCCTCAATTTTCTCATCTGTAAAATAGGAATAATGAGAATAGTTGCCTCACAGGGCTGTGGTTACATGAATTCGTAAACCCTGGGAACAGTAGCTGGCAGAGAGTAAGCATTCTATAAATATTAAGTGTTGTTATCAGCTAGTACTAACAATAGGATGACCATGGATGTTTAAACAGTCATTCATTATTTCCAACCTTCCTCCACCCATTCTTGCATCCCACTTAAAACACTCTTTTTTTAATGTTTACTTTTTTGAGAGAGAGAGAGAGAGAAAGGCAGAGCGTGAGTGGGGGAGGGGCAGAGAGAGAGGGAGACACAGAATCTGAACCAGGCTCCAGGTTCTGAGCTGTCTGCACAGAGCCCAATATGGTATTCAAACCCACGAACCATAAACCTGAGCCAAAGTCAAGCCCTTAACTAACTGAGCCACCCAGGTGCCCCCTCTTACAGATAATCTTAAAGATAATCAATGAATGACCTCTTGCTTCTCAAATCATTGACTTTTTTCTGAATATCTGTGGTATACACATTGTTGGCTCTTTTCAACATTAAGAGAGTTTTTCTCTTGGCCTTCTCTGAGCACTCCTTGCCCTGGTTCTTCTCCAGTCACTCCTTTGCTTCTCCTACCCTTCGTCCTCCAAGAGAAAGAGCTCAAAGACTCAGCACCTAATGCCTCTTCTCCTTGGCCTGAGTTCTCTCCTCCCTGATGGTTGTCCTGTATTCTGTCCTTTCAACACTCCAGAGAGCTGGTTGGCTCTCCAAGTTCACTCCCACTTCTCTCTCTCCCCCCAGCTTCAGCTTCCTCTCTTTGGGGTTTCACTTGCTGGCTTTAATACAAGCTGGCTCTAATACAAGCAAGTAGTTGGACTGGGGAGCTTGACAAACAAGGGTTTGAGTCCTGGCTCTGCCATTTACAAGTTGCATGACCTTGATCCGTTTTCTTAATTTCTCAAAATCTTCATTCCCTCATTTGTAATGGATCATGTAAAAAATTTACCCCATTGCCTCCATTAAGTAATACAACAGATATAAAGCATTTGACATAGTTCCTGGGACAGAGAAAAGACTTGGCATGTTAGACGATTGATTATTAATATTAATGTCCAATTGAATACATCCAAAATATTTTGACATTCCATACACATACATAAAATAATTCCTTCTCCATAAATTCTAGAAATGTTTTACTGCCACCATCACTTTCAAGACACCATAGTTTAGCCTTTTGATTATTTTATCTCAATCGTTTCCATCATCTGAAGGAAAATATGTCTTCCTCAACTATAATTATTGTCTTCCTCATCTGTAATTTAAAAAGTTTTTTTAGCCATATACATTGCTGCCTAGTTTAAAGATTATATTCTGCAGCCTTCCTTATGGGTAGGCGTGGCCATGTGACTAAGCTATGGCCAATGAAATGTAATTACAAGTAAATCTCTTTTAAAAAGTGTGGCATTTCCTTCTTGATTTCAGTCTCCATCATGTTCTCTATAATTTGGGTGTGATGGCTGGATCTCTAGAGCCATATTAGACCCTTACCGCTTTACATTGGAGATGATAGAATGGCAGAAGGAGCCCCAAATAGAGGTCAGGACTGGCAACCTCGCAACTATTTTGTTTGTTTGTTTGTTATGCAAGACAGAAGTAAATATCTATTGTGAAATTTCTTTCTGGTCTACAGGAAGCTCTAACCTTAAGTGAATTAACATTTCAATGTCTAACTCTTACCTCACATGCATCCTTCATTGTAGCCAAACCAGTGGTTCCCGCATGGTCTGCCTGAGCTGCTTTGGCTCAGACTCTTCCTCTTACCTGGTTCTCTTCTCACCCTCACATATCTTGGCTTTGCTGAACCTATGAGGTTCCAACCTACCAGGAACCTATATCTGATTTTTGAGGCGCTCAACCCTCTCCCTCTCATCTGAAGGTTGTAGCATTTATATTCTTTTCCACATTATCAGTTGTGCCCATCAGATAATCTCATCTTTTGAATTCTTTGTAAGATCATTCTTAACCAGGTGTTGCAGGCTGGGTTCTCCAGAAATAGATCCCCAGACAAAGTTTGGGGTGCCAGTTATTTGTGAGGGATGAACACTGGTGAGAGGAAAGGGGCAGAAACAGGACCCGGCAGAGGAAGAAATTGAACCATGATATAAATCCGACAGAGCCCTGGCTGCTTGGTAGGGAGCTGGGGAATGAGTATTACCAAGAGCATCCCACATCCAGCCCAAGAAGCCAGGTCTTCACCCCATGAATGCTACCTTAGTGAGGTGTGACCTCAGTGAAGCATCTCCCCAGGAGGAGGTGGCCTGGGAGGAGGTCACAGCTGCAGGCCATCTGCCAGCCACAATTTCTACTGCTTGGCAACAAGACCTGCCTCAAAGGGCAAGCAGGATGCCACATCTGTGTCCACCACCCTGGGTCTGGACTTTATGCTTCTCTTCCCCCAATACCACTTTTAATATTAAACCTACAAGAGGTGTGATAAATATTTGTAGAATACTTTATACAACCTATTCATTGCCTAACCTAAAAAATATAATCTGTATGACATTCTTAAAATGCATCCACTCATGCCTTAGAAAGGTACTCAGAAGTTGCTTTGAATCAACACTGATGTTACAAAAGATTTAAGTCCCTTGTTTTGCAGAACATGCCTTTTTCATTGAACTCCATATAATGAGTCCCCAAGATCTCAGTGGACAGTCTTCCAAGGAAGAAAGCCTGCCATTTGTCTTGAGATCAGGAAAGCAAGTTCATTGTGAGGAAACTAAGCTTCCACTTTGTTTCCACCCTCCTCTCATATGTCCCAATTCTCTTTCACTCCAAGCTCAGCTGGTGGACTCCAAAAGTCTCATACATTTTTATATGTCTCATAAGTTTCTCTCTCCCCTTTGCAAAGGGGTAAGTAGAAAATGACAAAAAAAAAAAAAAAAAAAAAAAAAAACAGGCAACTTTTCTGTTTACTCCCCGCTTCTGCCCCAAACACTGTTCACCCCCCAATGCACTCTAGTTACATTAGATACAGGACCTGGAAGAAGACGGTGGAGGAGAAGGAGACCTGGAATTGCATGAGGTGCTGACTCTGGTCAGTGGCACACAGGACAGCAGCAAGAGGGCAAGTAACCAAGGCTAACTAATAAAAATAATAAATGAAAAGCCAGTTGAGCCTTAGCCAAGACCCACCACCCTCTTGCTCTGTCCATACCCTTTACTGGCAGAGGGTGCAAGAGTCTGTGTTCCAAGGATGTAGCTGAGCTGTGACCGCTACTTTTATTTTATCCTTGAGATAAGAATGATTGAACAATCACAAGGTGAGTTCACTTTGTGTGGCTGCCTGCTGCAAATCTTCCCCTATCTTGGTCTACCCGCTGTTTCCCAGAATATATCTTTATGGTAATTTAGCCACTTTAAGAATCACTCCCATCTGTTTCTCTATTACAAAGATAGCTACTTCAAGAGATCGCTATCTTCACTGGTCGCTTAGGGAGGGTGCTGGTGTTGGGGACTGACACACAGTCTACAGAAAAGTCACCTACATGCAGTTGCCATTTGTAATTCCCCACGTGAGTGTTTTTGAAATATTTGTGTTTGGATGTTGTATTCTTCATCCCCCTGAGCCAGAAGGCCTTGACAGAAAGTCAAACTTCAAAAGTGACAAACTGCTCTGATCATGTAAGGGTGGTTTAGTTGCTAGGGAAACTGCTTTCAAAAGAGAGACAGATCCTATTTCTGAATGTATAACTGGGAGAAGAAACAGATGCTGAGCTTCTGAGTGCGTCTAATTTACTTTGAGACATAGCTGGGATCCATAGGTGGTAAGAAAGGGTTACATTTTTTTAGGCCAAAGAGATAGCAAAAGTACCCACTTTATAGGAAAACTTAGCATAGCTCAGAAATTATGAATAAAAACCAGAAATTATTTCTTCCCCTTTCTTTAGGCTTGTAAATCTAACAAAAAAAATTTTTTCAGACAAGGGAAACATTTTCCCCAAGAAATCAATGGGGAAAAGGAAAATGACTTGGACTCATCCCAGAGACCCACCCAGGTGAAGGTGTCTGGCCCACAGTGATAATGTGTTCTTAGGAAAAAGCAAAAATCCCTCAGGAACACTCCACAGATACTTTCAAAGGGGTTTGAGGAATGAAAAAATGAAGGATGAAGAGATTAGTGGTCACTTTTGCAGAAATGGACAAAGAGCAACTCTGATTTGCCCTTCAAATACCTCCCTCCACCTGCTGATTAAGCCTAAAACACCTTGAGGTTCATTCTTTTATCTTATAGCAAGTTTCAGGTACTTTCCTGAGAATTAATTTTGATACCAAGGAAAAAGAAAAAAGTTTTAGGCCATCGATATAAGAAAATTATCCAGGCTCATTTACCATGTGGCAGAAACGGTAAAGTTCTTTACGTTCCTTATCAGATAACCGTCAGGAGTTGGCAAAGTTGTTCTATAAGGAGCCAGAGAGCAAATATTTTAAGCTTTTTGGATCATACCATCTCTGTCACAACCACTGACCTCTGCCATTGAGGGTAAAGGCAGCCATAAAAAATATGCAAGTCAGTGGGCATGCTGATGTTCTCATTCAATTTTATTTACAAAATCGGATGGTGGGCCAGGTGCGGCCTAGTAGAGCTGGTCTACCAACCCCTGCATTACGTCCTAAACATCCTTACAACACTGTGAAGATCCTCATTTCTACAGTGAGGAAACCAGGCCTGTCTGAGACGGAGCTATTTGTCCATGTTCACACAGGGAGCAGGCGGAGGGCGGGGCTAGATCCTAGTTTCCCATCTGCTGTTCACCGCCACCACCTTCAGTGCAATACGTGTACCCCTGGCTGTTATCAAGATACTTTTAGGAGACATACATAAAAACATCTTAGTAGCTCCATTTATTTTGGTATGTATGGAAAAATATAACTAGCAAACCCAGCTTTTGATTTTACTAATGTCATTTCTTCAGATACAAGAACAATCACAAATAATCATTTTCATGCCTATTTTTCTAAAAATAAAGGAAAAATTATACTGAATTTTGGCAAGTAGTTAATTTTTTTTAATCCTCTTTTTTGTACGTATCATTTTGGTCTTTGAAAAAGCTTCCATTCTCTTCTCTCATTTGGTCCTCAAAATAAAAGCTGGGGAGGAAGAATGATGTGATACTATTAGCCCCATATTGCAGATGAGAAAAATTAAGGTACAAAATGTTAAAAGACTTGCCCAAAGTCACACCCTGTGACAGTGGCCTGGAGCAGAGCCGGAAGTTCCCCTGGCACCTGCTCTTGAAACTTCTCCGGCCTTGGGAGTCCATGAAGGTTCCCCAAGTCTTAGAGTTAGAAATACAGCCAAACGCAGGAATTTCTTGTTTCTCCCACAGCTGTACTAAAGATCCGAAGGTAACCAAAAACCAACAATATGGGTCAGGTTTTCCAGACCTGGGGTGCCACAGGGCCTGTAAAAGATCAGGAAGTGTGTGAGTGCATGCGCAGTGGTACTAGGAAATGCCCGCCCCCTGACTTCCAGCACAGCAGTTTGGAAGTACTTTCTGGATTCGCCATAAAGCGTCGCGTAAGCGCCGAATGCTGAATGACTTGAATCTGAAATTCCATATGTGTTTTTAAATGAACAGTCAGTCACGTTACCTGCTAATGAGCTGTTTGACCTTAGACAAGTCACTTCATGTTTGAGGACCCCAGATTCCTTATCTGTAAAACACAGCTGCTAGATTATTAAATCTGTGTTTTTCAAGCTGCATGGTGGGGCTATGAATGAATTCTGCTCTGCATTGTTTAAATGAAGTAGAAAAGAGAATGGAACAGAATCGAATTTAATAGAAAATATCCCAGTAAGCACTATTTCAGAGACCGTTTCAGATTTATATGAACACACACACACACACACATACACACACACACACACACAGTAGATTTGTAGTTCACAAACTCAAATACCATTAGACAAGGTGATCTGAGGGCTTTGCACAGCTCTAAGATTCAATAATTCTGTAACCTGTTCTACAGTAAAACTGCTCAAACCATACACTGAAGCACTGTAAAATCAATAGAACTGTAATTCTTACAAACCCTCTCAGCACCTTAAATTTCTGCAATTGTTAAGAAACTGTTTAAAACCATTCTATTCTTGTATCATGAATTCTTCGGTACTAGGACACTATGAATGCATGATAATGCTATTTATATCATTATTATAACACTATTAGTATATTAATAAATATTAATGATACATTATATTTTGATGGGGAAAATACGATCAATAAAGAAATAAGTTCTCAAAAACTGCCTGATTTTCTTGGTACTATTTGCCTACACATAAATAAAACAGTATATGCTATGGCTAGGCCAATATATTATGATCTGCACTGAAACAGCAAATCACCAGTCTGCAGAAAAAAAAATCCAGCCAAAAGAATTCAGCCCTTTTGGTTCCATTGCAATCTGGAAGCCCCAGAGGAAACCCTCCCTCATTTGCAGAAATAGTAGTGCCAGGGTGTGTGATAGATTGAATGAAAAGGACAGGAAAGACACTTCAAGAATTCACTTTCTGAAACTGAAACCCATTCTATTTTTAATCCTCTCTCCCAGGTATTTAATTTCGGATCTGAGTCGAGTCACGTTGTAAAAAGTATCCCGGTTGACAAATTATCAGCGCTTCACTTAGCTGCAATTTCCGTTCTGAAAACCATCTTCATGGATTAGTATTCAGAAACACAATTTGTGTGTAGTGCCAATGTTGCTCCATATGGATATGGCTCTGAAAACTGAAGTATTAAAAGTAGGAGTCATGAAGTTAGTTAAGCATGAAGAAGTAGGAGAGTAAATACAAATTTTTGAACGTGCTGAATGTTTTCAAGTTCTCAAATAACACGTGTGAGTATAATTAAAAGGGATCTGTATAACTGGAGGCCTCGGGTTTAAAAGGACCACAAGCGTTGATCTGAGGAGGAGATGATTGAAGATGACGTCATGACTCCACAACTGGACACCTCGGGATTACTTGAGAATTTTAAAGTCATGAACACCAAAATCTGCCATACTACCACCCACGTGTGTGGTGTATTTGTGATCCTCTCTCTCTCTCTCTCTCTCTCTCTCTCTCTCTCTCTCTCTCTCTCACGCACACACACGTACACACAAACACTTAGCCCAGATAGAGTGCCCTGTATACAAGTGGTGCTTATTCCATTATGAAGACTGATTCCCATTCCAGCCAGCTGCTCAGATAGAGAGGGTTAAAATGACTGACTTGGAGTCAGAAGTATTAATGGTCAAAGAAAGTTGCTCTGTACGTAAAGTGAATATAAAAACAAATTATAGTGAAAAACAGAAGAACGTCAAACGTGCGGAAAATGGAGGCAGTAGTATGTTCCCAGAAGGGACTGAGTAATTTTTTTTAAGTCTAGTTTATTCCTACAGAGAATAGACATCCTTGATGTAACTCTTGGGCATATCTTTGGTATCTTAAGATGGCTTTCTGAGCTGGCGGGCACACTTTATACAGCTGTCTGAGCACTTCTGCCAGCAGAGACATGCTACAGGGATTATTACTGATGGAAGAGTTGAGGAGAAAATTTAAATCCCTCAAGGATCAGATTGCCTCTGATGATGGGAAGTCAAAATGTGACCCCTGCCTTCATGTTTCTTCACACATTGAGCATGCAAAAGCATAAGGAAAGAATAATCAGAAAACAAAGAAGAACCGACAGATTATTGGACTCATTTTCATCCCTCTGTGAATGCTGCTTCTGAAATAGAGACAAGGTTATTTAAAATGGGGAGAGGTTTGGGGTACTTGGGTGGTTCAGTCGGTTGGACTTCCGACTTCAGCTCAGGTCATGATCTCGCGGTCCATGAATTCGAGGTCCAGAAATTCGAGGTCCATGAGTTCGAGCCCCGTGTCAGGCTCTGTGCTGACAGCTCAGAGCCTGGAGCCTGCTTGGGATTCTGTGTCTCCCTCTCTCTGGCCCTCCCCCGCTCACACTCTGTCTCACTCTCTCTCTCAAAAATAAGTAAACATTAAACATTTTTTTTTTAGTGGGGAGAGGTGCTATCAGTATAGATTAATGAGAAAATCAAATGTGGTAGTATGGGCACCATGAGGACCTTAGTGCTGTTTAATTCAGAGACTTAAGACAAATGTACTGGGTCAAGTCTAATTACATTGGGAGAAAATACTGATGGCTTGTTCTATTGCAGTTCCATCGTTTTGCTTTGTTTTGCTTTGTTTTTCCCATAAGAAAGTTCTCATTTTACTGCAGTCTTATAGTTTTTAAAACTGTTTAAGTTTGACAGCAGTGCAAACTAAATTTTTTTTTAATAAGTTTGTTCAATAGAAATTGGAATTTAAAAAATAAACTCAAATATGTGGGTTTCATTTAGGCTTTTAGCAAATTCCTCAAGTATATTTGGTGTTATGGGACATAATGTTTTGTTTTGTTTTGTTTTGTTTTGTTTTGTTTTGTTGAGATGTTGTTTTAAGAGGATTCTGAGTCTGGTTCCTGAAAGATTCAAATGGTCAGGGATGAACATTCTATAGAAGGGACAGTCTCCAAATTAGACCTGTGTTGTATACACTGTCCATCAGAGGTAGTTAGTCCTGAAATCCAGGGACTTGAGCTAACCTGTAACTGCTCAGAGCTGAAATGTATATTCAGTCACATTCTGCACACCATTAAGAGACAAAGTAAGGCTTTGAACCCCTGGAGTAAAATTATGTGGCCTTGGAATACAAAACTAATCTGGCAATATAAAATTCAAGCTCAGCTAAGGTAGTTCCCCATAGTATTTATGTCCTGAAAATAGGCATTTTTGCTGTGTTGAAATGTTATTATTGTGAAAGGACTTCTCTGTTTAATAATTAAAGTTATATAACTCTGCGTTGGTAATGGTGTAGACAATCTCTGCAAATTCGTAGATGCCTCTTAAATCCTGAGTCAATTTATTATTAATCCAACTAAAACCATTAGAGACACTCAGCTGTCTTTGAAAAGAAAGGTGGCCACATTACACTTCTGAATATACTTTTTTCTTTGAAATCACCATAGTTTTGTCTAAATATTTTATTTCCTTTCTTTTTTTTTTCTCTCTGGGTTCCACTGGAAACAATTCCGATTCTTTGCAATGGGCCTCAAAAATAAATGTTTATTTTGGGGACAAGGGGGAACTCTTAATGAAAATATTTTGAGGAAATGTATTGAGTTGCCACCCATAAGAATGAGCATGCCCATTTAAAAAAATAAATGAAGAGGGGCACCTGGGTGGTGCAGTTGGTTAAGTGTCCAACTTCGGCTCTGGTCATGATCTCATGATTTTTGAGTTCAAGCCCTGCGCCAGGCTCTGCGCTGACAGCTCAGAGCCTGGAACCTGCTTCAGATTCTGTGTCTCCCTCTCTCTCTGCCCCTCCCCACTCACACTCTGTCAAAAAATGAATAAACATCAAAAAAAAAATTAAAATAAATATATAAATAAATGAAGAAAATCCCTCCCAGTGAGTCAGCATCCTCAGCCATGTTAAGGATACAGAAAGCACTAAAGTGTTTGTTAAACACTTACTGAAGGGGAAGTCTCAGTCTCAAGGTGTCAGTACATAAAGGTTACTTAAATTGAGGTAGTCTATCATTACTGACACAGTGGTCTCCAAGATTTCCACAGTATGCACGCACTAAAAAAATTAATTTGGACACATACATGCATATTTTGTTGGTTTGTTGATCATCTTGTGCCTGTATCCCTGCACAGATGTATCACGTAAAACATGTACCTAAGTGGATAACGAAGTGGTGAAAATTAAAATTATTACAGATTAATAATTTCTTCTGATGCCCTAATGGTTAACCGGGCACCACCACTGAGATGTGCTTACCCAGTTAGAAACCACTTCAATAGGTACAATTAGCTATTCAAGCATGGCAGTGGACTTTAATGCCACAACGTTTTTTGAGCTTAACAGGGATGGGTACACAATACCCAAGTTGAGAAACAGGTTTGCCTGACATCAGAGAGCCAGATGTGCTTCAGGAGGCATTCTCTGATGCCCTGTGATTTAGAAAAAGAGGCTAGAGAGGCAGGGAGGATGGGTGAGTGGCATTTATCTTCATGTATAAGGTTAAATCATGACACGGTCTTTATGGCTGGTCACGCTCTTTGGCCTCATCCAATTCTGGCTTCAAGATTGTGTCATCTGCCCCAAAACCCCAGGGGAAGCAAAGAAGGGTAAAATAAGTCAACACTTTGCCAGTCCTATATGGATGTGCCTTGCCCTGTCTCTCAGATCTCCTACGCAGGCCATATGCTCATCTCTTTCTTCCCTGAACCTTCAGCATCTGACCTTTGACATATCAGGGAAATTGATGCCTCAGAGACTGCACAGAAGTTTCTCTCTTTTCCTTGGATTTTCTTCAGAAAAGATAAGCTATTTTACTTCAATTCTAAAACCACCTGCTATAAACTAAATGAGTGGAGTTTGGGAAACACATGAGCATGAGCATATGAACATTTCCTCTTTGGAACAAGAGCTAAAGTGAAAATAATACCCTGGCCCTTTCTGACAATTCCCAAAGAGAGCTGCTCAGCTCGATCAAGAAGTTGAGTTCAATAAAGAGTAAGTTCAGCCCACCCAGGTGTTTTCTCTTTAGACACGTTCCCCAAGGAGAGTTTAGGCTCTATAGAAAGTCTGGCTGCCATTTGGCAGATGGGCCTTCTGGCAAAGGGCAAGGATCTCACACTGCAGAAGAGTCCAAAAAAGGAATTTCCGTCATAAGCATCTGAATATATCGTGTGCTTTTTAAAGTTTTCTTAATCAGTTCAGTAAATAACAGCATCACCCAGGCCAAATCTGCTTTCTTTTATTGAAGGTGAGGTAATGTTCTTCCAACAAATGTACCCATGTGGGTTGAGAGCTTGGATTCTCTTCCTTCTCACTGTCACACACTTCAGAGAGCAGTTGCCCCGTGTTGAAGAAGCAGGTGCACTCAGGGGAAGCCACCAAGAGCTTTCAAGGGTGTCCCAACTTATTTGAAATGCCTTGGCTCCTTTTACTGCATTTATTCCCCCTTTGCCCTATCTTTCCTTCCTGATTTCCTTCCTTTCTATTTCTTTTTTTCTTCAAGTAACCCTTCCTTTTCTTGAAACAATAAATAATACAAATAAGTTATGTATTAGACTGTGATCGTGCTGAGAAAAAAATAAGCGTGAAGATGCATTTGGGGTGCCAGAATGGAGAGGTGGGAGTACAATAGATTTAAATAAACTGGACAGGAAAGCCACCCAGGTGACTTTTAAGAAGAGACTTGAAGGAAGTGAGAAAAGTCATGCATTTATCTAGGGGGAAATATTCATTGAAGAAAGGGTAGCAAAAGGCAGGACCCAAGGTTGAGAGAATATCTGGGTGAAGAGCAGAGCTTGGTGGCTTAGGATGAGTGATCCTGGGGAAGAGCTGTAGAGAGATGAGGACTGTGGCACTTGAAGATAGGGCCAGACTGCTTGGGTCATTTTAGCCCCTGTAAAGGCTTTAATCTTCACTCCGAGTGGCATGGGAAACTATTGGAATATTGGGAACAACGCTGTAACATGATCTCGCTATTCTTTGAAAGAATCATTCTGGCTGCTATATTAGGAACAGAAAACAGAAAATGATAAAACACAAATGAACAAATTGATTACTGGGGAGGGGAAGGAAAAGCAGGAGGGATACTGGAGGAAGGGTACTTCTCCAAGTACACATTTTTATATAGCTTTGACTTTTGAAATCATGCTAATGTTGTATGTGTCTGAAAAAATAAAATTAACAATAATGGGAAAGGACTCAAAAAGTGAATATAAACAACGACAAATTTAACCTAATCAGAAATAGAACTGACAACATAATCACACAAAGGAAAACAAAAGAAAGCAATCCAAGTAATTTTTGAGGTTGAATTTAGATATCAAAAAAATGCAGGAAATATAAGTGTACAACTCAAAGAATTTATAAAATTGACCATACCCTTACAATCATCTCCCAGCTCAAGAAACAGAACCTCACCAGGACCCCAAAACCTTCATCCTCCTTTCAGTCACCATCTCTTTGCTAAGGCTAATTGCTATTCTGACTTCTAAGAGCATAGATTTGTGTCACATGTGTTTTTTTTTTACTCTATAAATGGATGCAGTACAAACTTTTAAAATGTTTTATTCGTAAAATTAATCCATAGTGATGCATGCAGTTGTAAACCCTTCACTGTGAGAGAAAACAGATACAAATATGAAGAGGAACAATAAGAAAGAACCCTGATCTGTTGGCTATTAGGGATAGCGTTAAAGACATTTGTTTTTCCTAGCTTTGTCTGTTGAGAGGATCTAGAAGCAACGACACCCAAGAAGCAGTAAACACACAAGGCACCCAAATCTTGATTCCTCTATGCCATATCCCCCTAGAACTAACCAAATCTGGAAAAATGACTGATTCCAAAGTTGAGTCAAGAGAGGTGCAAAATGATACTAAAAATTACACACGCATACATAACTAGATGGGGTAGGGAGTAGTTCTGTACTCCCTAGCAGCAGATCACTAACTAAAAATAGAAGCAATGTTACAGTTACAAAAATCACAACTTTAGAGCTCTCACTATAAGAAATGATTCAGGAAAGACTCTTCAATGAATGCCAAAGCCACCAAGTGAAAGTTTATTTAAGAACAGATGTATGTCTCAAAGTATCTCCTCACAGATCACTTATTAATTACAAAAAAAATAATAATACCTTTGCAATAGACAAATATGGTAGACATCACCTTAACCAAGTGATCAATGTTAACATTAAGTGAACAAACTAAAACCATGTGTCTTCCAATGTGATATGGTAAGAAGAATATATCACTTATATTTCATTCTGGACAAAAATAATAGCCTCAATCTAATCATGAGGAAACAATCCAAAAAAACCACACTCAAATCAAAGGACTGCAAAAAGAATTCTGTACCCTTCAAAATATCAATGTCAGAAAAGCTGATAAAATGTCCTGCATAAAGGAAACAAAAAAGACATCTAAACATAACACAGGACCCTGGATTGCATTCTGGATTGAAAAGAAACAATTCTAGGGACACCTGAGTGGCTCAGTCGGTTAAACACCCGACTTTGGCTCAGGTCATGGTCTCACAGTTCATGGGTTCGAGCCCCGCATCAGGCTCTGTGCTGACAGCTCAGAGCCTGGAGCCTGCTTCAGATTCTGTGTCTCCCTCTCTCTCTCTGCCCCTCCCCCACTCACACTCTGTGAGTTTACTCTCCGAGTAAACTCACTCCAAGAGTTTAAATAACTTTTTTTTAAAAACTTTTTAAAAAGAAAAGAAAAGAAACAATGCTAGAAAGCACAGTACACTACTTTTGCATGAATCCAGGCAAGAAAGGATGATTTTGGGAGCAGGGGTACCAGCTGTGGAGGAAATTAATATAGAAACTATGTTGGAAAACAGTATTGTATCTATGCTAAATTTCCTAAATTTGACAACTATGCTGGGGTTATACAAGAAAATATTATTTTTTAATGTTTATTTCTTTATTTTGAGACAGAGAGAGAGCAGGGGAGGGGCAGAGAGAGGGGAAGACAGAGAATCCCAAGCAGGCTCTACACTATCAGTGCAGAGACTGATGCAGGGTTCAAACTCACAAACCATGAGATCATGACCTAAGTCAAGACCAAGAGTCAGATGCTTAACCATCTGAGCCACCCAGGTGCCACAAGAAAATATTCTTAGAAGATCCATGATGAAGTATTCAAGGATCAAATATCATGATGTCCACTGTTTACTCTCAACTGGTTAAAAAAAAATGAACAAGATGATGATGGCAGGTAGATAGGTAGGTAGGTAGATAGATAGACAGACAGAGATATAAAGCAACTGTGGCAAAATGTTTAAAGAACTGATAAATCTAGATGAAAAGTCTTTTGTCTCCATTGTACCTTTCTTGGAACTTCTCTGAAGCTTTGACTTTTTTAATAAAAAGATAAAAATATGAAAAGAATATATGCATTAAAAATTTTGTACAAAATATATTAGTCCTAACAAATCACAAATGTCACTTCTTACTGTGCTGTAATGAATTCTTTGTTAGCCTGAAACAAAAATGCACCTGAATTATCACTACTTTCTTATTTTGAACATACAGTTATTTGGCAACAGGTATTAATTGCACTGACTTATTTTAACTGACTTGTTATGATTCAATATTCTGGGAAAGGACAAGAATGGAGAAATCTGAAGCTTTGCAAGAGAATAAAAGTTTGCATTTAAAAAAAAACAAAAGAAGAAGAAAATACTCCAAAAGGGGACAAAGGTGGAAGCAAGGAGAGTAGGCAATGATTTTGCACTAATCCAGGCAAGAAAGCATGAGTTTGGGACCAGGAGAGTAGCTATAGAGGAAGTGAGAATTGGGCAGAGACTGGATATATTCTGAGAATAGAGCCATGATGAGGCTTATAAACTGGACTTGGAGTATGAAAGAGAAAGAGGAGTTAGAGGTTGTTCCAAAGTTTTAAACCTGAATAAGAAAATGTATTCTTGTATAAGGCCAACCACTGGTAAGCAGCTCCGTACACAATGACCTCTTCAAAGGCAAGGAGAATAAGGGTTTTCTGGGGTGTTGGTGAGGTTCTATTGCTTGATCTAGGAGATGGTTTATGGTGACATCACTAAAGAGCCTATGGACATTAAAAGAATAATAAAGGAATATTATGAATACCAAATGCCCACAAATTTGATAATGTAGGTTAAATGGACTAATTCCTGGATAGATAATTTGCCAAAATTTATGTTAAAAGAAACAGATGATCCGAATAGGCCTATATCTATTAAAGGAATTGAATCATTAATAACCTAAAACAGAAAGCCCAGGTATGTTCATTAATGAATTCTATCAAACACTTAAAGAATAAATTATACCAATTCTCTATAATCTCTTTCAGAAGATATAAGCAGGGGGAATACTTCCTACCTCAGTCTGTGAGGCCAGCATTATATTAATACCAAGACTAGGTAAAGAGATTACAAAAAAAGAAATGAAGAGAAAGGAAAGGAAAGGAAAGGAAAGGAAAGGAAAGGAAAGGAAAGGAAAGGAAAGGAAAGAAAGGAAAGGAAAGGAAAGGGAAGGGAAGGAAAGGAAAGGAAAGGAAAGGAAAGGAAAGGAAAGGAAAGGAAAGGGAAGGGAAGGGAAGGGAAGGAAGCTACAGACCAAGATCTCTCATGAATACGGATACAAGAATCCTTAACAAAATTTAGCAAATTGAATCTAAAATTGTATAAAAATAATGATACACAATGACCAAATGATATTTATCCCACTTATGCAAGGCTAGCTCAACATCCAAAAATCAATTAATGTAATCCATCATACCAATAGGCTGAAAAAGAAAAATCACAAGATCAATAATAGATGCAGAAAAGGCATTTGACAAAATCCAACACCCATTCATGATTAAAAATAAAAACTCTCAGTAAACTAGGAATAGAGGGGAATTTCCTCAACTTGATAAATAATATCTACAAAAATACTCTACAGCTCATATCATACTTAATGGTGAGAAACTCAGTTTTCCAACTAAGTACAAGGTACAAGGTAAGGATGTCCTTTCTCACTACGCCTTTTCAACATTGTACTGGAAGTTCTAGTTAATGCAATTTGAGAGGAAAAGGAACTAGAAGGTATACAGATTGAGAAGGAAAAAATAAAACTGTCTTTGTTCACAGGTGCCATGATTGTCTAGTCAGAAAAAAAAATCAATCAAAAAAAAAAAAATCCTGGCACTAATAAGCAATTATAGAAAGGTGGCAGGATGAAAGATTAATATACAAAAGTCAATTGTTTTCTTATATAACAGCAATGAACAAGAAGAATTTGAAATTAAAAACACAATACCGTGTACATTAGCACCCCCAAAATGAAATATATATATATGTGTATATATGTGTATATATATATAATACATATATATATATGTATTATATATATATAAATCCACTGAAATATGCAAAAGATCTATATGAGAAAATCTACAAATTCTGATGAACAAAATCAAAGAACTAAATAAATGGAGAGATATTCTATGTTCATAGAAGGAAGACTCAATATTGTAAAGAGGTCAGTTCTTGCAAACTTGATTTAGAGATTCAGTGTGATCCCAATCAAAATCCAAGGCAGTTATTTTGTAGACGTCAACAAACTCATTCCAAAGTTCACATGGGGAGGCAAAGACCCAGAATAACCAACACAATATTGAAGAAGAAGCAAGTTGGAGGACTACCTAACTTCAAGACTTACCACAAAGCTTTAGTAATCAATTGGTATGGTATTGATGAAAGATTAGAGAAATAGATCAGTATAGCAGAATAAAGATCCCAGAAATAGACCCACATAAATACAGCCAACTGTTCTCTAACAAAGGAGCAAAGGCAATAAAGACGGTCTTTTCAACAAATGGTGCTGGAACAACTGGACATGCACATGCAAACAAACAAACAGAAAATCTAGACCCAGACCTTGCACCCTTCACAAAAATGAACTCAAAATGAATCATAAAGCTAAATGTAGAACTCAAATCTATAAAACTCCTAAACAATGAATGACATAGGAGAAAATCCAGATGACCTCAAATATGGTAAGCAATTTTTAGATACAATAGCAAATACATTACCCATGAAAGAAATAACTGCTATGTCTGACAATTAAAATTAAAAACCTCTGTTCTGCAAAAGACAAGGTCAAGAAGATGAGAAGATAAGCCACAGACTGAAAGACAATATTTGCAAAAGACACATCTGATAAAGCACAGTTATTCAAAATAAACAAAGAACACTGAAAACTCAAAAATTAAAAAAAAAAAAAAAAAAAAAAAAAAAAAACACCAAATGGGCCAAACACATTGGGTGCCTGGGTGACTCAGTCGGTTGAGCATCTGACTTTGGCTCACATCAGATCTCCCAGGTCGTGGGTTGGAGCCCTGTGTCTGTCTCTGTGCTGACAGCTCAGAGCCTGGAGCCTACTTTGAATTCTGTGTCTCCCTCTCTCTCTGTTCCTCCCCCATTCATGCTCTCCCTTTCTCTCCTTCAAAAATAAATAAATGTTAAAAGCAATTGTAAAAAAACGGGCCGAGCACCTTAACAGACATCTCAGCAAAAGAGATACAGAAGGCAAATAACCATATGAAAAGATACTCCACATCATATGTCATCAGGAAAATTCAAATTAAGACAATGAAAGACTACTACATACCTATTACAATGCCCAAAATACAAAACAAACAAACAACAACCAAAACAAAAAAATATACACACACACACACACACACATATATGTGTATACACACACACACACACACACACACACACACATATATATATATATATATATATATATATATATATATATATATACATATGAATACACACACACACACACACACACACTGGCAACACCAAATGCTGGCAAGGATGAAGAGCGACAGATATGCTCATTTATCACTGGTATGAATGAAAAATGGCATGGCCACTTAAGAAGATACTCTGGTGGTTTCTTACAAAACTGAACATACTCTGCTATGATCCAGCAATTGCAGGCTGAGGTATTTATGCAAAGGAGTTAAAAACACGTTTGATGACAAAATCTCATTCGTTTATGAGTGAGTAATATTCCATTGTATATATATATACACCACCTCTTTCTTATCCATTCATCTAACAATGGAAACCAAGGTTGTTTCCATATTTTGGCTATTGAAAATAATGTTGCAGTAAACATAGGGGTGCATATATTTTTTGAATTAGTGTTTTCATTTTCTTTGGGTAAATACCCATTAGTGGAATCACTGGATAATATTTGGAGGAACCTCCAAATGCAGTACTGCTTTCCATAGTAGCTGTACCAATTTACATTCCACTAATAGTGCACAAGTGTTCCTTTTTCTCCACATCCTCACCAACACTTGCCATTTCTTGTCTTTTTGATTCTAGCTGTTCTGATAGGTACAAGGTAAAATCTCGTGGTTTTGATTTGCATTTGTGAAATAAATGGGAAAAAGACAAATACTATATGATTTCACTTGCATGTGTTATCTAAATAACAAAACAAATGAATAAACGAACAAAAAGCAGAAACAGACTGATAAGTACGAGAATAAACTGATGGTTGCCAGAGGGAAGGGCAGTTAGGATGATGGCTAAAAGGATCAAAGGTGAGTGGGAGACATAGGCTTCCAGTTATGGGATGTATAAGTCACAGGGATAAAAGGTACAGCATATGGAATATAGCATATATTGTATATAGCATATATGGTATATATTGGTATATAGCATATATAATGGTATTATAATAGCGTTGTATGGTAACAAACGATAGCTACACTTGTGATGAGCATAACATAGCATATAAGTTTGTTGAATCATTATGTGGTACACCTGAAACCAACGTAACATTTTGTGTCGACTATATGTCAATAAAAAAAAAGTCTACACAAAAACCTGCACACAGATGTTTATAGCAGCTTTCTTCACAATTGCTGAAACTTAGAAGCAACAAAAATGGAATATTATTATTCAGTGCCAAAAAGGAATGAACTATCAAGCCATGAAGAAACATGGAGGAAACTTAAATGTATATTACAAAGTGAAAGGATCCAATCTGAAAAGGCTATATACTGTATAATTCCACCTATATGACATTCTAGAAAATGCAAAACTATGGACACAGTAAAAAGATCTGTAGTTGCCAGGGGTTGATGGAGAAGGAGGGGATGAATAGATAGAACAAAGAGGCGGGGCGCCTGGGTGGCGCAGTCGGTTAAGCGTCCGACTTCAGCCAGGTCACGATCTCGCGGTCCGTGAGTTCGAGCCCCGCGTCGGGCTCTGGGCCGATGGCTCGGAGCCTGGAGCCTGTTTCCGATTCTGTGTCTCCCTCTCTCTCTGCCCCTCCCCCGTTCATGCTCTGTCTCTCTCTGTCCCAAAAATAAATAAAAAAACGTTGAAAAAAAAAAAAAATTAAAAAAAAAAAAAAAAAAGAGGCTTTTAAAGGCAGTAAAAGTACTCTCTATGACACAGTAGTGATTGATACATTCATTACATATTTGTCCAAACCCCCAGAATGTACAGCACCAAGAGTGAACCCTTAGGTAATCTATTGATTTGAGTGATTATAACCTCTCCATATAGATTAATCAAGTATAACAAATGTACCACTCTGGTGAGGAATATAAAAAATGGGAGAAGCTATGGATATGTGAGGGCAGTGGGTATGTGGGAAATGTCTGTAGCTTCCCTCAATTTTTCTGTGTGCCTTAAATTGCTCTAAAAAATAAAGTCTTTATAATTTTGAGAAATGGTTAAATAACCTCTCACAAGGTCATACACCAAGTAAATGACAGATCTAGAACTCAAATCCAGGTCTTTCTGGCACTGTAATCTTAACCGTTATCCTACAATGCTTCTCAGAGATGCCACTTGGGACAGGAGCCAGTAGAAACCGTGAGGCTGGAATCTAGAGAAAGGAGGGAGGTAGAGATGAACCTGACTCTCAGTTAGCCTGCCCAGGTCCTTCTACCATCCATTTAAGGAACTTGCATTTGGAGCTTGGGATTTACTAACAATGAAAAGTCTCCCATGGATGAAATGCCTTGTCAATCGTTATCTACAGGAGAAGTGCAGCGGACTTGAAATCAGATCTATCCATGCTATGGCATCTTCAGGAAGTGGGTGTTGGCTACAGAATCTGAACACAGTTCTGGAGTAACTTCTGGCATCATCTTAAATAAGCATCAAGTCTTAACATATAACTCTTATACAGAAAAGAAGTAAGACGGAGACAAAATTTTACAGAAATTCACGATGGCTGAACTTGTGGACTAAAAATTCCCTATTCAACTGCCCCATGACTCTGAGATTAAAAAAAAAAAGGCTTTTTCAATGGCCAGGATATATGGGGAGTGGTTATGGCTGTGCTACCCTGGGGGGAATACACTGAAAAAGCAATTAAAAGTGGGCTAATCTTCCTGATTTGAGAAATTCTAGAGAAGAAAAAAAATGCCTGAATTTGCAAGACAAAGAGTACTTTTCTCTCCTTCTTAACCAAATAAAAAAAAAAGGTTCTTAGCTATCATCCACCTGCTGGAAGGCATAGAGAAACAATCAAATCACTCAGGAATGCATTCATGGTAGATTAGATAAATCTTCTCCCTGTCTTACTTCACTTACATCTAGGTAATGTGACCCTGACTGCATGAGCAATGCCTCACAAATAAAAGCTGCAGGAACATTCAGTACCCATTTATTAGTCCGTCATCAAGGCTTGCCACACCCAACAGTAAACATAATTATGTAGAGCACCATAAACAGCAATGCTATTTCCAGTTAGTACTGTGGATAACCCTTAGTTTCAAAGGACATTATTGGGGGGTTGGGGGGTGCAGAACAAGGAATGAAACTTTATAATTGGAGCACTAAGTTTCACCTGAAGAATGTAGGGATGTTTGGATGCCAAGTTAGGAAAGAGGGATAGGAAGGGGGGCCAGAAGAGAGAGAGAGAGAAAGTTCAAGGAAGGACAAAGGGAGAAAACTGAGAACTATGACTTCGGTATTTCGTAATCCCAACATATAACTAAGAACATGTTAAGAAGTTAGAAAAGCATTTTCAAATGTATTTCAATAGCAAAGCATTCAATCATGATACATTTTTACATTCCTAAGTTCTTCCTACTTATAACTCTTAAAAATTTTTAAAGTTTATAATCCCAAATTTAATCTTAAGAAATAGTTACGACCTAAATGCAAAGCAATTCTTCGAATTCATAATGCTCACTCCAGCCTACAATTTACATATTTTTTTTATTATTTAAGTTACAGTAAAACCAACTTTTCCTGGGACAAATCCAAATTTGAGCATGCATCAGCCCATAGCTAATTTAACATCTGTTGTCTGCTTCCATTAAAAACAGTCACATCAACTAAAACATAGCTACTGCAATACAAAACAAAAAACACAGATACAGTACACAGCTCTCGTTGATGTCAAAGGTGTGACATGGTGACAAAAGCAAGGAATTGCACTAACAGTGCCAGAGAACTCACAGTACATTCAAGTCCAAGATACCAGCTGCACACAGAGTCTGGGGCCACGTGTCAAACTAGCAGATGTCAAGAAAGCAGTGGTTGTAACGGCAAGGTCAGCGTCAGCCAATAGAACTCATTGACAAACACTTGCCTGTGTCAGCTGCTGATATTGATGAGCTGCAAAGATGACAAGGCATTGTGCAAATACGCCCTCCTTAGTCTCTACTTCTGCAACAATGCTGGACTAGAAATAGCAATGCGTCTGTTATTTCAATCCCATGTGAATATATTTCCCTATCTTGACCTGAGCAGTGTTCTAAGAGATTATTTGCCTGGAAATTGAGGGACGCCCTGTTTTTAAGGTAATTAAAGAGACTAATCTGACTTGGTTGCACAAGTGCTGCTCTTTCAAGTGGTATTAATGTATGTATGTGTGTACGTGTGTGTTATGTATATGTGTATATGTATATGAACAAGCATCTGTATGTATCACATGCCAATGTTGACATAAATGCCCTCAGATTGAAAGCCTTAAGTAAAAAACTCAAATCTAAAATAGCATCTACATTAAGTTAAGCAGCACTCTCATGTAAATTCAAGCAATTTTACTGGGTGTTATCTATGCTAGGGACTAAGGAAATAAAAATGAAAAAGTCTGTCCCTGCTCTCACTTGCCTTCATAGCATTATGAGAGAGACAGGCAAACACCAAATATTACACAATGAGTTAACTGCTATGGAAATCAGTAGATGGCAAAACTACTATGCTAACCCATAGATGGGAAAAGGATATTTGCAAAACACAAAATCAAAAAAAGGTTTTGTAAGTCAAAAATATATTTTAAGGGCTCTACAAATCATCTTTTAAAAATGGAATAATTAGCAAATTATAGGAGTAGGAAATTCACAGAACAAGAAATATGACTGCCAAAAAAACAAAACATAAAAAGGCATTCATTCTTACTAGTAATCAGGAAAAAACAAATTAAAATCATAATGAAGTATCATTTCCTATCCACTAAAGTGGCAATACCAAATGCTGGCAAGGATGTGGAACAACAGGTAATGTCATATATAGCTAACAGGAGAGTAAATTGGTAAGTCCACTTTGGAAAGTAATTTGGCAATATCCCAGAAAAGGAGAATATGAATATACTCTTTAACCTAGCAACCCCATCCCTAAGTACATACCCTAGAGAAACTCTTGCACCTGGCCCAAGAAATCATGTACGTAAATATTTTACTGATGCTTTACGTTACAGGAAAACAAGAAGAAAATAATCTAAATGACTATCAACTTGGGGTGCCTAGGTGTCTCAGTCATTTAAGAGTCCAACTCTTGATTTCAGCTCAGGTCATGCTCTCACCATTCATGATTTCAAGCCCTGCATCATGCTCTGTGCTGACACTGCAGAGCTTGCTTGGGATTCTCTCTCTCTCTCTCCCTTTCTGCTCTTCCCCTGCTTGTGCTTGTTTTCTCCTCTCTCTGTCTCTCTCTCTCTCAAAATAAATAAATAAAGTTTAAAAAATAATTGAATAGGGTAAAATAAAATAATAAAATAAAATAAAATAAATGCCCATCATCCTAAGAATAGATAAGACACATCTCTCCATTGAAATAGTACAAAGCAATGTTACCAAAATTATACATATCAACATAACTATCTCTTAGAAACATAATATTGTGAAAATAAACAAATTATAAAAATTAACTCCCATGATAAAATTTGTGTAATATTTTTAATGCAAAACCAATTGTATATAATTGTATAGATTATATGCAGTGTTATCACAAAATTCTTATGAGAATTATAAACATTAAATCCAGGATAGTAATCTCTGGCCAAGAGTGAGAAGAATAAGGTAGAATGGGGTAGATAAGAAGTTTCCATTAATACGGAAAGTTCATTATTTCTCTTTGTCGTATGTCCAAACTACATTAACATATTAATAATAAGCTCGAAGACACAGGTGAAGGACCAAACAGCTCTGCTTCAAGATAAATAACACTGGAACCATTGTGATTCATTATGGGTATCAAAAAAAAAAAAAAATCTATCATGGAGAAGTCAGAGTGTCTTAAATTTTCTTATAAAAACATTTTGACCGCAACACTGATTTAGAGCTTCCACTGCTTTCTACTCTTTTGTTTACAACTGAAACTCTAAACACAGGTGCTAATATCAAATACTCCATGTAATTTTCACAAGCATGGAAGGTTCTCCTTCTCACTGCTACCAATGAAAATCTAGGAGTGTTTTCAGATTATGAAGACAGCACCTCCCCCAGAATCCTCCTCCTCAAAATTAAACAGCAACTTGCTTTCAGGACAAAATCTTTCCTGTGATACTAAGCAATGCTTGATCACATCAGTAGGTAGTCAAGGAGAGAGGTTGCAAGACAGAGATTTTATCTGTCTGTTGACTCCTCCATATAGTGGTTCACCAATGCAGTCAAGTTATTTACTGAGGACCTACTATTTTCTAGGCACTGTGGTGAGCAAACGGAGAGAGTTGAGTTAAACGTAACCCTTGCTTGCAGGAAGACCCCAGAAAGACTAGTAAATAAATAAGGCCACCACATAGTGATGTGCCAGTGCCAGAGGGGATCAGGGCAGTGGGGAGACTGATCCCCAAAATAAAGTAAAATAAGACTCACTTGAGTCTTGAAGGGCACTTTAGACAGAATCATAATACCATGAATCTGACAGTTGAAATATAGTTCATTTGCAACAGATTCTGTGAGACTGGGGTGAGCAAGATCAGGAAAAGCAGGGCATAAAAGGAGGAGAATAAATGTTCTTTCACCCATAAGTATGACTGGCATGAAGAGGGTCTTCAAGAATAATTAGTTTGGCTCAAGTTAAAGAAAAAGCATACTTTCAAAGTTTTCTCTGGTTCTTTGGGTAGCTGGCATACACATACACATACACACACACACACACACACACACACACACGTGTGTGTGTGTATACATATTTATATATAATTAAATTATATGTAATTTATACCTACATAAATATAATAAATTATGTATAAATAATTTATACAAAATTAAATTTTTCTCAAAAATTTATATATCTATCTCTAGAGATAGGTAGATATTTAAAGGTTAATAAAAGGGACTAATCTGACTTGGTTGTAAAAGTCAGAATATAAATGTACGAAAAATATAAATTTAAAATGTAAATATAAGAAAATAGAATCTTTTTTTGAGAAAGTCTGAGCACTGAGAAAGACCAGGGCAGGGAGAAGATAAACAAAGAATCTACTAGGTGTTCTGCATAATAAAGTAACGAGAATTTTCAGGCTTCCAATCTAAAGGGAAAGGAAGCAGACAGTCTGGGGAAGGGTATGTCAGGGCTCTAGAACGATAATGACAAAGCAGAAGGAGGCTATGGGAAAGGGGCAATGAGTTAGGAATTATAATAAGGCAGGTGGCCAGAGCCCAAGTTAAAAAGCCCCACAGCTGGTGATGGCAGAGAAACTTCTAAGAACAGGATGTCTAGTAGTCAGTATTAAGTTACCTGCCGTCCTGTGCTATGCTGTATAATTCACCTCCAGTAACTTTCTAACCTTCTGTACAAGTCAATAATAATTATAAAATATTTTTTTATATGCATCCAGCATCTTTGTGTTAACGTTATTCAGAGGAAGGCGGTCAAGGGACAGTTTTTAATGGTAATAAACAACGTGAAAAGAGGAGGTGTGACAGCTAGAGGGATGGATGAGAGTCCCTGAAAGGAGAAACAGGGAGCAAGAGATTCTATGAAACCGAGGTTACATGCTCTGGGTGAATCTTTTCAAAGATTCTGGGTGCCCTGGACTTCCCACAATATGGGGGAAGGAGAATCAAACCTACTTATTTGGAAATCAAAGGTAAAGGTGAAATTTCAGAGCTGAAGTACTTTTGAATATTCAAGATATCTTAACTGCCCTACTTATTATGTACATTACTTGCAAAAGGCTGTGCTGATAAACCCCCAATTGTTTACAGTGGTTTATGGTGCTTTTCTCTGGATAGTCACAGTATGGATGAGTATAAGTGTCCTTCGTTCTTTCGTTGATTTGTTCTTTTTTCTTTTATCTAATTTCAAAAAAAAAATGCCATAAGTCTTAGAATGAAAAAGAAAATATATCATTAAGATAGAGAGTATACTCAATCATTTTAAACTTTTCTGGCCCATCCTGAATTATGGAAAAATATTCCCACAATAAAAGCCTTCTTCCCATTTTTGCATTCAAAAGGTGTTTTAGAGGTAGACATTCAACTAAGGTAGACTCACCATCAAGGTATTAAGAATTGTCTGCTAGATTAAGGAGGACACTTGCTGGGATGAGCACTGTGTGTTATATATAGGGGATGAACCACTGGAATCTCCTCCTGAAATCATTGTTGCAGTATGTACTAACTTGTATGCAAATTTTAAAAAATAATAAAAATAATTAAAACTAAATGAAATAAATTTTAAAATTCCATCATCCTAAAAAAAAGAGAGAATGCAACTTATGTGTTATACACAACAGAGGTAGTGATCCTTTGTAATGTATTACTTTGTATCCTCTGAAATTTGTGATTTTTTTACATGTATTTTAAATTTGAGACAATAAATATACAGACTGTAGTCAAGTTTCAGTTTATAATGTTTTACTATGATTTAGATTTCTTCCAAAAAGAACAAAATTATATACATAGCATAAACATTCATGTTCAGAACGGAAGGAAAAAAAAGAATTGTCTGTTAGAAGTACTTGCATTTTACAACGGTTTTTTTTTTTTTTTTTTTTTTTTTTTGGGACAGAGAGAGACAGAGCATGAACGGGGGAGGGGCAGAGAGAGGGAGACACAGAATTGGAAGCAGGCTCCAGGCTCCGAGCCATCAGCCCAGAGCCTGACGCGGGGCTCGAACTCACGGACCGCGAGATCGTGACCTGGCTGAAGTCGGACGCTTAACCGACTGCGCCACCCAGGCGCCCCAGAAGCACTTGCATTTTAAATTGTAGCAGTGTCCAGTATAAACCCTAGTATGGGCTAAAACTCCATTTACTTGAACATGCCTCAGTATGTTAGTATGCCTGATTAAATTTGAACTTCAGATAAATGCCAGGTAAGTTTTTGGTATAATTATGTCCCAACAAACATTTAGTATAATATTTTTAGTATAAGTATGTCCCAAGTATTTCATTGGCCATAAATACCTATACTAAAAAAAAAAATTTATTTGTCACTTATCTGCAATTCACACCCCATTGGGCCTCCTGTGTTTCTAGTTGCTAAATTTGGAAACACTATTTCTATGCATGGTGCCAAGACTATAACAAATGCTAGGGCACTGCTTCCACTGCCTAGAACCTGTGTGGCATTTTAGGAGCACAAATTTTTAGGGAGAAAATAGAGAAAATGACTTGATTACAAATCCATTTTCAAGCACCGGTAACCTAATCTGTGAAAGTCAGAAGGAGTGGGTGTCTCAAAGGCCATAGCACGTACACTCACAGGGAACCCCCTGCCGGTCAGGAGCCTCAGATGGAGCTGGTTGCAACATTTCTGCCAAAATGACAGTGGGTCATGTGGGCACACAACCTATTCAGGTCACGATTGCATTTTTCTGTTAAATGGCTGAGCGAAAACGAGAACAACCTAGACCACAGCAAAGTGGATTCCAGATAGAGAAAACTATTCATTTTGACCCACACGTAAAGCTATTTTCTCATTAATGGAAAAATGCTCCATAATAGTTTAAACAATCCAACTATATGTCTGGCAGGAAAACATATGTCCTGAGCCATGTATTTCAAAGACAAATGCTCTTGATTGAGCTTGATCCATCTGTTCCTTAAAGCATTCTCTTGCG